>NC_134232.1:5335000-5960000 GCF_965140235.1 Caretta caretta
CATAAAAAACAAACAAAAAAAAAATCCCACAAATCTCAGCCCTAAGGAAAGCGTTTTGTCACTCTGATTTACGATGCAATCTGGAGTATTTGTGTTGTGGTTGCTTGGGGGGTGTTCAGGACGCATCCATCACAGAGGGCAGCTGCCTAATAAACTCAGATAAATAAAAGGGCAAGATGTTGCCTTTTGATCCTCCACTCCCTTCCCAAAATGGTCAGCAATGAGTCTGCTGTTCATGGATGTGAGCGTCACAGAGCTAGATGGTGCCACTAGGGGTCACAGACTTTTTCACCCAAACTCTGCCAAAGTATCTTGATCCTGATCTGCCACACGCACTCCTATTCTAGTCCTGGGCTCCCACTCCCCAGCTCTGCCAGTACTCCTCAGTGCCATCCTGCAGTGACCCCTGCTAACCAGTCCTGAGTTCCCTACAGATCTCTGCCCATGCACCTGGCAATACCCCCTGCTATTCCCACTCTGCTCTGCTCCAGTATCTATTGATCCAGCTATCTATCGATCCATACCCATAAATACTCATCTGTCTGTCACAGTTCCCAAGTTCACTGATCCCCTCACAGCTTCCTGCAGGGCAACCCACTCATGTCTCAGGTCTCTAGCAACCAGCTTACTCAGGACAGAATTCTGCAGACCTCTCCCTCCAGGCCGGGGACCTAAGCTGAGAACTCCTGCAATTCACTGTGACCACCTCAGCACACCTGCAGTCCAGTTCTCTTGGGGCAATGATGGGGTTAACCATTAACAGTCAGCCTTCATAAAGCAAAGTACTATTTATTCAGAACAAAAGCCTGACAGAGAAAAGAGATCTTTAAAGGAACAAACTGCTTACTCACATGCCTCACTTACCAGGATGTCAACCGTCTTCCACCTGGAGACCCTGATAGGTCTCAAATACTTTAGAACCTCAACAAGGCCTGTCTCTCTTGGTCACAGTCTTAAGACAGTTAACTTGGGGACAGAATGTGAGTATCCTTCTCCTTAGATCAGGGCTGTCACTTCATATAGTTTTTAGTCCTTTGTCTTCTTAGGTGGCTTGAACCAGGCATAGCCAGTCTGAACAGGGGAAGTTGGGGGTGAAACTGCAAAATAGACTGGTTACCGCCATTGTTTCGGTATCTGGGAATATGCATAAATTATCTCCTGTTGACTTTAGTTGCTGTAGGAAGCTTCCTGTGATGGTATGCACTCAACTCTTGTGAGTGCCTCCTCTTGGCTGAGTACGATCCTGAAGTCTTGCCTTTCTCTGCTCCCAGTGCCCCCTGTTGGCTGTGGCCCATATCAGCTGGGTTTTCCATGGCTCAGCCCTCTCGCCAAGTCACTCAGTTAATAGGTGAATGGGTGGATGAACCCCTTCCCAGATAAAAGATCCAACAGGGCCTGTCCCTATGACTTTGTTAATGTCTCTAGCCCTGTCTCTGGGCTCAGTTCTCAGCCCCTTGTGGGCTAGCTTTAATCCCATGCCTGCCCTGGTAGAGAGCAGGGCCCCCAGGGCTTTCTCCCCAGAGACTCTTTACCTTTCTCGGTTCTTATTGCCCCAGCTCCCCAGCCAGGTCATGCATTCAAGTTCCGCCCCCTTCTGGGGTAACAAAGTCCAACAAATAGTTGGTCCTTGGCAGGGTCTTAAGCCCATTCCTGAGCCCTGTAAATTCCAGCCCTGTGCTTGGGCATGAAACTTGCCCCCTCCCTGGGGTTGTGGCAGGACCCGGGCCCACCCACTACTCCCATCCCAACTCAGTGACCCTAAAAAAGCAGCCATGTGTTGCTTCCTTTAATAGTTGCTGCTGCTACATTCACTGGGCCTTTTCCTACTGTGGAAGTATAACATTGTATAAGTATAGCGTTGTATAAGGGGACATGCTGGATACATTGTATATGAGAGGGCATGCCAAAACATGGTTGGTTGAGTTCAGGATCCTGACACAGGGAAGAAAGGTAAGCAGCAGGATACGGACCCTGGACTTCAGGAAAGCAGACTTCGACTCCCTCAGGGAATGGATAGGTGGAATCCCCTGGGGGACTAACATGAAGGGGAAAGGAGTCTCGCACAGTATTCTTGTCAGCAAGTTAAAGAAGTATGGGCTGGATGAATGCACTATAAGGTGGGTAGAAAGTTGGCTAGATTGTCGGGCTCAACGGGTAGTGATCAATGGCTCCATGTCTAGTTGGCAGCCGGTGTCAAGTGGAGTGCCCCAGGGGTCGGTCCTGGGGCTGGTTTTGTTCAATATCTTCATAAATGATCTGGAGAGTGGATTGCACTCTCAGCAGGGTCCTGCACTTAGGACGGAAGAACCCAATGCACCGCTACAGACTAGGGACCGAATGGCTAGGCAGCAGTTCTGCGGAAAAGGACCTAGGGGTGACAGTGGACGAGAAGCTGGATATGAGTCAGCAGTGTGCCCTTGTTGCCAAGAAGGCCAATGGCATTTTGGGATGTATAAGTAGGGGCATAGCGAGCAGATCAAGGGACGTGATCGTCCCTCTCTATTCGACATTGGTGAGGCCTCATCTGGAGTACTGTGTCCAGTTTTGGGCCCCACACTACAAGAAGGATATGGATAAATTGGAGAGAGTCCAGAGAAGGGCCACAAAAATGATTAAGGGACTGGAACACATGAGTTATGAGGAGAGACTGAGGGAACTGGGATTGTTTAGTCTGTGGAAGAGAAGAATGAGGGGGATTTGATAGCTGCTTTCAACTACCTGAGAGGTAGTTCCAGAGAGGATGGTTCTAGACTATTCTCAGTGGTGGAAGAGGACAGGACAAGGAGTAATGGTCTCAAGTTGCAGTGGGGGAGGTTTAGGTTGGATATTAGGAAAAACTTTTTCACTAGGAGGGTGGTGAAACACTGGAATGCGTTGCCTAGGGAGGTGGTAGAATCTCCTTCCTTAGAAGTTTTTGAGGTCAGGCTTGACAAAGCCCTGGCTGGGATGATTTAATTGGGGATGGGTCCTGCTTTTGAGCAGGGGATTGGACTAGATGACCTCCTGAGGTCCCTTCCAACCCTGATACTCTATGATTCTATGATTCTATGTTACAAAGTATCTGAGGGAGGACATGTAGGGGCAGTTAGCTTTTGAATGGAGAAGCAATTAAGATAGAGCCAGCACGTCTAAGAAGCAGGCATCAGAATGGAAGGTGTGAAAGGCAATTAGTTAAGTTAATTGGAAGCTGTTAAAGGAGATTGTTAAGGGTGGCAGGTAATTGAAGATACGTGACTGGTCTCAGGGATCTCAAAGGGTGGTGACTAAAATCTTTTTTCTTCTTTTGTCTGTAACTTCTCTGTAACTTGTTCTCCAAAAACTGTATAAATTAAGAGACACAAGCCCCACTCGGGGGGCTCACTTCTAAATGTATTAGCAGAGCAGCTTTGCTAATAAAACAGAGTGGTCTGATAAATTGTGAGTCTGAGTCAAACTTTGACACTACATAGCCCCTTTCTCTTCACCCTGACCTCAGGCCTGATGTTCCTAACTCCTCTCCTTCCTCGTCGAATGCCAGTGCCACCAGTATACATCTCCTGGTTCTCCCTTGACCTCCAGCAAGGAGTATCATCCTTATTCCTCTGGTCCCAGGCAGGAACTGACTGGCTCAAGCCCTGCAGATCCTTTTAACTGTGCCTGGTGTGCTCTGATTGGCTGTTTCCCTGCAGCTTTTCTTGGCAGGCCTGGAGGACTCACCTTCACTGCTCCTTTCCTTGGGTGGAGTGTGGTAGGACCACAAGGCCTCCAGCAGGGGGCCTCAAAGGGCCTTGCACACCAAGCCACACATCCCTTATCTGACCCACTGAGCCAGGGGTACAATTAGTAGCCAGTCCAGGAAGATATGGGTAACATTTATAAAGTTATCACAATAATCTTTGAATAGTCCATGTTTTCATAACATTCTATCTATCTATCTATCTATCTATTGTTGCGAGAAGTATAAATGAGAAACCCAGGGTCATTTCATTTTGATATTATTTTACCTTCCAAAGTTAAAATATAATCTGTTGAAGGCAATAGAACTCAATATAAAGTGGAAGGTAACAGCAATTGACAAACCAAGCTAGGATGCAGCTGGTCTTGTTTGGACACCCTGCGGTGAATATAATAGCCATGCCTAGTTATCAATGCTCCAGCTTAAATAAAGGGTGTTTGTTCTTGTAATATAAAAAAACCAATTATTTTTACAATGAGCTCTTACAGTTTAACCTATGCCTCCCTGCTGCCCCTGTGAACGAAATATCCTCGAAGTACCAGCCTCCCTGCGAATTCTCTGTGACCATGGAGCCAGAGCAGTGCAGTTAACCTCTCTGGATGATGTCCACTGTGTTTCTACCCTGATGGACACACAGACAACAGCTGTTCTAATCGCCCAGATTGGGAACAAGACAAAACATTCCCATTTCCTTGAGGACACTCTATGTTCTCTCATAGCTAATGGCATTCCCATAAGAATCACATGGCTCCGGGCTGGTTAGTGGAGACAGCATGTTCCAGAACGCTGTTTTGGTACGATCTACTGAGTGCCCCACCCTTGCGCTTCAACTCCCTCCCTACCCTCCATGGTGTGCCCCCTCAACCCTCCTCACCCCACTGCCTCCAGGTTAGGGCCACCCCCAGCCATATGCGTGTAGGGGTGGGATTAGAGAGGAACATGGGAGCTAGGGGGTGGGGTTAAAGCAATTTGGAAGCGGAGTTAGAGGGTCAAGGTGTCAGGGATTTCTGCTGTTCCGGGACTCTGCCATTTAGGACTGCACCACGCAGGCTGATTTCCATTGAAGAACATTTTGTTCCCATAAAGAAGAGCTGCCATTCTCACTAGGCAAGATCTGCACCCCTTTCATAGAATCATAGAATATCAGGGTTGGAAGGGACCTCAGGAGGTCATCTAGTCCAGCCCCCTGCTCAAAGCAGGACCAATTCCCAACTAAATCATCCCAGCCAAGGGCTTTGTCAAGCCTGACCTTAAAAACCTCAAAGGAAGGAGATTCCACCACCTCCCTAGGTAATGCATTCCAGTGCTTCACCACCTCCTAGTGAAAAAGTTTTTCCTAATATCCAATCTAAACCTCCCCCACTGCAACTTGAGACCATTACTCCTTGTTCTGTCATCAGCTACCACTGAGAACAGTCTAGAGCCATCCTCTTTGGAACCCCCTTTCAGGTAGTTGAAAGCAGCTATCAAATCCCCTCTCATTCTTCTCTTCTGCAGACTAAACAATCCCAGTTTCCTCAGCCTCTCCTCATAAGTCATGTGTTCCAGTCCCCTAATCATTTTTGTTGCCCTCCGCTGGACTCTTTCCAATTTTTCCACATCCTTCTTTTAGTGTAGGGCCCAAAACTGGACACAGTACTCCAGATGAGGCCTCACCAATGGCAAATAGAGGGGAACAATCACGTCCCTCAATCTGCTGTCAATGCCCCTACTTATACATCCCAAAATGCCATTGGCCTTCTTGGCAACAAGGGCACACTGTTGACTCATATGCAGCTTCTCATCCACTGTAAGCCCTAGGTCCTTTTCTGCAGAACTGCTGCCTAGCTATTCGCTCCCTAGTCTGCAGCCTATTGCCTATTGCCTTCTCAGTTCCTCCTGCCCTGAGGTTGTTCCAGAAAAAAAACAAAACCCTGGGAGAACAGATGTGGCTTGTAGATCCACATTCTAGTGAGCCAAGGTAAGTCCCAGTAGAGTTCCAGAAATCTGGTAAGAAAGATTAAGGATGAGCTCTTGTGATTAGGGCTGAGCGGAGAACAAGGTTTCCAGTTCATGAGAAATGCAGAGGTTTGGGAATTTGTTTTTGTTTGAATGAAAATTTGGGTTTGTTGAATGAAACTGAGAGCTTTTAGAAAAAAAAATTGCAAAAGAATGAGAGAGAGACCCACCCCCAATCAGCCAATCACCTGGTGGCTGGGGCACACACCTGTGATAAGGCAAACCAGGGATGTGTTTAAATATTTATTGGACCAGCAAGAGACGCAGGCAGATCAGGGACTTGAACAGGGTCTCCTACATCCTAAAGGTGTGGGCTAATCACTGAGCTATTCTGGAGTCATTTTTGCCCTCTGGCTTTGATCAGGTGTCAGAAGTTTTGACATATTAGTATTTTCCATGAGAATAAGTTGTGTAGAAAAAATCCTGACCAGCAGATTCCAAAATTCATGCAGTGTTCAGATAAGCAGCCAGGCATTTAGTTGCTTATTGTGACACCTTTGAAGGTACACCAAGCTATCTAGCTACCCCCCCCCCCCAATCATCTATCTAGCCATCAGTGTGTGTGTGTCTCTCTCTGTTTCCCATAGATAAACCCCAACTTTCTGATCCCCATATCTCAATGTGATTGAAATCCATATAAAAATCAAAGCTCATTTTAAAATGAAACCCCTTATATTACAAAGGTTTCTGATGTCATGAGACCTTCATAATGTCAGGGTTAGATTTGAAATTGCGTGAATGAAGCAAAGGTATTTTTACTGATTTTGGCTGGGGCTGAGCAATACAAGTGCCATAAAAGCAGGAGAGGAGAAAATAAAATATGTTTGGATCTGAGTTTATTGACAGAGTTCATACACAAAAATGTAATAACCCACAGTGAACATGGATTCCTTCATATTGCTTAATAAGACAGTGCTGATGAGCTGCCAGTTCAATATAGACAAGTTGGCATAGATTGGTTCTCTTCCTACAATAACTTCACTTGTAGGCTTTTCCCCATAGTATTTCTCCTTTTCCCCATTGCTCGTTGCTTGTTCTCACTGACCAGCCCCAACAGAGATGACCTGCCTCTTAGATATTGCTTGAGAAGAATTCTATTCCACTTGCTGTATGTATAACCTACAGGGGAGTGTGTGTGACAGGTGTTATGCTGATCCAGAGTTTGAGTTATTACAGCCAATTAGAGAGAATTGGCTCTTTATCTCAAGCTGTAGCTGCTTGTGCTGAAAGTTCCCCATTCAAGCCCCTCTGTGTTAGGCAAAGAGGGTGATTGTCATGCATATTGTCATAAATATAAAGGGAAGGGTGACCACCTTTCTGTATACAGAACTATAAAATCCCTCCTGGCCAGAGGCAAAACCCTTTCACCTGTAAAGGGTTAAGAAGCTAAGATAACCTCGCTGGCACCTGACCAAAATGACTAATGAGGAGACAAGATACTTTCAAAGCTGGAGGGGGAGGGAAACAAAGGGTCTGTCTGTCTGTCTGTGTGATGCTTTTGCCGGGAACAGATCAGGAATCCTCTTCATAACTCCTTACGTTAGTAAGTAAACTAGCTAGAAATGCATTAGATTTCCTTTTGTTTAATGGCTGGTAAAATAGCTGTGTTGAATGGAATGTATATTCCTGTTTTTGTGTCTTTTTTGTAACTTAAGGTTTTGCCTAGAGGGATTCTCTATGTTTTGAATCTGATTACCCTGTAAGGTATTTACCATCCTGATTTTACAGAGGTGATTCTTTTACTTTTTCTTCTATTAAAATTCTTCTTTTAAGAACCGGATTGCTTTTTCATTGTTCTTAAGATCCAAGGGTTTGGGTCTGTGTTCACCTATGCAAATTGGTGAGGATTTTTATCAAGCCTTCCCCAGGAAAGGGGGTGTAAGGCTTGGGGGGATATTTTGTGGGGAAGACGTCTCTAAGTGGGCTCTTTACCTGTTCTTTGTTTAACATGCTTGGTGGTGGCAGCATAGGGTTCACGGACAAGGCAAAGTTTGTACCTTGAGGAAGTTTTTAACCTAAGCTGGTAAGAATAAGCTTAGGGGGTCGTTCATGCAGGTCCCCACATCTGTACCCTAGAGTTCAGAGTAGGGAAGGAACCTTGACATGGTGGCAGAGTGGTGGGATCATTTTGAGGGTGTTTTTTTTTGAGATCATTTTGAACCAGAAGCACAACAGGATTTTAAAAGGGTTTTGTAAAGGGTTATGCAGCAAGCATAACAAAGGATCTTCCTTTTGTGAGCTGGAGTTTTCTCTACCTAAAAGCAGGGTAGTTAACCTCCTGCAGGGAAATTCACAAGTTTTTCACAGATCTGAAGAGGTGTTTTTGTTTTTTTGTTTTTTTTTAGCTAAGAGCAGCTAGGGGATTTTTCTGTAGGCTGAGAATAGCTATCACAGAACATAGGTATCAGGTTACAGCACAACTAAATTTTACAAGCCAGTTTTTTTTTTTTTTAACTCTCGGGTGTAAAGTTAGTTAAAAATAGAGAGGCTAAGATGACAGAACCCAAGGCAGAAAGAGTCAGAGGCTGCCCACAGGAGAGAAATGGAGGCAAAGGAACATGAAATGGATACTGCCCACAGGAAAACTATAGAGGTAAAGGAAAAAGAGAGTAAGCATGCACTGGAGATGGAGAAGGCAAAGACTTAGCAGAATATACCAACAAACCCTAGCAATCCTTCTCCAGGTACCACTTCCCATCCCAGAAAGTTCCCCACCTACAACGAACTGTAATCTGTTGGGGTTACAAGGCAGGCGATGATACCGAGGCCTTCTTAGAAAACTTCGAAAGGGCCTGCCTTGGGTACAACATCTCTACAGACCAATACATGGTAGAGCTGAGGCCGCAGCTCAGTGGACCCTTAGCTGAGGTGGTGGCTGAAATGCCTAAAGAACACATGAACAAGTATGAACTGTTTAAATCCAAGGCGAGAGTCAGAATGGGGATAACACCCAAGCATTCTCGTTGGAGGTTCAGAGCCCTAAGGTGGAAACCAGATGTGTCATTTACCCGACATGCCTACCACATTGTGAAACATTGGGATGCCTGGATATCAGGAGCAAGTGTTAAATCTCCAGAAGAGTTGCCCTTCCTAATGCAAATGGAGCAGTTCTTAGAGGGTGTTCCTGAGGAAATAGAAAGATACATCCTAGATGGGAAGCCCACAACTGTAATTGAGGCTGGGGAGATTGGAGCCAAATGGGTGGAAGTGGCAGAAAAGAAAAAGCTTGCCGCAGTTGGAGTGGATACCAGAAGGGACAACCTCAGACCACACCCTACTACCGGGGGCAGCCCAAGGCCCCACCTATCCCCAAGGAACCCTCCAGCCACCTTATCGTCCCGCCAGACCATTCTCCAGCAACCCACCTCGCCCCAGTGACCCGTCAGCTGGATGATGTTTTAAATGTAACGAGCCAGGGCATGTAAAGGCCAACTGCCCCAAGAGCCCCAACAGATTACAGTTCATTGCACCGGAATCACACCAGAGGTCCTCAGGCCCAGATACCTCCCAGATACCCTTGGAGTGGAGGGAAACTGTGAGTGTGGGCGGAAAGAAGGTCACCGCATGGAGGGACACCAGAGCGCAAGTGTTGGCTATCCATGCTTCCTTAGTGGACCCCAGTTTAATCGACCCGGAGAGCCAAGTAACAATTCAACCCTTCAAGTCCAACTCTTTCAATTTGCCTACAGCCAAGTTGCCTGTCCAGTACAAGGACTGGTCAGGAACATGGGCTTTTGCAGTCTATGATGATCATCCCATCCCCATGCTGTTTGGGGAAGACTTGGCCAATCATAAACTCTCAGGGTTGGAAGTGACCTCAGGAGATCATTTAGTCCAACCCTCTGCTCAAAGCAGGACCAATCCTCCATTTTTGTCCCAGATCCTTAAATGGCCCCCTCAAGGATTGAGCTCACAACCCTGGGTTTAGCAGGCCAATGCTCAAACCACTGAGCTATCCCTCCCCCCAATCATGTGAAGCTAGCCAAGAGGGTGGGTATGGTCACCCGCAGCCAGGCTAAGGAAGCTGTCACACCTAGCTCTCTTCCGGAAACTTCTACCAGGACCCGGTCAGAGGTAATTGAACTGGACCCCATGCCAACATATGCAACGGTAGTAGTGGATCCAGTCCCAGAGACCCAGACAGAGCCAGTCCCAGAACCGGAACCGGCGGAACAACCAGCACAAGAACCATTGCCAGCAATGAATCCAGTACTTACAACCCCAACACCAGAGGGCCCTACCGAACCTGCACTGGCAGCAGCAGATAACCCTATACAAGAGGCTCAGCTGGAGCCTGAACCCCAACCTAGTGCACCAGCGGAAAGCGGTTCACAGTCAACAGAAACAGCCCCATCCTTTACATCGCTTCCAGAGGGACCAAGCCCAGATCCACAATCCAATGAGGAACTGATGTCTCCAGCATCAAAGGAACAGTTCCAGACCGAACAGGAAGCAGACGAAAGCCTCCAAAGAGCTTGGACGGCGGCACGGAGCAACCCACCGCCTCTCAGCTCTTCTAATCGATCCAGGTTTGTTGTAGAAAGAGGACTTTTATACAAGGAAATTCTTCCTGGTGGACACCAGGAAGACTGGCATCCTCAGAGACAGTTGATAGTTCCAACTATGTACCGGGTCAAGCTATTAAGCTTAGCCCATGATCATCCTAGTGGCCACGCCGGGGTGAACAGAACCAAAGACCATTTGGGAAAGTTAGAATCATAGAATATCAGGGTTGGAAGGGACCCCAGAAGGTCATCTAGTCCAACCCCCTGCTCGAAGCAGGACCAATTCCCAGTTAAATCATCCCAGCCAGGGCTTTGTCAAGCCTGACCTTAAAAACCTCTAAGGAAGGAGATTCTACCACCTCCCTAGGTAACGCATTCCAGTGTTTCACCACCCTCTTAGTGAAAAAGTTTTTCCTAATATCCAATCTAAACCTCCCCCACTGCAACTTGAGTTGTTCCACTGGGAGGGAATGGGCAAGGATGTTTCCACCTATGTCCGGTCTTGTGAGGTGTGCCAAAGACTGGGGAAAAAGCCTCTCTCCAGCCAAAGTCCCTCTCCAGCCCCTCTCCAGCCACTCCCCATCATTGAGGTTCCATTTCAGCGAGTAGGTGTGGATATTCTGGGTCCTTTTCTGAAAAAGACACCCAGAGGAAAGCAGTACATACTGACTTTCATGGATTTTGCCACCCGATGGTCGGAAGCAGTAGCTCTAAGTAACACTAGGGCTAAAAGTGTGTGCCAGGCACTAACAGACATTTTGGCAGGGTAGGTTGGTCCTCCAACATCCTCACAGATGCAGGAACTAATTTCCTTGCAGGAACTGTGGAAAGTCTTTGGGAAGCTCATGGAGTGAATCACTTGGTTGCCACTCCTTACCACTATCAAACAAATGGGATGGTGGAGTTTAATGGAACTTTGGGGGCCATGATACTTAAATTCGTAAATGAGCACTCCAATGATTGGGACCTAGTGTTGCAGCAGTTGCTCTTTGCCTACAGAGCTGTACCACGTCCCAGTTTAGGGTTTTCACCATTTGAACTTGTATATGGCCGGGTGGTAAGGGGCCATTAGAGTTGGTGAAGCAGCAATGAGAGGAGTTTACACCTTCTGCAGGAACTAACACTCTGGACTTTGTAACCAACCTAAAAAACACCCTCCGAACCTCTTTAGCCCTTACTAAAGAAAACCTACAGGATGCTCAAAAAGAGCAAAAAGCCTGGTATGATAAACATGCCAGAGAGCGTTCCTTCAAAGTAGGGGACCAGGTCATGGTCTTAAAGGTGCTCCAGGCCCATAAAATGGAAGCATCGTGGGAAGGGCCATTCATGGTCCAAGATCGTCTGGGAGCTGTTAATTATCTCATAGCATTCCCCACCTCCAACTGAAAGCCTAAGGTGTACCATATTAATTCTCTAAAGCCCTTTTATTCCAGAGAATTAAAGGTTTGTCAGTTTACAGCCCAGGGAGGAGATGACGCTGAGTGGCCTGAAGGTGTCTACTGCGAAGGGAAAAGCAATGGTGGCGTAGAAGAGGTGAACCTTTCCATGGCCCTTGGGCATAGGCAGCGACAGCAGATCGAGGAGCTGTGCACTAGCTATGAGCCGACATTCTCAGACACCCCGGGACTGACTGAACGGGCATACCACTCCATTGACGCAGGTAATGCTCACCCAATTAAAGTCCAACCTTACCGGGTGTCTCCTCAAGCTAAAACTGCTATAGAACGGGAGATCCAGGATATGTTACAGATGCGGGTAATCCGCCCCTCTGGCAGTGCATGGGCATCTCCAGTGGTTCTAGTTCCCAAACCAGATGAGGAGATACATTTTTGCATGGATTACCATAAGCTAAATGCTGTAACTTGCCCAGACAACTATCCAATGCCATGCACAGATGAACTATTGGAGAAACTGGGACGGGCCCAGTTCATTCTACCTTGGACTTAACCAAGAGGTACTAGCAGGTACCGCTAGATGAACCTGCCAAGGAAAGGTCAGCCTTCACCGCCCATTTCGGGCTGTATGCATTTAATGTACTCCCTTTCGGGCTGTGAAATGCACCTGCCACCTTCCAAAGACTTGTAGATGGCTTCCTACCAGGATTGGGAGAATATGCAGTCGCCTACCTTGACGATGTGGCCATATTTTAGGATTCCTGGGTAGAACACCTGGAACATCTACAAAAAGTCTTCAAGTGCAGAAGGGAGGCAGAACTAACTGTTAAGGCTAAGAAGTGTCAAATGGGCCTAAACAGAGCGACTTACCTTGGACGCCAGGTGGGTCAAGGAACTATCAACCCCCTACAGGCCAAAGTGGATGCTATCCAAAAGTGGCCTGTCCCAAAGTCAAAGAAACAGGTCTAATCCTTCTTAGGCTTGGCCGGATATTACAGGCGATTTGTACCACAATACAGCCAAATCACCGCCCCACTGACAGACCTAACCAAAAAGAAACAGCCAAATGCTGTTCAGTGGACCGAAGAGTGTCAGAAGGCCTTTAACCAGCTTAAAGCGACACTCATGTCTGACCCTGTACTAAGGGCCTCAGACTTTGACAAACTGTTCCTAGTAACCACAGATGCGTCTGAGCATGGTTTGGCAGCAGTTTTAATGCAGGAAGGACTGGATCAAGAATTCCATCCTGTAGGGTTTCTCAGCAAGAAGCTGTCTGAGAGGGAAAGCAAATGGTCAGTCAGTGAAAAAGAATGTTACACCATTGTCTACGCTCTGGAAAAGCTAGGCCCATATATTTGGGGATGGCATTTCCACCTGCAAACCGACCATGCTGCACTATAGTGGCTTCATACCGCCATGGGAAATAACAAAAAACTTCTTCGGTGGAGTTTAGCTCTCCAAGATTTTGATTTCGACATACAACACATCTCAGGAGCTTCTAACGAAGTGGCTGATGCACTCTCCCATGAAAGTTTCCCAGAATCAACTGGTTAAAATCGTCCTTGAAATATGGAAAATATTGTTGGTCTTTATACACTTGGTAGTATATTTAGAGGTGCATGTGTCTTATTGACACCCTCTTATAAGAGGATGGTGAAACACTGGAATGCATTACCTAGGGAGGTGGTAGAATCTCCTTCCTTAGAGGTTTTTAAGGTCAGGCTTGACAAAGCCCTGGCTGTGATGATTTAACTGGGAATTGGTCCTGCTTCGAGCAGGGGGTTGGACTAGATGACCTTCTGGGGTCCCTTCCAACCCTTATATTCTATGATTCTATGATTCTATTAACTCTGTTTTCTCCTAGAGATCCAGGAAGAAATCACAGCCAGCGTTTCTCCCTATCTGTGATTTGGAGGGTGTGTCATAAATATAAAGGGAAGGGTAACCACCTTTCTGTATTCAGAACTATAAAATCCCTCCTGGCCAGAGGCAAAACCCTTTCACCTGTAAAGGGTTAAGAAGCTAAGATAACCTCACTGGCACCTGACCAAAATGACCAATGAGGAGATAAGATACTTTCAAAGCTGGAGGGGGAGGGAAACAAAGGGTCTGTCAGTCTGTGTGATGCTTTTGCCGGGAACAGATCAAGAATGCGCTTCATAACTCCTTACGTTAGTAAGTAAACTAGCTAGAAATGCATTAGATTTCCTTTTGTTTAATGGCTGGTAAAATAGCTGTGCTAAATGGAATGTATATTCCTGTTTTTGTGTCTTTTTTGTAACTTAAGGTTTTGCCGAGGGGGTTTCTCTATGTTTTGAATCTGATTACCCTGTAAGGTATTTACCATCCTGATTTTACAGAGATGATTCTTTTACTTTTTCTTCTATTAAAATTCTTCTTTTAAGAACCGGATTGCTTTTTCATTGTTCTTAAGATCCAAGGGTTTGGGTCTGTGTTCACCTATGCAAATTGGTGAGGATTTTTATCAAGCCTTCCCCAGGAAAGGAGGTGTAAGGCTTGGGGGGATATTTTGTGGGGAAGACGTCTCCAAGTGGGCTCTTTCCCTGTTCTTTGTTTAACACGCTTGGTGGTGGCAGCATAGGGTTCAAGGACAAGGCAAAGTTTGTACCTTGAGGAAGTTTTTAACCTAAGCTACTAAGAATAAGCTTAGGGGGGCTTTCATGCAAGTCCCCACATCTGTACCCTAGAGTTCAGAGTGGGGAAGGAACCTTGACACACATAATTAAGCATTGTTGTTCCTTGACTTTAGCAAAGCTTTTGACATGGTCTCTCACAGTATTCTTGCCAGCAAGTTAAAGAAGTATGGGCTGGATGAATGGACTATAAGGTGGATAGAAAGTTGGCTAGATTTTCAGGCTCAACAGGTCCATGTCTAGTTGGCAGCCGGTATCAAGTGGAGTGCCCAAGGGTCGGTCCTGGGGCTGGTTTTGTTCAATATCTTCATAAATGATCTGGAGGATGGTGTGGATTGCACCCTCAACAAGATTGCAGATGACACTAAACTGGGAGGAGAGGTAGGTACACTGAAGGGTAGGGATAGGATACAGAGGGCCCTAGAAAAATTAGAGGATTGGGCCAAAAGAAATCTGACGAGGTTCAACAAGGACAAATGCAGAGTCCTGCACTTAGGACGGAAGAATCCAATGCACCGCTACAGACTAGGGACCGAATGGCTCGGCAGCAGTTCTGCAGAAAAGGACCTAGGGGTTACAGTGGACGAGAAGCTGGATATAAGTCAACAGTGTGCCCTTGTTGCCAAGAAGGCCAATGACTTATGAGGAGAGGCTGAGGGAACTGGGGATGTTTAGTCTGTGGAAGAGAAGAATGAGGGGGGATTTGATAGCTGCTTTCAACTACCTGAAAGGGGGTTCCAAAGAGGATCTCTCTAGACTGTTCTCAGTGGTAGCAGATGACAGAACAAGGAGTAATGGTCTCAAGTTGCAGTGGGGGAGGTTTAGGTTGGATATTAGGAAAAACTTTTTCACTAGGAGGGTGGTGAAACACTGGAATGTGTTACCCAGGGAGGTGGTGGAATCTCCTTCCTTAGATATTTTTAAAGTCAGGCTTGACAAAGCCCTGGCTGGGATGATTTAGTTGGGGATTGTTCCTGCTTTGAGCAGGGGGTTGGACTAGATAACCTCCTGAGGTCCCTTCCAACCCTGATATTCTATGATTCTGTGATTAAGGCATAGTCGGCAGTCAGTATCTGGATGGCTGGTGACAACATTGTTACTCTGGATTTAAGGGATATGTGTAGCCCAGAATGTGATCAAGCCAATTGCAACCATGTTATGTGCATTGAGCCACCAAGAATTAATAAAATAGAACACCAGCTAGCTCAGAATTAATTTGAAGACAGGCTTTTAGAACCAAGGTCAAAAGTAGCTGGCAGTTTCTGCTAATCAGAATGGGAGGAGGGGAAAGAAAGTAAACAAGTGAGACTGAAAACATTGGTGGTTGGAAGACCTTGAGTCTGAACTCCTCTGATATTAGACACTTATTGAAAGTTAGGAAAAGTGATGATCCAGTAGGGGTCATTATGACCTATGTGTTTTGCAGAAGTTAGTTATAAAAGATTAGCTAATAGAGTGTACTTGGGAGCAGTCCTCTGAAGTCAGCTTGAGAAACGTTTTTCCTGACATATTTTCTCTCCGGCAGGTAAGCAACTGGCCACTGCGAACCTGTTGTTAATTACTCAGTACCATTCCAGATGTTAGGTAAATATCTGGGATGTTCCAAACCTATTGCTTATGTTTGTGCATGCTTATATCTAATAAAGTTTCAGATAGAGCACTCTTACTTGCATTTAATCTCTAATTAGACAGAATTGCTAGGTTCCTATTGATTTATTCCTGACACTGCCTAGCATGAAATAGAATAGAATAGTATCATAGAATACCAGGGTTGGAAGGGACCTCAGAAGGTCATCTAGTCCAACCCCCTGCTCAAAGCAGGACCAATCCCCAATTTTTGCCCTGATCCCAAATGGCCCCCTCAAGGATTGAACTCACAACCCTGGGTTTAGCAGGCCAATGCTCAAACCACTGAGCTATACCACTGAAATAGTTAAGTTACTCCTGCTGTGGGCTCTGAAAACCCTGGGTAACAACATGCTTTTGGGGATTTCATAATCCATGAATCCAAATGTTACATAGCTTTAAAATATGTGAAGGGCAAACACAATACACCTGCCACCACTCCATACAAAAAATGTTTATTGCATTCTGCAGCACTTCTCCAGATCTGGGGAATGAGTGCACACCAACAGCAAAAACGTAAAACTTGGCAGGGAGATTATTACTAGGACCTATGTGGCAGGTGTACCTGTCAGTAGTCTGCTGAAAAAACAACTGTGATGTGTCCAAGATATAAGAATTTTTAAAATGTATTCTGTGCAGGCACATGGGATTTCGTGATGCAATCTGTTAAAGGAGTGGCCATAGCTCTGTGCAGCTGTATGTAGCTTAGGCACATTCATCGGTAGGTCTGTGTCTTGCTCTGTACTGGGTGAAGGTGCAGGGAGAAAGACCGAGCTAATTTCAGAGCTCTCATGGAGAGATGTGCAAATAACTCAATCTGCTGGCAGAGCCGAAATTTTGTGGACTTTTTGGTGAATCAAAAAGGTGTAAAAGAATGCATTTCAGAGGATGAAATGTTTCATCTCTGTTTCAGGCATTTCAACGTTGTTTGTTTGATTATTTCAATAAAAGCAAAGGAAATTTGGAAATGAAATGTTTCAACCCAAAAAATTTAAACATTTCATTTCAAAAATATCAAAATGTTTCATTTTCAGAATCTTTTTTTTTTTTTTTGCAATGATACAATTTGCCAAAATCAACATGAATTCACAAAATGTTTCAGTCAACCCGAATCTGCATTATTTGGTGAGAAAAGGTTTCAGCCAAAAATGTTCATCCCGTACTAGTCACATGTCCTTCCACAGGATAATTATCTAGAGCTGTGTCTATGTAGGCCAGCCCTACATTTATTTCCTTACTTTAAAGTACATCACTATGCAAAGTTGACATCTATTAATATAACGTTTTTGTATGGAATAGACAGAAAGAGATTCTGATTTCACTTATATCAGTGTAAATCCAGAGTAACTCCATTGACTTCAGTAGATTTACTTCCAGTTCATACCAGTGCCTGGCTAATAAATTCTTTTTTGTTAGTACATGAGACATAGAAGGGAAATAGAATATTTTCCAGGGACCGTACTTTGTGCCTCTTTTTTCACCCCACCCAACCTGCTATGAAAGTAAGGTTGCCTTCATATCCTTAATGCTGCCCATTTATCATATGGAAGGACACAAGACTCTGCTGGAGACCAGCCTATTTCACCAACTGTAGAGCAAGACAGAGCCTTGCCCATGAACTTCCTTAAGCTATGCACAGTGCTGATTAATGTTAGTTAATAGATTAATATTAATAGTCTATTAATAGACCGCTTTATGGGGCGGTGAGGATGGAAGTGGGGAGAGGCACCATTTTGCCTCAACCCTTATGGAGCCTATGGGAAGGGCAGATGAATCCACAAACCAAGCTGGCAGGGTCAGAGAGTGCTGCAGTGGGGGAAGCCCTGAGTGTGCCCACAATTGTAAGACATTCGGTGAGTCATTTCCCTTCCCCGTCCCTCATTTCCCCATCCGCACATCAGGGTGCGGATCCCAACCCTCCTTTTCAGGGGGCTCTGAGACCATTGGCTGAAAGATGCCATGTGATATGCAAGCTCAAAGTACTGCTAATGAATTGGTCCATTCTCATTAATATTCTCTCCTGTTAAAAGGCGAACAGATCTGTACACACATGACCCACGGTGGTTCACCAAAGTTTAATCTTCCCTCTCATTAACATTTGGCTGTACAAAACCGAGTGCTTTTGCTTCACTGGGTTCTTTGCTCTCAGTTTCCTTAGGTTCATGGCCTCCAAGCTTCCCTCTGAATGCTGGGTTCAAACAAGTCCAAAACCTCTTGGTTGAAACTTTGCCATTTCACCTCTTTCTGCATCAAAAGTGCAAGAAACCATTAATTTTATGTCAGTTTGACGTGACAACCCTTGGATGAGGTTTGCTTTAAAGATGTTGAGGATGTCATACATGTGATGGAAGACGAACGAATGAGCAAAAAAACCTCTGGACATTCTGAAGTTCAGTGAACAGTACGTAGCAGGAAATTAGCTGTAGGCACAGAGGAAAAGGGGTTACTCACCCTGACTTTCAGGCACTGCAATTTGGGTTTGTCTGCCTTCTCTTCTCTAATACCACTTTTTATGCCTTTAGGGTGTGTGTGAAACATCTTGGACTAGGAACCTGTTTCTCACTATTTAATGCACTCTCCCTGTCGCAGCAAACATAACACCAATGTATACAAGGAGCTTCCTGTACGAAATTAGCATATGCAAAGGATACCTGCCCATATCCTAATGTGCCATTAGATCCCCAGCATTGCAAGAGTTCCATGAATCTGCCACCTGGAGAAAGCCTGGACAAACCTTTTCCCCTTGTTACTTTAAAAGACAGCCACTGGCATGGTAGTGACCCACCATGATCTGATGGCTGTTCGGTGACACATCTGTAATGAAGCGTTGGTCTCATGTCATTGGACAAATAGCCACCTAATGAAATCACCCATCCTTGGTAGTCTCTATAGCTCAGCAGTACGAGCCTGCGCCTTGTAAACTAAAGCAGGTGAGTTCAAATATCACTGAAGTCTTAAATGATGCTGTGATCAACTGCATGCTGAGGAAGGAGGGAGCAGAGATCCTGTCTCCCCCTTCATAGGTGGACTCTCTAAGTAAGGGTTAAAGGCCCTTTGTTTATAGTGAGAAAAGGGAAGCTTGCCATGCAAATGAACAGGACTGTGAATCCTCTGCCTTTCATCAGCAACTAGTTGATGTCTAGGGCCTGATTCTTAGCAGGTGTACCTTGGTGCAGCTTCCTTACACCAGCTGACAGTGTTGAGCCTCCTAGATTTTCTTGCTTAATATGGAAAACTCTGACCAACCAGCTTGTTGGTGCTCCCCCACCACACACACACATTCATTCACACACACACACAACTGTAGCAGGGTGGTCACCTGCTCCAGCCTTAAAGGGCTTAAAACAGCCCAGGAGAGGGCTGGGGCTGGGGGCCAGCAGTTCCCAGGCGGATGGGGGAAGCAGGCTCAGCTGTGGCCATGCCCCAATCAGGGCTCAGCTGGCCCTTATAAGAGGGCAGTGGTCCAGAAGCAGAGAGAGTCTCTTCTAGCTGTTGAGTGAGATGGGTCTGGCTGCTGGGGAGCATACCAGGGTACCTGAGGTGAAGCAGGGCTGGGGAAGGCCAGAGGAGCTGGGAGGCTCCAGGCTGGAAAAGCCCTAGGCTGCAGGCCTGGCAGATGGCCTGAGACAGGGTACTAGGGTTGCAACAGGGCAGCTCACGGGTAGGCAGAGGCAGCAGGTCCAAACCCCGCTTTCCTGTGATGATTGGCTTATATACTGCAGTGTGCGGGGCCTCAATGATGACTGGCAGTAGCCAAAGACTGAGGTGAGGTGGGGATAGTGGGTGGGAGTTCCCCCTGGGTGTTCTCGTCCATCCTCCCTGTGGAAGGAAAAGGCCTGGGTAGGGACCGTCGAATTGTGGAAGTCAACGAATGGCTATGCAGGTGGTGTCAGAGAGAAGGCTTTGGATTCTTTGACCATGGGATGGTGCTCCATGAGGGAGGAGTGCTGGGCAGAGAGGGGCTCCACCTTACGAAGAGAGGGAAGAGCATCTTTGCGAGCAGGCTGGCTAACCTAGTGAGGAGGGCTTTAAACTAGGTTCACCAGGGGAAGGAGACCAAAGCCCTGAGGTAAGTGGGAAAGCGAGATACCGGGAGGAAGCACAGGCAGGAATGTCTGTGAGGGGAGGGCTCCTGCCTCCTACTGAGAATGAAGGGCGATCAGCAGGTTATCTCAAGTGCTTATATATGAATGCACAAAGCCTTGGAAACAAGCAGGGAGAACTGGAGGTCCTGGTGATGTCCAGGAATTATGACGTGATTGGAATAACAGAGACTTGGTGGGATAACTCACATGACTGGAGTACTGTCATGGATGGTTATAAACTGTTCAGGCAGGGCAGAAAAGGTGGGAGAGTAGCCCTGTATGTAAGGGAGCAGTATGACTGCTCAGAGCTCCGGTACGAAACTGCAGAAAAACCTGAGTGTCTCTGGATTAAGTTTAGAAGTGTGAGCAACAAGAGTGATGTAGTGGTGGGAGTCTGCTATAGACCACAGGACCAGGGGGATGAGGTGGATGAGGCTTTCTTCCGGCAGCTCGCAGAAGCTACTAGATCGCATGCCCTGGTTCTCATGGGTGACTTTAATTTTCCTGATATCTGCTGGGAGAGCAATACAGCGGTGCATAGACAATCCAGGAAGTTTTTGGAAAGCATAGGGGACAATTTCCTGGTGCAAGTGCTAGAGGAGCCAACTGGGGGGGAGCTTTTCTTGACCTGCTGCTCACAAACTGGGAAGAATTAGTGGGGGAAGCAAAAGTGGATGGGAATCTGGGAGGCAGTGACCATGAGTTGGTTGAGTTCAGGATCCTGACACAGGGAAGAAAGGTAAGCAGCAGGATATGGACCCTGGACTTCAGAAAAGCAGACTTCGACTCCCTCAGGGAACGGATGGGTAGGATCCCCTGGGGGACTAACATGAAGGGGAAAGGAGTCCAGGAGAGCTGGCTGTATTTCAAGGAATCCCTGTTGAGGTTACAGGGACAAACCATCCCGATGAGTTGAAAGAATAGTAAATATGGCAGGCGACCAGCTTGGCTTAACGGTGAAATCCTAGCAGATCTTAAACATAAAAAAGAAGCTTACAAGAAGTGGAAGGTTGGACATATGACCAGGGAAGAGTATAAAAATATTGCTCGGGCGTGTAGAAATGAAATCAGGAGGGCCAAATCGCACCTGGAGCTGCAGCTAGCGAGAGATGTCAAGAGTAATAAGAAGGGTTTCCTCAGGTATGTTGGCAACAAGAAGAAAGCCAAGGAAAGTGTGGGCCCCTTAATGAATGAGGGGGGCAACCTAGTGACAGAGGATGTGGAAAAAGCTAATGTACTCAATGCTTTTTTTGCCTCTGTCTTCACTAACAAGGTCAGCTCCCAGACTGCTGCGCTGGGCATCACAACATGGGGAATAGATGGCCAGCCCTCTGTGGAGAAAGAGGTGGTTAGGGACTATTTAGAAAAGCTGGACGTGCACAAGTCCATGGGGCCGGATGAGTTGCATCCGAGAGTGCTAAAGGAATTGGCGGCTGTGATTGCAGAGACATTGGCCATTATCTTTGAAAACTCATGGCGAACGGGGGAAGTCCCAGATGACTGGAAAAAGGCTAATGTAGTGCCAATCTTTAAAAAAGGGAAGAAGGAGGATCCTGGGAACTACAGGCCAGTCAGTCTCACCTCAGTCCCTGGAAAAATCATGGAGCAGGTCCTCAAAGAATCAATCCTGAAGCACTTACATGTGAGGAAAGTGATCAGGAACAGTCAGCATGGATTCACCAAGGGAAGGTCATGCCTGACTAATCTAATCGCCTTCTATGATGAGATTACTGGTTCTGTGGATGAAGGGAAAGCAGTGGATGTATTGTTTCTTGACTTTAGCAAAGCTTTTGACACGGTCTCGCACAGTATTCTTGTCAGTAAGTTAAAGAAGTATGGGCTGGATGAATGCACTATAAGGTGGGTAGAAAGTTGGCTAGATTGTCGGGCTCAACGGGTAGTGATCAATGGCTCCATGTCTAGTTGGCAGCCCGTGTCAAGTGGAGTGCCCCAAGGGTCGGTCCTGGGGCCGGTTTTGTTCAATATCTTCATAAATGATCTGGAGGATGGTGTGGATTGCACTCTCAGCAAATTTGCGGATGATACTAAACTGGGAGGAGTGGTAGATACGCTGGAGGGCAGGGATAGGATACAGAGGGACCTAGACAAATTGGAGGATTGGGCCAAAAGAAATCTGATGAGGTTCAATAAGGATAAGTGCAGGGTCCTGCACTTAGGACGGAAGAACCCAATGCACCGCTACAGACTAGGGACTGAATGACTAGGCAGCAATTCTGCGGAAAAGGACCTAGGGGTGACAGTGGACGAGAAGCTGGATATGAGTCAGCAGTGTGCCCTTGTTGCCAAGAAGGCCAATGGCATTTTGGGATGTATAAGTAGGGGCATAGCGTGCAGATCGAGGGACGTGATCGTCCCCCTCTATTCGACATTGGTGAGGCCTCATCTGGAGTACTGGGTCCAGTTTTGGGCCCCACACCACAAGAAGGATGTGGATATATTGGAGAGAGTCCAGCGAAGGGCAACAAAAATGATTAGGGGTCTGGAACACATGAGTTATGAGGAGAGGCTGAGGGAGCTGGGCTTGTTTAGTCTGCAGAAGAGAAGAATGAGGGGGGATTTGAAAGCTGCTTTCAACTACCTGAGAGGTGGTTCCAGAGAGGATGGTTCTAGACTATTCTCAGTGGTAGTAGAGGACAGGACAAGGAGTAATGGTCTCAAGTTGCAGTGGGGGAGGTTTAGGTTGGATATTAGGAAAAACTTTTTCACTAGGAGGGTGGTGAAACACTGGAATGTGTTACCTAGGGAGGTGGTAGAATCTCCTTCCTTAGAAATTTTTAAGGTCAGGCTTGACAAAGCCCTGGCTGGGATGATTTAATTGGGGATTGGTCCTGCTTTGAGCAGGGGGTTGGACTAGATGACCTCCTGAGGTCCCTTCCAACCCTGATATTCTATGATTCTATGACCCAAATCTGGAGGGGACTGCCAGGGGGCAGCACCCCAAGGAAAGGGGCACTGGGATCCAGGAGGGACACAGGGGGCCAGTGGCAGTGAAACACCGGCCTGCAGAGGGTGCTCCAGAGACTGGAAGAGCTAATTCCCTGAGAGACCAGCAGGAGGCGCCACAGGGGTGAGTCTCACACCATGACAACAACCCTTTCAATGTCTTTCCTCTTTCCCATCTCCGCTGAGTTTCTAAAGCCCCATTTGCTCCACTAGGGGATGACTGGTCACATGAACAACCTGTACAAGGAAAAGCATGTTTTGCCACCTTCCATTGCTTTGTGTTTTGGACAAGGAGCACAGTTGTTAAATGGGTTAACTTGCTCTCTGTTGAAATCAAAGCCTTCCCAAGCCTCTGGCTGAACAGCATTTTGATAATGATCATTTTGATGCCCTTCCCCCTTGTGGGGATCCGAGAATAATGTCTTGGGCATTGATGGATCATCTGGCGCATGTGGCGAGGGAGAGGCAGCGTACCGGCAGCTAAATAAAATTTTGATTAAAATGTAACATGCAAGGCCACCTCCTCACCTGTAAATCTTCTTGATTTGTAACCATATTAAATGGTAAAATGAACTGTCGGGCAGCAAATAAAATATTTCTACTACAACAGGCTGCATCAACTTACTGAAGTGCAATCTGTGGAGCTGGGATGTCGGACACGAAAGGTGGTGGGGAATGCATCGGGGCGAATTTCCCAGGAGCAGATTTCAAACCACTGATGTAGAGAAATAAAGCAATCAATCAGGCTGGAGGGTAAGCAGGTGGTGGCTACTGCTCATGCTTTTAAAAGAACCATTTAATTCTTCTCTTTAACCTCCTTGCTGCTCTGCAGCTTGCTAGAGAATAGCCTGGAAGCCACATTGCTTCCATCCTCGGAAGCACTAAACTCGTGTCACCTGTGACAACTCTAGGGCTGGATCTCCTCTCTCTGTCAACGTGGCAGCATGCTGCCAGAGGGTGCTGCATTGTGAGAGTCACCAGATGTGAGAAGAGACATGAACCTGAGGTCTTGGCCATCAGCCCCCACTACCTAGGCCTATCTCTAATTTAGGTAATTAATTCTGAGTCCTTGAATATAGAGGAAGAATTGTCTAGAGGTTCAAAGCTAACCTTGGCCTTGAGAGACTTCTGTTCAATTCCCAGCTCTGCCACAGATTTCTTGTGTGAGCTTGGTCAAGTCTAGTTTCTCTAGTCCTTAGATCCTTATCTGTAAAACATGGATAATAAACCTTCCCTGCCACAGAGGGGGCTGTGAGGGGAACAACTTTAATTTTTTTAAAAATAAAAGCAGAAATTTCTGCTGACAGTCTTGATGCAAATGAATTTTTCATGGGCAAAAAGCAAAACCAACATTTTCCAACCATCTCAACAAATGGTTATTTCCCTCGGTGTTAACGGACTCATCCTTTGGATCAAAATCAGGTGCAACTTGTCCCCCAGTTACCTGACCTGGCTCAGGGATACAGTAGGTTAACAGCCCTTTTACATGACTGACATCCACTTCCACTGATCCAGTGTACGGTGAGGGGTCCTACTACCCCTTTAAGGGAGGTCTGGAGCTCACAGCCAAAACAGCTAGGTATAATCAAGGAGCATCCTGCCCTATGCTTGGCATGGGGCTGTGTGTAAAGAGGAGAAGGAAGCAGAGAAAGGGGGATGGGAAGGAGTGCAGGTTGCTATGGCTTGCAGGCCCTCTTAGGCTCCAGGGCACTACTCTGACCTGGGCCCTAGAAATTTGTGTTTCTGATTGTAAGTTTGGTTGTTCTGACTCAAGGCTGTGAAGGAAAGGCCTTATGAACAGATTTAAGCTGGCCCCCTAGAACAATAAGCAAGCTAGGAACTGCTGGCTGAGCTTGGTTTGGGGGGCTTGTTAAAGAGGATAAGGACTTTTTTTGGTTAGTTTGGGTTTGGCCTCCTTTTTCTCGGATCCAGTACACAATCCTCAAATACAGACAGGAAAGTGCATTATTCACCATCATTTACCATTCATGACTCTCCTTGGTTTGAAACTGCCAGTCATCCAGTCTGGGAACAGACTTGAAAATATGTATTTGAGTAGGAAAAGGATGGAGCAGGGGGTTGGAAATGGGATACAAATGGTGGGTGGAAATCGCATACAAAGCATTTAATCTCGGAGAGTCTTTTTGCTGAATATGCTTCCTATCGTTCCAGAGAGTGGTTGTTCAGTCGTGGCCTGTGTGAACTGAGTTGAGGATGCCAGTCCAAGTCCTCATGGACATGTAGCCACAACCTCAAAATCACCATCATAACTTGGCCCTTTTTATTGGTGGTCCCAGGGCAATGAGTGAGTCCGGAGACTTGGTTCTTCCCCCAGAGCTGATCTCTGCGGATCAAGATTGATGCACACTGGGGTGATGCCTAGAGGACTGCTGCCTAAGCTGTACTTGTCCTGTTACCAGACTGCACTCTGTCTCTGTCCATGTGAAACACTAGAATATACTGAGTTGGACCCACTGTTATGGGCTGGGTATAACTGGCATGTCAGAGCTACCCATGCAGTCCACAGTCTGGTTTTCCTAGGTTAACTCATTACACAGGTTTACTGGGGTCAGTCTGCCTGCTTCAGAGTCATATGAGCTGGAGGTAGCTGTTACTATAGCAACTAACATCAGTTGCCCGGGCTTCAGCAGTTTTCCCAATGAAACACTCCCAGGTTTATTCTAAGGTACCTTTATCAGTCAATTATTAGTAGGTTGTTTAGAAAAGGCTGCAGATGCTCCCGTATGTTTCCCACTCCATGGTCAGATGTAATATGCCAGAGGGGCTGAAAAGGGGTGTGGGTTTAAGCCGGCTCTTGCTGAGGTCTATATGGATTTAGCTATTGATTTCAATGGGACCAGGATAGGGCCCTGCATTTTATTAAAACACAGCTGGTGGGGCAGAGCTAGCTGAACAGTCAGGGGCTAGTTTGGAACTCAGAACTTCTCCACCATAGATTCCCTGGCGAACAGAAGCTAGAGACACTCAGGGCATGGGGTTGCATCCCTGACCATCCTGGCTAATAGCCACTGATGGATCTATCCTCTATGAACTTACCTCGTTCTTCCTTGAACCCTGTTATAGTGTTGGCCTTCACAGCATTGCCTGGCAACAAGTTCCATGGATTGACTGTGCTTTGTGTGTCAATGGGCTACAGCCAGTCAGTGCAGGTGTGTTGTCCTCCCCTGTTGGTGGAGAGGGGAGGTGGGGCAGGCTGGTGTCTTGCAGGCCTCCTGGAGAAAATAGTTTATCTTGCTTCATGCTTGTTTTTTTACTTTGAGTGCCACAGGATGGGTAGAAGTGTATGGGTGTGTCTACACCGCAAATCCCACAGCGGCGCATCTCAGAGCCCAGGTCAGCTGGCTCAGGCTCACAGGGCTTGGGCTGCAGGGCTAAAAATAGCAACGTAGACATTCAGGCTTCAGTTGGAGTGGGGGAGGCTCTAGGAGCCTGCGCTCCAGCCCAAGCAGGAACATCTGTGCTGTTCTTTTTAGCCCTGCAGTCTGAGCCCAAGCCAACTGACCCAGGCCCCTAGACTCTCTGCTGCAGGTTTTTCATTGAAGTGTAGACATACCCTAAAGACCTGACTGAAGGGCTAAGTCTCTGCAAACCAAAAGGAGTTGAATGCTGGATGGAACCATCTGGAAAACTGAAGCTGAGTGGGTTCTGCACCGTGCAATGCTGGAAAGGGTTGCTCTGGTCAGGGTGTGCTGGAACCTGGGAATTATGGCACTCCCTCACTCAGCAGAGGTTCTGCAAGGACCAGCCCTCTGTGGAGAAAAGTGGTTTGGGACTATTTAGAAAAGCTGGATGAGAACAAGTCCATGGGGCTGGATACATTGCATCCGAGAGTGCTAAAGGAGTTGGCAGATGTGATTGCAGAGCCATTGTCCATTATCTTTGAAAACTCATGGCGATCGGGGGAGGTCCCGGACAACTGGAAAAAGGCTAGTGTAGTGCCCATCTTTAAAAAAGGGAAGAAGGAGGATCCTGGGAACTACAGGCCAGTCAGCCTCACCTCAGTCCCTGGAAAAATCATGGAGCAGGTCCTCAAGGAATCAATTCTGAAGCACTTAGAGGAGAGGAAAGTGATCAGGAATAGTCAGCATGGATTCACCAAGGGCAAGTCATGCCTCAATAATCTAATTGCCTTCTATGACGAGATAACTGGCTCTGTGGATGAGGGGAAAGCAGTGGACATGTTATTCCTTGACTTGAGCAAAGCTTTTGACACAGTCTCCCACAGTATTCTTGCCAGCAAGTTAAAGAAGTATGGGCTGGATGAATGGACTAGAAGGCGGATAGAAAGCTGGCTAGATTGTCAGGCTCAACAGGTAGTGATCAATGGCTTCATGTCTAGCTGGCAGCCGGTATGAAGTGGAGTGCCCCAAGGGTCAGTCCTGGGGCCGGTTTTGTTCAATATCTTCATAAATGATCTGGAGGATGGTGTGGATTGCAAGTTTGCAGAGGACACTAAACTGGGAGGAGAGGTAGATACGCTGGAGGGTAGGGATTGGATACAGAGGGACCTAGACAAATTGGAGGATTGGGCCAAAAGAAATCTCATGAGGTTCAGCAAGGACAAGTGCAGAGTCCTGCACTTAAGACGGACGAATCCCATGCACCGCTACAGACTAGGGACCGAATGGCTTGGCAGCAGTTCTGCAGAAAAGGACCTAGGGGTTACAGTGGACGAGCAGCTGGATATGAGTCAACAGTGTGCCATTGTTGCCAAGAAGGCAATGGTATGTGGGGCTGTATAAGTAGGGGCATTGCCAGCAGATTGAGGGACATGATCATTCCCCTCTATTCAACATTGATGGGGCCTCATCTGGAGTATTGTGTCCAGTTTTGGGCCCCACACTACAAGAAGGATGTGGAAAAATTGGAAAGAGTCCAGTGGAGGGCAACAAAAATGATTAGGGGACTGGAACACGTGACTTATGAAGAGAGGCTGAGGGAACTGGGATTGTTTTTAGTCTGCAGAAGAGAAGAATGAGGGGGGATTTGATAGCTGCTTTCAACTACCTGAAAGGGGGTTCCAAAGAGGATCTCTCTAGACTGTTCTCAGTGGTAGCAGATGACAGAATGAGGAGTAATGGTCTCAAGTTGCAGTGGGGGAGGTTTAGGTTGGATATTAGGAAAAACTTTCACTAGGAGGGTGGTGGAGCACTGGAATGAGTTACCTAGGGAGATGGTGGAATCTCCTTCCTTAGAAGTTTTTAAGGTCAAGCTTGACAAAGCCCTGGCTGGGATGATTTATTTGGGGATTGGTCCTGTTTTGAGCAGGGGCTTGGACTAGATGACCTCCTGAGGTCCCTTCCGACCCTGATATTCTATGATTACTATCAGGGTTGGAAGGGACCTCAGGAGGTCATCTAGTCCAACCCCCTGCTCAAAGTGGGAGCAATCCCTAATTTTTGGCCCAGATCCCTAAATGGCCCCCTCAAGGATTGAACTCACAACCCTGGTTTTAGCAGGCCAATGCTCAAACCCTTGAGCTATCCCTCCCCCCCAACAATGGCGGCCATAGATGGCTTCTAGTGTTTTCCAGTTAGATTCTGGCAAACGGGGGGGTCAGCGCAGAAGGATGAGCTGGATTGGAGAAAAAGAGCCAGGTTTTAGGAGGGGTCTAATTTGGTTTGACTCCCTTAGGCTGTTATGGGACATCACCACCCCCTCTGCATGTAAACTGTCATGGTCAATAAAGATCTCTTTCCTACAACTCTGCCTACCACATCACTTGATGCTAACGCATTGTGGGGTGGGGAGGAAGTCTCCTTTTGCTCCTTCCACAGACAAGAGTCTGGCTGGGGATGCTGATTGGCTAAGCCAGGTACAGATCGGCTGCTTGGGCCGTGTTGGCCACGTCACAGCTCTGCACATACTCCCAAAGATGCCCAGCCAGGAGCAGTCAGGGGAGGAGAATACCCCTGTCGGTTACATGTTGGAAAGATTCTGATGCTGTTTCTAAAATGTGGGGAGAAGGACTGGGGAGAGGATCTGCTGCCAGAGTGGAGGACACAGAAACAAAAATGTTACTGAGTTTATCCAGTGGCTTTTGGCTAGAGCAGGACTGAATTAGCTTGGCCAGGATAGCACTAGGCCATCAGGTATTAATGGGCACTTGGCCTAAGTCCTCAAAGGTGTTTAGGTGCCTAACTCCAGTAATGGAGCCTTGGCCTGAAGGCGCATAGCTAGGGTGACCAGGTGTCTGGTTTTCGACTGGAACGCCTGGTCAAAAAGAGACCCTGGTGGCTCCGGTCACCACTGCCGACCGGGCTGTTAAGTCCAGTCAGCGGTGCTGTGGAGCTAAAGCAAGCTACTCCTTACTTGTCCTGGCTCCGTGCTGCGCCCCGGAAGTGGCCACCAGGTCTGGCTTCTAGGTGGAGGGGGGCCATGGGGCTCCACACACTGCCTCTGCTCCGAGCACCAGCTGTGCACTCCCATTGGCCAATGCGAGTTGCGGGCGTGGTGCATGCGGGAGAGAGCATCGCGCAGAGCAACCTGCCAGGCCTCCACCTAGGAGCTGGACCTTCTGCTGGCTACTTCTGGGGCACAGCGCGGAGTCAAGACAGATAGGAAGCCACTGTGCCGCTGTCCGGGAGCAGCCGGAGGTAAGAATGCGCCCCAACCCCCCTGCCCGAGCCCAAAGCCCCCTCCCATACCCTGAACCCCTTTGTCCAACTCCCAGCATGGAGCTCCCTCCTGCACCCTAAACCCCTCATCTCCGGCCTCACTCCAGAGCCTGCAGCCCCAGATGGAGGCTTCTGGATGTAAGGCAGTTCCTCCAGGAATAAATAGCACATTTAATCTGTAGATTTCCAAGTGCTTTAAAAAGGTGGTCAGGATCATTACCCCCATTTCACAGATGGGGAAACCTGAGGCACTGGGAGGGGAAATGACATGTCCGAGGTTACACAGCAGATCAGCATCAGAGCCGGGAACAGAACTCAGCTCTCCTGAGTCCCAGTCCTGCTGGGTGGCTCACTGAGGTGTCTCTCCGTCATGTGGAGCTAGCCTGAGCCACCTGGTGTTGCTGCTCCCCCCCCCCCGCCAACTTTGGGAGCAGAGGAACATTCTGGGGGGAGCAAGCGGTGACACCTGGCAGCTCGAGGAGGGAGTGGCACCTCCACCCCCGACTCACCTCAGTAGGCCACCCAGTCTGTCTGGATTCGGGGCAGGGGGTGCCTCACAGTCCTTGATCCCGAGAGACACAGCACTGCTGTGCTACAGCAGCATAAGAACACAAGAGCAGCCAGACTGGGTCAGACCAAAGGTCCATCTGGCCCCGTGTCTGGTCTTCTGACAGTGGCCAGGGCCAGGTGCTCCAGAGGGAATGAACAGAGCAAGTAGTAATCAAGTGATCCATCCGCTGTCACCCCGTTCCCAGCTTCTTGCACCAACCCTGCCCATCCTGGCTAATAGCCATTGATGGGCCTATCCTCCATGAGTTTATCTAGTTCTTATTTGAACCCTGTTATAGTCTTGGCCTTCACAACATCCCCTGGCAAAGAGTTCCAAAGGTTGAGTGTGCATTGTGTGAAAAATCCTTCCTTTTGTTTGCGTTAAACCTGCAGCACTTCAGGGAGCAGTGCCAAATGGAAGGCAGAAATCTGGGCAGGGCACATGACCCCACATGTCCTCCCCCTCCCCCCATTGCCTCTGCATCACTCCAAGGATCAATAGACTCAGCAATAAGAAGCAGGCACATCATAGGGTTGCCAGCTGTGTAATATTTTAAAAGCGAACATTCCAGCTGGAGCGCTGGATCCTCCCATGCCCCGCCTCTTCCCCCAAGGCCCCGCCCCTGCCCCATACCTTCTGGAGGCCCCACCCCTACCCGACCTCTCCCCTCCATGCCCCTCTGTCTGGGTCTGGAGGGACTTGCCACAGCTGGGAGAAGCAGCCACCTGATGCAGGTAGGAGGCAGCCCCAGTGGAGTAGGGTGATTCCAGGTGATGACCTAGTGGCTTGTCCCCTTTTCCACCCACAGTAACTGGACTTTAGGTGTCTGGTCAGGTCCCCTTTTTGACCAGACTTTCCAATTTAAACCAGGCACCGGGCCACCCTAACCACCCATCTCACTGATATCTGCAATTACTTGTATACAGTTTTTCTGAAAGCATTACTAACAGCTTGTGTTTCCATGAAGTACACACGCACATTCGTCAGCCCATTTCTCAGCTCAGGGATCCGTGGTTAACAGTGCATGTGAAAAGGGGTCTGCCAACAGAGAAGTGTGAGAACCTCTCCCCTCGACTAGCACCCTCTCTCCTTCCTGCCTGCCCACGTTTCCAGCCAGACGCCCAGGCTTGCTGTTGGCCTTGCTTTTGGTTTTCTTTGTCCAGCTGGAGCCTTTGCATTGATTTACACTGACCAAATTACCCAGTCCTGCAGCAGGGAGCAATAGGAGCATGTATTGGCTCAGTGGCGCTGGGGGAGGAAGTCTAGTGCTGGAATGATAGGATATGACTAAACTCCTTTGTTTTCAGTTTAAAATGATTTTTATTGAAAAAATCCTGGGTTTTACAAAAAGTATTATTTTTTCCCCAATTTTCACCTTACTTTTACATCATTCAAATATATTAAAAATAACTTGTTTTATTAGGAAAATACAGTACATTTCCTGAGATAGATGTAGTACGATAATACATTAGTCTGTATGTAGCTGCAAAGCTGCCTGTTAAAGTAAGGCCATGTATCAGATACGCACAATAAGCAAACAGGTATGCACACAAGCTCTGCAGTGAGTTTGCATCCAAACGTACTGATGAATCTCACGCCCACCAGGCACGCATTTCAAGCTGTTAGCAGGTAACGGTTCAAAGGTCGGACACACTAAAATGGGAAGAAAACGAAAATCGGTCTCAGAGTTCTGTGTTAGTTCTGCAGCAAACCACACTGAATTCTATTAATCAAAGCATTAATCTACTGAATACTTTTCCCCCTGTCCTTCCATCCACTCAAAAAAATCCTGATATTTACCCTGAAAAATTATTAATAGTTTTTTCCACTGATTTTCACCTGTTGTTGTTGTACTAATAAACACCGATAAATTCCCGGGAAAAATTAAATGAAATAAAACCCCAAAACGAACGGCCCTAGATATGGGGCAGGAGGGAAACATGGGAGAGGCCACAGTATTGGAGAGGAAACTTGCATTATCTGTAGAGCATGGATCCTTCCCATTCCACCTGAGGGGCAGAAGCAACTTGCTTCTTCCCATCCCTGCAATGCTTTGCTGGCATGTCTGACTATGTCACTGTTGGCAAAACCCAGGCCAGTCCCTTGCTCTCTCAGGAGGTGTAAGCCGGCTCTGCAGAAAGTCAAACAAGGGCCCCTAGGGCCTCTGGAGGCTGCTTGGACATGTGAGAGTGGGAGAAAATGAGGGCCTGCACTGCTGGTTGCCACTTATTTACCTTTCCTGATGGACTCATGTGGCTTGTTAACTTGATGCCCTACCTGTTGAGGCATATTTATGGCTAGCATTAACTGCCTGAGTTTGGAGCAGGTCGCAGGCAGTAATGGGCATAATACATTCTCACTGTGCTACCCTCGACAACCCCAAATAAAACAGGTCTTTAATAACTGTCCGCTTGGAAATGATGTCGCTCTGCTTCTTTCCCCTGACGATGAGCCAGCCAGTGCACCGGCAGACAGACACTAAATCTTGAACCAATTACAGTGCTCTGCTCACAAGAAACTATTTATAGAAAGCCCTGTAGTCTCCCTGGCTGGAATAGCAAGGGCTGAATTCTTGGCATAGGACCTCCTTGGCTTTTAAACCTCTGCAGCTCTGTTAACATTTGGATTAGACGCCTGGCTAACCTGATGTCAGATCCAGTGTGGAACAAAGAATCTGGTTGCTAGCAAAGCTCTCTGAAAACAATGCAGTGCCGTCGTCTCTTCCCACCCACCCCAGCAGAGGTGACTTGACTTGCAGACCCCAAACAGCAACAGGATAAATGGAGAACGGACGGCTCAGCCCTATGTACAAGCAGCTTTTCTTTGACCTGCAGTTCCTCACTGAAGTGTGACTGTGCAAACCTGTTCTTTCTAGGCAGCTCAGCTCCCCACAGATATCAGAGACAGTGCAGCTGGCTTGACTGACTCAAATGAATTTTTACTGCTGTTTATCCTTGCAAGCCCCACAGATCTGGCACAGCCCTGGGACCTGGAATTTAGTCTTTCTTATGCAACAGAAACAGAATTGATGATGAAGTTTCTGCTGGTTACATGAGTGCAAGAAGGCCAATGGCATACTGAGCTGTATTAGCAGGAGCATTGCCAGCAGATGGAAGGAAGTGATTCTTCCCCTCTATTCGGCACTGGTGAGGCCACACCTGGAGTACTGCGTCCAGTTTTGGGCCCCCCACTACAGAAGGGATGTGGACAAATTGGAGACAGTCCAGCAGAGGGCAGTGAAAATGGGTTAGGGGGCTGTGGCACATGATTTATGAGGAGAGGCTGAGGGAACTGGGGTTATTTAGTCTGCAGAAGAGAAGAGAGAGGGGGGATTTGATAACAGCCTTCAACTACCTGAGGGGGGGTTCCAAAGAGGCTGGAGCTCGGCTGTTCTCAGTGGTGGCAGATGACAGAACAAGGAGTAATGGTCTCAAGTTGCAGTGGGGGAGGTCTAGGTTGGATATTAGGAAACACTTTTTCACTAGGAGGTGGTGAAACACTGGAATGGGTTACCTAGGGAAGTGGTGGAATCTCTATCCTTAGAGGTTTTTAAGGCCTGGCTTGACAAAGCTCTGGCTGGGATGATTTAGTTGGGGTTGGTACTGCTTTGAGCAGGGGGTTGGACTAGATGGCCTTCTGAGGTCTCTTCCAACACTAATCTTCTATGATTCTAAATCCGCTGAAGATGCTCAGAGATTATGTGATGAGATTTGCATATAAACTTGGGGGGGATGTTTATGGAGACAGATAGATAGCGAGATGTGTATCTGGATAGATAGAGAACTAGTGTCCTGGAGGACATAATCTGAAGGAAACTGAGTGGCACATGTCACTGGGGGCTTTAACTGGGTTTCAGAATCCTTCTCTCTGGCGAAGACAGACATGATAATTATTCAATACCATCTTCTGTTTGCAAATGACCCCAAATACACCCTCCCATCTGGCTTTGTTCCAGCTCTAAGAGCTGTCTCCTTACAGCAGCTATCTTGCTGAAGACAGAAAAGTAACAGGACACCTGCTGATTCCTAAAACTGGTGGTAACATATCCAGGAGACTTCTGACCCCAAGGGCCTGCTGGGAAGAAAAGTAACTGGGGATGTGCATGGATTCTAGTATTACACCAGAGATGAATTTGCTTTTTGCTTTTTGCTTGCTTTTTTCATGCCTCAGGGAGACAGTCAGGGGGTGGAAATGGTGGCGCTTCAGTTCCTGAGTGCTAGTGACACTCAAAACCCAGCTGTGAAGGGTGGCTTGCCTCTGAAAGGTTGGTCAGCTTGAGGTTAGCCAACCCTGATGACTAAAAGCCTCGGTTGGATCAGGCACTGCCTAGAAAGGGCAGTAGGTGGCTGCCGTGAAGGGGAAGGCCAGGAAGTAAGAAGGCACATGCAGGGAAGACTCTGATACCACGGAGTTTGGAAGCTGCAAGGTGCGGCTGAGAAGCTCCAGCAGAAAGAGCTGGGCCTGGCAGTTTTGTTTTGAGCAGGCTGGGCTAGAGGGAGAGTTCTGTATGTGGCAGAAGAATCGGGGTTGGGTATGAAAGTTTGTGTTCTGGTTGTGGACTTTATGTTGGGGAATCTTAGGGTAGTTTTGAATCGTGACTGTTATTAAACCAGCCCGGGGGGGGGGGGGGGTGAGGCGCTGATAGCCACAAGCAAGACGATGAGGGGGCTAGCCAGGGCAGTGCCTGCATGAGAAGGTGCTCAGTAATTGGCTACCTGGTTGCACTGACATAAAGGAGGGGGGCAGGTATTTGACTTATTGCACTGCGTGGCTCTGACCCTATTGTAACACAGAGCTCCTGGATCTCCTACAGAACCTTTTTCTGTTTGCTGAGAGCCCCATTCTCTGGGACCTTCTTTCGCTGCAATCCAATAAACCCAGAGGGGTGTTTACTGACAACTCCCATTGGAATGCAAAGAATAACAGTGATGATAATACAATAAAGTGTCTTTGTAAAGCGATGGGGACGAGCATGAATGCATCGGATGAAGTGAGCTGTAGCTCACAAAAGCTTATGCTCAAATAAATTGGTTAGTCTCTAAGGTGCCACTAGTCCTCCTTTTCTTTTTAGGAATGTATTTAGCTCAGATCAATATTTATTATTTGCAATACCATAGCGCCCAGGAGCCTCGCTCACGGAGCAGGACCCCATGGTTCCAGATGCTGTACAAACATTGAACAAAAAACAGTTCATGCCCTGAAGAGTTTACACTCTAAAGATAAGACGAGAGAGAGAGAGAGAAGGGGCAGAGCTAGGAAACAACGAATTAGTACTGCTCAGCATGACGGGCAGTTGTCACCAGCCAGCTAACCATTGTCACCTTGTGAATAGGCATCCTGGCAAAGGAGAAACATTGGAAGGGGGATAATGAAGTAGCCTTGCAGATGTTCACAGGGGCATTGTGGGGAGAATCACAACGGTGCTTTGTCTGAGTATTTGTCTGAGTGATGTGGCATCATGGGCTGATTGGAGGAAGCTTCTTCCTAGCCTGCCTTGCCCATCAGTCAGTGCTTGGCAGATCCCATGAAGCATGAGAGTTTCTATCCTGCCTTGTGTCTATTTTGCATCCTATCTCACGCAGCGGTAGATTCACATGGACATTGAATTCCTTTTGGACTCCTTGTTTTATTGGAAATGGCTCATTTCTACCTCTGGGGAATATTCCCAAACCACTGCCCAGTCAGATTAATTAGCTCCCTGGTTGTGCTCATTAATTGCTTTGTTTTAAAGAGGACATGCAAGGCGAGAGGCTGGGCCTTAATAGGAACCTGTAGCATTCTCTACCGCTCACTGAAGCTGAGATCGACTCTGTGCCAAGGGCAGTGGAAAGCCATGGCACCAATTAAATCCCACTTAATCCCTGTTAAAAAAGAGTGTAAATGGGATTAAACTGTCTGTGGTACCTCTGGTGTCTTTAGTTCCCCAGCCACTCTGTGGTTGCTGCATTGTTCCTTAGCACGGCATCCATCCACCCCTCCTCGGTCCATCAAATCATCCCTCCCCCATGCTCGGCTGCAGCCAGTTCTCCAGGCCACTCATGCCAGGCTTCCTTCTCTTGCACAGGGCTGATGTAAACCTCTCCGTGGCTTCGGTCTTTCTCCAGCATGAGGGACCCCAGTTAGAAAAAGAAGATGGATGCAGGGCAGCAAATGGGAGTGTGTTTGTAGTGGCATTTGCACATGCACAATCATTGTGCAGCACCCAGTTAGACATACAACTGTGGACACACAATTGCAGGCACAGATTTGAACTCTCTGGCATGCTGTGATCAACACTGAACACACAATGGTGTAACTAGCAGAAGGAATCTCTGCAGGAAGCAGAATAAAGCTTAAAAAATCCCAGTACCACGTAAACATCAGTGAAGACAGTGTCTCTGTATTTGTTTTATAAATTATTTTTATTGCTTCAGGGTGATATTTATAGAGCCAAGTTCCCCCTTTACCTACCTAGGAAAGGATATCCTAACCAGTTCTTGCAACAATTCATTAAGGGTCTGCATTTTCCCTCATTTACTTATTTGTGATCAAATGGTCAAAGGTATTTAGGTGCCTAAAGATGCAGATAGGCTCCTAGTGGGTTTGCAAAAGCACCTAAGCAGGTTAGACATCTATCTGCATCTTTAGGCACCTGAATACCTTAGAAAATCTGGCCATGTGTCTCCAAGTTGCCCCACTGGGGTACTCTGTGAACATAAGAATGCAAGAACATAAGAATGACTATACTGAGTCAGACCAAAGGTCCATCTAGCCCAGTGTCCTGTCTTTCGACAGTGGCCAATGCCACGTGCCCCAGAGGGAATGACCAGAACAGGTAATCACCAACTGATCCATCCCCTGTCGCCCATTCCCAGCTTCTGGCAAACAGAGGCTAGGGACACCATCCCTGCCCATCCTGGCTAATAGCCATTGATGGACCTATCCTCCATTGAATTTATCTTGTTCTTTTTTGAACTCTGTTATAGTCTTGACCTTCACAACATCCTCTGGCAAAGAGTTCCACAAGTTGACTGTGCATTGTGTGAAGAAATACTTCCTTTTGTTAGTTTTAAACCTGCTGTCTATTCATTTCATTTGGTGACCTTATTGTGAAGGCGGGAGTCACAATCAGACCCTAAAGCTTGTCCATTCAGTGAAGATGACAATGTTTCACCAGCAAGCAGCCTTTCCCTTCATGGGGAAATTGACCACACATGAGAAATAAGTTAAACCAGCTGCTTCTGCTTGCCAGGCACTGGCATGCCAAAGATCATTTATTTTTTCTGCTCATAAGGTCTGTGTAGAGCCATTTGGAAAATGGGGGCTTTTCAGTAAAAAAAAGAAAATTGGCTTTTTGTCACAAAACCAAAAATTTTCATGAGAAATAGACATTTTTGTCTATTTTTGTCAACAACTCGGTCTTCTGTGGTGTTGTAGCCACTGTGGTCCTAGGATATCAGGGAGACAAGATGTGCGAGGTAATATCTTTTACTGGACCAAGTTCTGTTGGTGAAAGGGACATGCCTGGATTCTGAAATGCAGCTTCGTGCCTCGTGGGACTTGAGGTTCGAGGGCTTTATGCTTCCCAGCCAGACATCATTTCCCACGATGCTCTGTGGCCGGGATGCTCTGTGGATGCACATTACGCAGAGTACGTACCATTTGCAGCAGCTCGGCTGTCATGCTGGAGGGCCAGCAGGGCCAAACCTGAGTGGGCAATGGGGCAGCCAGCACTGCTCCTTCTTGCTGCTGCTGTCGGGCCAGCTCCTGCACCAGCACTATACCCCGGGGGCCTACCCAGCCTTTGCCCACTTCTAGCAGCCTGTGTCCCCACGCAGGGATAGCGAGCAACACTGCACTTGGGTGGGCCGGGCTGGAAGGCAGGGGCTGAGTGTGGCATGGACTGGCGGGTGAGATGGCTGCAGTGGGGATGGCTCCACTGGGATTGACAGTGTGTACCAGGGAAAACATTTCTGGGGACATCCCTGCCATGGCCACACAATTGCCATGATGGACTGCTTCTCTTCAGCAAGATGGGAGGCTATGGGGCATCACAGAAGATGCAGTCTGACCAGAGAGCTCGGCTGACAGAGGAGAATGGGACGTCCCTGAACTACACCCCCTGTAAGGCATTTCAGGTGGCATTTCAGAAGAAACATTGACAACTTGAAATGTTGACAAATTCACTATTTTCCCCCCCTTTTCATCAAAATTTTCCCTGACCTCTCCCTCCCCCATCATCTGGCCAGCTCTGCCTAAGATAACTAGAGGGGACAGGCCGCCCACACGAGCAAGGGGGAATTACCCCCATTGAGCTCTGTCTCTGAAGCACCCACCCATTCCTACATATCAGACCTCTCTGGAGTATTGTAAAATTGCCAAGCCAGTCCTGCCAGTCAGTTTCCGGTGGTAAGATCACTTGAAAAGTAGCGCAATCTCTTTCGGAGAGCCCTGGCTTTTCCCTCTTGAGAGTGATGATCCTATATCTCACCTGAATTTCCCCTAAGCAGGAGCTATTGCCTGCAGCTTTGATTTGTGAGACAATCAAAGAGGTTGGGGCTCCTCTCTTCAGACATGTTCAGTCTTGGAGGCAGGGACAGATTAATGCAGGGGCTTTAGGGGCTGCAGCCCAGGGCCTCGGGCTAAGGCAGGCCCCGCAGGCCGGATGCGGCCTGCTGCTTCTTTTCATCTGGCCCACGGCAAGTCTCTGCACACTGGCAAGGGGTGTTCAGGGAATCTCTGCACATTGCCCCGGCTCCACAGCTCCCATTGGCCAGGCCCACCACGGGAAGCAGCATGGAGCTAGGGCAGGCAGGGATCCTGCCTTAGCCCTGCTGCGCCATCGACCAGGAGCCACCCGAGGTAAGCGCCTCCTGGCCAGAGTCTGCACCCCACACCCTTACCTGCACCCCAAACCCCTGTCCCAGCCCTGAGCTCCCTCCTTCACCCAAACTCCCTCCCAGACCCCACACCCCCACCTGCACCCCAACTCCCTGTCCCAGCCCTGATCCCCCTCCTGCACCCAAACTCCCACCCAGAGCCTGTACCCCGAACCTCCTGCTGCACCCCAACCCCCTGTCCCATCCCTGGCCCACACCAGAGCCCACCCCCCAACTAGAACTGAATCCCCCCGCACCCTAATCCCCTGCCCCAGCCCTGAGCCCACGTCCCCACTCCAAACCTCCAAGGGCCCCCACAAAATCTAATAGCCCTGGGCCCACAGGAGAGTTAATTTGGCCCTGCTCGGAGGCTGGCTAGAGAGGCAAAAGTAGCTCACTTGTCTGGGCAGATAATGCAATTTATATTGCTAAAGAAAACCACTTCTGAGATCTGCCTGTTAATACCCATGTATATTTCAATGGCTCATCAATTCTGCCTGTATTTGCATAGACTCCTAGAGAATAAGGCCAGGACAGACTATTAGATCACCTAGTCTGACCTCCAGTGTATCCCAGGCCGGAGAACCTTGCCCAGTAATTTCTGCATTGAGCCCATAACATCTGGTTGAGTATTCGCATATCTTTGGGAAAGGCACCCGGTCTTGACTTACAAATGTTGTGTAATGGCAATCCACCCTGTCCCTGCTGCCGGGCACTGAAGTCCTACACCCACTCAGTGTGGGGCTCACATGAAGAGACCAAGTCTGCTCCTAGCCTTTGCTAGAAGAGGTGGAGGTTCTGTTAGCGTATGCAGCAATGGGGTGTGTGTGTGTGTACGTGTGCCCACAGGTCTTGGATTCATCCCTGCTGCTAGCAACTTAGCCAAGGACTTGTTATTATGTATCCTGGCTTTTCATATTGGGAGGATTGGTTTTAAGACTCATTACTTTAATTAAGATGTATCGCCAACCTCCAGCACTGAAAAACCATGAGGCAGGCCCCCGAAGATCGTGAGATTTATAAACCAGTGCAAGGTTAGGTTGCTCACTGAAAGATTCTGGCAGGTGCTGAAAAAAAAATCAAACTAAATGACTAGATTAGAGGATTGGGCCAAAATAAATCTGATGAGGTTCAACAAGGACAAGTGCAGAGTCCTGCACTTAGGACGGAAGAACCCAATGCACCGCTACAGACTAGGGACCGAATGGCTCGGCAGCAGTTCTGCGGAAAAGGACCTAGGGGTGACAGTGGACGAGAAGCTGGATATGAGTCAACAGTGTGCCCTTGTTGCCAAGAAGGCCAATGGCATTTTGGGATGTATAAGTAGGGGCATAGCGAGCAGATCAAGAGACGTGATTGTTCCTCTCTATTCGACATTGGTGAGGCCTCATCTGGAGTACTGTGTCCAGTTTTGGGGCCCACACTACAAGAAGGATGTGGAAAAATTGGAAAGAGTCCAGCGGAGGGCAACAAAAATGATTAGGGGATTGGAACACATGACTTATGAGGAGAGGCTGAGGGAACTGGGATTGTTTAGTCTGTGGAAGAGAAGAATGAGGGGGGATTTGATAGCTGCTTTCAACTACCTGAAAGGGGGTTCCAAAAAGGATGGCTCTAGACTGTTCTCAGTTGTAGCTGATGACAGAACAAGGAGTAATGGTCTCAAGTTGCAGTGGGGGAGGTTTAGATTGGATATTAGGAAAAACTTTTTCACTAGGAGGATGGTGAAACACTGGAATGTGTTACCTAGGGAGGTGGTGGAATCTCCTTCCTTAGATATTTTTAAGGTCAGGCTTGACAAAGCCTTGGCTGGGATGATTTAGTTGGGAATGGTCCTGCTTTCAGCAGGGGGTTGGACTCGATGACCTCCTGAGGTCCCTTCCAACCCTGATATTCTATGATTCTATGACTACATACATACAGCCCCATCTGTTTAGCTGAAGGGCATCCAGAGATATGGTTCTGAAATGCCCGGCGTCTGAGCTACACGCCAGGTCTAAACAGGCTATAAAAAATCGAGGAACCAGCTGAAACACTACTTTACAAGCCAATTCGTGCTATTACATGGATTCCCATTTATCTTGCGCAGCAAGGCTCTGGAGGCTGTTTCAAAGGTGAGCTGGGGAGCTTTTTAAATTAACAACGGCTTAAGCTTGAAAGTCAATGAGAGACTATACGGAAGTCCAAGGCAGTAAGGGAAGGCTATTATATCCAGCTACAGGGAGAGTTGTAGGGAGGTATAATGTAATGATTCAAAATGAGAGTTAGACCAGGGTCTTGGGGCCTTCTTTTGCCAAAAACGGTGTGGGAACTTTAATAACCTAGCTACTCAGGTCTTCAGTTTTATCTGAAAGTGCATGCCTCCCTTAACCCAGGGATGGTAACACTTTGCTACCTATCTAATGTACTTACCTGCCCCCCTTCCATTACCATAATGTATGAGCACATCAAATCTTTAATGTTTTAGCCTCACAGCAGGTAGTCTATTATCCCCATTTCACAGATGAGGCTACGGCCCAGATTTGTAGGTGAGCTATTTAGGCACTGCTGTGCTCAGCATTGCAAAGCCTCACTGCTTTAGGAGCCTGTGTCTTTTCAAAAGGGATTTAGTTACTTGACTCCCCTCCTCTCATTGGAGGTCTTGCACTGATGAAACCCAATCTTCTGTAAACATTTTATGATTAAATGAGGAACATACAGTAGAAATTGCCATACCAGTTCAAGCAAATCTTATCTGTTTGCTACATGGAGGTATGCGAAATAATCACATCGAAATATGATGATGCAAAACTTCAGTTTCCCCCCTTTCTTTATAAAGGCAAAAAGTTTCTTTTATTCACATGGGGTCGGGGGAAAAAAGTCATATTTTGTGATATTCTTTCTCAAAAATAGGCACTTTATCTGCAAATAGATCAATTTCACAGATGAAAAGGACTCGGTTGAAAGCCAAAATTGGCTCATTTTGGAGCAACGGTGGCTTTGCATTGACAATGCCTGAAATGGGTGGTGTTTTCTGAGGGCTGACATAGCAACATCTGTGGTGTCAATCTCCCCCCCCACCCCCCTCAGGAAATCAAAATGTCAGGGTGGTGAGAAGTTGCCTGGAGCGAGAAGGAAGCTGTTCCAGAAGGACCTTGTGTATTTCACCCCTTTCCCACCAGCTATTTTTGTATTCCCCTTCGAGAACAGCCTGGATTAAAGACCATGCACCGATGGTGTGATGTGCTGCCCTGTCCTATGGGAACCCTTTCATTGGGTCTAGGTGTGGGTAAGAGCTACTCCTGTGAGCAGAGGTGGCACCTGGGCCTGGATGTGATCAGCATTTGGCCCATTTGACATGTACAAGGCTCAGCGATGCACTGGACAATTGCACCGCCAGGGGGGTATCCTGGCGCAACCCTTCCTAAAGCTTCCAGGCACAGAGGGGAGTATGGTCAGCCGAGGTCCGCTTTGGAGTAGGCAACATGCCTCTCTCTGATCCCCACCAGCTCAGCTGTCTGGCATAGGAGGCCAGGACCACTGCTCCAGCTACTCGCCACTTCTTTGGGTGGCTTTAGCCCCTTAGGGCACTAGGAGGGAACTATCCTGGAGGTTAGGGCAGTCCCAGGACTGCCACCATGCCCTGTTGCCCTTCAGGGATGGGATGCCCACTCCTTGTTCCCTTTGCACATGCACACAGTCGCTAAAACACAGTCTGCCCCCTACTTTTGTCCCCCAGTGGAGCCTGGTGCAGCAGGCTAGCAGTTAAAGTACTTGCCTGGCGGTTCTGGGTTCAAGTCCCTGCGCTGCTCAAGCCTTCCTGTGTGTGATCTCAGGGAAGCCACTTCAGGCAAAACTTTCTCGAGTGCTTCAGTTTCATGTTCAAAGTCATTTAGGAAGCGGAGGCTGGATTTTCAATGGGATTTAGACCCCGGTCTCCCTTTGAAAATCTGATGCTGAGTTTTAAAAATGGAACTGAGGCTCCCAAGTCACATCGGCACTTTTGAAAATGTCCTGTGTCTCTTTGTGCCTCAGTTTCCCCTCTTACAAAGAGCCCTTGTCTGCTTCCCAGGGGTGTTGTGAGGAAATAGATGACAGATGGTGAGGCGCTTAGATAGCAGAGCAATGGGTGCTGTGACAGGGTAGCTCACCCCCTAAATGAAATTGGGCCTAGCTCTCCCTGAAGTCCAGGAGTGCCCCAATTTGGTGTAGCGAGGAGGGCGGGGTTGCCCTGGGGAGCTACCAGTGAGAGTTCAGAATGCAGAAAGGGAGCAGTGCAGCATGGGTGCTCAGGCACAGGGCAGGGCTGGGAGCAGCAAGGGTTCCCGAGTCAGCAGCACAGCCAGAGCAAGGGGGTGCTGGCAGGAGGTCAGTGGGGGAGAGGACCACCCACTAATGTCCCCAGGGAGAGAGGGCTGAAAGGGAGATGTCTGCTGGCTCTCTGAGTCGGAGAGCTGCAGGCAGGGAAATGATGGAGGGAGGAGCCCACTGATGTCTCCAGGGCGGAGCTGGAGCAATTCCTGGGAAGGAAACAGGCCAGAGAAGCAGCCAGCTAGTGGGACTGAGGTAAGACCAGGTGAGAGATGTATCTGAGAGATGCTGGGGCTGTACTTAGTATTAGACGATAGGGACAAAGGTCCTGTTTGGACTGTGCTGCTGTGATTCTGGTTTGTGGCAGAGTGACTTTTGATAATAAATTAACCCAGCTAAAAGGGCTAGTTATTTATGCCAAAAGCTGTACTGAGTTGATTTGAGGAACCCAGAGGGAAACTGAGGTGAGGGGCTGCTTGCAGGGCCACCCTGAGGCACCTGCAGGGTGCCCACATGTCCACAGGGGCCCAGAGAAGAACCTCAGAGATGAAAGGTGAGCAGAAGCAAGAGTGAATGGGTCTAACTGATTTGTGCACCTCGAGAGACAGAATTTGTGGTAGGTTTCAGAGTGGTAGCTGTGTTAGTCTGTATCAGCAAAAACAAGGAGGACAAGGACTCCTCCTAGAATCTGTGGTGTTGTTTTAGAGAAAGTGATGATGGCTGCAATGATAATCATCATAGCAATGATGTCACTTCCAGATTTACTAGTTAAAAGCTACGACAGCAATTTCTCGTGCAATAAATTCCAGGCAAATGCATATAAAACTAGCTGCTAATTACTTATAGATTCTAGTCTGTCGCTGAATGGTAATTCCCTCTCCTGCAGAGCTGTGTGTAATTGTTATTGGCCTGCACGTTGGCAGAGGTATGAATTATTACAGCAATCGAGTGTGGTGTCCTTCGGCTTATGGGAAAAGAAATTATCTGATCCCCAGAGTCAGCACGTCGGGTCCGCTGAGGCACTGGCCGTGGGATGCATTGAGTCACCAAAGATGTCATAGACTTCAGAGGGCAACTGTGCTTCCTAACAATTGGAGGAGCCCTGCATTCAAATGCAAAGAGATACAGCCCCGTGCCCTGGAGAACCTGTGTCTATACCATTGTCAGTAAAGCAGGAGGCAGATTAGAACATAATTTTATTTTAGGGAGCGAATGTAGAAACAAAAGTGTATGTTTCCCTAAACATGCAGCACGACACAGCAAAAACTGGGAGGAAAACAGGACAAAATTCGCTTTTGACTCACTCCAAGGGGTCTCCTGGGGATCTTTCCGTAGGGCTCATTAGAAAACTAGGTGAAAAGCTCAGCTGAAATAGATGTGTCTCAGGTTCAACTCTAGAGCCAATTGGAAAATGGTGGGGTGGTGGTGGTGGTGGGGAGTGTGTGTCTTTTTTATTTCCAGGTGGAATTTCAGCTTAAATTTAAAAAAAGAAAAGAAAAGGTTTTGGATAGAAAAATGCCACTTTTTGCTGAAATCCAAACATTTTGAAAAATGTCACCAAATTTTATTGGAGCATTTTGATTACGTTGAAAGTCCTATTTTGACACTTTGGGAATGAAAAGCTTCTGTTTTTCAATTTGAAATGAAACTTATTAGTTTTGACATAAAAACATTTGTAAAGTTCTTTTTTTAATCAAAATTGGAACAAAATGGTTTGATTTTTATCAAAATGAAACATTTTGGCCAACCCAACATCAATTCCTTCTTTGAAATTTTGTTCTAGGGGAAATTTGCCTTTGTTGGGTTCATTGGTTTGTTTTTGTTTGTGGAGAAAAAAATATCCCCAGAAAAATCATAGAATTTTCCACAAAATGGAAAATCTGGTTCCCGACCATCACTGAGCTTCTACGATTGGTGGAAACACAGCCCCAGGTTCACTTGAGTCTTGGCCCCAGTCTTATTTAAAAATCAGTCTTAGTCTCTGTCAAGGTTCCTTCCCCACTCTGAACTCTAGGGTACAGATGTGGGGACCTGCATGAAAGACCCCCTAAGCTTATTCTTACCAGCTTAGGTTAAAAACTTCCCCAAGGTACAAACTTTGCCTTGTCCTTGAACCGTATGCTGCCACCACCAAGCGTTTTAAACAAAGAACAGGGAAAGAGCCCACTTGGAGATATCTTCCCCCAAAATATCCCCCCAAGCCCTACACCCCCTTTCCTGGGGAAGGCTTGAGAAGAATCCTCACCAAATTGTACAGGTGAACACAGACCCAAACACTTGGATCTTAAGAACAATGAAAAATCAATCAGGTTCTTGAAAGAAGAATTTTAATTAAAGAAAAGGTAAAAGAATCCCCTCTGTAAAATCAGGATGGTAAATAGCTTACAGGGTAATCAGATTCAAAACACAGAAAATCCCTGTAGGCAAAACCTTAAGTTACAAAAAGACACAAAAACAGGAATATACGTTCCCTCCAGCACAGCTTATTTTACCAGCCATTAAACAAAAGGAAATCTAACACATTTCTAGGTAGATGACTTCCTAACTTTACAGGAGTTGTAAGGCTGCATTCCTGATCTGTTCTCTGCAAAAACTTCACACAGACAGACCAACCCTTTGTTCCCCACACTCCAGATTTGAAAGTATCTTGTCCTCTCATTGGCCATTTTGGGTCAGGTGCCAGCTAGGTTACCTTAGCTTCTTAACCCTTTACACGTGAAAGTGTTTTGCCTCTGGCCAGGAGGGATTTTATAGCACTGTATACAGAAAGGTGGTTACTCTTCCCTTTATATTTATGACAGTCTCTCTGAAAAGCTTTTCAGAGAGTACTGAATCTGACTGGAGTTACCGGTTGTACGTGTGATTTGGTAATGAATTTTTCTGACACAGCAAAACTCCAATCTCCTGATATTCTTCCAAACACTGTGTCCCAGCAGTGCTGCCCATATTTTCAGAACCAGGTTTGGCTCATCCCTTGCTTTCCATATTGTGGGCTGTTCCCTTTGTCTTCTATTTTCCAAAGAACTGGAAGGAATTTTCCATCCATGTCCAAAACTAGAGTCACAAAACCAAAGAATCTTAGCATTACTAGACATCTAGTCTTTTCAGACAGTAGTGACTTATCTCTGCTACTCTAATGAGCACTAGGAAATATTCTTATCCCTTTGGGTGGAAAGCTACAACATTTAGCCATGCATGAAGTTAATTTAGTGGCCTGAAATATCTGGCAGTTTTGCTAGTTATAGATTTCCCTCCTATAAGTTATTTGTGCTCTGCCTCAAAGTGAAAATTAAGGCAAAACCTTATTTATAGTCAGAAAGATCCCCACTTCTTAAGTATGTAGTTCCAAATGTCATACCATCCATCTTACAGTGAAAGCCCTAGCATTAATCCACCAGAGGGAATTGTTATTTAGGAGAAATTTGCAACCATTCAAACTGAACACAGTATATTTTTAAATGGAATTCCCCAAACATACTATGTTATTGCACACAGTTACTGTTTTTTGTGGTGTTGACTCCTTTTGATCAGTGTAGTCATTTGGTTTGCAAAATAAGAGTTTTTCTAGGCTGGGATGAGGCTGGAGATGCAGGAAAAAAGTCATTGAAAATTTAAGGTTTCAGAGTAACAGCCGTGTTAGTCTGTCTTCGCAAAAAGAAAAGGAGTACTTGTGGCACCTTAGAGACTAACCAATTTATTTGAGCACGAGCTTTCGTGAGCTACAGCTCACTTCATCGGATGCATAGCGTGGAAACTGCAGCAGACATTATATACACACAGAGATCATGAAACAATACCTCCTCCCACCCCACTGTCCTGCTGGTAATAGCTTATCTAAAGTGATCATCAAGTTGGGCCATTTCCAGCACAAATCCAGGTTTTCTCACCCTCCACCCCCCCACACACAGCAGGAGAGTGAGTTAGGAAAAACTTTTTCACTAAGAGGGTGTTGAAACACTGGAATGCGTTACCTAGGGAGGTGGTAGAATCTCCTTCCTTAGAGGTTTTTAAGGTCAGGCTTGACAAAGCCCTGGCTGGGATGATTTAACTGGGAATTGGTCCTGCTTTGAGCAGGGGGTTGGACTAGATGACCTTCTGGGGTCCCTTCCAACCCTGATATTCTATGATTCTATGATTCTATGATGATCACTTTAGATAAGCTATTACCAGCAGGAGAGTGGGGTGGGAGGAGGTATTATTTCATGATCTCTGTTTGTATATAATGTCTGCTGCAGTTTCCACGCTATGCATCCGATGAAGTGAGCTGTAGCTCACGAAAGCTCATGCTCAAATAAATTGGTTAGTCTCTAAGGTGCCACAAGTACTCCTTTTCTTTTTATTGAAAATTTAAACTACTCTATTAGCTGGTAAAGTAGCAAACATGGTGTGATGGATTTGGAGCAATAATTTATTAGTACTGTCTGCTGCTCTGGCTACTGGGGTGTATTTTGTATGGCGATATTGGTTTACCCCAACAGTAGTTTGTCTGGAAAAACAGACATGAAGGAAAAGAATGGCTCGAGACAGCCACCTCTCAGCAAACACTCAAGGATGGTTAAGGGACAATGCCAGAACCAGTCGCTTTGGTGACTTTGCCTCTGTCTCCTACCAACTTCAAGGACATCGTGGGCACACTTTTAAGATAAAGGACAGCGTTGGCACAAGCCCAGATGGGGATAAACTGGCTATGAAGTAATTTAGGCTTCAAATGAGAATGGTGTCAATCCTCAGAGGAGGGTGGTTCAAACCATCAGAGGAGGAGGTTCCAGAACAGCCCACCAACAGGAACAGTGGGGGAAAACAATCTGACTAATTTTAAGACTTAGCTTGATAAATTTATGAACAAGATGATTTGGCTGGGCTGCCTGCTATAGCAGGGGGCTCTACTTGAGGACCCCGGAGGTCCCTTCTATGTATGTTCCTATGTAACCTACAAAACTGGTTTTCACCAGGACAGGAAAAAGCTTGCAAACACAGAAGAACAAAAGAACTCCCACAAGAGAGACAATGGTTCAGGGGAAGCTGATTGCACTCCAGGACCTCTCTAGGGGTGTTGGATGAAGTTAGGCCTGCCGAGATCTCCGTCAGGAGACATGCAGGCAGACTTTATTGTTTTAAAATCTTCTTTCTCTAGTGCTTTATTCCTATTGCCAAAATGAATGCTTTGGTTTCAGAAGGCTGTCAGATCACGGCATACTACTAGCTCCAGACTCCTGAGTTTGGACACAAGTAATTCTTCCCTTCAGTCAGACCCGCTGGGCAAGCATGGTGGATATACAGGGTGCTGAAGGGCAGGGCTCAGTCTCCGAGTGAGAGAATTACAAAATTCCATCCCAGAAGAGATAGAGGCACAAGGCCTAAGAAAGGAGGTGTCTGAAGACATGACAGAGATGCAGCCAGCCCTGTAACTGTTATGTTTCACAGCATAAACACAGATAAGTTAGATAAAAACATAAAATACTCTTGCTGGAAGGCAGCAACATAATGTTACTTTATTTCTTAGAATTCAGAATCCTAACATGCAAGAACGCCAAACCAGAGAGAGACAAAGCAGGCTGCTCCCTAAAAATAGAGAGGCACAATTCTCCCATCACCACCACCACACACACACACACACACACTCTAGACTGGTTGTGTACAGATTAACTGCTCCTTGGCTCAGATCACATGCTACCCTAAGTAGCCCCCTAACCTGCAAGCAGGACTAGGAAGAGTCCCACAAAAATTAAAGTGGTAGATCCCAGTTTTCAATACGCCACAGTAACTGAGGCACATTGCTCACAGAAGCACTCAAAAAAGCATTGCACAAAAACCATTTAATTGAAATTTCAAAAGTTTGAAAACTTGTAATCAGCTGCACTGGGGCTTTTGTCCCAATGGGGCGCCCCAACAAAAAGCGGACAGACCCACAGCGGGGATAAGCTGTTATTGCTCCAATGGTGCTAAACTCCAGAAGCACCATCCCAACTTTTGCCAGCTGAGGATTGCCCCCTGGTGTACATAGACTGCATGGGAATGAGAAAAGGGCTTGCACCAGGCGAACTTGCCCTGGTCTGAAACCAGGGTGACAACTTCACCTGTGCAAGGCACTCCTCACACCAGTGTGGCAGGACTACTCTAGAAGCTTCTAAGACTTTGTGTTCCCGTGATTTCTATCATAACATCTTGCTGAACAGCGTGTAATATGCCAACTAATGTAGTGTGTGCATGTGCACATGTGTATGTCACTGCCCTCTGCTGGATGGAATCAGACCTGCTTGTGCTGTCCTCTAGCAGTTGGATATTGCAAGGAGTTTAGAAGACTTCCCACTGTTAGGGGAGGTGCCCAACCAGCTCACACAGTGAGCCAGTGCTCTTGGATCTTACATTCCCAACTTTCATCCCCATCGTGATTCAACTCACAGTCGCAAAGTCTGCATGTGTGTGTGGATTTGCTGTGAGTGGTAGAAGTCCGTGGGGGGCACTCAGATCTCATGGGAAAGGGCATCAGTGTCAGAACCTGGATAGACAGAGTAGCATCAATTCCCATATTAATCACCTCTACACAAAGTACTTTAACAAACTTGCCTTATACTGAGAGAGGGGAGCAAACATGAGGAAGAACTTTTTTATAAGTAGTGGAACATTCCCACCCATGGAATTCATTACATCTCATTAGCTTTGGTGCACTCAATTCTGCATCCTCCCCAGCAAATCTGTTGCAAGATCTATATGTATATCCTTAGAGGACAGAGGAATCTTTTATTTTAAACAAAACCCCTAAATTGTCATTTTTATTCAAGAAACTAGAGACTTAACCTTCATGTGCCTGCATTGTCTTGATGGAGTTCCAGCCATAAAAATCTATACAATACACAGCTTCTGTGCTGATGGATGGGAAGCTGTAAATCTCATGGTTACTAGTGCCATATGATTCCTTGCTTACTGCAACGAGCACTTGGTGGCTATAAATCCTTGTCTACTTTTCTAAAAGGGCCCATTTGAGACGCTTCAGTGATATTTGGATTGTTCTCTGGGTATTCGGGTGCTTCTTAAAAAAGAACATTACACTCCATCTCAGGAAGGGAACGAGACGTCTCAGCGAAGCCTGCAAAAGAATCCTAACATTAGCATGACCGTTATTCTTGCTGCCATCAGGGATTGTCGTAGGGATGCTTTGTCTCCAATGTTCCTGTCTCTGTGCTTTTCATTACCTAGTCTAAAGGACTGTGGGTCAGATGTATCTACAGATGCAAATACACACCTGCTGGGGTTTTCCAAAGCTCCTGGGGCTCAGATCCTCAAATGTAGGTAGGATGACTAACTTCCATCCATCTCAGTGCCTCCTTACTAAGACAGGTAGATAGAACAGCCTGTGTAATGCCCCACCTGTAATGGAAGCTGCTGGCTTGAAAGAGCAATGGGAGCAGTGCAAGTTGATTTAGTTGGGGTTGGTCCTGCTTTGAGCAGGGGGTTGGACTAGATGACCTCCTGAGGTCCCTTCCAACCCTGATATTCTATGGTTCTAGGGGATACATCAACTCATCCAGATATTTGCCTAGTTTTACAATAAGCTACATAAAAAGCACTTAGCGAAGTCAGTCAAACTAAAATTTCATACAGACCATGACTTGCTTATATGGCTCTATATACTATACACTGAAATGTAAGTACAATATTTATATTCCAATTGTTTATTGCAGAATGGTATGGTAAAAATGAGAAAGTAAGCTATTTTTCAGTCATAGTGTGATGTGACACTTTTGTATTTTGATGTCTGATTTTGCAAGCAAGTCATTTTTAAGTGAGGTGAAACTTGGGGGTACGCAGGAGAAATCAGACTCCTGCAAGGAGTACAGTCATCTGGAAAGGTGGAGAGCCACTGTTCTGGAGAACTCCAAGGATTCTGAGGCCATTGAAGCAGGGGGAGCTCAAGCCCAGGATAGTATTCGGGGTTTTTTTCGGGGGGAACAGCAGGGAAGAGCAGCAGACAGCTTTCCCCCCACCCCATGCCCCCTTGGAGCATTGCTACAAAGCGGCAGCGGTAGAAACACCTGGTGGAGTCTGGAGGAAGGCTGCCCAGCACTGGGAGAGAGAGAAGCCAGTTGTGAGAGCGACAGCAACTGGCACCAGAAAACAAGCGACAGTAAGTAGGGAGCCAGTGGCTAGGGTCCCCAGAGCCTGAGCTGAGTCATTGAAAGGGCTCCAGGCCCAGAGTTGAAAGGGAGATGGTTCGGTTCAGGAGGGACAGAAAAGACAGAAATAATGGGAACAGAAGGGACGTCCCAGAAGGGGCAATACCTAGAATAGAAAAGAGAGTTGGACAAGGGAAAGTGAAAGGAAGAACAGTACAATTAAACAAGAGGGGAAATGAAGTAATCTAAGAATTTATTAGAAAAATATTATGAAAAAAGTAAAGCAAGAATGAAAAGGGAAGGAAATAAGAGAGAAACTGTCATGATAGAGAAACAGACTTAAGAAATAAAGGAAGAGAGCTGTAGCGAAAGTAAGAAAATAGGTACCCGTGTCTTTATTTAAGATGGAACTCAAAACAGGAAATAAAGATTGCACAAGAGGATTGCTCAGGAGATAACAAAACACCCGAAGAGCTTTTCCTCCAAACGCTGGGCTTCTAGAAGCTAAAACCTGAGAAACCGAAAAGGGGATATTTAACTGGGGGGGCGTGGGGGTTATGGTCTATTGTCTTGTATTTTCTAATTGTAGCAGTTCCTGCTAAAACAACCTACCATATATACTCGTTCATTAGCCTGTTCATTTATAAGCCGACCCTGCAAGATGGGTAGGTAAAAATGGCAAAAACTGTATGACCCTTTCATAAGCTGACCCTATATTTCAGGGGTTGGCAGACTTTGGCTCCCGGCCCATCAGGGTAAGCCGCTGGTGGGCTGGGACATTTTGTTTACCTGGAGCGTCCACAGGCACAAAGTCCCTCAGCTCCCAGTTTCTGCAGTTTGCTGTTCCCAGCCAATGGGAGCTGCGGGAAGCGGCGTGGGCTGAGGGAAGTGCTGGCTGCCACTTCCCGCAGCGCCCGTTGGCTGGGAATGGTGAACTGTGGCCAGTGGGAACTGCAGGGCTCCATGCCTGAGGATGCTCCAAGTAAACAAAATGTCCCAGCCCTCCAGCGGCTTACCCTGACGGGCCAGGAGCCAAAGTTTGCTGACTCCTGATCTACAATGACACTGTATTAGATATTTAATTCTATAAAGCTTAAAATCGTCAACTTTTGGTGTAGACCTATTGATAAGCCGACCCCCGCTCTTTGATGCTTCATTGTTTTACCAAAAAAAATTCAGCTTATGAATGAGTATATATGGTAATCTGATTTACACCCCCCAGCACATTGGAAAGTTGGCGCCTGTAGCTCCAGCCCCGGAGTCGGTGCCTAGACAAGGAGCCGCATAGTAACTTCTGAAGAGCCGCATGTGGCTCCAGAGCCACAGGTTGGTCACCCCTGGCCTCGTCTGACCCCCTGTATTACATAGGCTATAGAACTTGCTTGAATTCATTCCTCTTTGAACTACCACAGGCCTTTTAGAAAAAAATCCCTTCTTGATTTAAAAATTGCCAGGGATGAATTGAGCATTTGCTCAAGAAACTTCCTGAAAAAGCACAAGATCAAATCTGCACAGACACACCCCTGGAACCCCGACCTGGGATATTCTATCTACTACCCAAGATCCATAAACCTGGAAATCCTGGATGCCCCATCATCTCAGGCATTGGCACCCTGACAGCAGGATTGTCTGGCTATGTAGACTCCCTCCTCAGGCCCTACGCTACCAGCACTCCCAGCTACCTTCGAGACACCACTGACTTCCTGAGGAAACTTCAATCCATCGGTGATCTTCCTGATAACACCATCCTGGCTACTATGGATGTAGAAGCCCTCTACACCAACATTCCACACAAAGATGGACTACAAGCCGTCAAGAACACTATCCCCAATAATGTCACGGCTAACCTGGTGGCTGAACTTTGTGACTTTGTCCTTACCCATAACTATTTCACATTTGGGGACAATGTATACCTTCAGATCAGCGGCACTGCTATGGGTACCCGCATGGCCCCACAGTATGCCAACATTTTTATGGCTGATTTAGAACAACGCTTCCTCAGCTCTCGTCCCCTAAAGCCCCTACTCTACTTGCGCTATATTGATGACATCTTCATCATCTGGACCCATGGAAAAGAAGCCCTTGAGGAATTCCACCATGATTTCAACAATTTCCATCCCACCACCAACCTCAGCCTGGTCCAGTCCACACAAGAGATCCACTTCCTGGACACTACAGTGCTAATAAACAATGGCCACATAAACACCACCCTATACCGGAAACCTACTGATCGCTATTCCTACCTGCATGCCTCCAGCTTTCACCCTGACCACACCACACGATCCATCGTCTACAGCCAAGCTCTGTGATACAACCGCATTTGCTCCAACCCCTCAGACAGAGACAAACACCTACAAGATCTCTGTCAAGCTTTCTTACAACTACAATACCCACCTGCAGAAGTAAAGAAACAGATTGATAGAGCCAGAAGAGTTCCCAGAAGTTACCTACTACAGGACAGGCCTAACAAAGAAAATAACAGAACGCCACTAGCGGTCACCTTCAGCCCCCAACTAAAACCCCTCCAACGCATTATTAAGGATCTACAACCTATCCTAAAGGATGACCCAACACTCTCACAAGTCTTGGGAGACAGGCCAGTCCTTGCCTACAGACAGCCCCGCAACCTGAAGCAAATACTCACCAACAACCACATACCACACAACAGAACCACTAACCCAGGAACTTATCCTTGCAACAAAGCCCGTTGCCAATTGTGCCCACATATCTATTCAGGGGACACCATCACAGGGCCTAATAACATCAGCCACACTATCAGAGGCTCGTTCACCTGCACATCCACCAATGTGATATATGCCATCATGTGCCAGCAATGCCCCTCTGCCATGTACATTGGTCAAACTGGACAGTCTCTACGTAAAAGAATAAATGGACACAAATCAGATGTCAAGAATTATAACATTCATAAACCAGTCGGAGAACACTTCAATCTCTCTGGTCACGCAATCACAGACATGAAGGTCGCTAGCTTAAAACAAAAAAACTTCAAATCCAGACTCCAGCGAGAAACTGCTGAATTGGAATTCATTTGCAAATTGGATACTATTAATTTAGGCTTAAATAGAGACTGGGAGTGGCTAAGTCATTATGCAAGGTAGCCTGTTTCCTCTTGTTTTTTTCTACCCCCCCCCCCCAGATGTTCTGGTTTAACTTGGATTTAAACTTGGAGAGTGGTCAGTTTAGATGAGCTATTACCAGCAGGAGAGTGAGTTTGTGTGTGTATGGGGGTGGGGGGGATGTGAGAAAACCTGGATTTGTGCAGGAAATAGCCCGACTTGATTATGTAAAGAGTTGTCACTTTGGATGGGCTAGCACCAGCAGGAGAGTGAATTTGTGTGGGGGGGTGGAGGGTGAGAAAACCTGGATTTGTGCTGGAAATGGCCCACCTGATGATCACTTTAGATAAGCTATTACCAGCAGGACAGTGGGGTGGGAGGAGGTATTGTTTCATATTCTCTGTGTATATATAAAGTCTGCTACAGTTTCCACGGTATGCATCTGATGAAGTGAGCTGTAGCTCACGAAAGCTCATGCTCAAATAAATTGGTTAGTCTCTAAGGTGCCACAAGTACTCCTTTTCTTTTTGCGAATACAGACTAACATGGCTGTTACTCTGAAACCAGGGATGAAGAATGCCCAACAAGCCTTGTTAAAATGTTCCTGAGGTTATGTACTCTCAGAGTTGCATCCGATGAAGTGAGCTGTAGCTCATGAAAGCTTATGCTCAAATAAATTGGTTAGTCTCTAAGGTGCCACAGAAAAGTCCTCCTTTTCTTTTTGCGAATACAGACTAACACGGCTGTTACTCTAAAACCAGAGTTAAAAATGTGAGTCTTATTTCCACTCTGAATTTGTCTAGCTTCAACTTCCAGCCATTAGATCTTGTTAGACTTCTGTCCGCTAGACTAAAGAGCCCTCTATTACCATATTTTTGTTCCCCATGTAGGTACTTATAAACTGTGATCAAGTCACCCTGACCCTTCTCTTTGGTAAGCTGAATAGATAATGGATGGCCATGTCAGTACCTAAATTAGAGATAGCTGAAGTGGAGGGAATGACAGAAGCTAATACAAACAATGAACTGAATCTTGAAATAGCTATGTAGCTTTCACTCTGCCAAACTCCCACTGAAGTCAATGAGCATTTTGCCTGGGAAAACACTGAGTTGAGACCTCAAGATTTGCTGTATATGTATGCTTAAATGATCCCAGTTGTGTTCCCTAGCAAAGTCAATGGAAAGATTGCAATGGGAGAAAGAACAAGACTCTCCCACCTTTATTTACACTGAGTCATACTTTTCTACCTGGTTTCTCAAAGTGAAAAAAATGGGGCCAGAGCTTTAGTAAGGTAAAAGGCAGCAGAGTCTGGCCCTAAATAAAGAAAACAACTTGGATAGCTCAAATGATTGGTGACAGGCCGTAGAACCTTTCACTTCTGAAGTGACCGTTGGAATCCTGTTCTGATCAATAGGAAGGAAAGTTCAGATCCTCAGAGGTATTTAGCTGCCTGACTCCTACTGAAATTCATCCTGGCTCTGTGGGAGTGGATGTGATAGGATTCAGTGTGTGTCAGCCCAGTTCCCGAGGGGCAAGTCTCCATATCACAGATGCCAGCGCAGCAACTGTCTCTAATTGGCTCCTTCAGTAACAGACTCACTGGGGAGGCAAAGGTTGATGGAGCCTGTTGGTTCATGCTCCTCTTTCTTCTATCTCCAGCAGGTCAGAGCTGAAGCATGGCTGTGAGGTTAACAAGGGGACCAGGGCGCTGAAGAAAATACCTGGCGTCTGCACTAAGAACATGTACATTCAAGTCAGAGCAGAAAACCAGACATGGACTCGCTCCCCGTGATGAGTGGGTGTGATCCAACTGAAAACATTGGTGCCACTTTAAGATCAAACTTTATTTCAGATAAAAACGCATTAAAAAAAAAAAACCCAGTTCAGGTATTTTCCTCTTACGCAGCAGGCAGTCACACCAGAGATCATTTAATGAGCTGAGATGTTAAAGTTGTGTATTGATGGCTGAGGATAAAGCCAATTCCTGCTGCAACTTGGCAAGCTGGTACGGATAACTTCTAATAGACGGTTGAGCCTGCAGTGTGAGCTCTCCAAGCTGTGCTGTTCAGTGTGTGCATTTATTTTTTGGCAGGTGAGATTTATGGGCTTACAGGTGGCAGATCCTGGCATTGGACTCATCATAATCCCTGGGAAAGAAAAATACCTGATGGACACAGAAATTACAGCTGACTTCCTTCCATCACATTGATGCTCGGTACTTGACTTTGCTGTGGGAAAAGTGGCATACAGAATAGTAATGGGTTTGGGAATACCTACTTGTTAACTGAGTTCCTGTGTCTTTTTTTTTTAAAGCTGTCTGGGCTTGGGGGAGTTTAGACATCTTAGTTAAAGAGGATGGAGAGCAATTTTATAGGCTACCTTAAGAAAAAAAATAAAAGTTCTCACGTAAATTTAATCCTGGTGAAAGTTTCTGGAGACCAAAGTCCTGTCTTCAGCCAGGGTGAAATTCAACCCTGCTCTTCTCCAGAACACTTGACTGTCACTTTATCCATTACTGAAATTGCCTATTCTGGGATGGAATGTGGGATCTATTGAACTCTGCACAAAAGACGTGGAGATAAATATAACAGATGTGGGGGGAGAGGGGCAGACAGATACGGGAGATGTTTTCTTCTTTTTTATTTAGTATTTTCCCTTCTGGTTTTTGAAACGTTAGGCCTCATATGGATCACATGTTCAAGTTTTCTCTGCAGGCAGGATGGTTGGAAACTTACTGCAACAATCAAAATTTTAAAAATCTGAAATACTCTTAGATTCTCATGACTCCTGAAGCTGGAGCTTTAAGAAAAAACACCTACTGTCACAAGCCTTGTGATCAAACCATGAGAGCTGGCAAGACTGAAATAAGCAGGGGATATCCTTTGTACTTGTCACTAGGTTTTAGTTTCAACAATTATATTATATAATTCCTATGACATAAATAAGAGCTTTACCTAATCTAAATCAGATGGGTTTCTAGAAAGCTAAATAAAGCTTTATTCATTGATAAACAGATCACCGAACAGACGGAAGACCTGGACAAAATTCCGGGTTGATAGCATGTGTGGACTTGTTTGTGACCTCTGTCATCTGAAGTGAGCTTCCTTCTTATCCAAATGACAAGCTTAACTTCTGCTAAGTACAGATGCATCCCAAACCACCTGAACGCTCTCCAGAGAAATGCTGGGATCTTGCTTTACATGCTGATGACTCTGCGTAAATTTTAATACATTAAGAAAATCCTTAAGGTTTCCTTTTATTTTCTTTTGTGTCTGGGTTTTTCTCCTAATGGCCTCAGACAACCACTGCAGTGCACAAAGTGTGCAAAACCTCTCCAGAATAAAAAAATAAACAAAAGAAAAATAAACTTTACAATTAATCGTGGGATTAATTAGTGGGGAGATGGAAATGCATGTTCCAAACCGCTCTAATTAAAGGCTGTGCAATTCATAGCCTCACAGTACTGGAAGAGTAAAGAACACGGGGGCCGGGTCCCCAACTGGTGTAAATCTGCTTAGCTCCATCAACTTCAAAAGAGCTACATCAATTACACCAGTGGAGGATTTGGCCCATCCCCCTCTGATGGGCTGTTTGAAGCAGTATGCTTCCAAAGGATTTATCCCGTTGATTCGGCAGGGCAGGCCCATATGACGCTTTATTGCTCTGAAAGCAAATAATTCCATTACTCTCTTAAGGAGGAACACGGGGTTTGCTACAGCAAGAAGGGGACATCCAGGGCAGTACTCTGGCAGTGGCCAATGTTGGATACATCCAAGGAAAGCACAAAGCTCCATAGAACAATGTAAATGTGGTCAGTATTGTCCCGTGGGAGGGGTATTTCTTTCTGAAGCCTGCATGCGGATAGCCCTGGTCATTTCATCTACGGGCTTGTCTCCCCAGCAAGCTAGTAGGCCAAGCTGCACCTGAACTGAGGTATAGCACTAGCCACATGGGACATGTGGCAAGCGGGAGTGCTGTAGATTCACGTCCTGGCATGCCATGCAGTAACGAGCCACGTAGACAAGCCTTTCGCCATGGCCTTCTCAAAAGGGACATGCAAAATAACCATTGGGGTGCAACCCAGAAGCCCTGACACATGTGGCCCCCTGACTTCTCCAGGAAGTTGATCAAGTATTTGCTGACATGGGGGCAAAAGACTGGACTTCCAGCAGCGAGGTGGTGTATTTCTGATACACTGTCGGTGAGAGCATAGAGCAGATCAGGACTTTTTTGACAAAACATCTTTTTCATCAAAAAGTACTGAATTGGTGAAAGCGAAATTTTTTTCCAGCAAAAGACTGGAGGGATGGGTTGTGAAAGGGTTAATGTGGGCCGGAGAGGCCAATTAACCCACCTAGTTGCACCTGGCGGGTGAGCCAGGCATAGTTAGAGATGAAGCCAGCTTGGGAGGAGCTGGGTAGTGTTATAAAGGGAGGAAACCTGGAGCAGAAGGGGAGCCCAGCATGAGAGGGAGGAGCCTTGCAGTCACTCTCTGGAGCCCAGTAGAAGCATTGGCCCTGGAATCCTCTGCAGGGTAGAGAAACCTGGCAGGAGGCCATGGAGAAGCCTCTGGGACAGAGCAGGCTCTGGTGATAAAAGGGCAGGATCTGGTCTTCTAGGGAGAGAGACCCTGTGAGGTGTTCAAGGGAGGAACAGAGAGGGATGAAAGTTCAAGCCCAAGGAGGGCAGAAGTTGGCTTTATGTTTACCCTTTTGGTTTGGGATTTATTGGGGATTTCACGGGAGAGCCCTACTGGTGAGTCCTGGCCCTGCAAGAAGGGTGAGCTTACAGAGGTTGTGGGAAAGGCTTGTCAAGAAGGAATCCAGGACGGTGACAGCAAGGAGTCAGGTGGAGTGACCCTTGACTGCCTGTCCTAGGGTCCCTGGGCTGGAGTCCAGTGTAGCGGGTGGGTCTGGGGACCCATGCCAGCCAATGGGAAGGTGGCGTGAAGCCATTGAGAAGGGGATATGGATATTGGAAGCCCTGAGAAAAGAATGGATGGACCACTAGGCCCCAAATCGAGGACAGCCAACTGGATGTATATTGTTGCACTTGCTGTTAACCTGGAAGGGATGGGAGAACCTGCTATGCCACACCCAGCCACGAGGGGGCATGCCAGTGGTGAGTCGCTCTTCTACACTTGGTTCTGACTAATATTGCCATTAAAACAACGTTTACAAAAGTTTTCGGAGTAACAGCCGTGTTAGTCTGTATTCGCAAAAAGAAAAGGAGTACTTGTGGCACCTTAGAGACTAACCAATTTATTTGAGCATGAGCTTTCGTGAGCTACAGCTCACCTCATCGGATGCATACTGTGGAAACTGCAGAAGACATTATATACACAGAGACCATGAAACAATACCTCCTCCCACCCCACTCTCTTGCTGGTAATAGGTTATCTAAAGTGATCATCAAGTTGGGCCATTTCCAGCACAAATCCAGGTTTTCTCACCCCCCCCCCCCAAAACTCACTCGCCTGCTGGCAATAGCTCATCCAAACTGACCACTCTCCTTACAATGTGCATGATAATCAAGGTGGGCCATTTCCAGCATAAATCCAAGTTTAACCAGAACGTCGGGGGGGGTAGAAAAAAAACAAGGGGAAATAGGCTACCTTGCATAATGACTTAGCCACTCCCAGTCTCTATTTAAGCCTAAATTAATAGTATCCAATTTGCAAATGAATTCCAATTCAGCAGTTTCTCGCTGGAGTCTGGATTTGAAGTTTTTTTGTTTTAAGCTAGCGACCTTCATGTCTGTGATTGCGTGACCAGAGAGATTGAAGTGTTCTCCGACTGGTTTATGAATGTTATAATTCTTGACATCTGATTTGTGTCCATTTATTCTTTTACGTAGAGACTGTCCAGTTTGACCAATGTACATGGCAGAGGGGCATTGCTGGCACATGATGGCATATATCACATTGGTGGATGTGCAGGTGAACGAGCCTCTGATAGTGTGGCTGATGTTATTAGGCCCTGTGATGGTGTCCCCTGAATAGATATGTGGGCACAGTTGGCAACGGGCTTTGTTGCAAGGATAGGTTCCTGGGTTAGTGGTTCTGTTGTGTGGTATGTGGTTGTTGGTGAGTATTTGCTTCAGGTTGGGGGGCTGTCTGTAGGCAAGGACTGGCCTGTCTCCCAAGATTTGTGAGAGTGTTGGATAGGTTTCAGGATAGGTTGTAGATCCTTAATAATGCGTTGGAGGGGTTTTAGTTGGGGGCTGAAGGTGACGGCTAGTGGCGTTGTGTTATTTTCTTTGCTAGGCCTGTCCTGTAGTAGGTAACTTCTGGGAACTCTTCTGGCTCTATCAATCTGTTTCTTCACTTCCGCAGGTGGGTATTGTAGTTGTAAGAATGCTTGATAGAGATCTTGTAGGTGTTTGTCTCTGTCTGAGGGGTTGGAGCAAATGCGGTTGTATCACAGAGCTTGGCTGTAGACGATGGATCGTGTGGTGTGGTCAGGGTGAAAGCTGGAGGCATGTAGGTAGGAATAGCGGTCAGTAGGTTTCTGGTATAGGGTGGTGTTTATGTGACCATTGTTTATTAGCACTGTAGTGTCCAGGAAGTGGATGGGGGTGGGGGGGTGAGAAAACCTGGATTTGTGCTGGAAATGGCCCACCTTGATTATCATGCACATTGTAGGGAGAGTGGTCGCTTTGGATAAGCTATTACCAGCAGGAGAGTGAGTTTTTGTATGTGTGTTTTTTTGAAAAAAGGGGGTGGGGGGTGAGAAAACCTGTATTTGTGCTGGAAATAGCCCACCTTGATTTTCATACACATTGTGAGGAGAGTGGTCACTTTGGATAAGCTATTACCAGCAGGAGAGTGAGTTTGTGTGTGTGGTTTTTGGAGGGGGGCGGAGGGTGAGAAAACCTGGATTTGTGCTGGAAATGGCCCAACTTGATGATCACTTTAGATAAGCTATTACCAGCAGGACAGTGGGGTGGGAGGAGGTATTGTTTCATGGTCTCTGTGTATATAATGTCTTCTGCAGTTTCCACAGTATGCATCCAATGAAGTGAGCTGTAGCTCACGAAAGCTCATGCTCAAATAAATTGGTTAGTCTCTAAGGTGCCACAAGTACTCCTTTTCTTTTTACAAAAGTTTTGAAACTGTCAAAACATCCATGACAATAGTTCTGAAACAAAACAAAATAGCTTCTGGCTCAGAAAGGACTTTGTTTTGTAATTTAAGATAACCATAGTAAAGTAACATTTTAAAAAATGATCCAAATTGAAATAAAAAGTTTCAAAATGATCAAAACAAAATGTTTCAATTGACCCAAAGCAATTTTTGTTGAAATGTATTTTCAGGTTGTGAAATTTTTTGGAGATTTCAACTTTTCATTCCTATTTGGGATGGGATTATTTATTTATTTATTTATTTTATGTCTGGAAAATTTTCATTGGATGGTACAACAGTTTCTCACCCAGCTCTAACTGTGTGAAATTTTAATCACACGTACAAACTCATAGAGTGAAATTCTGGCTCCACTGAAGTAAGTGGAAGTTTTGCCACACTTTAACTGTTTGGGCTGTAATTTTCCATGCCTGAGGCTGAATTTTCATTTAAAATTTAGCAAAAACACTCTATTTCTGGGAATGAGATTAGGGGAAAATATGTTTGTTTAAAAATTCTTTTAACTGTTTCATTGAGAAGCTCTAGCAACCCCGTGCATGGGAGCAGGGACTTGAAATTTAGCGGGGGTGTCACTCTCAGGTCAAAGTGGTACCTTTTGCCATTGCTGTGAAAATCCACCCAATTTTGGACGTTACAAGCTTCTGAAAATTGCCATTTGCTCACGTTCACTAGAGGTTTGTCTGAATTTGGCTGCTCAATTCTCCCAAATCACCTGGACCTAATGGACATGTACTCAGCACAGCTAACTCGTTCCACCGCTCACTTCTGCCTAAACTACGGCAGCTACACTACTATTTTTAGCACGTGAAGTGTATCAGCACTTGTAACCCTTGCATCAGGGAGAATACTTGCACAAGCAAACAGGCCGACAAAACTCACAAGGTGCTGCGATACTAAAGTGCTGAGCACCAGACGAAAAAATGCTAGAAGGGCAGAGTTCCTGGCCAGCCCTGCCCAAAACAGCTCAATCTGTTGAGCATATCAGAAAAAAGATTGAGAGGTGATTTGATTACAGGGTGATCACAGGGAGAAAATATTGAGCACTGAAGGGCTCTTTAATCGCTCAGAGAAAGATATAGTGAAAACCAATGGCTTGAAACTGAAGCCAGACAAATTCAAATTGTAAATAAGCCACATTTTCTTAACAGTGAGGGTGATTAACCATCAGAACAAACCACCAAGGGAAGTGATGGATTCTCCATCTCCTGATGGCTTCAAGACTGGGTCACTTTCTGGAAGATGCTTTAGGCAAATACAAGTTACTGAGCTCCTGTAATAAATATAAAGGGAAGGGTAAACACCTTTAAAATCCCTCCTGGCCAGAGGAAAAATCCTTTCACCTGTAAAGGGTTAAGAAGCTAGGATAACCTCACTGGCACCTGACCAAAATGACCAATGAGGAGACAAGATACTTTCAAAAGCTGGAGAGAGGGAGAAAAAAAAGTCTCTCTCTGTCTGTCTGCGTGATGCTTTTGCCGGGGACAGAACAGGAATGTAGTCTTAGAACTTGGTAAGTAAACTAGCTAAATATGCGTTAGATTCTGTTTTCTTTAAATGGCTGAGAAAATAAGCTGTGCTGAATGGAATGGATATTCCTGTTTTTGTGTCTTTTTGTAACTTAAGGTTTTGCCTAGAGGGATTCTCTATGTTTTGAATCTGATTACCCTGTAAGGTATTTACCATCCTGATTTTACAGAGGTGATTCTTTTACTTTTTCTTCTATTAAAATTCTTCTTTTAAGAACCTGATTGCTTTTTCATTGTTCTTAAGATCCAAGGGTTTGGGTCTGTGTTCACCTATGCAAATTGGTGAGGATTTTTATCAAGCCTTCCCCAGGAAAGGGGGTGTAGGGTTTGGGGAGGATTTTGGGGGGAAAGTCATTTCCAAGCGGGCTCTTTCCCGGTTATATATCTGTTAGATGCTTGGTGGTGGCAGGAATAAAGTCTGAGGGAAAAAGGAAAATAGTTTGTACCTTGGGGAAGTTTTAACCTAAGCTGGTAAAAATAAGCTTAGGAGGTTTTCATGCAGGTCCCCACATCTGTACCCTAGAGTTCAGAGTGGGGAAGGAACCTTGACATGGTGGCAGAGCGGTGGGATTAACTTGAAATCATTTTGAGATCAATTTGAGACTTTTTGAACAAGAAGCACAGATCTTAAAAAGGAATTATTTTTTTTCCCTTTGGGCTGCTGAAAAGCAGGTTTTCGGCTGAAAGCAGTTAGAGTTTTTTTTTCTCTGCTTGAGGGCCAGAGCACAGACAAAAGGGGATTGTCTTTTGTGAGCTGGAGTTTCCTCTGCCTAAAGGCAGGGTAGTTAACCTCCTGCAGGGAAATTCATAAGTCTTCACAGACCTGAAGAAGTTTTTTTTCCCCTAAGAGCAACTAGAGGGGTTTTCTGCCTATTTACCTGGAGACAAAGGCATTAGGTTTTTTTTTTAAGGATTTTTCTGTAGGCTGACAATCACTGTCAGAGAACATAGGTATCAGAGAACATAGGGCTCTGGGAAGAAGGATAAAGGAGTTTGAGGCGCAAGTGGTATTCTCGTCCATCCTCCCCGTGGAAGGAAAAGGCCTGGGTAGGGACCATCGAATCGTGGAAGTCAACGAATGGCTACGCAGGTGGTGTCGGAGAGAAGGCTTTGGATTCTTTGACCATGGGATGGTGTTCCATGAGGCAGGAGTGCTGGGCAGAGACGGGCTCCATCTTACGAAGAGAGGGAAGAGCATCTTTGCGAGCAGGCTGGCTAACCTAGTGAGGAGGGCTTTAAACTAGGTTCACCGGGGGAAGAAGACCAAAGCCCTGAGGTAAGTGGGAAAGCGGGATACCGGAAGGAAGCACAGGCAGGAACGTCTGTGAGGGGAGGGCTCCTGCCTCATACTGAGAATGAGGGGCGATCAGCAGGTTATCTCAAGTGCTTATATACGAATGCACAAAGCCTTGGAAACAAGCAGGGAGAACTGGAGGTCCTGGTGATGTCAAGGAATTATGACGTGATTGGAATAACAGAGACTTGGTGGGATAACTCACATGACTGGAGTACTGTCATGGATGGCTATAAACTGTTCAGGAAGGACAAGCAGGGCAGAAAAGGTGGGGGAGTAGCACTGTATGTAAGGGAGCAGTATGACTGCTCAGAGCTCCGGTACGAAACTGCAGAAAACCCTGAGTGTCTCTGGATTAAGTTTAGAAGTGTGAGCAACAAGAGTGATGTAGTGGTGGGAGTCTGCTATAGACCACAGGACCAGGGGGATGAGGTGGATGAGGCTTTCTTCCGGCAGCTCGCAGAAGCTACTAGATCGCATGCCCTGGTTCTCATGGGTGACTTTAATTTTCCTGATATCTGCTGGGAGAGCAATACAGCGGTGCATAGACAATCCAGGAAGTTTTTGGAAAGCATAGGGGACAATTTCCTGGTGCAAGTGCTAGAGGAGCCAACTGGGGGGGAGCTTTTCTTGACCTGCTGCTCACAAACCGGGAAGAATTAGTGGGGGAAGCAAAAGTGGATGGGAATCATAGAATCATAGAATATCAGGGTCGGAAGGGACCTCAGGAGGTCATCTAGTCCAACCCCCTGATCAAAGCAGGACCAATCCCCAATTAAATCATCCCAGCCAGGGCTTTGTCAAGCCTGACCTTAAAAACTTCTAAGCAAGGAGGTTCTACCACCTCCCTAGGTAACGCATTCCAGTGTTTTGCCACCCTCCTAGTTAAAAAGTTTTTCCTAATATCCAACCTAAACCTCCCCCAATGCAACTTGAGACCATTACTCCTTGTCCTGTCCTCTTCTACCACTGAGAATAGTCTAGAACCATCCTCTCTGGAACCACCTCTCAGGTAGTTGAAAGCAGCTATCAAATCTCCCCTCATTCTTCTCTTCTGCAGACTAAACAATCCCAGTTCCCTCAGCCTCTCCTCATAACTCATGTGTTCCAGACCCCTAATCATTTTTGTTGCCCTTCGCTGGACTCTCTCCAATTTATCCACATCCTTCTTGTAGTGTGGGGCCCAAAACTGGACACAGTACTCCAGATGAGGCCTCACCAATGTCGAATAGAGGGGAATGATCACGTCCCTCGATCTGCTCGCTATGCCCTTACTTATACATCCCAAAATGCCATTGGCCTTCTTGGCAACAAGGGCACACTGCTGACTCATATCCAGCTTCTCGTCCACTGTCACCCCTAGGTCCTTTTCCGCAGAACTGCTGCCTAGCCATTCGGTCCCTAGTCTGTAGCGGTGCATTGGGTTCTTCCGTCCTAAGTGCAGGACCCTGCACTTATCCTTATTGAACCTCATCAGATTTCTTTTGGTCCAATCCTCCAATTTGTCTAGGTCCCTCTGTATCCTATCCCTGCCCTCCAGCGTATCTACCACTCCTCCTGGTTTAGTATCATCCGCAAATTTGCTGAGAGTGCAATCCACACCATCCTCCAGATCATTTATGAAGATATTGAACAAAACCGGCCCCAGGACCGACCCCTGGGGCACTCCACTTGACACTGGCTGCCAACTAGACATGGAGCCATTGATCACTACCCGTTGAGCCCGACAATCTAGCCAACTTTCTACCCACCTTATAGTGCATTCATCCAGCTCATACTTCTTTAACTTGCTGACAAGAATACTGTGGGAGACCGTGTCAAAAGCTTTGCTAAAGTCAAGAAACAATACATCCACTGCTTTCCCTTCATCCACAGAACCAGTAATCTCATCATAGAAGGCGATTAGATTAGTCAGGCATGACCTTCCCTTGGTGAATCCATGCTGACTGTTCCTGATCACTTTCCTCACATGTAAGTGCTTCAGGATTGATTCTTTGAGGACCTGCTCCATGATTTTTCCGGGGACTGAGGTGAGGCTGACTGGCCTGTAGTTCCCAGGATCCTCCTTCTTCCCTTTTTTAAAGATTGGCACTACATTAGCCTTTTTCCAGTCATCTGGGACTTCTCCCATTCGCCACGAGTTTTCAAAGATAATGGCCAATGGCTCTGCAATCACAGCCGCCAATTCCTTTAGCACTCTCGGATGCAACTCGTCCGGCCCCATGGACTTGTGCACGTCTGGCTTTTCTAAATAGTCCCTAACCACCTCTTTCTCCACAGAGGGCTGGCCATCTACTCCCCATGCTGTGATGCCCAGCGCAGCAGTCTGGGAGCTGACCTTTTTCGTGAAGACAGAGGCAAAAAAAGCATTGAGTACATTAGCTTTTTGCACATCCTCTGTCACGAGGTTGCCTCCCTCATTCAGGAAGGGGCCCACACTTTCCTTGGCTTTCTTCTTGTTGCCAACATACCTGAAGAAACCCTTCTTGTTACTCTTGACATCTCTTGCTAGCTGCAGCTCCAGGTGCGATTTGGCCCTCCTGATTTAATTCCTACATGCCCGAGCAATATTTTTATACTCTTCCCTGGTCATATGTCCAACCTTCCACTTCTTGTAAGCTTCTTTTTTATGTTTAAGATCCGCTAGGATTTCACCGTTAAGCCAAGCTGGTCGCCTGCCATATTTACTATTCTTTCAACTCATCGGGATGGTTTGTCCCTGTAACCTCAACAGGGATTCCTTGAAATACAGCCAGCTCTCCTTTCCCCTTCATGTTAGTCCCCCAGGGGATCCTACCCATCCATTCCCTGAGGGAGTCGAAGTCTGCTTTCCTGAAGTCCAGGGTCCGTATCCTGCTGCTTACCTTTCTTCTCTGTGTCAGGATCCTGAACTCAACCAACTCATGGTCACTGCCTCCCAGATTCCCATCCACTTTTGCTTCCCCCACTGATTCTTCCCAGTTTGTGAGCAGCAGGTCAAGAAAAGCTCCCCCCTAGTTGGCTCCTCTAGCACTTGCACCAGGAAATTGTCCCCTACGCTTTCCAAAAACTTCCTGGATTGTCTATGCACCACTGTATTGCTCTCCCAGCAGATATCAGGAAAATTAAAGTCACCCATGAGAATCAGGGCGTGCGATCTAGTAGCTTCTGCGAGTTGGCGGAAGAAAGCCTCATCCACCTCATCCCCCTGGTCCGGTCCAGATGGGTAGAACTCAGACAGATGGAAATGGAGGAGATGGAAAAAGAGAGGAAGCATGCAGAGGAGGAAAAGGAAAAAGAGAGTAAGCATGCACTGGAGATGGAGAAGGCAAAGACTCAGCAGAATATACCAACAAACCCTAGCAATCCTTCTCAAGGTACCACTTTCCATCCCAGAAAGCTCCCCACCTACAAGGCAGGTGATGATACGGACGCCTTCTTAGAAAACTTCGAAAGGGCCTGCCTTGGGTACAGCATCTCTACAGACCAATACATGGTAGAGCTGAGGCCGCAGCTCAGTGGACCCTTAGCTGAGGTGGCGGCTAAAATGCCTAAGGAACATATGAACAAGTATGAACTGTTTAAAACCAAGGTGAGAGTCAGAATGGGGCTAACACCTGAGCATTCCCATCGGCAGTTCAGAGCCCTAAGGTGGAGACCAGACGTGTCATTTACCCGACATGCCTACCACATTGTGAAACATTGGGATGCCTGGATATCAGGAGCAAGTGTTAAATCTCCAGAAGATTTGCCCTTCCTAATGCAAATAGAGCAGTTCTTAGAGGGTGTTCCTGAGGAAATAGAAAGATACATCCTAGATGGGAAGCCCAAAACTGTAATCGAGGCAGGGGAGATTGGAGCCATTGGGTGGAGGTAGCAGAGAAGAAGAGAACTGGTCACAGTTGGAGCGGATACCAGAAGGGACAACCTTAGACCACACCGTATTACCAGGCGCAGCCCAAGGCCCCACCTACCCCCAAGGAACCCTCCAGCCACCTTATTGTCCTGCCACACCATTTTCCAGCAACCCACCTTGACCCAGTGACCCATCAGCTGGACGATGTTTTAAATGTAATGAGCTGGGGCATGTAAAGGCCAACTGCCCAAGAACCCCAACAGATTACAGTTCATTGCACTGGAATCACACCAGAGGTCCTCAGGCTCAAATACCTCCCAGATACCCTCGGAGCGGAGGGAAACTGTGAGTGTGGGCGGGAAGAAGGTCAGCAGAGTACAAGTGTCGGCTATCCATGCTTCCTTAGTGGACCCCAATTTAATCAATCCAGAGATCCGAGTGACGATTCAACCCTTCAAGTCCAACTCTTTCAATTTGCCTACAGCCAAGTTGCCTGTCCAGTACAAGGACTGGTCAGGAACGTGGAATTTTGCAGTCTATGATGATTATCCCATCCCCATGCTGCTGCGGGAAGACTTGGCCAATTGTGTGAGGCTAGCCAAGAGGGTGGGTATGGTCACCTGCAGCCAGGCTAAACAAACCGTCACGCATAGCTCTGTTCCGGAAACTTCTACCAGGACCCGGTCAGAGGTGATGGACCTGGACCCCAGGCCAATGTCTGCAACAGCAGTAGTGGATAGAATCATAGAATCATAGAATATCAGGGTTGGAAGGGACCTCAGGAGGTCATCTAGTCCAACCCCCTGCTCAAAGCAGGACCAATCCCCAATTTTTGCCCCAGATCCCTAAATGGCCCCCTCAGGGATTGAACTCAGAACCCTGGGTTTAGCAGGCCAATGCTCAAACCACTGAGCTATGCCTCCCCCCCGAAGAGACCCAGACACCCAGACAGAGCCAGTTCCAGAACCGGAACTGGCGGAACAACCAGCACAAGAACCATTGCCAGCACTGAATCCAGTACTTGCAACCTCAACACCAGAGGGCCCCATCGAACCTGCACTGGCAGCAGCAGATAACCCTACACAAGAGGCTCAGCTGGAGCCTGAACTCCAACGCAGTGCACCAGTGGAAAGTGGTTCACAGTCAACAGAAACAGCCCCATCCCCTACATCGCTTCCAGAGGGACCAAGCCCAGATCCACAATCCAATGAGGAACTGATGTCTCCAGCATCAAGGGAACAGTTCCAGACCGAACAGGAAGCAGATGAAAGCCTCCAAAGAGCTTGGACGGCGGCACGGAGCAACCCACCGCCTCTCAGCTCTTCTAATCGATCCAGGTTTGTTGTAGAAAGAGGACTTTTATACAAGGAAATTCTTCCTGGTGGACACCAGGAAGACTGGCATCCTCAGAGACAGTTGATAGTTCCAACTATGTACCGGGTCAAGCTATTAAGCTTAGCCCATGATCATCCTAGTGGCCACGCCGGGGTGAACAGAACCAAAGACCATTTGGGAAAGTTGTTCCACTGGGAGGGAATGGGCAAGGATGTTTCTACCTATGTCCGGTCTTGTGAGGTGTGCCAAAGAGTGGGAAAAAGCCCCTCTCCAGCCAAAGCCCCTCTCCAGCCCCTCTCCAGCCACTCCCCATCACTGAGGTTCCATTTCAGCGAGTAGCTGTGGATATTCTGGGTCCTTTTCCGAAAAAGACACCCAGAGGAAAGCAGTACATACTGACTTTCATGGATTTTGCCACCCGATGGTCGGAAGCAGTAGCTCTAAGCAACACCAGGGCTAAAAGTGTGTGCCAGGCACTAGCAGACATTTTTGCCAGGGTAGGTTGGTCCTCCGACATCCTCACAGATGCAGGGACTAATTTCCTGGCAGGAACTATGGAAAACCTCTGGGAAGCTCATGGGGTAAATCATTTGGTTGCCACTCCTTACCACCATCAAACAAATGGCATGGTGGAGAAGTTTAATGGAACTTTGGGGGCCATGATACGTAAATTCGTAAATGAGCACTCCAATGATTGGGACCTAGTGTTGCAGCAGTTGCTCTTTGCCTGCAGAGCTGTACCACGTCCCAATTTAGGGTTTTCCCCATTTGAACTTGTATATGGCCGTGAGGTTAAGGGGCCATTACAGTTGGTGAAGCAGCAATGGGAGGAGTTTACACCTTCTCCAGGAACTAACATTTGGACTTTGTAACCAACCTATAAAACACCCTCCGAACCTCTTTAGCCCTTGCTAAAGAAAACCTACAGGATGCTAAAAAAGAGCAAAAAGCCTGGTATGATAAACATGCCAGAGAGCGTTCCTTCAAAGTAGGGGACCAGGTCATGGTCTTAAAGGCGCTCCAGGCCCATAAAATGGAAGCATCGTGGGACAGACCATTCACGGTTCAGGAGCGCTTAGGACCTGTTAATTATCTCATAGCATTCCCCACCTCCAACTGAAAGCCTAAGGTATACCATATTAATTTTCTAAAGCCCTTTTATTCCAGAGAATTAAAGGTTTGTCAGTTTACAGCCCCGGGAGGAGATGACGCTGAGTGGCCTGAAGGTGTCAGCTACGAAGGGAAAAGTGCTGGTGGCGTGGAAGAGGTGAAACTCTCCATGACCCTTGGGCGTATGCAGCGACAGCAGATCCAGGAGCTGTGCACTAGTTACGCGCCAACGTTCTCAGCCACCCCAGGACTGACTGAACAGGCATACCACTCCATTGACACAGGTAATGCTCACCCAATTAAAGTCCAACCTTACCGGGTGTCTCCTCAAGCTAATACTGCTATAGAACGGGAGATCCAGGATATGTTACAGATGGGTGTAATCCGCCCCTCTGAAAGTGCATGGGCATCTCCAGTGGTTCTAGTTCCCAAACCAGATGGGGAGATACGTTTTTGCGTGGACTACTATAAGCTAAATGCTGTAGTTCGCCCAGACAACTATCCAATGCCATGCACAGATGAACTATTAGAGAAACTGGGACGGGCCCAGTTCATCTCTACCTTGGACTTAACCAAGGGGTACTGGCAGGTACCGCTAGATGAACCTGCCAAGGAAAGGTCAGCCTTCACCACCCATGGCGGGCTGTAGGAATTTAATGTACTCCCTTTCGGGCTGCGGAATGCACCCGCCACCTTCCAAAGACTTGTAGATGGTCTCCTAGTGGGATTAGGAGAATATGCAGTCGCCTACCTTGACGATGTGGCCATATTTTCGGATTCCTGGGCAGAACACCTACATCTACAGAAAGTCCTTGAGCGCATAAGGAAGGCAGGACTAACTGTTAAGGCTAAGAAGTGTCAAATAGGCCTAAACAGAGTGACTTACCTTGGACATCAGGTGGGTCAAGGAACTATCAACCCCCTACAGGCCAAAGTGGATGCTATCCAAAAGTGGCCTGTCCCAAAGTCAAAGAAACAGGTTCAATCCTTCTTAGGCTTGGCCGGTTATTACAGACCATTTGTACCGCACTACAGCCAAATCGCCGCCCCACTGACAGACCTAACCAAAAAGAACCAGCCAAATGCCATTCAGTGGACCGAAGTGTGTCAGAAGGCCTTTAACCAGCTTAAAGCGACACTCATGTCTGACCCTGTTCTAAGGACCCCAGACTTTGACAAACTGTTCCTAGTAACCACAGATGCGTCCGAGCGTGGTGTGGGAGCAGTTTTAATGCAGGAAGGATGGGATCAAGAATTCCACCCAGTAGTGTTTCTCAGCAAAAAACTGTCTGAGAGGGAAAGCAAATGGTCAGTCAGTTGAAAAGAATGTTACACCATTGTCTATGCCCTGGAAAAGCTATGCCCATATGTTTGGGGACGGCGTTTCCATCTGCAAACCAACCATGCTGCACTACAGTGGCTTCATACCACCGCGGGAAATAACAAAAAACTTATTTGGTGCAGTTTAGCTCTTCAAGATTTTGATTTCGACATCCTACACATCTCAGTAGCTTATAACAAAGTGGCTGATGCATTATCACATGAAAGTTTCCCAGAATCAACTGGTGTCCAGTTTCCTCCCCCACTCTGAACTCTAGGGTACAGAAATTGGGGACCTGCATGAAAACCTCCTAAGCTTACTTTTACCAGCTTAGGTTAAAACTTCCCCAAGGTACAAATTAATTTTACGCTTTGCCCTTGGAATTTCCACTGCCACCACCAAACTTTAACTGGGTTTACTGGGAAACGTAGTTTGGACACGTCTTTCCCCCCCAAATCCTCCCAACCCTTGCACCCCACTTCCTGGGGAAGGTTTGGTAAAAATCCTCACCAATTTGCATAGGTGACCACAGACCCAAACCCTTGGATCTGAGAACAATGAAAAAGCATTCAGTTTTCTTACAAGAAGACTTTTAATAGAACTAAAGGAATCACCTCTGTAAAATCAGGATGGTAGATACCTTACAGGGTAAGTAGATTCAAAACATAGAGAATCCCTCTAGGCAAAACCTTAAGTTACAAAAAAGACACACAGACAGGAATAGTCATTCTATTCAGTACCGTTCTTTTCTCAGCCATTTAAAGAAATCATAATCTAACACATACCTAGCTAGATTACTTACTAAAAGTTCTAAGACTCCATTCCTGGTCTATCCCCGGCAAAAGCAGCATACAGACAGACACAGACCCTTTGTTTCTCTCCCTCCTCCCAGCTTTTGAAAGTATCTTGTCTCCTCATTGGTCATTTTGGTCAGGTGCCAGCGAGGTTACCTTTAGCTTCTTAACCCTTTACAGGTGAGAGGATTTTTCCTCTGGCCAGGAGGGATTTTAAAGGGGTTTACCCTTCCCTTTATATTTATGACAACTGGTTAAAATCGTCCTTGAGATGTGGAAAATATTGTTAGTCTTTATACACTTGGTAGTATATTTTGAGGTGCATGTGTCTTATTAACTCTGTTTTCTCCTAGAGCTCCAGGAAGAAATCACAGCCAGCGTTTCACCCTATCTGTGATTTGGGGGGTGTGTCATAAATATAAAGGGAAGGGTAAACACCTTTAAAATCCCTCCTGGCCAGAGGAAAAATCCTTTCACCTGTAAAGGGTTAAGAAGCTAGGATAACCTCGCTGGCACCTGACCAAAATGACCAATGAGGAGACAAGATACTTTCAAAAGTTGGAGGGAGGGAGAAAAAAAGTCTCTGTCTGTCTGTGTGATGCTTTTGCTGGGGACAGAACAGGAATGGAGTCTTAGAACTTAGTAAGTAAACTAGCTAGATATGCGTTAGATTCTGTTTTCTTTAAATGGCTGAGAAAATAAGCTGTGCTGAATGGAATGTAGATTCCTGTTTTTGTGTCTTTTTGTAACTTAAGGTTTTGCCTAGAGGGATTCTCTATGTTTTGAATCTACTTACCCTGTAAGGTATTTACCATCCTGATTTTACAGAGGTGATTCTTTTACTTTTTCTTCTATTAAAATTCTTCTTTTAAGAACCTGATTGCTTTTTCATTGTTCTTAAGATCCAAGGGTTTGGGTCTGTGGTCACCAATGCAAATTGGTGAGGATTTTTATCAAGCCTTCCCCAGGAAAGGGGGTGTAGGGTTTGGGGAGGATTGTGGGGGGAATATTGTTTCCAAGCGGGCTCTTTCCTGGTTATATATCTGTTAGACACTTGGTGGTGGCAGCAATAAAGTCCGAGGGAAAAAGGAAAATAGTTTGTACCTTGGGGAAGTTTTAACCTAAGCTGGTAAAAATAAGCTTAGGAGGTTTTCATGCAGGTCCCCACATCTGTACCCTAGAGTTCAGAGTGGGGAAGGAATCTTGACAGCTCCATACAGAGGTTAGTGGGGGAAATGTAGAGCCTTGTGATCAGACTAGATGATCTAATGGCCCCTTTTCACCTTAAGCTCAGGGAATCCATGAATTCACACTCAGGTCCTTTGGGGCTGCTGTGAGCTGATATCTGAAACCCTCCTTCAGTTTTAATTCATTCGGTACTCAGCGAAAACTCCCAGTTGCTTTAGTGAGATTTTTGAGCGATTAAATAAATAAATAAACCCCGCAATTGCGGTCTCACTGCTTGGACTGAGGAGGGGCCTGATTTTACTGCTCAGATCTGGAACTGGATCCAGACTTCCCCCAAGAACCGATTTAGTGGCAATCTGGCTATTTAGAAAAGCTGGACGTGCACAAGTCTATGGGGCCGGACGAGTTGCATCCGAGAGTGCTGAAGGAATTGGCGGCTGTGATTGCAGAGCCATTGGCCATTATCTTTGAAAACTCGTGGCGAACCGGGGAAGTCCTGGATGACTGGAAAAAGGCTAATGTAGTGCCAATCTTTAAAAAAGGGAAGAAGGAGGATCCTGGGAACTACAGGCCAGTCAGCCTCACCTCAGTCCCTGGAAAAATCATGGAGCAGGTCCTCAAAGAATCAATCCTGAAGCACTTGCATGAGAGGAAAGTGATCAGGAACAGCCAGCATGGATTCACCAAGGGAAGGTCATGCCTGACTAATCTAATCGCCTTTTATGATGAGATTACTGGTTCTGTGGATGAAGGGAAAGCAGTGGATGTATTGTTTCTTGACTTTAGCAAAGCTTTTGACACGGTCTCCCACAGTATTCTTGTCAGCAAGTTAAGGAAGTATGGGCTGGAAGAATGCACTATAAGGTGGGTAGAAAGCTGGCTAGATTGTCGGGCTCAACGGGTAGTTATCAATGGCTCCATGTCTAGTTGGCAGCCGGTATCAAGTGGAGTGCCCCAAGGGTCGGTCCTGGGGCCGGTTTTGTTCAATATCTTCATAAATGATCTGGAGGATGGTGTGGATTGCACTCTCAGCAAATTTGCGGATGATACTAAACTGGGAGGAGTGGTAGATACGCTGGAGGGGAGGGATAGGATACAGAAGGACCTAGACAAATTGGAGGATTGGGCCAAAGGAAATCTGATGAGGTTCAATAAGGATAAGTGCAGGGTCCTGCACTTAGGACAGAAGAACCCAATGCACAGCTACAGACTAGGGACCGAATGGCTAGGCAGCAGTTCTGCGGAAAAGGACCTAGGGGTGACAGTGGACGAGAAGCTGGATATGAGTCAGCAGTGTGCCCTTGTTGCCAAGAAGGCCAATGGCATTTTGGGATGTATAAGTAGGGGCATAGCGAGCAGATCGAGGGACGTGATCGTTCCCCTCTATTCGACATTGGTGAGGCCTCATCTGGAGTACTGTGTCCAGTTTTGGGCCCCACACTTCAAGAAGGATGTGGATAAATTGGAGAGAGTCCAGCGAAGGGCAACAAAAATGATTAGGGGTCTGGAACACATGAGTTATGAGGAGAGGCTGAGGGAGCTGGGATTGTTTAGCCTGCAGAAGAGAAGAATGAGGGGGGATTTGATAGCTGCTTTCAACTACCTGAAAGGGGGTTCCAAAGAGGATGGCTCTAGACTGTTCTCAATGGTAGCAGATGACAGAACGAGGAGTAATGGTCTCAAGCTGCAGTGGGGGAGGTTTAGATTGGATATTAGGAAAAACTTTTTCACTAAGAGGGTGGTGAAACACTGGAATGCGTTACCTAGGGAGGTGGTAGAATCTCCTTCCTTCGAGGTTTTCAAGGTCAGGCTTGACAAAGCCCTGGCTGGGATGATTTAACTGGGAATTGTTCCTGCTTCGAGCAGGGGGTTGGACTAGATGACCTTCTGGGGTCCCTTCCAACCCTTATATTCTATGATTCTATGATTCTATGGACAGAACTCACTGGCATAATAGCACAAGGTGGTCTGGAGGTGCTGGTCTGAGTGGCAGAGTCCAGGGTAGGGTCTGGATCTGAACCTCCCCAAAGCATGAGGGTGAGCTGGTGCAAGGCAGTGGTTCCCAAACTTTTTGCCATTACAACTCCATTTTAGTGAATTATTTCCTTCTGGGACCCTGGACAGCATGGAGGACACCATTTTGTAGAGCAACAAAAAATGGTGTCCTCCATGCATCATGACCTTGCACTTATCTAGGGTGACCAGCTTTTCAAAATGCAAAAACAGCACCCTCTGTGACCCCACCCATGCTCCTCCTCTTCTCCCTGAGGCCCCGCCTCCTGGCTGCACCAGAAGTCAAATCCAGGCCAGGATAAGAGCCACCATGAGGAGCCCCAGATCCTCCACCTGCCCTGGAGTGCCCAAGAGCAGCCTCCAGCCTGCATTCCCACCCCCTAGGGCACACTGCCCAGGGAAGGTGGAAGATCCGGGACTTCGGGGCTCCACAGAGCAGCACGGGCTCCCTGGGTGGCTCTTACTACTGCCCAGCTCTGGCTTCTGGCCTGGCCAGGGGCAGGGCCCCAGGGGGAAGAGGAGGAGCAGGGGGCAGGGAGGGCTAAGGTCCACCTCAGCACCTCCACCGGGAAGAGGCTGGCACTGCCCATTAGCCTCAGGGAGGTGCAGAGTGGCGCCACAGAGAATCCAGGGCAAATGCTGTCCCAGAGTCATTCAGCCCAGGACCGGGACTTTAAATGTACATTTTGGGACTGTCCTGCACAAGTAGGGATGGATCGTCACCCTTCAGACACCATACCTGCGAAGTCACACTGTGGTGTCCTCTGCACACTAGGGATTGCTGCAACCCCATCTGCTGATGGCTCAACCCCATTTAGGGGCATGACCCACAGTTTGGGAACGGCTACTCTGCTATATGAACAGTTCATTTGTGGCAATCTACCCCACACTAGCCTGCTGCCCACTTCAGTGTGTGTGTGACCCTTGCTGACGTGTGCTAACAGTTCCATGGTGTGCTTTCATTTACTGCTATTTCAAAGTGGGGTAGATCAAACCACACTCCAGAATTTGTAGTGTGCAGCAGCAAGGTCCACACTGACTTAGTGTGCGGTAGGCTAGTGCAGGATAAATGTACACCCTGGCTTGCTGCAAACTCAGTTTTCGGATAGACAAGCCCTTGGAAATTGAGGGAGAAGGTTGGGGGAGACGTGAATCACCCTGTTTGGCTTTAATACCCAGGATGAGGGAAATTAGGTAAACAAGGATACAGTATGGAATAAAGGAACACCTGCTGAAGACAGGGAATGTGTAGCCTTCACAGAAAAAAAGAATTGTCTCTGTCCCTGGCCTATGCTTTGCAACTGGGAGTGTTTGAACTCCAGCATCAGTTTTACTTGAGTGAACACATGCCAGAAAATCACTCTGCAGACCTGAATGGGCTGGAAGGAGAAAATGAAAATTTAATCTGGAGAAGAGGACAAATGAGCTTGACAAATTTCTTCCCTAAGATTTAACTAGAGTTCAAGAGTTTAAAAGGTTTTATCCAGTGCTCGATCTGTGCAATGCACTTTAATGCGAAGGAGCCTTTGTCAGGAAGTCATTTCACGAACTCTAATACCCGGCTGGGTATTTTATAACAAAACATTTTTTCATCCAATAATGCTGATTCATTAACACTGAAACTGGGGGAATGGGTCAGTTTCCACTCATTTCCCACTTTGACATTTGTTTTTTAAAAAATGTTTCCGAATTGTTGGGACATCCAACATTTTTTTTAAATGAAAGAGTTCTGCTGTTCAGTTCGAAACAACTTTTTTGTTTTGAAATTTAAGTTCATTTATGGGAAAAACAGTTAAAAAAAAACATTGAAAAAGGTCAAAACAGAAATGAAATGCTTTGAAATGATCAAGAAGAAAACCATTGTTTCAACTGACCTGAGCTGATTTTTTGTGTGGAGATTTTCAGATGCCAGAAGTTTCCAAGGTTACAAATTTTCATCCTGATTTAGGATGGGAAAAATATTCGAAAACTCAGTTTCCTGCCCCACTCTAGTCAGCACGCACATTAGGTGTAATGCAATCTGACACACTTGAATTGCTGTGCTGTGTAGTGCGGATTAGTGTTGTTTAATGGGAGCAGGTCCTATTGTATTTATCTAGCCCTGGCTCAGGCAAAGCTCCCCTTGAAGCCAAGAGCAGTTTGTCCAAAGTAAGATGTGCAAAATGTGCTTCATTTTAATTCAGTTAACTAAATTATTATGGTTAAACACCATGCACTGCATTATCCAGCACATGCCTGATGTTGCCTTTGTGATACTAAAGAATGACAGCTAAAGTTGATTGGACTTTAAAGCAATGAATGTGTTGTGGATACCAAAACTGATGGCATTTGCCACTTGGGTTTATACTGATTGTCTTACGTGATTGGAAAACAGCATTGTGCCTCTTAGTGCTGGCCCAGGAATGGGAATCAGGATGAGAAGAATTATTTTATCTAGTGGTTAAGATAGACAGACATGATTTCTCAGTGCTGCCACTGTCTTACTGCATGACCTCAGGCAAATTGCTTACCTCTTGTGAGCATCAGTTGATACATATCTAGGAACACAGGAATTGCTAACCCTAATCCCTAGGTCAGTTTCCTGTCTCTGACGTACGCCAGTGCCAAACACTTCAAAGGAAAGGGTAAGTACCTTGCAGTAGGCAGATGTGGGATTAGATCTCATTGTGGTCCCTAATAGTCGGAGATTGCCTTTGTGATGCACTCTATATGATTTTATGAAAGTATGCTGATAAGTGTGAATATAATGTAACTAAAATATGCTTCATGCAAAAGGTCTCTTGTACGCAAAAGGTCTCTTGTAAGGTATCATTACAAAGCTTATAATCTACTGAGTGTGGACATCCTATCTGTATAAATGTATCACTCTTGTATCTGGCTCAAACCAGGCAGGGCACTGAAATCCTAAACTGACAGGGCAGGAAAGCAGGGGCAGAAGTAGTCTTGGCACATCAGTTGACAGTTCCCAAGGGGGTTTCTATGATCCAACCCGTCACAGCCTTGGACCCTGAAACATGAAGTGTAATAGTCCTTCCAAAATGTTATGATATTCTGTATGGTACCCATAAAAATGTCCAGTCCCTTTTTTTAAATTATTGGCCTCACAGACTTCATGTGGCTGTGAGTTCCACAGTCTAATCCTGTGGATGACAACGTATTTCCTTTGATATGTTTTGAAATTCCTTCCTTTTAATTTCATTGAACAATGCCTTGTTCTTGTGTAATGAGATAAGGAGAACAGAAGCCTTAGCCTTTGGGATAATACCTAGTTGTGAAATAAAACCAAGCTGCCCTATGTTTTAACCCAGTTACCTCCTAAAACATGGAGCTGAATAACTAACTCTCCTAAATCTAAATGGCTTCCATGATTCATTCTTAAGCCTATGCCCCCTCTCAGATCTGTCCCAGGCAAAGAACAGAGGACTTCCTGCATCAACCTCTTGGTTGGAAGCAGAGATAAAAACAAAGGGCAAACAGATGGCCTTTGTTCAGTAAAACACACAGTTAATCCCTGCTCATATTTGTTTAAATAAAATAGCATTACTGAGCCTCAGTGACCCAGTACAACAGTTCAATTCTTTTTATTCAGCTGCTATAAATGCTTTCAAGGTTATTGAAATAGCTGAACTGCTGTATCGAGGGCTTTCTCTTTATTATAGGTTGTAGAAGCTTTCAAGCTGGGTCTTTTTTTAATCCCTGCAAACCTTTATTGGTATTTATATGTATTCTGATTTAACTGTTTCCCACTAGGACAAACAAGCAAAACTGAATTAAAAAAAGAACTAGATAAATTCATGGAGAATAGGTCCATCAATGGCTATTAGCCAGGATGGGCAGGGATGGTGTCCCTAGCCTCTGTTTGCCAGAAGCTGGGAATAAGCAACAGGGAATGGATCATTTGATGATGACCTGTTCTGTTCATTCCCTATGGGGCACCTGACATTGGCCATTGTTGGAAGACAGGATACTGGGCTAGATGGACCTTTGATCTGACCCAGTATGGCCGTTCTTATGTTCTTATGTTTTACTCAGTTTAGAATGGGAAGCTGAAACCTGTAATATTAGGGGACATTACCAGATGGTGCTGGTCTTACAGGTTTGACTTTATTTGCAATTAGATCCGAACAGAAATGTTAGTTGTGGTGCAATTCCGTTAGGTCCCAATTCAGCAAATCACTAAAGCAAGTGATTAACTTTAAGCAAGTAGTTGACTCCTATTGACCTCAGATGACTTAAAATTAATGCTTAAGTGGTTTGCTGAATTGGGGCCTGAGTAGCGGAACATTCACCCAGTAGTGTATTACCTGAGCGTCTCTGGATGGAATGTTTCAGATGCGAAGCTGCTGCCGATAGGACCACACAGGCAAACGAGAACCATCACATGGCATAAGGAACATTACGGAGGATAGCTTCAGCAGTAACCATAGAGAGAATAGCACCTCTCTCCATAACGCCCTGCATAAACACCAGTCTGAATGTGTTGCCTTCATATTGCATTTATCTCTTTCCCTCCGTATCTATGCTTTAGTTGGGAGCACATTTGTATTGAGGCAGTGCTCAGGAGCCCCAGTCACGGACCTGAATTAGGCCCACCATGCTAGGTGCTATATAAATACTGAACAGAAAAGATAGTTCCTGCCCCAATGAGCTTTCAAACTCTACCCCAGAGGCTTCCCTGTATAGGATCAGACCAGCTCCCGCAGCGCCAAATAGGGGGCGGATCAAGTGGCTTCCACTCTGCTGCGATGCCAGCACTGCAGTGAATCTGCCCCTTGACCCAGAGGCAGCTGGAAATCCCACTAGAGGTGTCAAGGCTGGGAGGCTGAGCCCGTTCCAGGGTGGAGCAACCTCCTGCTCCCTGAGTCTGGGCTCAGGAGATGCCAGGGAGAGGGGCCAAGGCATGATTTGGACATGGGGACTGAAGATCCCGCTCAGCCCCATGGGTGCCAGTTCTGGGTCAGTGGGCGGTGGGCTGCTTTCATATCCCTTGCCCAGGCTGCATTTGGGGAGGAAAGGTCTAGCCAGGGTGTTACTCCGACACCCCATTTCCCTCTGGCACGTGTCCCTGCTGGGTTCTGTGCCGCTGGCTGAGATCAGCTCACATGTTCTGCTGTTGCAACATCCCCTGTTCTGATGTTCCCCCCGAGCATTCCCCATGACGGCGAGTGCCGGGAGCGCTCTTTTCCAGGCTGCTCTGAGCCTCCCATCCAGCAACCACGACTCTTGCTCATTGTATCCTTGTGTTAGAGCATAACCCCCACCCTGGCTTCTGATCTCTCCCAGTGCCTTGGCCTTTCCCCAGGCCATGAAAGCTGTGGGTCTGCCTGCATCCACAGCACTTCCACGCAATCCCTTCTGCCCCCTCTGGTTTCCATATTGCAGGCTGCAACCTCTGACTCCCTGGCAAAGCTTCCGGAATCTTAATGTTTCTGATTTGCCTTCACTTTGTGCGAACAATAGCTCATCTGCAACCACCTGCATCCCAGGGAGACTTATCTTCTGCTGGGCTTGTTTGATAAGTTTGAAAAACCATGGCCTCCTTCTCTCCTGCCAGATGGAGAAATCTATTATCTTTTCTTAATGTGCAAATCCTTCCAAGAAACTCAGCTCTGTGTCCCTCCCCAAACACACCGCAGAGCCAGCCAATGCTGTTCCATAATTTATGGGAACTACACAACAAATTGGAGCAAGGGGGAAGGGACAAACAGGACAATCTCCTGCAGTCTCCTGGATGAACCTTGCTGAGTTAAGATAAATCTTATTGAATTAAGTTTCAGATCTTTGGAGTCCATTGTATTACATGAATGGTTTATATAGCCTTGTGGGCTGGGGATTGTAGATATTTCCATTGGTAGAGTAAATACAGCTCCTCCAGGAACTATGAACAGTGGGGGTTGATTAGTCAAAGTCACGCCGGTTGTAACATCTCTAGAGAGGCACTGCCACCTGGAAAGGCTGACATATATTAGCTCAAACTGGGTTCTCCAGGGACCAGTGGACAAAGAAATGATTTTTGGTGTCCTGACCCAATGGCTTCTTTCTCATCCAGCAAATGGACAGGACCTCTCGTCCACAGATGGCCCCAGTCTTTAGGGTAAGGTTGGAAGGACTTTGGCCTACTGAGGCCTCATAGGACTGTATTCTGGCTCTGAGCACACTGGGTGATGGACTTGAAACCATGGGAAAACCCCTGGGTGGGGTTGGAAGGATTGCACCCCTGGCAAAGCCCATGTTTGAGCTGGTGGGGGGCATCATCTCTGGCTAATTAGCTAAGCATGTCGGTTCTTACTGGGTTTTTATATATATGTTTTCACTGTGTCACTTTTACCTTAAGAATAAAATGTGCTTGCTTAGAAGGAGCTGTGTGGTAGAACTGTGGGAATTACACTGTGTTTGGTTTTGGAAGAGAAGGCAAGACAGGCCTTTTGAGGCAGCCTATCTTTTGCTGGGGATATCACAGTGCACCCTGGAAATAACCCAGTCAGAAGGGTAGGAGATGCTTGTTTCCAAGAGAGGCAACTGCTGTGGAGCCAGAGGTCTAGAGTGGCAGCTGTGAAATCCTAGATGGCCCCATGAGTCTCAGATCCATGAGAACAAGGGGAGCGTATCTGGGACTGTACAATATGCTTGCACACCACTGCCCCCAACTGGATGGAATTGGACCTGCTCCCTGCTGACAGTCCCTGCAGATCCACCTTTAGCTCAGGATCCCCAGCCTGAGCTTTTTCAGCAGGAGGACGTGAGCTCTAGCCCAGCTGTCAGTGTGGTGTTTCCAGATAGGATGACTAGGGCGCAAGCTACTTGGGAATGAGCTAGGTGGCTCTGGCACAGGCCTGCCCGCGTGCTAACATGACTGCGTGGAGGACAGACCTTAGGCTGCCCAGATGTTCCTGGGATAAAGTAGTTTGTGACTGTATGGTGCTGTGTCCTACTTACAATGGGCAAGAAGGAGCAGCTGCAGATTGGGACTTAGGGGCATTAGCAGAACTTTGTGTGTGTGTGGAGCCCCAGGCCTGGAAGAGCAGGGACAGGTACAAGTTGGAATTGGCAGCCTTCCCCCAGCCTGCCTCCCAGCCTCCCCCCCGAGACAGGCAGACAGACTCCCTGCTCGACGCGTCAGGGCCAGCGAATGGCAGACTACAGGCCAGGCTTCCCTCATACTCGTACGCCGATCCTGCAGTGGCAGCAGAGGATGTTAGTGGTAATGCGACAGACCAGGCTGATGGCAGCTTTAACTCCCCAAACTGCCAGGGAGTCACTCCAGCTATGGCCATGGCCCACCCTGAGCCTGTGGCAAGTCTGGGATAGAGCAGTAACTCCAGTGACTGACCCCAAGTACAAGTCACCTGAACTTCCAACATCCACTCTACTCAGGAGCGTAGACAAGCATCCAGTGGTGCAATAGTATCCCAGGGTGGTAGTTCTTGTCTGAGTCCCGCACTGGGCCCCAAAAGGACAGGCGGGTAGAACTGCTTGGATTTTTTTTGTTGAAACACTTTTTGACCAAAAATGCCATGTTTGTTAAAAAGGAAACATGTTGATTTCAAATATATTTCTTTTCGGAACCTTCACCCAGTCCCTGCCCCCCAATAGGAAGCATTTCTATCCTGTCCTGTTTCGACGTTTTTCAGAACAGAACATTTTGATTTTTTTGTTTTGGAACAAAATTCACTTTTATTTATATACAAAACCACTTTTCAAAGTTGAAAAAGGTCAAACTCAGAACAAAACATTTTGATTTTATCAGAACGAAACATTCTGATCGATCCGAAATTATTCTTTTCCTCAGAATTTAATTGAGAAATTTTGAAATTTTTTCTTTGTTTTTGTTCCATTTCACAATGGAAAGAATTTCAAAATCTCAGACTGTCCAACAAAATGGAAACTCCGGTTCCCACCCAGCTTTAGAAGTGATAGCGCTTTGCACTGTCCACCCATCTAATGTAATGGCAGGCACTCTCCTATGCTTATTCTCCACATGCTTCCCTAATGTTCTCCTCAGAGTTATTTGCCTCAGTAACATCTTTACATTGTGACTGAGCATCTTTTTCTAAGAGATGCAAAGTGGGCGACGGAATATCTTTTATTGGACCAGCCTCTGTTGGTGAAAGAGACAAGCTTCCGTGCTTATACTGAGGTCATCTTCAGGTCAGATCTTACTAATTGGTACTTTCTAGCTGAACCAGAAGTTATGGGCTTAATGGAAGAATTACTGGGTGAGATTCTGGCCTGTGCTATTCAGGAGGTCTGCCTAGATGGTTGCTACGGTCCCCAGCGTGAGTCCAATACATAGGGTGCCTTTCTCCCAGGCATGAACCCAAGTTCAGGATTCTTTGCCCCAGGGGCATCAGTCGAATGAACCTACTAGAATTCTGCAAAGAGATCATGCAATGGCTTGAACACAGATGGCAGCCAGAGTACAATGTGACCAATGCACAGGGTAATATCACCAGCTGTGGGATGGGGAAGGGACTTTTTGCACTGAACAGGGATCAGCTGTTAGGACTGGGAGGAAATCTACCTTCCCCACATTTGATTTCAAAGACCCTCCTCTGAGTTTCTATGGTTACATGGCTCCTTTTAAAAATATCTCCTCCCTCCAGTGGTGAAGGCTCAAAGAGTCATTGGCCTCCTTGCCTGGGTCTCTCTCAGGACGGGTTCTTCGTTTACTCACCCATCACGTTGGGAGCTGTTCTTCACGCAGGTTTCTTTTTTGGCAGCAGATTAGGGAGCCTGTCAGATCTGATCAGTCGCTGGAGGAAGCACAGGACGCAGGGATAGGAGCCAGCTGAGGAACAAGCCCAGCAAACAACAGGGAATAAGAACAGAATCAGCTTCCACATAATGGGCTGACCCCCCAGATCTCTTCAGGTCAAGGGGCCTGAACCTTAGAGGTGCCGAGCAGCCCAGCCCCTGCTTGGGCCCAAATAGTAACTCCATATTCAGTCCTCATTTGGTCCAGATTCTCATCAAAGACAGAGGGACTTTTGCCCTAGTAAGAACCGAATGAAAAGGGAGCAAAGAGTTTGGCTTTATAATAATAACAAATTAGCATTTTTCTCCTCATAGCATTAGCAAAAGGATGTGGTACCAATAGCAAAAGGATGCAGTATTAATGAGGAAAAGTGTGGGGCTGACCTCTCTTACTCAGACCTGTGAGAGTTACCCCTTTAGTAAGTGAGAGGAGAATCTCTCTCTCTCTCTCTCTCTCTCTCTCCCCATACATCCCCTCCCATCTATCTATCTATCTATCTATCTATCTATCTATCTATGGAATTACACTCCCAGCACAGTTAATCCAACCAAGCAGGCTCAGACCTAGTGGAATCCTGTGCAAGGGGGAGAGACACAAACCCACTAGCTTTCTCACTCTCGTTAGTGCTGACAGTAAATGCTCTTTCGGCGTGTTTGCCATAACAACTGTTACCAGGCAGTTGTGCGGCGGGAGCACAAGGCCCGAGTCCTTTAAATCAGTCTAAACAGTTTCACAGACAAAACAGCTTGTCAGGAGCTACACAATCTCCACTGATTGAACCAGTGACGGATGTGACACATCAAAAACCTTCTTCTATTAGATATTTTCTCTGCTTGCAGAGGATCATTCGAGCCGTTTGCTGGGGGGACCACAGGAGAGGCTGGGAGAAGAGGCGCAGGGCGGGGAATCAGTTGTTTTACTGACATTCGATGCAAATTCAGGACTCAGCTGCAGATTAAGAGTCTGCATGAAAGCAGAAAAATCGCTATATATTCTCCTTCCCTCTCATGCTATCGTTGTTCCCTCTGACTTCCGAACATCGCATGGGAGATGACTCTATCTGGAGGCTGCAGAGTTTTACAATGCTGGGGGGCATGTGATTTTTTATTCCACCACATCGTGTACATTGCTCTGCTCGGGGGCTGCGGTAGGGGGTGGAAAAGGAAGCCAGGAAAACACTGTACAGAAATGCGTGGGGTTGGGACGTCAGCCCTTGCCAGAGCAAGCAATCCGGAGCATGGAAATGCACTGCAACAACGTATCTGCTTTGAGCACTGACCTCAGCATCACACTGTATCTGCGAGCTCCCCGCAGGGAACAGAGGACCAAACAAATGCACAACGTAGTGGGGCATTTGCTGGAATTAGTGGGATTTCAGATTCGGGATCTGGAGTTGGAACAGGAAGTGTTAAAGGAAGAAACAAGAACTTTGGAAGGGATCTAGTCCCTCAAGCAATGAGGCACCAGCCAACTAGTAATTTCCAGTAAGGAGGAAATTACTCCAGGGGGAGTCTGTGCCTTCTTGCTCTGGTTTAGTCTGGCAATTCCTTTGTTCCTAATTGTATTCATCACAAGGGATGAGCCAGAGCCAGACCCTCTTAGCCAGTAACTAGTCCCTCCCCAAATAGAGATGGATGAAATAAGCTCTTTGGGCAGCAACTGTCTCCCTGTCCTGTTTGTACAGTGCCTAGCGCAATGGGGTCCTGGCCCAGGACTGAGGCTCCTAGACGCTACCGCAATGCAAATTACATTGTCCTCCTTCAGATCCCTTCTGAAAACTCGTCTGGCCCGAGGCCTACAAAAAACTTGACAACTGTTGGGCAGCAGCTGTTCTGAGACGACTGCCCATCATGCCAGCCAGCACTGTCTCACTGTTACCTTGTAACGAGGTCCTAATTTCACACAGATGAGTGGATCCATACAAACATCATGACAATTGCCATGGGATACACTGCATTGATCTTGCACCTTCAGCCACATCTCCTGCACTCTGCCCCTTTGTCCAGTACCCAGGACTCATGCTAACTTTCAAACCTTCTGAGCCGCTTTCAAAGAGCCATCACTTTGCCTCCCCCCACTGCCGGTGCAAAACACACATGCACACACAGAAGCACGCATGTTCACAAGCACACACGTGTGTATACCCACATGTGCACATGTAACATCAACAGACTCCGGTGGTTGGTGGGCAGGATCAAACCTGCGACCTCTGGAGCTAAATGCATGAGCCTCTGTCTACCTCATGAGCTAAAAGCCACATGGCTCTTAGCTAAGGCTGTAGCAGACTCGTTAATCTCTGTGCTCTCGGTGCCACTAGAGGGGGACACAGCACCACACCCTGCAGGTATGGGTTCCATACAGACAGGCATGCACACATGAACATACACATGTCCACATACACTTGTACATGCACATACGAACACATACTTTCCCTTTATCTGATTCCTTGAGCAGTGATCGGTTTAATATCCAGGATGTCTCACAAACCAGAATCACTAGAAAAGGTGCTTTGAACCATTAGAAAGTAACCAGGTATCCCTCCAATTTGGGATACACAGCACTTGTTTCCAGGCCAGGCATACGACATACTGTCCTAACATACCATTGTAATATCATTGTGGATAATAACACTGGTTTAGATAATTTTTTAGACGTCTCTACTATGTATTAGCAGAACATTTTTTCACCTTCTGAGGCCGGTACAGTGATGGTCGTGGTAATAAGGGAACTTTGCTTTTCAGCCCAGAGGGATATGAAAAATGGAATGAATAAAAATAATTTAAAACTGCCTAAGGTAGTTCTAAAATAGTTTTTTCCTGTAAAATGTGAAACATAAACAGAATAAAGAATGGTTTGGTATGCTATAAAGATTTTGTTGGCAGTTAGCAATGGAGTCTAACATAACTCAAGATCTATCTATCTATCTATCTATCTATCTATCTATCTATCTATCTACCTATCTATCAAAAATCATGAGAACTGCTTTTATATATATATAAAAAATTTAGTTTCTGTTCATTTGGTTTCTGGTTTTTGAGCCTTTACAGTCACACTGACAAGATTTACTCTGCAGCTATGAGGGCTAGAAGCATACTTTAAAAAAAATGAAAGTTGAGATGAGATTCTCACATACTCCCAGGATTCCAGGTGCTGGGGCTTTAAGGAAAACCCCAAATACCATGAAACTCAGGATAAAATCACAAGAGTTGGCTACACTGACTCAAAGATCATCTCTGATGCACATTTCTGGCCAATTTCCTTGTAAAGATAATTGGGGACATGGTAACTCGTTGCCAGGGTTAAAGTTTGCCCATGTGATTTTTCTCAAACCTTCCCCCAGCATCCTACAGCCATCTTGGGTTCACCTTGGGGACTGTGAAAAAGCCTTGTGGGGATGCCAGAAGAATCTGATGGAGACAGTAAAGCTTGAGTTTCCACTAGACTGTTGCAGACTACCTGCTAGCTGACTGCCTGTGGCTGAGCTGGGTGCTCCATTGAGATGTGCCCATATAAATAAGGACCAACACGGCTAGAACAAACACTGCAAACCACACTGGAAGACTCTGAATGTTGCTGTCTGAAATGGAAACTCCACAACATGTGGAGGAAGGAAGCCAAACCGGGACTTCATGAGCAAATGTAAGAAACCAAAGGACTCATCTCATCTCTGACGACAGGCAACTCCAAATAGGCTCAACCGCTCACTCAAAGGACTTCAGAAACATGGAGGAACCATCTCCTGCATTGCACATGCTCCAGAAGGGACCACTTCAAACAAGACGAGACCCGAAGAAGAGCTGTGTGGAGCTCCAAAGCTTGTCTCTCTAACCAACAGTAGTTGGTCCAATAGCAGATATCACCTCATCCACCTTGTCTCTCTTATAAATAAGGAAGCATCCTGATTCAATGGCCTAAACCCAGATGACTCCAGTATCCTGGTCCTGTCCTTGGAGCTAATTCTCTGGGGCCTTTTTCAGAACCAAGACAGAACCCACAGTCCCCTTATTAAAGATCTTATAGTTTAAATCTCCCTGTTTTAGGTACTCGCCTGGCCCCACTGCCGTAGCATCTCTAAACAACTGGTAATATATTTATCCTCACCACACCTCTGCAAGGGATGTTATCCCCATTTTACAGATGAGGACTGAAACGCAAAGGAACGTGCCCATGTTTACACAGGGAGGAGTCAGTGGCAGGGCAGGGGCTTGAATTTAGGTCTCCTGACTCCCTGGAGACCATCCTAGCCACCAAACTATTTTATGGCACAACATATGGGCAGGAGAAACTCAAAGGAGGAAGAAAGGTGAAAGGAGGATGAGAGTCAAGAAGACCTGGGTCCTTAGAGAGTGCAGCTTCATGGTTGCTAAGGGAAGATGGCTCATTCCTCAATTTTTTCATAAAATTATCATTCCTTGCTATTCACTTCCTGGTTTAAAAGTTCCAGTCCTCCAATCTCAGAGCCGAAATAATACCATGTGATTCAGGAGACCAATTACACAACATGACAAATAACTGGCGAATGAGGAGGCAAAGGGAACAGATGGCTAACTCCTCGCTGAATGAAAATGCATTTGTCGACAGATACTTGCGTATAGACCAGGGGATAATCAGGATCGGGCACAAACAAGTCACTCACCAAAAATAAAATTGGGGGGAGGGTTAAAGATTGAGGGCTTGTCTACAGGGGAAAGTGTTACCAGTTATGCCAGTATAATTATAATGGTATTGTTGACCCAAGATAGTTCTTCCAGTGTAAGTGTCCACCTTTTTTTCTGGAATAAGAGTGGCTTTTTCTGGGTTAACTAAAACCCCTTCCATAGTGACATAAGCTAAACTGAAAAAAAGGCCCTCATACTGGAATAAGAGTATCCACAGGCAGGCTTCTACCGGCAGCGCTATATTGGTTTAAATTCACACCTTAGCTTATACCAGTATAAATTCCCATATAGACCAGCTCCAATTACTGCAGATTTGAATTGCCCAGGTTAAAAATCATGGACAAGTCACAAGGTGCACAATAGGAATGTGGTTGTGTTGCACACAATGCCAGTACCTAGCTTTTACACAGCACTTTACATTAGTAGATCTCAAAGCACAGCAGGATCATTATCCGTTTTACAGATGGGGAAACTGAGGCACGTGGCAGTGACGTGACTGGCCCATGAAGTAGAACTCAAGTCTCCTGAGTCCCACTTCAGTGGTCAACCCACTAGGACACTGTACTGTAGGGTCCAGGCCACTTTCAAACATCCAAGGTACTGAGTAGCCAGCATCCTCTGGTCCTGATTCTTTCCTGAGTAGAGGTGCGACTTTCACCATATTACTAGTTGTGTTGTAAAGCCCGTACGGTTAAGTCTGCAGGAGGAGTGCTGTGCCTGAGTTAATGTTGCCCTCAGCACCTTGGCACGGGTGATTCGGGATTTTAACCTAGCGACAACCCAGTTCTTAACACTGAATCATAACACCATGCTGCCCTGTTTGCTTCCTCCCAGTGACCTTTCAAATGCAAGAAACACACGTAGAAAAAAAGCAGAATCACACAATGAATGAAGAATAGAAATCATTGTCTTAAATAAATTCTGCGTGGCAGAGAAGCCCAGCTTTCAAGTATTAAATACCTCTTACCCAGCCCATTATAAATTGCAATGCCACGAGTCATTAATACCACTCTCACCAAGGCACTCAAACATATCTCCTGATGAATGATTAGGTGAAGAAGTTTCTGTTAATCATGAATTATTAATACACAGCTCTCAAATGCTGCAAGGAGGGGGCAGCATGTTAGTGGTTTTCTCTCTCCCGTCCTTTTAGTGATGGGATTTCTTTTTGCTTTTACAAAATCTTGTGGCTGAGGATGCTGCTCTGAGGGTTTTGTCCCATGACCCAACCTCCCTGACATGCAGAGTGCTCCGGAGAATTGGTTCCAGGCACGGAGCCATCTCTCAGATTTATTTCACAGACTTCCCTGTGCATTTGCATGGCAGTGGGAAGTAGATGCTGCTGATAGCCTTTGCAGAAGTGACTTGGTGCCTCTGGCCAGCTGCTGCATAGAATTAATGCAGTAACACACCTTTTGCTTCTGACATCACGAGCTAAAGTAAACAGCTAATATCAGTCTTCAGGACACAAGAAGTTTTATCTGTCCTACAAAAGCCCAGGGATTATGCTACATGTTCCTAAGTGCCATCTAGTGGCACTTTATCTATTAGCTAACTTAGTGGTTTTCAACCATTTTTCATTTGTGGACCCCTAAAAAATTTCAAATGGAGGTGCGAACCCCTTTGGAAATCTTACACATAGTCTGTGGACCTGCAGGGGTCTGCGGGCCACAGGTTGAAAACCACTGCTCTTGGGTCATGACAACCTTTCATAGACCGCTTAGACATAGTCTGCAGACCGCTAGGGGTCCACAGACCACAGGTTGAAAACCACTGAGCTAACTATTTATATAGTTTAATGTTTAATGTAGGCAGTGCCCCCACAAGTAGATGGTGATATAGTTTTATCTTAGTGTTAAGAGGTTGTCTCGTATGTTATTATGGGGGATGGTTAGCAGGAAATTCAGACCTGCCTATGTGTACTGGAGTTGGTCCTTACAGTGTCCCAATATATGTCTCTGATTCTATCAGCGAGTATGAAAATAGATACAGACATGGAGCACTCCTGTAACAACTTCAGTGATGTGCAGTCCCAAATCCTTGCTCCTCCTGTCCTGTGGAATCACAGTGGTCCCCTGAAGATGCAGCCCTCCGAGCGCACAGAGGATGAGACAGGACTGGCTGCTGGGGTGCATGGTGAGTAGGAATCCTATCCTCAGGGGTCCAAGGGGAAGAGTAAGGAATGGATGGAGCATCCCAGGGCTTGAGTCTCTTCTATGCTCTGCTCTGAGGAACCAATGCCACAAGCGTCTGGGGTGAGGATGCCCGAGTGTCTGTGGGGAATGCTCAGGCATGGCGGGGACTGTCCATGCTCAGAGCGACGTGGCTTCTGCATGGCTGTGGGAAGACTCGGGACAGCACTCACTCTATTTACCTTGGAAAGAGAGGGTTAAGGGGTGACTTGATCATCATGGTCTCTATGTACCTGCGTGGGGAGCAAATATTTAATAACGGACTCTTCAATCTAGCAGAGAAAGATCTAACATGATGCAACGGCTGGAAGCTGAAGCTAGACAAATTCAGACTGGAAAGAAGGTGTACATTTTTAATGGTGAGAGTAATTAACCATGGGAACAACTTACCAAGGGCTGTGGGGCATTCTCCCTCACTGACCATTTTTAAATCAAGATGGGCTGTTTCTCTGGGCTGCTCTAGGAATTATTTTGGAGAAGTTCTCTGGCCTGTTCTGTGCAGGAGGTCAGACTGGAAGATCATCGTGGTCCCTTCTGGCCTCAGACTCTATAAATCTCTGAAAGACCTCCCTGCAGAGAGCCAGCCTCCTGCTGCAAATGTCTGCTTAGGAACTTCCCCAGATAGGCCACTGGACAGCAAGATCTGCGTGTTCTCCTCCCCCGACCTGACATCTGTCTAACATCCTCTCTCCGAAAGCGAGGCCAATGGCATGGAATGGGGAGAGCAGCTGATGGAGACTGCAGGCTCCAAGGACGCATTTCCATAAGGCCTTATCAGGGAGAGTGACGGGGCCAGGGGACCAGGACTGATGGGGGGAGGCTGTTTCTAGCAGCACACTCTCCGCATTTGGTGGCGGGAGGTCTCATCTCAATATAGCAGTGGGGAGCAATATCAAAAAATCAAAATCAAAAGCCACTATGTTATCAAAAGCTAAACTCTCACTGACTCCAGTGGGGCCAAGGGCAGGCCCTGGCTCTGCTGTGCAGACTCCTAATAACCATCTGAGTGTGTGTCTACCAGGCTTGGGGACCTGGTGTTTCCAAGCTCCGACTAGAGCATCCACACTGCATTATAAACCTGGGCTTACAGTTGCTGGACTCTGGTCTCGCAGCCATGCTAATGTGTCTGGACTGCACTATGCAGACCTTCTGACTCAGGCCCAGGCCTTGAGCTGTGTCCACACTGAGAAATGACGGGGCTTGGAGCTGAGTCGCAGCAGGACTCTGGCTCTGACCCACCTCCCTAGCAGGGTCCTAGGACCCGGGTCCTGAGTGCTTGCTAACCCGAGTTTGTGTGTGGTCAGAAAGGGGTTTGGTTGCAAACCCAAGCCAGAGCTCAGGCTGCTTAGCATGTACCTTACACGTGCCCTGATAGGCCAGCCACATGGCTGGCTAGCTCATCACTCTCCCTGGTACCCTAGTGGCTTGCTATGTGCTGATACTGAGAGGCTGGTCTTGCTCCTGTAACACACACGCTCTCTTTCCTGCTTGTACCCACCTTCTGCGGTGGTCGGGCAGATAAGGCTGCAGGCACTGGCAAAGTTGGTGATGTTGCATATGCCAGGCCTGAGCACCCTGAATGCTGGGTTAGGTGTTGGGTGAATGTTCAGGCTGGCGGTTCTTTTCTGGGAATTGACCCCTCCATACATATATTCTAAGATCATGCTCACATCTCTCTGCATCATTCCCAAAGTGCCTAAGAGTCACATGCCCACTTTTTTTCTTGACTTTTGGAGGGTGTGTGGCCTAGTAGCAAGCACACAAGCCTAGGACACAGGAGACTTGGCGTCTATTCCCAGCTCTACCAGGGACCTCAGGCAAATAATCTTGCCTCCATTTCTCCATCTGCAAAAGTGCTTCGAGATCAACTGATGGAAAATGCTCTATAAGAGCCAGGTGTTATTTTCACACCCAAACTGACACAGCTCTGCCAGAAAAATGTTTCAGTGTAGGCTTGGCTTGCATCCAAGTCTGTGTAACTGGGAGTAATGGGATGGAGTTACGCATGGGGGAAACTCAGGCTGAACATTAGCAAATGCCCTCTGCTAGAAGTGCTAGAAGAAGAACTCCAATATTCAGAGCACGCTCTCAAGCACACTCCATGTCATGAATTTCCTTTTCAGTGTCTGTGACCGGACCCTCTTGTCTCTGCTTTCCATCAGCATGGCGTCCCTGGCAGGACGGCTCCTGCCAACCAGACCTTGAATGGGAGAATTTTTATGAGAAGCTGATTTTGAGTTCCCTCTTGGGCCAGATTCTCGGCTGGCGTAAGCTGACGCTGCTCCTTGGGAGTCAACACAGCTTCTGCCGATCGACCCCAGCTCAGGATCTGGCTCCATGCGGCTGAAAGGTGCCACAAGGAGAGACTTCCACGCCGCTGCAGTTCTACTCCTCTGCATGCCTTTCTTCTCTCCTTGCTCGGTCAAGGCTGCTGGCGCAGAGAGTTTGTCTTTGACATGAGGCCCTGCTGCTTTGGATCCAACACCAGGCGAGACCTGTGGCTAGAGCTTCTGCCAAGGCAAGAGGGCTTGGCAGGGATCTCGCCTGGACACCGGCCATAATCCTCTCTCTGAGCCAGGCAGCAGTTGCGTCCCGGCTGCTCATTGAAGTGCCGTGTGGCGTTTTGCATTCCAGAGTTTCTCTGCTTGTTGAGGATTGTACCATCACCACAGAACCCAGCCAGAAAAGTCACCAGTGCTGAGCACTGCTAACCATGAAGCCTCTCTCCTCATCTTGGTGTCTCTCGTGGGCTCTGCTCTACAGGTGGGTATGACCCGCACAGAGGGATTTATGTGCATTTTGCCCGCGCTGAGAGCATGAGACAGGCCTGAGCCAAACCCACCCAGACCTAAGTACCCCTGAGCTCTGTGTCCCCTGCCTTTCAACCTCCCCATCTTCCCTCTTTCTCCCTTTCCTCCCCCACTCTCTGTGCCCCCATCTCTGTGTCCCTCTCCCTTCTCTGTCCCATGTTCTCTGGCTCTCCAGGATCTCCAGCCGGGACAATATTTACATCACTGAAGACTCGTGCTGGAAGCTAATGAACATGGCAATGAGGACAGAGCCCTCGATTTTAGTTTAGGGCTACCCATTTAAAATGGAACACGAGAGCTTGGATTTCAGCAGGGAAAAGGTGTTGGTATCAATGGGTGCTAAGCTAGCTCCATCTACACCTTCCTTGAGTGCTCAGCGACTTTTCACTTCTCTCCTTCCTCCAGGGTTGCCACCTGGCCAGGTTTTCCCAGGATCGTCCCTTTTGGAGGTTGCTATCCCAGGTGTTCAGTACACGTGCCAGCTGTCCGGTTTTATGGGCTCAGGATCACCCCGGATGTCCTAGGTTTTGTACCCTCCCCACCTTCCCACTAGCTGTTTCGCTGTGCCTGCTCTCTTTGTGCCAGCAAATCGCAAATCTACCCATGCTGACAAGCCATCGCCCTTCATCCAATCCAGCCTCTTGCCAGTATCGCCATGTGGATGTCCAGCCAACACCCCAAACTCAACACTGGCAACACTGGGCTCTTGATCTTCTCCCCACCCCTCAGAAAGCCTCCCCTCCACATCTGCTTCCAGCACCATGGTACCAGTGCCCTCTTCCCCATCCATCAGGCACCAGGCTGTCATCTTTGACTCAGCCCCTCTCTTCAGACCAAGGGCGTCCAACCTGTGCCCCAGGGTCACTTGTGCCTTGGTGCTGGGGACCCAAATTCCAATCTTGGCTCTGGCGGTGAGTTGCATGGGGGCAGCTGTTTCCCCACTCACCTGGGACATGGGGTTGGAGACGGCCTGCATTTCCCTGGCCTCTTCCGTGCACGGCGCTGCTCTGCAGCTCGAAGAATTCATTTCGGCTTTAGGGCCATGTGCTAACCATTCTTGTCACCACAACATGGCCCTCCCCCAGGCCAAAACTCCAATCCCAGGGAGTGTTGTCATCTCCCAGCCTTGTTCTCTAAGGCTGCCACTGGGGTCTCCCCAGGAGAGGGCGCGCCTCTCTTCTCACAGCACGGGTCCACATTCCCAGCTCCACACCCTGCCACCTGTATGCTTCCGATATGCAAAGCTGCATTCCACCGCCACATTGCGTCTGCTGTAGCTTCCTCCAGTTCAATACTAAAGAGAGGGAGGTATTAAATTGGGGATCAAGACTGATTCAGGGCTACTCATTTTCCTCCAGTGACAGTGATAAAGCAAACAGATAGAATAGTATTAGACTCTCCTGGAGCCGTGGAGGGGTGTTCTTGTGAATAAAACAGTTTGAATGATTTCCTGAAGCATGGCTCGCCACAGCTGGGTGAGACTAAGTAGTCCTCTAGCTCCCGCAGTTCCTAAATGGAAGTTATTAGCATACATAAACACTCATTAGCATATGTACACATGAATTAACATATATAAACACTCCAGACTCTTTGGAGGCTTTGACTTTGTGATCAGGTGGATGTAGTTATCTTAAGGTAAATAAATCTCTGTCAGGGTAGATTTCTGCTTCTGCTACTCTGTAACGATATTGCACATAACTGTATTATAAAAGCCTATAAATACATCGGCCAATCCTGAGCTGCTCACTGCAAAGGGTTTCAGCCATGCAAAGGGTTTCAATGGGAGTTTTACATGAGCAAAAATGGAATAAGAACTGGTGGATTTGGCTCATTGCTTCACTGCCTCTTATTTGTTTCACTCTGCTACTGGGTTGGCAGAACCCTTGGTCATAAACAGTTGTGGGAAAATACTAGGGGGAAAAGGAAGGGGTATAAAATTATTAATAAAATCATAATCATCAATATTAATAGTTATCCATAATATGGGTTAAATTGTACTTTTAAGCATAATAAGGATAGATAGAGAGATAGAAGGGGTGTGTGGGGATAGAGAGATAGAGGGATAGAAGGGGTGTATGGTGGATAGAGGGATAGAAGGGGTGTATTTCAAGGAATCCCTGTTGAGGTTACAGGGACAAACCATCCCGATGAGTCGAAAGAATAGTAAATATGGCAGGCGACCAGCTTGGCTTAATGGTGAAATCCTAGCGGATCTTAAACATAAAAAAGAAGCTTACAAGAAGTGGAAGGTTGGACATATGACCAAGAAAGAGTATAAAAATATTGCTCGGGCATGTAGGAATGATATCAGGAGGGCCAAATCGCACCTGGAGCTGCAGCTAGCCAGAGATGTTAAGAGTAACAAGAAGGGTTTCTTCAGGTATGTTGGCAACAAGAAGAAAGCCAAGGAAAGTGTGGGCCCCTTACTGAATGAGGGAGGCAACCTAGTGACAGAGGATGTGGAAAAAGCTAATGTACTCAATGCTTTTTTTGCCTCTGTTTTCACTAACAAGGTCAGCTCCCAGACTGCTGCGCTGGGCATCACAAAATGGGGAAGAGATGGCCAGCCCTCTGTGGAGATAGAGGTGGTTAGGGACTATTTAGAAAAGCTGGACGTGCACAAGTCCATGGGGCCGGACGAGTTGCATCCGAGAGTGCTGAAGGAATTGGCGGCTGTGATTGCAGAGCCATTGGCCATTATCTTTGAAAACTCGTGGCGAACGGGGGAAGTCCCGGATGACTGGAAAAAGGCTAATGTAGTGCCAATCTTTAAAAAAGGGAAGAAGGAGGATCCTGGGAACTACAGGCCAGTCAGCCTCACCTCACTCCCTGGAAAAATCATGGAGCAGGTCCTCAAAGAATCAATCCTGAAGCACTTGCATGAGAGGAAAGTGATCAGGAACAGCCAGCATGGATTCACCAAGGGAAGGTCATGCCTGACTAATCTAATCGCCTTTTATGATGAGATTACTGGTTCTGTGGATGAAGGGAAAGCAGTGGATGTATTGTTTCTTGACTTTAGCAAAGCTTTTGACACGGTCTCCCACAGTATTCTTGTCAGCAAGTTAAGGAAGTATGGGCTGGATGAATGCACTATAAGGTGGGTAGAAAGCTGGCTAGATTGTCGGGCTCAACGGGTAGTGATCAATGGCTCCATGTCTAGTTGGCAGCCAGTATCAAGTGGAGTGCCCCAAGGGTCGGTCCTGGGGCCGGTTTTGTTCAATATCTTCATAAATGATCTGGAGGATGGTGTGGATTGCACTCTCAGCAAATTTGCGGATGATACTAAACTGGGAGGAGTGGTAGATACGCTGGAGGGGAGGGATAGGATACAGAAGGACCTAGACAAATTGGAGGATTGGACCAAAAGAAATCTGATGAGGTTCAATAAGGATAAGTGCAGGGTCCTGCACTTAGGACGGAAGAACCCAATGCACAGCTACAGACTAGGGACTGAATGGCTAGGCAGCAGTTCTGCGGAAAAGGACCTAGGGGTGACAGTGGACGAGAAGCTGGATATGAGTCAGCAGTGTGCCCTTGTTGCCAAGAAGGCCAATGGCATTTTGGGATGTATAAGTAGGGGCATAGCGAGCAGATCGAGGGATGTGATTGTTCCCCTCTATTCGACATTGGTGAGGCCTCATCTGGAGTACTATGTCCAGTTTTGGGCCCCACACTACAAGAAGGATGTGGATAAATTGGAGAGAGTCCAGTGAAGGGCAACAAAAATGATTAGGGGTCTGGAACACATGAGTTATGAGGAGAGGCTGAGGGAGCTGGGCTTGTTTAGTCTGCAGAAGAGAAGAATGAGGGGGGATTTGATAGCTGCTTTCAACTACCTGAAAGGGGGTTCCAAAGAGGATGGCTCTAGACTGTTCTCAATGGTAGCAGATGACAGAACGAGGAGTAATGGTCTCAAGTTGCAGTGGGGGAGGTTTAGATTGGATATTAGGAAAAACTTTTTCACTAAGAGGGTGGTGAAACACTGGAATGCGTTACCTAGGGAGGTGGTAGAATCTCCTTCCTTAGAGGTTTTTAAGGTCAGGCTTGATAAAGCCCTGGCTGGGATGATTTAACTGGGAATTGGTCCTGCTTCGAGCAGGGGGTTGGACTAGATGACCTTCTGGGGTCCCTTCCAACCCTGATATTCTATGATTCTATGATTCTATGATTCTATGGGGATAGATAGCTAGAGAGATAGAAGGGGTGTGCAGGGATAGCGAGATAGAAGGGGTGTGTGGGGATAGAGAGATAGAAGGGGTGTATGGCGATAGAGAGATGGAGAGATAGAAGGGGTGTGGGGGGTTAGAGAGGTGGAGAGATAGAAGGGGTGTGTGGGGATAGAGAGATAGCTAGGTAGCTAGATAGAGAGATCTAGTCTTCTACTTAAGAAGCTGGTCTGAGGTTCCTTAGAGATGGGCTTTATTCCTGGCTCTGTCAAAGACTCTTGCATGACCTTGGCTAAGTAGCTTTCAGGCTCTGGGCCACAGTCCCCATCTGTAACACAAGGACAGTACCACTTCCCCCTCCCACCCTTTGGCTTGTCTTTCTTAGCTAGATTGCAAGCTCCTGGGGACAGCATTTGTCTCTTATGTACAGACACAATTAGGTTCAGATCTCTGCTGTGTCCTCAAAATAAAAATAATTAGAGGGAAGCCCTAATTGGGCCTCATCTGCATTTCTAATACTAGCTGATTAATGCAATTTTACATTTTCGTTGAAGTGCTCAACACTTGGATGAAAGTAATTGTGATCTTTAATGTAGATGCATACATGCACACATTTCAGAAACAAACAGAAAAAACCAGCAATAAACCCTGTTTTCATTTTCCTGCCTTCTCACTACTCTTAGATAACAACTACCCTTTGGCATGACTGGTGGTGGCCGTTCAGGTTTCACAGCCAGGAAATCGCCTTGTGGATCATCTATTTCCATCTGGTGTTTACAGCTTTAGATCCAGGCAGGTGCAATTCCCAAAACAATCAGAACATTTGCAAGTCAAGTCAAATCCATACACCTTTCAGCTAGATTCAGGATCCAGGCAGCGCCAACTGGTTCTAATGGACTCAAAATCGCTCCCCAGCCTGAACCTTCACCCAGGACCCAAACTGAGCCGTTACATTTTGAGGCACAGATACCTTTAAGGAGTTTGGATTTTCCATTTCTCCTTTCAAAAAACAAAAAGTCCATTTAATTCTGAGTTTCCTGCTTTCAGTCGAGGTCAGAAGCATAAACAGGAAAGCGCCCCATGCAGGGCATTTATTCTGGTGGTTTTTCCTACTCAGAGGTTCAAAAGGCCCAGTTTGGATAAACACCCCAAAGTTGGCATAATAAAAATACTTTGCACTTCTATAGAACCTTCCATCTGAGGATCTGACCCCCTCTTTACTAACATCTGAATTCAGCCCAACAATGCTTCTGTGAGTATGGGATCTCCCAAGGTCTGTCCACACTGCAGTGTAAGAACGGGAGTTAACAGATCCTGGGTTTGTTACCTTAGGGCTTGAGCGTCTACACTCGTTTGTAACCCCACATTAGGAATTGTTGACCCCTGGGTCCCAATCTAGGGCTCCAGCATCTACACTGCATTATGTGGGCCTGAATCCAACCCCCCCATATCCCAGACTTCCTAGTGCTCTCCCAAAATGTGGCAGCTTTAGCCTTTGTTCATGGTGCAGCGTGGGAAAATTTGCCACCAAACTTGACTGCCCAGAGGACAAAGTGAGTCTGCCCAGGGGATTGTGGGATACTTTTGGCGAACTGATGGCCTTTTTGGTAACTTCTATGCGCTGTGAGTCTGTGGGGACATCAAGACTGGATGTCTCTTTCTAAAAGACAGGCTGTAGCTCAGCTAGAAGTTACAGATGCAGGAATCCCTGGCTTAGGTTCTCTGGCTCAGGGATCTCTGGGACCCGTTTTCTTTTCTTCTTCTTCTTTTCTTCTTCTTTTTCTTCTCTTTTCTTCATCTAGCAGCTCTGCCTTCACTGTCACATGGTTTCCCAGCAAACCCTTCTCCTCTCTGAACTCTGGCTCTCTGGTCAGATTGAAGCCCAGCTTGGGCTGACAATCTGTGTGCCGGCAGTGCTGGGATTTTATTATCTGACTCATAGAAAGAATGATGTCGGAGGCTCATGTCTTTCTGATGCCCACAGGTGCGGCTCTATGTACAGGTCTCTCGGCACTCCCAGGAGGGGACTCTGAAGCCCAGCCACACTCCACCACAGCAGTTTCCATAGCAGGAGGCCCAGATGAGCCTGTCGTTTCGGTAGTTAATTCCGAGCCAGGGCTCAGACGCAGAGCAGGAAGGGGCTGCCAGCCAGGAGCTAATTAAATGCAGAGAAACCTACTGGTGATGCTCAGCACCTGAAAGGCAGTGGCTGCTCCCAGAGGAAAGACACTGAGAAGGGAGATTGGGGGTGGGGAGGGGCTCCGATTCAATCCCCCAGGGATTGTGCCCACTGCTCAGGAGACGTGTTACAGGGAGGGATGCCTGCCAAACTGGTGTCAATCTGGAGTGCCTCAGAACACTGCACCAAAGTGCCACCATCCTAGAGAGGGTGGGTTTTGTGTTCAAATCCCGCTCTCATGCCATCTGGCTCTGTGCCCTATTTGAGCATCCACGATCCCAAACCAAAAGGGTTTGCCCTGAGATGGGGGTGTGAAAAGCTGCCAAACCCATGTGGTGGCATTTTATGCCCTGGGTGTAACTGATGACACAAGGTGCAGGGGTAGGAGGTGAATCGTGCCTTTGATGTGAGGGTTTATGATGTCCTTTAAACCTCAAGCTAGAGGGCGGGAATAAACACCTCGACACAACAGCTGGAAATGCTCTGTGCCTGCAGTCTGCTGTACGGATCTCTCTGAAGCAGAGCACCACCCCCCTTCCTCCCACCTCCCAACGCCCCCATGAAAACACCGGCACGCTAGGCAAACCCAAGAATCGGTGATGAAACAGCCTGTGAAATTCATGAGCCTTCAGGGACACGTGTGCGTGTTCACAATCTCTTCTGTTGAAAACTTTTCTGCTACTCTAGGCCATGCAGAGATGCAGTTTCCCAGATCCTGGCACGGCTCCAGCCTTGTGACGACGTCTGAGATACTTAGCTGGCCCACAGTGAGCACAGGATCTTCGCCGTGTTTACCCTCAAGATAGCTCCCCATGGGGAACTGAGGTGAAGGGCTTGTCTATGCTTCCAGTGCGACACCAGTGCAGCTGCGCTGCAGTTGAGGTTAGTGTAGACGCTACCTACACCCACAGGAGAGCTTCTCTCATTGACATAGGTACTGCACCTCCCCAGGGGGCTGGGACACATGACTTACGAGGAGAGGCTGAGGGAACTGGGGTTATTTAGTCTGCAGAAGAGGAGAGAGAGGGGGGATTTGATAGCAGCCTTCAACTACCTGAACTGGGGTTCCAATGAGGATGGAGCTCGGCTGTTCTCAGTGCTGGCAGATGACAGAACAAGGAGCGATGGTCTCAAGTTCCAGTGGGGGAGGTCTAGGCTGGATATTAGGAAACATTATTTCACAAGGAGGGTGGTGAAGCACTGGAATGGGTTACCTAGGGAGGTGATGGAATCTCCATCCTTAGAGGTTTTTAAGGCCCGGCTTGACAGTGCTCTGGCTGGGATGATTTAGTTGGGAATGGTCCTGCTTTGAGCAGGGGGTTGGACTAGATGACCTCCTGAGGTCTTTTCCAACCCTAATCTTCCATGATTCTAAGAGGTGGTAGCCATGTTGACAGGAGAAACTCTCTTGTCAACACCATGCTGTCTACACCAGAGGTTAGGTCAGTGTAACTATAGTGCTCAGGGGTGTGTAGTTATGCTGACAGAAGTTTGTAGTGGAGACCAGGGCTTAGACAACCCAATGGGAGTGAGATACCCAAACATGACCAAGGGACTGGGCCTAAAGGACTCATCCATGGTCACACTGAGAGGCCATGGTAGAGCAGGGAGCTGAAGCCAGGTCTCCGTAATCTTACGCTGGCATCCTAACCACTGGACCATCGCGCCTCTCCAGAATAGAGTATGTGAAGAGGGGAAACTCATCCAGCTGGCTCACCCGCTTGGAACCGATGTCCCCACGGGTGGGGTTGTCATAGAATCATAGAATCATAGAATATCAGGGTTGGAAGGGACCCCAGAAGGTCATCTAGTCCAACCCCCTGCTCAAAGCAGGACCAATTCCCAGTTAAATCATCCCAGCCAGGGCTTTGTCAAGCCTGACCTTAAAAACCTCTAAGGAAGGAGATTCTACCACCTCCCTAGGTAACGCATTCCAGTGTTTCACCACCCTCTTAGTGAAAAAGTTTTTCCTAATATCCAATCTAAACCTCCCCCACTGCAACTTGAGACCATTACTCCTCGTTCTGTCATCTGCTACCATTGAGAAGAGTCTAGAGCCATCCTCTTTGGAACCCCCTTTCAGGTAGTTGAAAGCAGCTATCAAATCCCCCCTCATTCTTCTCTTCTGCAGGCTAAACAATCCCAGCTCCCTCAGCCTCTCCTCATAACTCATGTGTTCCAGACCCCTAATCATTTTTGTTGCCCTTCGCTGGACTCTCTCCAATTTATCCACATCCTTCTTGAAGTGTGGGGCCCAAAACTGGACACAGTACTCCAGATGAGGCCTCACCAATGTCGAATAGAGGGGAACGATCACGTCCCTCGATCTGCTCGCTATGCCCCTACTTATACATCCCAAAATGCCATTGGCCTTCTTGGCAACAAGGGCACACTGCTGACTCATATCCAGCTTCTCGTCCACTGTCACCCCTAGGTCCTTTTCCGCAGAACTGCTGCCTAGCCATTCGGTCCCTAGTCTGTAGCTGTGCATTGGGTTCTTCCGTCCTAAGTGCAGGACCCTGCACTTATCCTTATTGAACCTCATCAGATTTCTTTTGGCCCAATCCTCCAATTTGTCTAGGTCTTTCTGTATCCTATCCCTCCCCTCCAGCGTATCTACCACTCCTCCCAGTTTAGTATCATCCGCAAATTTGCTGAGTTTGTCAGTATCATCCACAAATTTGTCAGTGCTTCCTCACACGGAACTCGGTACCCAGGGGTCAAGGCCAAAGGGGTATATTTTCAGAAGCAACGAGAACTTCCCGCTCCAGGGGAGGTCAGTGGAAGTGGTGGGTGCTCAGCACGGTTGGCAGCAAGGGCCAGGCCACTGATTTCAGGGCCGCGGGATGTACTGGAGGCACCTGAAAGCTTTACTCTAAGGGTTTGCCTGGGGTCATACAGCAAAACTACGGCAGAGTTGGGAATAGAATCCAGGCGTTCCAATCTAGCCCCCAGCTCTAACTAGCAGAGACCCTGTTTAGATTTGGGTGGGAGAAGGGGTGATGGATAGGGTACCCAGCTTAAGCCTGCCAGTGAGAACTCAGACCAGTGGACTCCTGATAACCATATTTACAGCACCATAGTAATAATAAATTCCCATTCAGCAAGGACTTTTCTAAGGAATAGATGCCGCAGCTACCACTGAACAGCTACTGGCTTGTGCTTATTCATGTTCTAGCTCTTGTGGCTTGGGATCATGCCTTAAGTGCTTGCTGTCGCTTCCCCCATCCCTTCTACATTGAAATCCAATAGCAAACCCTCCCGAGCTAGACTCTGCAGCTTAGGGACCCACATGAGCCAGCCCATTATGTGAGGCGAAAGCAAATCTCTCTTCTCAAGGCATGGGTTGATTGCCCCTGGCGTTGGCTTGATTTCTTATGCTGTTGTTTGGAGATATTTTGCATTTTGATCCAGTCGAGCCAGCAGTACCACCAGGTATTGTAGAGTTTATTTTATCATGTCACACTTCAAGCAGACACAACAGCCAGACACGATCAGAGGGGGAAGGGACAGGAGCTAGCTGGCAAACTCCGATGAAACATTTGGAAGCTGGAGACAAAGTTGAATGCCCAGCATTAGTAACTCAGAACCCCAAGCTAAGATTTGCCCCAGAGGGTATATTGTCCCTTGTACTGCAAAAATGTTTTCTGCTTCAGCTCAGGCAGAGGTGAGCTGCCCAGATGATGAGCACAGTTAAAATTAATGCTTAGATCAATCTGTCTTGGGGAGATCTGTTCAGGGTTAAAATAGCCACATCACGGGCTGGCATCTCAATGCCAGAGCGGCACTCAGTCACTCCCAGCCCTCCTCCCAGGGATCAGAGTGCAGAAAGAGAACCGGAGTGGAAGCTAATGCTGTCAGGTTGGAGGGTTGGGGACAATCCCTTGATGAGAGGCCAATCCTTGGCTTAACTCCCCTCCTTGCCCAGCTACTCTGTCAACAGAACCTCATAGCCCGTGTTCTTGGGGCAGAGGTTTCTGTAGAAGCCAGGGATGTGGCTAGTGCCTTCCCTCCCCTTCCATTCTCCTGAGTCCGTTTCAACCAGGTTTCATTCTCAGCCTCTCTCATGAGCGAATAGGTGAGCATGGGCCAATGTCAGTATCCCAGACAGGCCCGTCTGCATTGTCCCGTTCAGCCTGTGTCGGCTCCGTGATTAGCAATCTCAGGAAAGAAATCAAGGGACCAATGTACCTGGACTCTGAATATGACTCTCTCCCCCAGAGGTGCCAGGCACACACACCTACATTAATAAATAAATACCATCACCCCTTCTTCCAGGACCAGTGTCCTGCTCTGCTGCCAGCGTCATCCTTCTGCCAAGCGCTGGCAGATGTCTGACCTTGCAGGTTGGCTTCCCTTTGGAGGAAAAATTAGCAATGTAGAGTGTGGGGTATATTCTAAGTGTAACATGTTTTATTTACACATCATTCCTATAACAGAGATGGTCACAAACAGCATGCAGGGCAATATCGTCTTCCTGAAATCTCAGCCCAACACCAGCATCCAAATCCCAGGAAGCAACAGTGCCTCAAGATTTGACTCTAATTAGAGACCAAGGCAGAAAGCAAACTCTCTTGCTCTTGCCTTGTGTAACCAAAACTAACAACACAGCATGTCTTCCCAATACTAAACATTTGCTCACACACTGAGAAAAAGGAACTGAGAAAACTATATGTAACAGCACCACCATAACAATAATGATTAACTGAGACCCGTTGACAAATCTGTAGTGGGAGCTTGCACTGCTGTTCTCCATGTTCTGTGGGAACCTGGGTATGTTTCAAGGGACAATCCTGTCTTGGAAGAGGTTTGGACAGAGTGACCTAATTCAGAAGGTGCTGTCCATGTCCGAAGCTCTATGAAGTCATGCCTTCAGCCGTCAGGGCTGCCACCCTCAATGGCATCAGACTCACTTTCTTAATGAAAAAATCATTCAACTTCCACGTAGAAGGGCATCCATATATAAAGGTTTCATAAACCAGCCTGCACTTGTGGAAACATGCCTGTCAACGGCTTCATCCCTGTCAAGGGAGACAGCTACCACTCTAACCTTGCTACCTCAGCACAGGAGGAGGATGGGTAGGGAAAGCCAAGGTGGGGAGGACATGCCGTAAGGTTAGCTCTGAGCCCATAGCTCTTGGAAAGCATTGAGCTTGAAGGGCAGGTGGATAGTAGGTATCTGGAAGAAGCACTTGCTAAGGAGCCTGGTGATCGCTCTGATACTGCTGCTGAGGAATTGGATTTCCAAGAGCCGGTGGGCCGCTCTGGGCGAGAGCATGTTCCCCAGCCTTCCCTCAGCAGCATTAGTGAATTACCTTGGGTGCAATAGAGGAACTAACCCAGAGCCGCTTTAAGGGCCAGATTCCCTGCTACCCTCCATGTATTTGATCTCAGTGCCACCCTCTCAGCTTTGGTAGTGTTACAAAGAGGACGGATGGTCCAGTGGATAGGGGACTAGCCTAGAACTTGGGAGACCTGGGTGCCAGCGACCTTAGGCAAGTCATTTAGATCAGGTTTGGAGCCCAAGCTGCAGGTTCAAAGCAGTCTGCACAGCTATTTTCAGAACACTAGTGTATGCCCCACTGACCCCAGTCTGCAAAGCCAGGATGGGAAGCTGGCTTCTGCGGGCCATGTAAAGATACGCTCCATGTGTCTGCCTTTAACATGGGGATAACAGCACTGCCTTGCCTGAGAGGGGAGTTGTGGGGATAAATACATTCACGATTGCGGGACCCACAGAGGCTAGGGTGACAGAGGCCAGATAAGTAGTTAAGAGGGATAGACTGCTCTGAGCGTGAAATCAAATCGCTTTTTTGCTTCCTCTAACATGCCGACTGGGATGGTTTCCTTTGTTATGGATTTCAAAGGATACTTTCTCCCCATGTTTTTCCACCTGGCAGCGACCCTAATTACATGGCGATCACTGTGCAGGGCTGGCTGTGATACGAGTCCCTGAGGCCCAAATATGAAGCTTTACAGGCTTCAGAAGCGTGATCCTCTCCTGACTTGTTCTGGCCTTCTGTCGGTGGAAAGCCGCTGTCTTCGGCGGAGTCACTGCAGAGTCACACTGGGGTAAAGGAGAGCAGAGTCAGGTCGGGAGATTTTTCAACCATGTTTATTTAAGGCTATCATCTCTTCCTGCTTTATTGCTTTATTGCTTTATTGCACGTGGACCAGTGCTGAGACAGGCAGTTTGAGCGCATAGATAGCTCCACATCATGCCAAGCCGCTGCATTGTCTGGGAGATTAATTCTTACCTCACAAATCTTTTCATGTTAGAAAAACTCTTGCTGTCAATACCAAATAAACAATTCCAGAGAAGAGTTATCCACTCACTAAAAGGGAAAAAATACAGGTCTAAAAGCTCCAGAAGTTTAAATCCATCAGTGCTGTATGTTCAACATCTGGCACCGGAGCAGTCTGTCTAGCTAAGGTATTTGTGTTGCCCCATTGTTCTGTAATCAGAGCACCTTGCAGTCTGTATCCAACCTGTCCTTTATTGTATTATCCACACAGCAACCCTGTGGAGTATGGAAGTGCTAGTACCTCCAGTTCACAGACGGGAAACTGAGGCTAAGGGCAAGTTTACATGGCACCTGCAAGCAAGCCTCCCAGCCTGGGTCCATAGACATGTGCAGTGCTCTAGACATAGCCATGTAGCAGTTGCGGCTCGGAACCTGAGGGTGAGGGTGGGCTTGAGACCCCCAAGGCACAAAATCAAAGCATCATCTCCACAGCTTTTTTTGGGTGCACTAGTGCAAAGCTGTGGACCCGGGCTGGGAGGCTGGCTCCCAAATGCAGTGTAAACATTCCCTAAGTGACTTGGCAGGAGGTCAGTGGTAGAGCAGGGAATTGAACACGTATCTGAACCAGTCACTGGTTTCAGCCTTTCACCTCAAGCACCGGCCAAAGCAGAGGAAATGGACACTTGCTGTTTGTCACCTAAGCTTTAAAGAAAGGGAATAGTGGTCCTTAAAATGGCTCTTCTGCCTCCTGGGGCAGCATGGGGGAAAAAAACACTGGGCCAGAGTCACCATTACATTCTGCCTGCCTTGCATAGTCCAAATGGCTCCGAACAGCCACTCTGCATTCCCAGAGTGCCATGAATCAGCCAGTGTGGAGCCCGCTTTCTTTAAAGGCAATCCTGTCCAAGTGTCATCTGAACCCCTCGGGCCCCCCTGCCTGAGATGCTCTCATGAGAACTGCAGGGCCCCGCTTTCAGGTGAGATGGAAAGCCGAGGTGCTGACTCTGAGGGGTCATGAAATTATCCCACGGTGTTTAATGCTGGAGCAGGGATGTTCACCCTAGTGTTCCAGTCAGAAACCAAATCAGATAATTACATGTCACCTCCCTCAATTGCCCCTGTAGTTCTAAACAGAGGGAGCATTCTTGTCTGCAATCCTGATTCTGGTGACAGGGACATCCAAGTAGACCCAAAGGAATTGTACTGATGTCATCGACAGAGTTATAGTCAGATTGTGTTATGCGTTAGTAACTCCATTAATGTCACTGGAACTAATTTAATTACACACTGGTGTGAATGAGGTCAGAATCTGGTGCTTCTCACCCTAACATGTTTAGTGTTGCTAGGGAGACAAGGTGGTGAGGGAATATCTTTTATTGGACCAGCTTCAGTTGGTGAAAGAGACAAGCTTTCAAAGTACCAGAGAGCTCTTCCTCGGCTCCCTAGCAGCTCGGAAGCTTGTCTTTTTCACATACAGAGGTTGGGCCAATAAAAGATATTATATCAGCAGCCTTGTCTCGCTAATATCCTGGGACTAACCCAGCTACAAGAACACTGCAAACAATAGTGTTTCTAGAGGCTGTTAAACAGACAGCATGTTCCAGCCCAGACATAGCTGCAGGCAGGCACTGTTGCCTAGTGAACTGGACAGGATTGTACCCTTGGCTCTGCCACTGGCTGACCTTGGGCAAGTCACTTCCCCTCTCTGTGCCTCAGTTTCCCCATCTGTAGAAAAAAGGGAGTGTGATGATACTCACCTCCTTTGTAAAGTGAGTTGAGATCTACTGATGAAAAGTGCTAGCTAAGAGCTAGATATTAATTATTATTATTATTTTATTTAATATATATGGGAGTGGCAGGTGGAGTGATCTCCGTGTATGGTTTTAGGTTTGTAAATTGTTTGGGGACGCTGTGAGCAATCAGCTGCTCTGTAAATGCCAGCTCTATGGGGCCAGAGCCTCAGCTGCGGTAGCTCATCAAAGCTTTGCTGACACCAATGGAATGCCACTCATTTACACCACCCAGGGAATCCAGCCTGAAATGATAATATCCCTGAAAATAACATACCCGTTATGGGCTCCAGAGCCCTCCCCCTTCACACCCACACCCCCTCCATGTGCAACCGTTCCAGTGCCATTCCTCGCACCACAGCCAGACTTCCCCACCGGAGGGGATGGGCGGGGTGAGGGTATCGCCAACAGTCCCGCACCTTCTCCATGCTGATCGGTGGAGCTGAACCAGTGTGAAGGGAGCACATGGGCTGCCCCTGTACAGCGATGCGATTCCCTGGAGGACTGGCTGCATCAATCAGCCTGCTCTCAGGCGGTGGCGCCTTTGAGTGCAGTGACGACGGCCTAGAGTTCGAATCCCACCCCGCCTGGAGCTGGGATAATTTGCAGCACATCTGCAGGGGACTCTCTTTGTTGCGGATCCCAGCCCAGAGGGTCTGGCTGAGCGGCCTCTGCATTGCCCAACAGGGGTGGTTGGCTCTCTGGCTCTTTGCCGAGTGCAAATCTGAGCGAAGTTCTGATCACCCACTGAGCTCATCTCCCAGCGCTTCAGTGCGCAGAGCGGCAGAGGAGGATGAGCCAGGTTGTGGGACGACTGGCTACATGAAAGAAATGAGCGAGCTGAAAGAGAAAAAGCCTGCCAGGAATGGGTTGGCAGGAGGCAAAGAGAAAGCAGAACACAGAGACGGCCTCGGTAAGGCTTGGGATAGCAGCGAATGCATCTACCACAGTCACTTTAAGGTAAAGCAAACAATTGCGGAAGGAAATGGATGTACATGCACCCTCCACATGAATTCTACTGGCCGCCATCAGCAGGTTTCCTAGCGCAGACGGGATGTTCCCCGTTGGGGTTCTTTATTTCTTTACCTGTTAGCTCATCTGTCAGACAGCTAATGTGCATGGCGTGAACATGGCTGCATCTGCAGTTATAGGGGTTCTTGAGCGGGGTGCATCAGATCTAGTTTGGAAACTCAGCATTCCGGTTCTATTCTATCCAGGTTCTTCTCCCCACCCTCCGCACTGTATTATCTGAGCAGCTGCCAGTTGTGCCCTAAACGACACAGTGAACATCTTTCCTCTGCAGTTCGTTCTCTCTCTCTTATCCTTGCCCCGGAGGAGGAGTGTGGTTGCGGTGCAATGGCTGGAGAAGCAGGGATTTGGCAGAGCTCCCCTGTGACTACTGGTCCAGGCTGCTGGGCATGTAGGGCAGGTCAGAGCTGGTTCTTGCTGCTCACTCTCTGCGTCTCAGCTGGGAAAGAATCATAGAACCATAGAATATCAGGGTTGGAAGGGACCTCAGGAGGTCATCTAGTCCAACCCCCTGCTCAAAGCAGGACCAACACCAACTAAATCATCCCAGCCAGGGCTTTGTCAAGCCTGACCTTAAAAACCTCTGAGGAAGGAGATTCCACCACCTCCCTAGGTAACGCATTCCAATACTTCACCACCCTCCTTGTGAAATAGTGTCTCCTAATATCCAGCCTAGACCTCCTCCACTGCAACTTGAGACCATCGCTCCTTGTTCTGTCATCTGCCAGCACTGAGAACAGCCGAGCTCCATCCTCATTGGAACCCCAGTTCAGGTAGTTGAAGGCTGCTATCAAGTCCCCCCTCTCTCTCCTCTTCTGCAGACTAAATAACCCCAGTTCTCTCAGCCTCTCCTTATAAGTCATGTGCTCCAGCCCCCTAATCAAGGAGGGAGAGAATCAGATAGATGATGGAAAAAGGACTGATCAATGAGGTTTTGATCCAGCACCTCGATGCTAAGGCGATAGGCACCCTAAAATGTCCTAGATACATAGATTGGTGTGTACAGGGTAGATAGATCCAGAGTCTGCTCCTTCCTGGCCTTGCACCTTGTGTTGTCATTTACACCTGGGCTGAGTAGGATAACATATTCCCAGTCTGATTTGGCAGTGCTGGGAGGTCTGGGAGCCTGAAAGCCAAAATTTCCTACCTCCCATTGAAGTGGGGATGGGAAGGTTAGGGAGCAAGTCACAGAAGCCTGAAGCACAAGGGCTGGTGCCTTGCAGTGGTTAGAGAAGAGCCACAATGTTTGGATTCAACTGCACAAGCCAGGAGTTGTCAGATCTACAAGGTCTGGGGCAGTAGAGCAGAGAGAGGACTGGGCGAGATGGACTATGAAGGGGATAGGCTGCTGGATATGGACAAGTCCCTGTGGCAGTCTCTCTGGATGTAGCTCCCAGACTGACTCACCCAGCCTGGCGTCATTGTCCAGGGTCTCCTCAAACTATCATAGATTCCAGGGCCGGAAGGAACCATTGTGATCATCCAATCTGACCTCCTGTACAACACAAGCCACAGAACTTCCCCAAAATATTCCTAGAGCAGATCTGTTAGAAAAACAGCCCACCATGATTTTAAAATTGTCAGTGATGGAGAATCCACCGCAACCCTTGGTAAGTTGTTCCAATGGTTAACTACCCTCCCTGTTAAAAATTTACACCTTATTTCCAGCCTGAATTACACTAGCTTCAGCTTCCAGTCATTGGATCGTGTTAGACCTTTCACGGCTGGACTGAAGAGACCATTATTCAATATTTGTTCCTCTTATGGACTGTGATCAAGATGCCCTTCTCTTTGCTCATCTAAATAGATCGAGCTCCTAGAGTGTATCACTATAAGGCAGGTTTTCTAAACCTTTAATCATTCTCGTGGCTCTTCTCTGAACCCTCTCCAACTGATCAACGTCCTTCTGGAATTGTGGGCAGCAGAACTGGACACACAATTTCAGCAGTGGTTACACCAGTGCCAAATACAGAGGTAAAATAACCTGTCTATTCCTATTTGACATTCCCCAGTTTATGCATCCACAGATAACATTTGCCTTTTTGGCCAGAGGGTCACACTGGGAGCTGATGTTCAACTGATTATCTACTATGACCCTCAAGTCTTTTTCAGAATCACTGCTTCCCGGAATAGAGTCCCCCATTGTGTAAGTAAGGCCAACATTCCTTGTTCCTAGATGTGTACGTTTACATTTAGCCATATTAAAATGCAGATTGTTCGCTTGTGCCCAGCTTAGCAAGCAATTCAGATCGCTTTGTATCTGTGACCTGTCCTCTTCATTATTTACCCCTCACCCAGTTTTCGTGTCCTCCACAAACTTTACCAGTGATGATTTTATGTTTTCTTCCAGGTCATTGATAAAAACCGATCCATGCAGGGCTCCACTTGAAAGACACTTGTTGGATGATGATGACTCGTTTACAAGTACATTTTGAGCCCTATCAGTTAGCCATCTTTTAATCCATTTAATCTGCGCTGTGTTGATTTTATGTCTTGCTTTTTGAATCAAAATAGCATGCAGTACCATCTCAAATGCCTTACAGATGTCTAAATATAGTACATCAACACCATTACCTTTCTCAATCAAACTTGTAGTCTCATCAAAAAAGATATCAAGTTAGCTTGACAGAATCTATTTTTCATAAACCCATATTGAATGGCAGTAATTATATTACCCTCCATTAATTCCTTATTAATAGAGTCCTGTTTCAGCTGCTCCATTGTCTTGCTCAGGATCAATATCATACTGACAGGCCTATAATTACCCTGGTCATCTGTTTATCCTTTTAAAATATTGGTCCAACATTAGCTTTCTTTCAGTCTTCTGGAACTTCCCTGGTGTTCCAAATCATATCCAAATCATGGTTCTAGACTATTCTCAGTGGTAGAAGAGGACAGGACAAGGAGTAATGGTCTCAAGTTGCAGTGGGGGAGGTTTAGGTTGGATATTAGGAAAAACTTTTTCACTAGGAGGGTGGTGAAACACTGGAATGCGTTACCTAGGGAGGTGGTAGAATCTCCTTCCTTAGAAGTTTTTAAGGTCAGGCTTGACAAAGCCCTGGCTGGGATGATTTAATTGGGGATTGGTCCTGCTTTGAGCAGGGGGTTGGACTAGATGACCTCCTGAGGTCCCTTCCAACCCTGATATTCTATAATTCTATGATTCTATGATATTGAACATCAAAGCATTAACATTCCAGCCAGCTCCTCAGCCAGCTTTTTTTAAAACTCTTGGACGCAAGTTATCTTGACCTGCTGATTTTAAAATGTCCAACTTTAGTAGCTGCTGTTTAACAGCCTCCTGTTATAATAATGGAATGGAAAGCACATTCTCGTAGGATATGATGACATCATCTGTTTTTTCCCCAAATACAGAACTGAAATATTTATTGAATGCTTCTGCCTTTTCTGCATTATTAATGAAGATTCTACCATTTCTATCTAGTAACGGACCAATACCATTGTTCGTATCCTTCTTGCTCCTAATATACTTTAAAAAGCTCCTTCTTATTGTCCTTAACTCTGCTGACTATAGATTTGTCCTTGTGCCTCTTTGCATCCCTTATCAATTTTCTACATTTCCCAGCTTCTGATTTATATTCTTTACTATCAATGTCTCTGTTCTTCCATTTGACTGATATATATACATATGTGTGTGTGTGTGTGTGTGTTGTTTTTATTGCTGCCTTCACGTCCCCTCTAAACCAGGTCACTTTTTTAACCAATAAGGCCTTCTGCACAAGGTTTTTGCACATTATAAAGGTGATCAAGTCATGATCACTTGTACCTAAGTTACCATCTTTTTTTCATTCTGTGATCAGGTTCTCTTTACCTATCAAGACAAGGTCTAATAGAGAATTTCTCCATGTTGAGTGTGACATTTTTTGAGTTAGCAAATTGTCATCTATAATATTTAGAAATTCCAAGGACGTTTTAGCAGTGGCAGCATGAGACCTCCTGCACACGTCACTCAGATTGAAATTCCCCAGGATCATGCAGATTTTTCCCCCTTCATGTTATAGATACATGCATAAGGAGCAGGCCATCCTGTTCCCTAGTGTGATTTGATGGTCTGTAGCAGACACCAACTAATACCCCATCTTGTGCTTTATCTGTTAGGACATTGATCTGTAAGCATTCAAGATCATTTTCTTCTGAGTTATCAGAGACTCAGAGACAGGTAATGCCATTTTTGATATAAAGTGCCATCCCCTTCCCCTTTTGTCTACTCAATTCTTCCTAAGTAGGTTATAACCATTGATTTTAACATTCCAGTTGTGGGAGTCATTCCACCAGGTTTGAGCAAAACAAGCTAGATTGAATTTATGCTCATCAAAGAGCAATTCCATTCCTCTTAATTGCCACCCAGGCTCCTAGCAGGGGTTTAATCCAGACTCATCTCTGATTATAGCAGAGCATAGAAACGATCTTTTGTAACAAGGGCTGGCACCACAAACTAAGATTCAAATCATTTCCACAGGACCCCACTTGTGTTACATAACAAGTGCTCGAATGATCCACTTCAATGAGTTGTTTAGGGGCAGACCTGCTCTCTGTTACCCCAGTGCAACCGCACAGACTTTTATAGAGTCACTCTGAATTGACATTGGTGGAACAGAGAGAAGAATCAACCTTCAGGGAAGCATTTCCTACTCAGGAACCTGAATCTGATATCTTAGCAAGCTGACAAAGCAGCTTTTGATCTATTGCTGAAGGGCTAACCTGGAGGGAGGGTCCACACATTGTCACTTGATCTGAAGGGCCAGCCTGACTGAGATTTTGACGGGTGGTGCCAGAAAGCTCAGACGGAAAAAAGAAGGTGACAGTGGGGAGAGGAAAGCGGCAGAGCTCCAGCTTCATTTCAGGGTGGGCACAGCTGGATCGGGAGGGCAATCGGTCACTTGGCCACTGGGAGAAGCAGATGGTCCATAGCTTTGAGGAGGGGAGATGGATGAGGAGGGGAGGAGAAGGCATATTTTGATGCTGCATTTCAATGGAAATGTTCTTGTCCCTCTGAATCCAAGAGTGGCTCCGTGCCCAGGCCTCTGTGTTGCTGAGAATGCCAAAGTGCCAAGCGGGGCCAACTCTGTGACGGGCCCTCAGGCCTGAGTCTGATCTCACTCACACTGGTTGGCTTCCACTGGCATCTGTGGCATCACTCCGGATTTACACTGGGGTGAGGGAAGATGGAAACGGGCCAGAGTTCCAAAGGGATTTATGCACCTAGAGATACAGATAGGCGCCAAATGGGATTTTAAGTGCCTAAGTAGATGAGATACTTAACTCCCAGTGACCCGACCCCCATCCCCATCCCTGCATCAGACCTCTTCACTCAGGCTGTCTGTGAGAGTGGGTGAGTGGGGGTTTCTATGTGTGTGTGTGATGTACATCCATGTGTGTGTCGGCACGTGCGTGTTTTTGTGTGCACATAGGTTCACAGTGTCTGTGTGCACGCTGTGTACCTATGTGCATGGGATGACGATATGTTCGTGTGCACATGGGAGTATGCATGGTATCACTGCGTCTGTGTATCTGTGCATCACAATGCAGCCTCACAATGTCTCTCTGTGGGTGTGCATATAGGTTTACGATGTGTGTGCATGTGCACATTTGCACAGAATCATTGCGTGTGTGCGTGTCCACATGGGCTTGTTTGAAGGATCATTGTGTGTGTGTGCACACATGGCATCACTTTGAGTGTGCACAGGTGCACACGGGATCACCATGTGCACGCACACAAGTGGGTATGTTGAGGGGATCATAGTGTCTGGCTCTGTGTGTGTGCGTTTCACCCACAACTACCCTCTCTTCTTCCCCCTAGAACCCCAACTGCTTGTGTCCTGTGGCACCCCGGTGATGTCACCCTGCTCTGCCGGCCCACCGGGCCATTAACAGCAGGTTGGGAGCCCGGGAGCTGACCTCGGGGCAGTTCCAGCCCTGGGTCCCACATCATTTCACACCCCGTGCCTTTGCCAAGTAGAGTCGCCAGCCCTCCTGGATTGTCCTGGAGTCTCCAGAAAAATTAAAGCTCAGTCTTTAATTAAAGATTATGTCATACAATGGAACCTCTAGGAATATGTCCAACCAAATTTGGTAATCCTATTGCCAACTGCACTGTGCACACTCTCCAGCCTTGGTATTTCCCCCGGTTAACCCTTCCTCTCCCTGCAGAGTTCGCTTGCGGCAAGAGACCCTGACATTTGTCATTTCCGGTTGCCCTGGCTTTTCATTCCTCTGCGAGAAAACCTTGGAGAGCAGCTACCTCTTGGCACACTGCTCCCCTGAGCCTTGCTTTAGCTGACAACCTGGGGAGCTAAGAGTTAACCAGTGCATGTGCGTGCGTGTGTGTGTGTTTGTGTGTGTGTGCGTGTGTGCCCTGTGCAGGGAAAGATCCGCCTCTGCCCTGTCACCCTTGTCTCTCATTTCTTCTTGACTGGTGGAGGTGGGGGTGGAGGGAGACAAAGGCCCCCGTCGGAATTCACGGCTAGTGAACCTTACACTAATGTGACATTCTCTTCGGCTCCCTGCAAATGCCAGGGAATGCGCTGTAGCTTTGCAGGGAGCTGCGGGGATGAGTCAAGGCCCCAGCCACCAACCTCTGGGGCGCCTATTACATAAAGGCGGGGGCGGGCGGCAGTCAGGGATCACAGCCGAGCCCACAGTTGATTAGCTGTGGCTTTGTGTTTACACACAGCAGCCACTGGGGCCTCTGATGGCCATTCTGGACCCTGGCTCTTCATTCTTTTGTATGGCTGCACCTTCCCCTCCACAATCCCGCACCTCACGGGTTAGATCATGCCACCTGTGCTCCTCTCCCTTTGCCCAGCAAAGCAATCCCCTGGCCGGTGGGCTCAGATGTAACCTCCCCCTCTGGCAAGCTACGGGCTGGGTTGTTGTTGCACGCTTTTGGATGGCAATATCAGCCACGTTAGGCACAGCCAAATGGGCCTGGGTCTGCCTCAGACACAGTGTGAAAGCCCCCTTCGCAGCCGAACGTCCCCCAAACGGGATGGGGTGTGCATAGCCATTCAGAGACTGGCATGGCCCCTTCCGTGGAAGGTGGATGTGGCGCAGGCAGCTAAATCTCTGCTGATCACTGGGGTGATCCGGGATCGTGATGGGAGACGTGTGCTCTGTGCCTCCAGGCTGCCACTTGGGATCGCTCCAGGGACTGAAAGTCATCACCCCCTGTTTGGAGTCCCCTGAGAAACATTCTCCATTCAGACAGGCCCCAGCTTCCACCGCTTCACCAGTCAGCTGGTTCTAAGGGGCGTGCTCAGCAGACAGCCCTGACACTCCTCTCCAGGGCTCCACATCTACACCTCAGTCAGTGAGGTCAGAATCAGGCCCGACTCTCAACTGCAGAGGAGAAGACTCTTGGGCCAGCAGTGAAAGATTTAAGGCCATATCCACATGAGGAGCTCTTTGCCCTACAGATACACTGGTCTGTTATGCTGGCAATGTGCTGCTGGTGCAAATTATACCAGTATAGCTTATTCCAGTCCCCCTGAGCAAAATAAGCGATACCTGTGTAGCTGCATCTCCCCTAGGGGCATTTGCTGGCACAGCTATGCTGGTACATGGCTGCACCCCCCTGACCGACATGGCCATGCCAGCAGAAGTCTGCAGCATAGCCACGACCTAAGGGAGACCCCAAAGAGGAGGCCCATGGCAGGATGAGCAGAAGGAGAGGGGCTCACAGTGGTTTTAAGCACAAGTGACTCCAGCCTCGCCACTTCAGAGGTGGAAACAGGGGTGATCTGTAGGACAGCTGCCTTGGCTGGATCTCTTCCCGGATTGGATCCTGCTGAAACTCAGCCTGATGTCTCAGCTGCTTTCCCGGCCTCTGCTGCTGGAGTCAGCCACCTCCCCGGGTTCTCCCTTCCTGAAGCTTAGGGCAAACCTTTGATAGCTGTCTGTGCACCTTAAACCCACCAGCTCAGATTCTGGTCTCAGCTCCCCTGGCGTAAATATGGAGTCACTTGTTGACTTAACTTGCCACTTCCCCAACGTTTGAAAGCTGAGCTCCCTGTTCTCGAAAGGGAATCGACCCCCGCCCGTCGGAACTCTGCCATGTGCTGCTAACGGCCTCCCCCATCTTAATGTAGACATCTTCCGTATCCCCCTGGGCCAGCTAGTCCTTCACATCCCACCAGGTAAGCACACTCCACATGTCAGGAAACGCTGACATAACCGGAGCGACTCCAGATTTACACCGGTGTGAGACCGGAACGTGAGCCAGAGTTTGCAAAGTGCTTTGCAATGGACATTACTAGAGAAACATAAGGCACAGTTATTAGCAATTATCATTCTCCCTGGGGCAGATTTACAAAGGTCTGTGCAGCCTATGGATAGACCACCGGGATGCGAGTCTGGGGACTAGGGTTCCATTCCCAGCTCTGCCACTAGGTTACCTTGGGCAAGCTGCAGCCTTGCTCTGTGCCTCAGTTTCCCAATTTGTAAAATGGGCATAAGGATAACTGACCTCTTTTGTAAAGTGCTTTGAGATCTACGGACAGTAAGAGCTAGGTATTATTATTTAGGCACCTAGTGGGATTCACAAAAGCACCTAAGCAAGTTAGGTGACCAGCTCCCATTGAAAGCCAATGTTTATTAGGTGCCTAATTCTCTCAGGAATTTTTGCAAATTCCCCTAGGCACCTAAATCCCTTTGTAAACCTACCCCCAAGGTAACAGCCCAGTCAGGGGGCCTAACTCTGAGCGAGAATTGCAAAGGGGCCGAACAATTTGTGGGCAGGGGTCTGAAAATACACTGAAGATTTCCAGCCCCCACTTGTGTTCTGGACTTTGCCTTCACTACTTATTCCCAAGTTCTTACTGCACAGATGGGGCTTTGGTGTGAGGCGACAGGTGTTCCTGAGAGCAGCTAGAATAGAGTTGCCCACTGCGCCAATTACACCAGCATTGTCCAGCCCAGATGATCCTGTCTGAAGAGGTTTCCTTCAGGGGCTCAGTGATTTTATGTGTTCTGAAGTGTTTTTAAATTGCTGTCTAACAGCTCCATAGAATCACTAGCTGCTTCCTGAGAACAACGCAGACTTGCAACCCATTCTGCTCGTCTGTAGAGTAACCGACACACGGCCATCGTGGACTACAAGACTGTCACTATGGGGTACTTCTTCGCTATTTGGAGCTTCCCGGTGGTTTCATGTACCACATGCTGGGTAATAACAGGAGAAGGCGCCATACTTGTAAAACTAAAGTGGCCCTTTACAAAGCGTACTCTTTAAAGAGGTGCTGCAGCTGCAGCCAGAAGTCCAGCCATGTGCACACAGACTGACTTCCTGGTGCATCCTCCAGACTATTCCCTCCAGCAACCTATGTGCCTCTCTCCACATTCACACAGGGTGCTACAAAGGTGGCAGTGGGAACAAAACTCAGACCCTCCTGCTCCAAAAGCATAAGACCCACCCACTTAGGCCAACAGGGAATCTCTCTCAAGTGTAGAGGATCTATGACACACACTTGACCAGTTTTGTTTTCATTGTTTTTTAAGGCCAGCAGGGAGGGGGTTGGGATCTTCCCCTCCTGCCAAACACAGACTCTCTGCTGGGATGGACTGGCCATGAGCCACCCACCCACCCAAAAGAGTGGGTCTTGGAGTTAATACACCATTGAGATGGATGGGGCAGTTTTCACTTCTTGAAATGATTGCCTCAGACTCTCTGCAGACTCAGGCACTGCCTCAGTTATACTCAGAGCAGTTTCCTCCCTTCTCTGAGCAATTGTCTCAGGCTCTCTGCAGATGCAGGCAGGCGCTGCTGCATCACTGGCACTCAGGCCATGTTTCTAAGAACATCTTCCCAACCAGGTAGGCTAGCAACTTTATTTTTCTCAAAGTGAACACCCCCTGGCCAGCCAGCATGCAGACAAAAACTTTCACCTTGGCAGCATCCGGCCTAGTGGGTACTTGCAAAGGAAGCATTTGACCATGACAGCCTGCAGCCCCTCGTTAACCTATGTCACTGCTGCAGCCACTCTCCTTTATGACACAAAGATCATGAGAAGCATCCAGGATCCAGACACACCAAGGAGAGAACAGGGGGTCTGAACCCCAAAGAATAAGCAATTGAGTCAACCAGTTGTATACAGTGTTATTGGGTATTAATAAGAATATCAAGTGAGGTCTTTTACAAAAGTGTACAATGTTCTCAACTTGATGGTCATTAGGCAATGTGTATCCAGGTTATGGCTGGGAATGTGAACATGTATAATATTATTTCCAGCTCCACATCACATAACAGGGGCTGGAGCAATCAGGCAGGGAGGGGCACCTCCCAAGCTAGTTATTGACATGAAACCAACTTCAAGCACCCATCCATCATCCAGCCTGGGGAACACAATGGTGGGCCACTGCAGTGAATGGAAAGGCCTTCAAACAAAAAAGAAAACCCCAGTTTTGGAACACTGAGAAAGGAGGGAGTTTCCCCCACGCTGAATAACCATGAGTCATCATGCTAGGAGAAAGAAAAAAAGACAGAGAGAGAGAGAGAAACCTTTAAAAATCAGGCTTGGGTTTGAGGTTGTTTCTCTGCAAACTGAGGGCCTGCATCTAAGCAAAGGCCTCTCCATGAAACACTGGGCCCATTCTAGGACACAGGGCATGCTGGGAAACTGTTCAGAGGCAATAGATGACTTGTATTGGAAAAGGGAATGCAGCTCACAGAGCCTGAGATTGTTTATTTCCTGTGTCACTTAGCAGGGTTTGCTTTTCCTTCCTATTTCCTCTTTGACTCTTTGGTTTGTCTGGTCTCTTCCCCCCAACCAGGTCTCTGGGGTGCAGACCGTGTGGAGCGAGTGGGCCAAAATGAACTGATAGTTGGGGCCAGATTTCACTCCTTTGGGGGTGAGGAGCCAGGGGGGAAAAGTCTGAGTGTCTGATAGCTAAGAACGTAGGGAGATGGATTTGAGGTGACTTGGGACCAGAAGGGTTAGTGAGCTCATCGTGCGAGGAGTAACTAAAGGGGGTTGGAAGCCAGGGTAGAGACCTTTATGCTTGTGGGCTGGCTACTGTCAGTGCTCTGAGTCATAGCAGCCAAGCATTAAAGCACCCAAAGTTACAAGGCAGGCGGTGACAAGAATCCCTGACTGGTCTGGGGGATCCCCAAAACATCACAGCATTCTCCATGATGAAACAAGGAACTGGTGGTATGAGTTCCTCCACTCAAGTCCACTGGTGCAGTATCTCATGAGGTGAGAGTTGAGTTCTGCATGACCCGGGACCTACTTTATTTACACAGTGTCTTGCATTGCATCCGGGAAATGCCAGCAACCCTGCGCTAGGCCCAGAGCACGGGCACAAGATGCTGGAGGAGAGAAACTCCCCGTAAGAAAAGGTCCAGCTGTCTTCATGGCCAGCTGAGGTTCTCAGGCCACCAGGATAGATATAGAGGTGTAGCCTTTAAAGATCTTTTGTGAAATCCGGCTCGATTGATAACAACAGGAAAACTCCCACTGACTTCACTGTGGCCAGGATTTCACCCCTAGCCTTGTACGTGTTTTTTCTTCAGATGAAGTGAGTGGGTTTATGCATGTGAATGTTGAGCAGCGCTTGCTAGAGACACTACAGTGTGGGTCGGGGATGTACAATTATCCCGTATCCAGCTCTGCAGTGAGCAGCATCCCCTGCTATTCCCACTGCCCCCTGCTCTGGTGCTTCTGTTCTGACTTACAACAACTCTCGCGAGTCCAGTCCTGGGACCTTCCCCACCTCTCTGACAGTTTTGCTGAGGAACGTCTGTCCCAAACCATGGCAGCAAGCCCTGATATTGCAATCCTGCCTTGTCTCCCCTGACCTAAAAAAACGGCTCTACCGATGCACCTTCATCCTCGCCTGTCATAGCCTGAGCCAGAAGCCTGTCTGGGGCAGAGCTCTGAGCCCTGCTAAAGCGTGTGGCAATTTTTTAGCATTATTAAACAAAGCCTGAGGAAAAGGGGATTCAAACCCAACTCCAAAGAGGCATCTCACCAACCCCAGAGCGCCGCCGTCTTTAACACCCCTGTCTTGGTGCAGTGGCGCTTTAGTTTCCAATCACGGAGCTGCCATGAAATTAATTGTTTCAAGGTGGAATGAGGTCAACACAGTGTGTCTGCTTGGCCAGACGTGTTGCATTCTCCGCAAGCTCAAAGTGTCCTTCACCTTTCAGGGGGACAGGGTCCAGCCAGGGATGCCGTGCATGGCCGAGGCTGCAGGGAAGCGATTGTCATGCATGCCGCGCAGCATCTGGGTGATATATCTCTGAGTGAAATATTGATTCTGAGGAGCGTCTCTTTAAGGAAGGTTGTATTTTCAGGTTAATTTGTTCTGCCATATTTCACATGCAGACTGAGTGAGTGTCCCAGTTCATCAGAGCAAACCATGCACATTAGCCCTTTATTATTTGCTGTTGCCAGGCTTTGTAGCTTTGCTTGCATTTGTGGTATGTGCAAGCAATGGTGAGAAAATGTATATCAAAGCTAGCTGGGGGTGGGGACCAGCGGCAACCACAAAGATGCCCAAACACCCGTATCTGTCTGCCTCTGCAAAAAGGCAACATTTCAAGCCTTACCAATACGCGGAGAATTTCACAGGAAAGTCTGATGAGACGCTCAGCCCAGTTTCCAGATCAAAGGTTCAGAGAAGTTTGATGAATATTATGAGCCAAATTCTACCCTGGGGGGAGAGTAAAACACAAGCTAGCAGATAGCGTACCAGATGGCGCATCAATGAGCATGTGGTTCTGCCTCCACATATGGCTTGCTGTGTGACTATTAAGCAAAGCACTTAGTCCATCTATACCTCAGTTTCTTCAGCAGCAAAACCAGGGTAATGATACTTTTCCTAAGTGCTCTGAGGTAGAGCTGACTGGGACATTTTTGACTCAGTAAATTTCACCAAAATATGCTGTTTGGGCCATGCCAAAATGTTTCCCAGGAATGGACTGGTTGTGACAAAGTTTGAGCAAGATGCTTTCTAGCCTAGGGGTTAGGGTGCTGGCCTGGGATGCAGAAGGCCATATTTAAGTCCCTGCTCTGCCGGATTCAGAGTGATATGGGATGAAAAATTGCTCTGTACCAGGCAGAGCATGGACTGAAATCGGGGTCTTGCACACCCCTGGCTGAACACATATACACACCTTCTGGATGTGAAATGCTTCGGGTGTGTCTCCACTTAAAGCGGTACAGTAACGGCACTGCACTGCTGTAGCACTTCAGTGTAGACACTACCTATGCCAACAAGAGAGATTTTCCCCTCCGTGTAGGTACTCCACCTCCCCAAGAGGCAGTAGCTAGATCGCTGGAAGAATTCTTCTTCTGTCAACCTTGCACTGTCTACAGCTGGGGTTAGGTCTATGGCTGCCACCTTTCTAATGGCTCGTAACTGGATCCCTGAGGTCCCGCCTTCTGCCCTGCCTCTTCCCCCAAGGCCTCGCCCCTGCTCCTCCTCTTCCCCCAAGGTCCCACCCCCCTCAATTTGTTCCTCTCCCCCGTCTCTCACTGACTGGATCGTCTCAAGGAGCCTGCCTGAAGGTAGGAGGCAGCCTCAGCTGAGCAGGGGCTGACACAGTGCCTTCCTCTCCGCCCCATGGTAACCGGACTTTTGGTTTGGGTTCCATTTAGGGTTACCAGGCCCCCTTTTCCACTGGACTTTCTGGTAAAAAAACGGGCACTTGGCAACCCTAAATGGCACCCGGACATAGAAGCCAAAAACCAGACTGTCCGGGTAAAACCCGGATGGGTGGCTACCCTCGTTACCTTGGTACAGCTACGTCCTTCAGGGGCGTGGATTTTTCACACCAAATGATGTAAATTCCTAGTGTGAGCAGGCCTCTGGCTTTGATCCAAAAATGGCCATTTTGGACACAATTCTGTTTCTGAAAAAAACATTTGAAGGGTTTGGGGGTTTGGTGCCATGCGGAACAAAAACAGATTTAGAAACCTTGAAAGTTACTGCAAACCAAAACTGTCATCCTCCAATCCGCTCTTCCCTGAGGCCTGCAGACAAGGGTCCAATCCAGCTTCCCCTGAAGTTAACCTCTCTGGGAGGTTGGATCTGGTTCTAAGCACCTATTATTTATTTATTTATTATTTATTATTATTATTATTTTAAGTCAGTGGAGAATTTGCTTCTGAATTTTAAGTGGCTTATTCTGAACTGTAAAACCCTTTGAAGCCTGCCCTGTTCACAAGCTGGTCGGGAGGGAGGAAATGCTGCCTCCAAAGTGAGCATCTGTCCGCCAGGGATGAGCAACAATCAAATCATGAAGCCAAATTGGCTGAATTCTGACACGGCCCAAACCGTTCCCACTCAGACCGAATGGCACTGTGCACTCCCAAGGCACAGGTTTGCATCCCAACCCAGGAGGGAAGGCAGGGGAGAGTCAGGCCTGCTAGGGGGCCTGGCAGAGAACTTGGGGTCAGCTTTTCAAAGGGAGTTAGGAGCCAAAAGACCCTTAAAAATCAGGCCTGTGGATTCCACACCCAGGTGGACTCATCAGCCTGCTTTCCTGAAGACCCTTTTAGTAGAAAATCTGCTGCAGGTGACTGCTCCAGAGCCCCACGTTATGCTTCTCTTGCTCTCGGTAGGAAGCGAACCCAGGCTCACAATGAAAGGCCTCTCCTTGCATCCCCCTGGCAGCTGGCTTTCAATCTGTAACGTTAACACAGGTCTTTGCTGAAGTAGCAATGTCATATCCCCTCCCTGGAGGCTCACCAGAGCTGCTCTCACACTGGTTTGTCATTACTCTCGGGCTCCCAGTGACAACTACCTGCACCTGTTGGTTTCTTGAGGCTCATTCCCATCTGCTCGGGTGACCCTCTGCCCACCTCAGAGGCCCCTTGCCATTGCACCTGAGTCATTCAGGCACCAAACAAAGCTAGTTTAGCAGGGCAGGCTGCAGAACACAAGCTGAATCCACTTGCTCACCCTGCTGAATTGGGACAGCTGCCAGAGAACTGAATTTCAATGGCAGAGCCGTGGCTAAATGGCTGACTGTGTCTGCCGTGCCCTGGTGTTTGCTGCTGTGGATGGGAAGGCTGGAGACATCAGCTGCAAACTGGTGCTTGAGAGCATGAATTTCCAGCTGGGCTACTCTTTGGGCTGCTTCCCAGCTCCATGCCAGCTACTACATGAGTCAGTCTGGCCGTGAGATATTTCTCTGATGGTTATTTTTCAAGTCATGAGTAAGAGAAAGGGGAATGTACAGAAGCACAGTGTCTCACCCCAAGCCCTCTGATCCTCAGCCCAGTGGCTATCTCAGAACCTGTGTTTCTAAAGGGTTGGGAGTTGGACTAACTACCGCTGAGGACTGTTGCCAGGAGGTTCCCATGGCATGTGATCCCTTGGGACATAAGTAACCTTAGCCCCGTTCCTCTTCTGAGGGTGGTCTGAGTTGCTGAGGGGGAGGCTTGGCTGGGTTTACGGTGAAATAACTCTGGGGCTCAGGATCCTAAACCCCATTCTGTCTATCTCAGGTACTTATAGATACTGCATCACTGCAGTATTTCTGAATGCCCCATGAGGTAGGGAAGTGCTGATATCCCCATTTTACAGATGGGGCAACTGAGGCCCAGAAAAACAAAGTGATTTACCCAAAGAGTCTGTAGCAAAACAGGGACTGGAACAGGGAATGGAACCCAGGTCTCCCATACTAGAAATACCTGCCCTAACCACTAGGCATGCCTTCTCCTCTGCTTCTGTGTTCTTTTCCGCACCACATTTCTTGGAGAACCCCCCATCCACTGCTACTGAATGCTTGCTAAGCAGGTGAAAAAGGGGCTCAGAAGCCACAAGGACTTCAGCCCCATCACGTGTGCCCATTACAGCTGCATATTGCTCCCCCTATAGGGCCACCACTCGGCTGTAAGCAGAGAATGCCAGTGCTGGTGGCAGACCTGCTCATCAGTGTGTTTTACAGTCAGGAGCTCTGCCACCATAAAAAACCCACACAGACTGTTTGGAATATAGCTGTGCTATTCGGGTCTCAGTGCCCTTCCCACAGCACCCAGCTTCTGGAACCAAAGCCATTCTTAACTTCTGCCTCAAGAACTTTGCCCTGTGGAGCCCATTTCTGAGAGATGAAAAATGTCTCCTTTTCAAGTGGGGCGTGCCTGGCATGCAGCACTGCCATCAGAAGGGATGGTGTCTCCTACAGCGGGGTAGGGACAGAGAAATGAGGCTCATTGTCAGGCCAAATGACCTCCTGTGAGCCCATGAATCACAGATGGCTTGGAGCTGCCTGAGGATGCCTGCACGTCGTTCATGAATTTTATAAGCAAACCAAGTCAGGTTACTAGGTGGGTGTTTCGGAGAGAACCGACTTGCTAGACAGCAGCCACAAATCAGCCTTTTTAAAAAAAAATTCCTCCTATTTATGCATTTCTGTTCTCTTTCTTTATTTGTATGGAGGGGGACTGAAAAGACCAGGACTGTGTATTTTACAGAGGCAATGGACAAGACGGCATGGGACAGAGGATACAGAATAATGAATGGAACAGAGAAGGCAGACTGGCTGCCTCCATTCATGCTTTCACAAGGACAAGAGCTATTCGGTGACGGCAAAAGGATGCAATGTTTAAAACTGAGAACAGGAAACATTTGGTCATTCCAAGCACACACAGCCTGTGGAACTCATTGCCACAAGGGATCCCTGAGGCCAAGAGGTTGGCAGGATTCAATCCAGGATTGGACGTTTATTAGGGATAACAAGAAGACCAAGCAGAGTGACAATAGTGGGGACCTACAGAAAAAACAAGAGTTTTAAAGAGGGATATAAACCTTCTTGTTATAGGGCATGAGCCAACTTTTAATGGTGAACATCAGGAGTAAACCTCCCCCCAGTGGCAGATTATCCCATCGCTAATGCTTACAGGGCTCCTGAGACCTTCCTCTGAAATAGCGGGCGGGACTGGATGGACCCTGAGTCTGATCCAGACTGGTGATGCCTATGTTGTTTTTGAGGCTGGAAAGGAGACGTTCTCACATAGGGGGTTTGTGATCATTAACTGCAGAGAGGATAAAAACCAGGTGAGATTGTACAATGAAGGTGGAAGATTCTCCTGGTGGCAAAGGCTGCATCCTGAGCCCACTTCTTCTGAGAAATATCCTCTTGTGGCACCGATGGGCCACATGGTCTGAGAAAAATCTTCCTCCACCCGAGTCTCCTCTCCTAATCTCAGTCACAGGGGATGCTGCTGATGAAGTGTCCCACGCAAGTCGATCACCACAGTCAATCACAGGCAAAATGATGCTGAATGGCAGAGAGCGGCCCAGCACATGGGCCTGCAGGGAAGGGCTTTGTTATCTAGGATGGCCTGCTAGACCCTTCACGGCCATCGGTGTCTCCTCAGATACAGCCTCGACAAAAAGCAGCATCCAGGAACTCCACGCCTGCAGTCGGGGAGATGTTCACTTGACCTCAGGATTTCTCCTCCCTGACTCCTGTCTGTTGCTGCAGACTCCTTCCAGAAGGCCACAGGACAGAAGCCACAAACCCCATCTGGGCAACCACCCATTCAGGGATGCCTCATTATGCTGAGCACATTCACTTCCACATCCCTCTGTGAAGGATGTATCCTTCAGCCCCCTGGCTTCTCTGAGATGCCAGGGCACAAGTGACAACTGTGGCTCTCCAGGAAGACAATGGAGTTCCAAATGGGAACACAGCATGCCTGTGCAACCAAAGATACCACATGCCCTGATGGTGCTGCAGTGCATCCTGGTTACTGTAGAAACCTTCAATGGGAAGAAATCTGCTAGTAAACCCTAGTCAGCGTGGGTAAGAATTCAAGCAGCCAGGAGAGAGAATGCAGCCCTGAGGGTCTCTTCATCTTTCATGAGGTGCAGACACTATCTGCGGAAGACCGAGATGAACATCCCATAGTTCCAACCTGCTCTACTCTGAGTCAGCCTATGGGCTGCATGCGCAGGACAATCCACAAGCCACTGCCCTTGCTGCAGGGAGACCAGGGAATCAGGAGCCACTGGGAAGGACTCAGCCATTCACCTCCATGGCAAACATCATTTTGCTGGAGAATAATTCCTCCTACACACACTGCAGTGGCAGCACACTTACTGAAAAGAAAAGGAGGACTTGTGGCACCTTAGAGACTAACCAATTCATCGGATGCAGCGGATGAAATGAGCTGTAGCTCACGAAAGCTTATGCTCAAATAAATTGGTTAGTCTCTAAGGTGCCACAAGTACTCCTTTTCTTTTTGCGAATACAGACTAACATGGCTGTTACTCTGAAACCAGCACACTTACTGAGACACCCACCACTCCTCCCCCTTCACCCCCCTGCTGCATGCAGAATAATCCAGGCATTGCTGTTACAGCCACCAAGACCAAGTTCGGAGGGAGGCGTTTTAAACAGGCGTGTTTCAGGGTCTGCAATATGTGAGCCTGCAGAAGGCTGAGGAAGCATGTGCGCTCCTCTGCTGTCCGTCAGCTCGGAGGGAGGTTCCCAGTGGAAGGTTCTCTTTTCCCTTCACTCGCAGCGTCCAGTATTTCCTGAAGCTGGTCCGGAGGATCTTGCGCTTGGCTTTGGCCCTCTTAGGCATTGACCCAAATATCCTGGGGGGTTCTGAGGGCATGAGACATCCAAAGGATGGGCCTGAGGTCCTAAACTGGGACTCACATCCCACCTTTGGAGCACGTGGGCAATGAAACTGTTGCAGATGAGCTCTCTGATCCCGTCTGGACATGTCAGCTCATGCCAGATGTTAAACTGTCCTGGCCACGAGATGCTCCCTGTTCTGAGCCCTTTCCTCATGCAGCACCAGCCTCTGCTGGGCTGTCTCCTCTCCGTCACCCTTCTAGCCAATGCCCTCTTCTTGGGGAGTAGCCAGGAGTCAATCCATCCTCTCAAGATTTATTAATGACTGAGGAGGACCAAGTTTCTGCTAGGGCCTGCTCCCAGCATGGGAGCTCACTGTCACCCTCTTAGAGGATGGGATACTCAAGCCCTGGATTGTGGCAGGTATCTCCTTCTTGCTGCGTGGCCGCAACATCTAACTGCTCTGCTGGTTACTCCCATCCAGCTGCAGCTGTGGAGAAAGGAAACATATGACACTGACACATTCCTGGCGCTTCCCATTTCAACCTCCTGTAGCGCCTGGCTTTGGGAGATCCATGCTTAAAGGGCAGCTAGTCTCCTTTCCCTGTGGCATATGAGTTCTGTGGAGGCGTCTCTGCTACCCTGACCGCCCCTTTCCCTCCAGTGCAACAATGTTCAGAAGACTCAGGGCGCCCTTGTTAACACTCTACTGCCCTGGCAGCAGTCGAGACGAAGGTGCGTCCCGGACACTCTATGGAGAGAAAGCCACAGACAGCAACATGTATCTCTTCCTAAGCATATACATTATCAGCCGCACTCTAGCCTTCCGCCTTCTCTGTGGGCGTTGGGGACCTCACTTATGGACCTCAAGCTGCGGAATGGCTGAACCTTCAGAAGGCAGTGAAGAGATGGGCTGCCGGCTAGTGCTAGCAAGGGCTTCAGGAGGGGGTGTGGCTGCTCCTGCCAGGAGCAAAAGCTGCTCTGGATGGACCTGTTAAAAAAGAGTAAGGCCGGCTGTAAGTAGGCATTTCACCAGGCACCGCATGGCTTACAAACGCAATCAAGATCCTTCTTGCCAACTCACATGCAGAGGGAAGCGCATTATCCTAATGCAAACCCAAGTGGATCAATCTCATTCCCAACCAAATATTTCCCCACACCAGGAGAAGAGAGGTTGGTCAGAATATAACAAGAATGTAAAATAATTCAAGCCAGTGCTGATTACTTGGTGGGTGGGAGGTAGTCTCTATCAACGCCTGCTCGCTCCCTTTCTATGCTACCACAGCTCACCACGCAGCTTCCTCTGCGGCTGATGGCTGTGTCCTCCAGCAGTTGCAGGACGGCAGCCATGCTGGAGAGACAGGCTGTCAGGTCTCTCCAAAGTTTCCCATCACCTGTCCTTGAAGTCCTTGAGGTTTCACAGGGGTGGGGATCTCCAGCCACAATTCGTGCCCACTGCCACACTGAGTCAGACTAAATATGTTGTGAAGCTCATCAGCTCCTGGACCACAAGTTCAGAGGACATGAAGCTGGCCCTCCTGCTCTTCTTGCCAGGTTGCTGTCTCTGTCCCACTGGGTTGTTGTATATTAGAGACGATGAAGAAGGTGAAAGGTTTCAGGCTGTGCCCAGAACCCCGAGGCATCCTTGACTGCTGGGAATCAAGTCGTCTAGGTGTTGAGGATCAGTTAGAGCAAATGAGAGGGGAGTTGAGGGAGTGAGTGGTTGTCCCTGCAAAAAAAAGTGGGATCTTGTCTCGGAAGTCTAATGGTGGATCCACAGCGTGGTCTGGAGCGGTGAGGTTGGCATCAGTGTGTGTCTGTGCCAACACTGCCCACCCATGTGAGCGTGAAGACCACAAGACAAAGAGTTGGAGAGCTCACTGGATACGTGCGAAGGGACTTTATTGCCATGTTATTCCTGTCCCTGCTTCCCTCCCCACCACCAGCTGGGTTTGAGCCCCCCTCTTTCCCTCCGAACAGCCTATGAGAAGGAATATGTTTGGGCAGCGTTGTCAGGTACTTACCTAAAGTGAACCTCTCTAGGAGTCTGCCCATCTCTAATACAGAGTGACTGTGATGGGGATGGGGCCGTGATTTCAATCCCTGATTGGCTAGTCAGACAGGAGTCTCTTCCTCGGGTTAATATCATGGCCAGGATGTAAATACAAGGCATTCAAAGAGAGCCTGACAGCCGGCCCCAGCTCAGCCCAGGGGACCCTCTCCATTCCCCCAGCAGCCCTGCCACGAGGACCCCGCCTCGAATCTTGCCCAGATGCAGCCTGTTGACCATGATTCTGCTCTTGTGCCCAACTGACTCAGGTGCAACAGGGGCTTCACTGCAGGTGGCTCCTGGTTTGTGCTGCCGACACTGCGATCGGAAATGACGCTAGCGATTAGCTGAAAAGCCAGATCAGTGTACTACAGGAGCAGCGCTTCACTCCCCAAAGGGCAGACATAATGTGCTCTGTGCTTAACGGAAGCTTCATGCTGTTCTTGGCATCTCAGCTGGAGTCCCTTTCTGTGACCTGCATTTTGTGCCCCCGGGCCTGGAGCCAGCCCCAGCCCTTCTGCTACTCCAGTGCAGCTAATGCCAGTTTCTCAGTCAGTGGGATCCAATTTTTTTTCATCTATGGACAACTCTGCCTGGGAAAAACCTTCCCACAGATCTTTGTATCCTCCATATCTCTCAGTCTCCTCCCCGCTGCTGCCCTGCATTGCCTGGTCCTGAGCTTGTTCCTTTCTGCCAACCATGGGAGCAAAAGTCTCTATTTTTAGCTTTCAGATGTTGGCAGGGAAAGTAGTGTACATGCCCGCACTGCAAACAAGCAGGTGAGTGGGCTGGATTCGGGTAGTATTGCTTTCACCTGCTATTCCACATACCGGGAGGATTGCAAAAAGGGGCAGACCCCTGTTAGCTACTCCTGTGGCCATCCATCACCATAGTACTTGAAAACCTCATAATCCTTGATGAGTTGATCCTCATAACACCACTGTGAGGCAGAGCTATTATCCCTATTTTATAGGGGGAAACTGAGGCACAGAGTAACTAAATGAGTTGCCCAAGGTTACATGGGGAATCTGTGGTAGAGAAAGAACTTCAACTCAGATCTCCCCAGTCCTAGGTTAGTGCCCGGGCCACTAGACCATTGTTCTAAGCGCAAGAAGCTTTGGGATAGCACGTGAACCAAGGTCGAGAATCAGGGACTGGGAAAGCACTAAATAGATTGAGGTCAGGAACAAATTAACCTCTAGGATGCTAATTAAATCATCATACTGTAGGTATTCTCCTTGCTCTCCGCTGAATTTTCTTGTCATATGTGGGGAAGGTCTTTCCCAAGGTCACAGAGAGGTTGTGTTTTGAATGTTGAGCTTCAGGCTAGGTTCAGATTCCCCCTCCTGATCACAGACCCATCTTGCCTAAGATGCATTTCCCCATCCTCATTAGCTCCTACCTCCCTGCACCCTATTAGAGTGACAATGCTGCTAACAATGACACTGGGGACTCAGCAGAAGACACCCTTGCGATTTTTCACCTGCAATGAAAGATTTGCTTTCTCTTTCCTTTCCAACCCCACCCAAGTTACCATGGGTGACCAGCTGAGCTCTTGAATCCTCCAGGGACAGAGATGGCAGCCACCCCAGAAGCCAGGAGACTAGCGTAATGTAGCATTCCCCACAGTCTGGAGGAAATCAGGAGGGTGGGTTCTTGATTAGTTACTTTTGCGTATTAAAGAAATGTCCCTTTTTCCTATGGATTCCCCTGCCCTCTCCCATTCCTTGTACCTGCAGCCTTTCCACCTTGCCATGTGATTCCAGAGGATTTCATGAGCTAAGCCAGCTCAGGCCAGGTAAAGCTTGCATGGAAGACTTGCAAGGAGACTCCTTCATGCAAGGAGACGTGGTGTTGCTGATCCACTCAGTGGCACGTTTTCCTCTCCTGAGCCAGTGTTCACTGTGCCAAGAGTACAATATCTGGCAATTAAAGGTCTCCTAGCACTTTGGTGCAAGAAGAGAGGATTTATCCCCAAATGCAGATAGTTGCCTTGAGCCTTCCTCCCCTCCCCTTGCAAGTCGCAACCCAAGATGCAGCTTTCTTCTCCACTTCCTGTCAAAAGTTGTCATGTTGCACCTCACCTCAGTGACTGAGTCGGACGGCCTTGTGTCTAGCTTGCAAAAATGCCTTTGGGATTCAAGGTGCTGCACGTTAATCAATAGTAATGATTGGGAATTGTGTCTGGGTGCCACTGGGGAATAACCAAAAAGGAGCCAAATCTAGAAATTCAATAACCAAAGGCAATTTGCCTAGGAACTGCTACCCCCGCCCCCCACCCTGCACACCAAGCTAAGAAAGCAAATCGAATGACAACCTCCCAAAATGAAAGAGAGAAGAAAGCAAAAGGCTGGTGTCTCCTCTGGCAGGGCACCCCAGGAATGCTCTGCTTCCTGTGGTCAGTTAAAGGCCTCCAGTGAAAAGACCATACCCCTGTCCTCTCAAGATTATAACAAGGGGGTGATCTAAATTTGTTGTGACAAAAAATAGGGCAGCTAGTTTGGTTCTATATTTAAGGCTTTGTCTTCTCATACGCAAAGAACTGGACACTTGGCAGTCATGGCCATCCATTACCGGTGAGAGCTGCAGATGCCCACACTTCAAGCCGCTTGAGCAGTGCCGCTCCTGTATTCTACATTAGCTGTAGCCTAGGGAAGCCTCCGATAAAATGCATTGCAGCAACCTCAGAGAGAGCAGGTCACTGTATGATGAAGCCTTTCAGCACCAGGAGCAGCTCCTTGCTGCTTCTATAATGCAAGGCATTTCCCCTTTGCTGCACTGCCAAGCTGGATGGAGCCTCCTCTGCTAGCATTACAGCCTCCTCCCCTGGCATTTCACAATCTGGGGTCACTGCAAACCCCGGTGAGCTCCAGGAAGCTCTAAGGAGGCCATGGGGCTCGCTGCTCGGAGGGTGGTGTTAACAGTGGGGAGGCGATTGTCCTAGCTCCTTGAGATTCCACCATTCTCAACATCTCCTGGAATCAAACTGGATTCAACAGCTTCTGAAGACAGACCCAGACAGATCTGGAGGATGGTGTGGATTGCACTCTCAGCAAATTTGCGGATGATACTAAACTGGGAGGAGTGGTAGATACGCTGGAGGGGAGGGATAGGATACAGAAGGACCTAGACAAATTGGAGGATTGGGCCAAAAGAAATCTGATGAGGTTCAATAAGGATAAGTGCAGGGTCCTGCACTTAGGACGGAAGAACCCAATGCACCGCTACAGACTAGGGACCGAATGGCTAGGCAGCAGTTCTGCGGAAAAGGACCTAGGGGTGACAGTGGACGAGAAGCTGGATATGAGTCAGCAGTGTGCCCTTGTTGCCAAGAAGGCCAATGGCATTTTGGGATGTATAAGTAGGGGCATAGCGAGCAGATCGAGGGACGTGATCGTTCCCCTCTATTCGACATTGGTGAGGCCTCATCTGGAGTACTGTGTCCAGTTTTGGGCCCCACACTTCAAGAAGGATGTGGATAAATTGGAGAGAGTCCAGCGAAGGGCAACAAAAATGATTAGGGGTCTGGAACACATGAGTTATGAGGAGAGGCTGAGGGAGCTGGGACTGTTTAGCCTACAGAAGAGAAGAATGAGGGGGGATTTGATAGCTGCTTTCAACTACCTGAAAGGGGGTTCCAAAGAGGATGGCTCTAGACTGTTCTCAATGGTATCAGATGACAGAACGAGGAGTAATGGTCTCAAGCTGCAGTGGGGGAGGTTTAGATTGGATATTAGGAAAAACTTTTTCACTAAGAGGGTGGTGAAACACTGGAATGCGTTACCTAGGGAGGTGGTAGAATCTCCTTCCTTAGAGGTTTTTAAGGTCAGGCTTGACAAAGCCCTGGCTGGGATGATTTAACTGGGAATTGTTCCTGCTTCGAGCAGGGGGTTGGACTAGATGACCTTCTGGGGTCCCTTCCAACCCTTATATTCTATGATTCTATGATTCTATGATTCCAGGTGCTGGGGGATGCAGTGCTTCGTCTCCTTGACCTCCAGCTGACCATGACACAGGAGTAATCTCACCCCATTCAGCTCTGTCTCAAAGGCTAGATCCAACCTATGACCCACCTTAGGTGTTTTCTCTGTAACAAACCAAGTGAAGCCCCTGGATGCCAAAGTACATGGAAAGTCTCTGCCAGTCAAATAAGGGTTGTAATCTTTCTTTCTTTCTTTCTTTCTTTCTTTCTTTCTTTCTTTCTTTCTTTCTTTCTTTCCCCTCCTGGACTCTTCGGTGCCTAGGACATCCACCACTCTTGTGCTGGTCTGTTCAGGTTTCTAAGTGTCATGTTGATGGATTTGGCTTCTTTCTTTATTGTTCTGTGCAATGTTTCTCTGCATCTTTTTATCTTTCCAGGCGGTCTCCATATTATCCCTTGCTGTGGAAGTCATGTTGGTGCCGTGCTTAAACAATGGCCTACATACGTCCATCATCGTCTTCTTACCATGTTTGATGCTTTAGACTGGTTGGCTCTACTTAGAATTTCTGCTGTTGCAAGAAACTTTTTCCAATAGGCTCTGAAGGGCTTCTCTAGGCATTTGCTGTGGAATGAGTTGATCTTCTTATCAATGTCTCCAGTAGATTTCCATGACTCTGCTCCATAAAGGAGGACAGATATCATGCCGGTGTTAAAAATGTGTATTTTTCTTTCAGTGCCAATCATGCTACTTTTCCAAATCTTTTCAAGTTTATGCGGGTTGGTTGCTACTTTTCATATTCGTGGCTTGACATCAAGTAAGGTGTCAACCATCTTTGCACATCCCACTCCCAGGGGAGAGTTGTCATGAATGTTATTATTTATTATTTGTATTGTGGTAGCACCTAGTAGTTCCAGTAATGGACGAGGACCCCATTGTGCTAGGCGTTGTACAAACAACAAAAAGATGGTCTCTGCCCAAAGGAATTCACAAACTAAGTAATGTGCCAGCTGAAACCCTGCAGAACCAAGTGTCTCGCAAAGGCATGGGGAGAGGACTCATAGAGCTTAGAAACACATTCTCCTTGTATAAATGTAAGCTATTTCCTTTTCCCTTTATTTAGCTGGGGTGGAAGATACTAATGAGACTTTCCGATACAACAGCGATGGGGGACATATATAGAGATAAATGGACTGATAGATGAGATAGCATCAAAATTAGCCCTGGTATATGCAGGTGCAACTCCACCAGAATCAGTAGAGTTCTGCCATTTACACCAGAGCTGTACTTGGCCTCTATGTGCATAATGTATAACTTTCTTGTCTGTTTGCAATCACTAATAAAACTTGAACTGGACAATGAAAGGGATAAGGTTTTAGTCTCCAGTGAGTAGCCCGCATGTCACACAATAGAAGGTTGCGGCCATTCTGCTGGCATGTCCAAGGAATTTTTTCCACCAATGCATAATTAACTAGATGTATTCTGGGGAGGGAGGGAGGCATGGGTCACCTTCCTCTGACATATCAGAGATTGGCCATAAATGGGACAGCAGACAGCATGGGCCAGTATGCTGAGATGGCACAGAGAATGCTCTTTCTAGATGCCTGGGGGCTTTGTCTTGCTCACTGGCTGAAGGTCCAACTGATCCATATTTGGGGGTCAGGAAGGAATTTTGTACCAGCTGAGATTGGCAGGGACCTTTGGGGATTTTACCTTCCTCTGCAGCACGGAATCACGCCTGCTGGTATCAACTTGGCATATCTCACCTAATGAATTCTCTGACATTGCAGGGCCTTGGGCATTGGTCACACCAGGGCTCTCCAGTTCTCTGCCCATGGGGTGCCAAAGCCAGCCATGGCACAGATGCTAATGCCCCTAAATAGAGCTCATTGAGAAGTTTTCCATAAAAGGGGATTTTTTTAACCAAAAAAGGCCAAGTCATCAAAACTGAATCTGTTCCTGGGACAGGGTCAGTTTCAATAAATTTGCCAACTTAAAAAAAAATGTGGAAAACACAGTCTCAAAATGGTCCAAAAGGGACATTTTGACATGTTTTAAACAAAAGGATTTGGGGTTTTGGTTCAAAATAAATTTTTGATTTGAAATGTAATTTATTTTATACTAAAAAAAAGGCTTAAGAAAAAATCATAACTGAAACGAACATATTTTGAAATTATCAAAATGAAATGTTTTGATTGACTTGATCTGTTGGGGTTTTTTTGTTTGTTTTGGGGGGCTTTTTAATGATTAGTCAGTTTGTGAAAGTGTTTGAGATTTTGACTTTTCATCCAAGTTTGGAATGGACTTTTTTTTTAAATCTCAAAAATTCTCCTGGGACAGAAAACTGTTTGCCATCTAGCCCTCCATCCAAATCCTCAGTGCTGCTTCTGAGCTCGTCATAGGCCCCTGATTCAGGCAACCCTTAAGCACACGTTTTAACTTGCTATGCTGCAACTGGGAGGGGTGATTGCAGCATGGGTAGACAGACCTGAGCTAGATTTCATCTAGCCAGCTCACTTAAAATAATATTTCCACAGTACCACAGATGGCAGCGCAGCTAGCTGCCCAAGCACAATCCTGCCCAGGATGCTGGCTACGTACTTGGGTGGCTAATTGTGTCGCCATCCATGCCACTGAAATTACACTGCTATTTTTAATGAGCTCGCTCATTCAGCGCTAGCTCGGGTATGTCTGCCCATGTTGCAATCACACCTCTGACGGCAGTGTAGACAGACCCAGTGAAAGTTATGCACATGCTTAAGTGCTGTCCTGGCTAGGGGTGCTTTCCAAGGTAAGCTTCTAGGCTGGCTTTCCCTATAGCCACCTTACCCCTGGCATGTCAACAGCAGTAAGCCACAAATCCAGCACATGCTTGCCTGGGCACTCTGTGAGGCAGGCAGGTTACCGGCAGCCAGTCCTGAGACAGAATTTGATGGCCCATCCTGCATGTTGTTTAGATGGTTGTGTTGATGTGGCTAAGAAATTAGTGTCTCTGTCAGTATGGAACCGCATTCCTGGGGTTCCGATATATTCATTGTGGAATGCTCTTTAGTTATTGAAGACTGGCTTGAAAAACCCTTCAGCAACAAAGCTTCCTCTTTCAAAGAGGAGCTTTTACCCAATGGGAGATCTCAGCTTGCATGTCTCAGTGACGAAAGGAAAATAATGTGATTTCTGAGCAGGGGGCAGGCTGAGCTTGTGTCAAGCCAGGAAGTTTGCAGCAGAAGGAGGCTACCGGGACAGAATTTGCAGTCACCCTCTGCAAGCAGAGATGATGATGAGGAAACCCAAGAGGGAGAACAAGCTCTGGGGTCCTAGCACTGCAGGAAGGGTTGACTGCAGGAGGTGGAGAGAAGAAAGCTTGTGGAACACAGATTAGTAAGAAGATCAGGGAAAGGGTAGTGAGGGTTTAGACTGTGTAGACCTTGGCTGCTGATCATAGGGTACCTGAGCTGGAACCCAGAGTAGTGGGCAGACCCAGGTTCCCCTACCAGCCACTGCGAAAGTGGCACAGACTGGAAATTACAGAAGACTGCCTGAGATGGTGCATGGATAGTTGGTATGGTGGGAATTTGGTACCCTGGAAGGGGAAAACTATATAATGACCTGGCAGGAGGGCTGAGTCACAAAGAGAGAGCACCCCGAATCCTGGAGAGTGAGAGGGACTGTGAAGTGAGCGCGCAACAGAAGGAGGTGCTACAGTGGACAAAATCTGATCCCCAGATCCAGCAGAGAGTTACACCCTATCTATCCCACAAGCAAAATGGTGTCAGCAGAACCAGCTACAATATGGTTAAAACTCTGTCCCATCCTTTGTGCACCTGCCTAGACTGGAAACACAACCTTTTTTGGAACTAGCTCATGAAAAATTTCTTGTTGTGTCCTTACAGCAACTGTTTTGCACAACACAGGTATGAGTTGGGTTTGTCTGCGCATCCCCACGGCCTAACCACAGTGCATTCTGGGAAAACGTGGGCAGCTGGCCCATAGTGCTGCAGAGGGGAGAGCCAGGAGGACACACCCACAGAGCAGCACCAGCTGCAATGCACTCTGGGATGCACCACTGCACAGGGAGCTGTGAGGGACAGAGGACTGACCAACCCAGATTGGCAGTTAGAAGGTGGGGTCTACACTACAAAAGAAGGGTGTTATGACCCATTGACAGAAAGATGAGCAGATGAAACCACGCCAGGACAAGGGTGATAACTGGTTAGCGGCAAAGGTCACGAACAAAGTATTACTCATGTTGTCTGAGGATACAGATGGAGCTAACCATGCCAATAACACATTACAGAGTTGTCAAGGTTCCTTCCCCACTCTGAACTCTAGGGTACAGTTGTGGGGACCTGCATGAAAGACCCCCTAAGCTTATTCTTACCAGCTTAGGTTAAAAACTTCCTCAAGGTACAAACTTTGCCTTGTCCTTGAACCGTATGCTGCCACCACCAAGCATGTTGAGCAAAGAACAGGGAAAGAGCCCACTTGGAGACGTCTTCCCCACAAAATATCCCCCTAAGCCCTACACCCCCTTTCTTGGGGAAGGCTTGATAAAAATCCTCACCGATTTGCATAGGTGAACATAGACCCAAACGCTTGGATCTTAAGAACAATGAAAAAGCAATCAGGATCTTAAAAGAAGAATTTTAATTAAAGAAAAAGTAAAAGAATAACCTCTGTAAAATCAGCAGGGTAAATACCTTACAGGGTAATCAGATTCAAAACATAGAGACTCCGTCTAGGCAAAACCTTAAGTTACAAAAAGACACAAAAACAGGAATATACATTCCATTCAGCACAACCTATTTTACCAGCCATTAAACAAAAGGAAATCTAATGCATTTCTAGCTAGATTACTTACTAACTTAACAGAAGTTCGGAAGAGCATTCCTGATCTAGTCCCGGCAAAGGCGTCACACAGACAGATAGATCCTTTGTTCCCCCGCCACCTCCAGCTTTGAAAGTATCTTGTCTCCTCATTGATCATTTTGGTCAGGTGCCAGCGAGGTTATCTTAGCTTCTTAACCCTTTACAGGTGAAGGGGTTTTGCCTCTGGCCAGGAGGGATTTTATAGTTCTGTATACAGAAAGGTGGTTACCCTTCCCTTTATATTTATGACAAGAGTCTATTAGCCACTATAGTGAGGACAGAGCAATAATGATGATGGGACCATGGCGTGTTGTCAACATGTCCCTGAATGATGATACGGTCTTGGCAGCTGAGGACGTCACTTAGTAGAAGAATGTGGCTAAATTCCATCTGGATGACCGGGCTACAAAATGGCAGATGAAATTCAATATTATAAACGTAAAGTAATGCATACTGGAAAAGATAATCCCAACTATATATATGAAATGATAGGGTCTAGATTAGCCGTCACCACTCAAGAAAGAGAAATTGGCATCATTGTGGATAGTTCTCTGAAAACATCTTCTCAATGTGCTGCAGCAGTCAAAACAACTAACAGAATGTTAGGAATGATTAGGAAAGGGATAGATAATAAGACAGAAAATACAATGCAACTATATAAATCCATGGTATGCCCACAGCTTGAATACTGCATGCAGTTCTGGTCACCCCATCTCAAAAAAAGATATCTTAGAACTGGAAAGAGTATAGAGAAGGGCAACCAAAATGATTAGGCGTATGGAAAAGCTTCCAAACAAATACAGTTTAAAAATCCTGGGACTGTTTAGCTTGGAAAAGAGACTACATAAGGGGAGATATGAGAGACGTCTATCAAATCGTGAATGGTGCAGAGAAAGTGAATGAGGAGGTGTTATTTACTCCTTCGCATAGCACAAGAACCAGGGATCACTCAATGAAATTAACAGTCAGCAGGCTTAAAACAAACATAAGGAAGTATTTCTTCACAGAACACACAGTCACCCTGTATAACTGATTGCCAAGGGATGTTGTGAAGGCCAAAAGTATAAATGGGCTCAAAAAAGAATGAGATAAGTTCATGGAAGATAGATCCATCACTGGGCATTAGCCAAGATGGTCAGGGAGGCAACCCCATGGTCTGGGTATCCATAAGTCTGACTACTAGAAGCTGGAACTGGATGACAGTGAATGGATCACTCGATTATTGCCCTGTGCTGTTCATTCCCTCTGAACCATCTGACACTGGCCGTTGTCAGCAGAAAGGAGACTGGGCTAGATGGATCATTGGTCTGACCCAGTGTGGCCATTCTTATGTTCTGTTACAAGCCCGGACCATGGTTTCGCAGCACCAAGGGATACCTGTACTGTAACCAGCTCTCCTGGATGGGCTGTTTATGTAGCACCGCTACAGCCTAACGCAAGTTACCAGCCGTATAGAGTGGGCAGGAATTAGCTTGAAGATTCACCCATTTTAAGAACAATGAACTGGAAAAGGACTTGCATTTCCCACAGAATCTTCACAGTGTGAAATTGACACCGTCAGTGTTTGGGAATCAGAGAAATGCATGAAATCACTTATATCTCTCTGGAGAAGAGGGAGAATGGCTAGGATTGAGCAAGGGTAAACCTGAACATTATTATGCCATACTGGGGGAAAATTACAGTGGAACTCAGTGAGAGAAACTTATCTTAATCATCCCACATTAGCTCGCTGAATCGGAAAATCATGGCCCGTCTGCCAAAGTACATACTGCCCAAACCGAATATCAGCTGCCTCGCTACATCCTATTGAGCTGCTCAGGCAGGAAAATACATTGCTTCACATAAAGCAGGCCATACAGAGAATTACAATCTCTTATTTGTCATGTTGCGGTGAAGGGGGAGAAACAGAAATAAATGCGACCAGCACTCTCCGCGGTGGCTGAGGTGTTATTTTATCGCCTCGGCGCAGAACATAAAACCTGCAGCTGCAATTGGGAATGAGGATTAGTTACAGGGCTGGTTTCTTTAAAAGGGTCCCCCAGGTGGTGTGGAAAACAAGTCTCCTCTCCATAAAGCGCACTCCTCTCCTCAGATGACCCTGTGAAGGACTAAAAGCATAGCCCGCTTGGGGAAAGAGCGGATCACTTCCACAGGCGAGAGAAACCTCCTCACAGCTGCACTGATGACCCAATAGCTACCTCTCCCATGAAACCAATAAAGCCCCAACCAACATACCTGGGAATGTGAACGGGCCCAGAAAGAACAACGTCATCCAGAAAGACTCTGCATTTCACTGATACACCTTCAAGGGCACTCTGGTACCTTGAGGCGAGAATCCATCAAAAATTCATAAAGAGCCTTCCGAGGGCTCTGAGTTACAATGTCAGCTAGCTTCCCCTGTCACAATCACCCTGGGTAGATAGGCCAGGGCTTCCCTGATACCCAGAACAAGTCATTGTCTGTTCAGGCAATATTCATCTTCCCGAGAAAACAAGGCATGGCAGTGTGGGGAAATCTTATCAGCAGGCAGCAGGGACATTAGATAATGTCTAGATAATTCTTAGTCCTGCCTCAGCACTGGGGACAGAACCAGTCGAGCTCTCAAGGTCCCCGCCAGTCCTGTGTTTCTGTGATTTCCGATGCAGGTTCTGTTGTTATCTAAGGCAGCCCGATGCGGTGCTTTAACTAGCGATAGGCCCAAACTGACCCACCGATTCAGACACCCCAGCAAACTGGGAGGAATATCAGGAGCCGGACCCACCTTTTCACATAGCCCTTTTCTCGACGATAGGCTGAGCCAACCCCCGCAACTCTCACTATTCCTACTGAGCCAGCCCAGGCCCAATCCTAACACTCACTTGAGGCTTAGAAGCAGCCTCCAAATTTCCAACCTCCTGCCCTACAACTTTCTCCCTCATGCTCCTGAGCAGACGTGCAAAGGGGATGGAGACTCACTAGTGCTCACCGCTTAACACCCAACCTTATTAACCGCCCCGAGCAACTGGGCTGCCTCTCTCCATCATCCTCATCTGGCCTCCATTGTCTCTGAGCCCCTCACAGGTATAAAGGTATATCTCCTCAGAGCACACCTGGGAGGCAGGGCATGGCTGTTATCCCTTCCGTACACATGTGCAACTGCAAGGTTAAGTGACTTGTCCAAGGTCACACAGTGAGCTTGTGCCAAAGCAGGGAACTGAACCCAGGTCTCAGCTAGTGGCCTAACCATGCTGCATTACTCTCTCCCTGCTGTGCCTGTGCAAGGGACTTTCAAGTACAACTGGATTTCATGCTGGAGACTGACAGCCCTTGAGTCTATCTAAAAACCCAGAGGCGGTCTGACATGGGCAGTTTGTTACCTAGGGTGGAGTCTCCTTCCTTAGAGATTTTTAAGGCCTGGCTTGACAAAGCCCTGGCTGGGATGATTTAGTTGGGGATTGGTCCTGCTTGGAGCAGGAGGTTGGACTAGAACCTCCTGAGGTCCCTTCCAACCCCGATAGTCTATGATTCTACGAATGCCAGGGGGAGCTCTCCCATGTGTCTGAGCCCTGTTCTGGAGGAGCTGCAGAGAGGGTAGCTCCATCTCCAGTCCTATATGGGCTACAGATAGCCCGGTAGCCCCACTTATGCCTTCCGTGATGCAGACATCTGTCTGCCAGGCCCCAGACTCATATCCCCCAGCCATCTTACCCACAGGCCACCAGATGATAATGAATGGCTACCAAGCTGGGCCAGATTCCAGCCTGTAACCTAGTGTCCAGAGGCTCTGAAGCCCTGTGCCAGATTGTCACCAAAGGAGGTGTGGCTTGGAGGCATGGGTCCCGTGTGTGTTACAGTCCCTCCAGTGTCATTCATGATGCGACTCAGCATCAGGGAGGAGGTGGAGCTGATCAGCCCACCACAGGTGCACAGGAGGATTCTGTGGTGCCCCTCAGAAGAGCAGGGCAGATCTCACGGCCAAGGCGCTCCCTAGCAGGAACCGCGATGCTCAGTTAATAACAGGCCTGTGCAGCTCTTTCGCACCTTCCACCCAAGAGTCCTAATGCTAGGCAATGAACTCTCACAGCCTTCAGGGCAGCTCAGAGGTCATGAGCTGTGTGACCTAGTGGCTAGTGTGCTGCACTGGGATTCTGCCAAGCTGGGTTTTATTCCTGGCTCTGTCACTGGCTGCCTTCAGGTAAGCCTCTTGCCTCCTTGTGCCTCAGTTTCCCCATTGGTAAAATGCTACTGGCCTCCTCTGTGAAGTGCTTTGAGATCTGTGGAGGAAAACAGCTGGGCCTTATGAGTGCTAGTTTACAAAAGGGCTAGCAGTGGCACAAAGAGATTACGGTTCAAATGAGGCCACTGATTTTGGCTGCCTGGGCTTAGGGTACCAGATTTGAGACTGATCATCAGGCCCTGATTTCAAGAGGTCTGGAGCACTAATGGCTCCCCTTGACTTCACTGGGAGTTGTGGGCATCGAGCACCTTTGCAAATCAGACCCCTTCAAGGTGCCTCAAATTGGGTGCCCAAAATTGAAATGTCCCAAAATTAGAGGCTGCTGAAGAAGATTTGGCCACAAGATAACGTGCCTACATTCACACAGGGGATGGGAGTAGAGCCAGGACTAGATTTCCTAACTTGCAATTAAACAGTAATCCCTAGAGAACCAGCAGATGGTTGGAGGCAAAGATGTGGGTTAAAAGAGACGGCAGATGAGGAGGAAAGAGAAAGTCTGGGCAGGAGTTCTCCCTGTGGATGTTCCTAGCCTGTGCTCTCAGCCTTTGCACCCTTCAGAGCACCACAATTCACACGCTTCTTCTTGCAAACTAGAGAGAGAGAGAGAGAGAGAGAGAGAGAGCACTAGCCACTTGAATATATGTGGGCTCCCGAACCCAAGAAAACGTCTATAGAATACTCTGTCTGGGAACATTCCAGGAACACTGATATGAGCAGACCCATCCTAAAGCTACACAGACCCCCGCACGAATGAAGGTCAAATGGTAGGATCTCCCTCTGCGCCCCCCAATACTCAGCTGAAATTTTTCCCTCTGCCTCTGGTGAGATACCCTGTTTCATGCCCTGGCCATTGTCCCAAAAGACACCAAGCTACAATCATTGCCTCTCCTTTTAGGGGGAAAGCAATTCATCCTTTATGCTTCCTTGTGAGCTGCGAAAGACAGAGCCATATCTCACAGCAAATTGGTTCTCGAAATAATAGCTGAGTAATGTCAAGCACAACAATTGTGTTGGTTTCTTTTAATATGCAATATTTGAAGAGTGAAGTAATTTAATATTTAGCCTTCTAGGGGCCACGTGATCCTTTGACGAAGTGGGACTGTTCTTAATGTTTCCTCTGAATAGTGTGGGGGTGCCTCAGTTTCCCCTAGGCAGTTCTTAAGTATCTAGGGGGTGGAGTAAGGGTGTATGATCATTGCAGAGCCCTAGAGGGCATGTGTGTGCAGGAGTCTGGACACAGAGAATGGCCGACACCCTGTTTCCTGGCAACTGATGGCCTGGGCCCTTCCCCCCCTGCAAGGTGAGAGCTGAAGGGTTGGAGAACAAAGGAATCAGGTGACCACCTGGCCCGGGAAAGGAACAAAGCCCAGAGGAGGAGGGGCTGGAGGGAGTTTCAGTTTGGGGCTGGCTGGGACATGGAGTGAAGTGCAGACGTGGTTGTCTGGCTCACTGCCCCCCAAAATGGACCCAGCTGAGGGGTCCCGTTCTCTGCACCTGCAAGCTCTGTTTTAGACCATGTTCCTGTCATCTAATAAACCTTCTGTTTTACTGGCTGGCTGAGAGTCACGTCTGACTGCGAAGTTGGGGTGCAGGACCCTCTGGCTTCCCCAGGAGCCCCGCCTGAGCGGACTCACTGTGGGAAGCGCACGGAGGGGCAGAGGATGCTGAATGCTCCGAGGTCAGACCCAGGAAGGTGGAAGCTGTGTGAGCTGCGTGTCCTGAAGACAGGCTGCTCACAGAAAGGCGACTGCCCCAGAGTCCTGACTGGCTTCATGGGGAGCAGTTCCAGAGCATCGCCCAGGGACTCCGTGACAGATCCACCTGCAGAACATCTCTCTCTCTGGTGCTTATCTGGCCCCATCACCATAGCTGCTCAAAGTCTTGAATGGCTTTTTTCCTCGCAGCGCCCATGCTCCTATCACCATTTCCCTTGTAGATGTGGAGAGCTAAGACACAGAAAGACTAAAGGTCTGTCTACACTGCAATTTAAACACCCACAGCTGGCCCATGTCAGCTGACTGGCTTGTGGCATAGACAGCCCAGACCCTCACAAGGTCCCAGCCTGAGCCCAATTATCTCCATCACCATTTCACAGCCCAAGCCCTGTGTCAGCTGAAGGTGTTTAGTTGCAGTTTTCAGAGTAACAGCCGTGTTAGTCTGTATTCGCAAAAAGAAAAGGAGTACTTGTAGCACCTTAGAGACTAACCAATTTATTTGAGCATGAGCTTTCGTGAGCTCATCTGATGAAGTGAGCTGTAGCTCACGAAAGCTCATGCTCAAATAAATTGGTTAGTCTCTAAGGTGCTACAAGTACTCCTTTTCTTTTTAGTTGCAGTGTAGACGTACCCATAGTGACTTGCACAAGGTCACACAGGAAGCCTTTGGTAGACCAGGGACTTGAACCAGACACTTCAACACCACAAACAAGTGCCCTAGCCACTGCCCTAGCCTTCCTCTCTGCAGTGCAGACATCTTCAGGCTGGGATTCATATTTCTCCTGCCCACTGCACCTGGCACACATGCCCCCTTCCACCAGGGCAGCCAGAGGCACAGCTGGAATTCCACCAGAACTGGTCCTCTGAGGTTCCCCAGTGAGCTCTAAAACCTCAAGGAGAACCTGGCATTCTGGGGAGTTATGGGGGAGAAGGGTCATGCCCCATGAAAAGCTTCCAGTAGAGAAGATGACTGGATTGATTTCGTCTGGCTCTACTCCCTACCCCCGTCCCTTTACCTTCCACCCTCCTTGCAAAGAGGGAGCAACTGCCATCACGCAGCCATAGGTCAGGTTGCTTCCGCTTTTGCGCTTCATAGATGCCAAGGCCAGTAGGGACCATTGTCATCATCTAGCCCGACCTGCTGTATAACACAGGCCAGAGAACCTCCCCCTAAAGAATTCCCTCTTAATGTGGCAGCTCAGGGTTTTTGTTTCAGCGCTGCACTGGACTGAGCTACTGCTTTTACCTGGGGGCTCTCTGCATTTCGCAGGTGGGTCAGCATCATTTCCTCTGTTTCTCAGCTGGGGAAACTGAGTCACCGAGAGGGGAAGTGACTCACCGGAAGCTGCACAGGAGCCAGTGGCAGAGGTGGGAATAGAAAACCCAGGATTCCTGAATCCCACTCCTGGTTCCTCCCTCCTTGACTAACCCGTACCTCTCCATGTTTATCCTCCGTTGGCTAAGTGTGGCCCGGGGGGAAGCAGTACCCTCAGGGGCGCCATCTTTCAGTGAAGCAGCCAGATTGTTTCCTGACCATTTGTGTTTGTCAAATGCAATTTGGAAATAACGAGGGGTGTTAGGTCAGAGTCTTATTTGAGTGGTTACATTCCTCCTCCTTCCACTCCTTCAACTAGATACAGGAGCCTGCTCAATCTCATGCCCTAAATTGTTGCTGTGGGCTGTTACACAGTTGCCATGATACACCCCAGATGTAGCTGAATTTAGATGGCAGAGGAAGCAGTTCCTCTAATATATAATTTACAAAGGGAATGGAGATCCTGAGGGGCAAAAGGCACTCTCAAAAACTGTCTCATCAATGTTTCAATCTGAGCCCGTCGCTGATCAGGTTTATCCAAACTATATGGTGAAGGGGAGCAAGGAGGGAGTTAAGCTTTTCCCTGCTCTGAAACAGAGTGGGACGCACGGCAGGTGGGGAGCGCCAAGCATGGAAACAGTGCCCAGCCTCCTGCCATTCCAATAAGCCCGGCACTTAATGGCAAACCAGCGGCACGGGGAAGGTTTTACAAAATGGATTTGCTTTTAATGGGCAGTTCCGGCCTATTAGTCCTTGGGTAGCTCAGAAAGCAACCGCCCTGCTGCACAGGGCCTGGCTCTGCCACGGTGTTTGGAGTAAATAAATAATGGGGCTATTTCAGAACATCCTGTCCTGGGAAGAAGGGGGAGGGATGGGAAAAGTTGTCTAGATGCAACATTTTCCAGAGTGAAAAACCATTCCACCTTCTTATTGAGGGAGACAGAGAAAAGCCTGCAGCTGCCATGGCAGCCTGAACGCTCATTGGGTGAGAGTTTTCCACCAACGACCTTTCTTTTCACCACAGATGCTTCATGGGCCTACCCTTTGCACCACAGCTGCACCAAGGAAAGGAACCTTTTTGTTAGAGTCACTGTCATTTCTGACCCTGTTCCTGGCATGGCCTGGGCAAAAAGCCCCCTTGTGGTTTCATGACATCTCCCTGCGAGAGTTCATTGTAGAATGGAGAGGCACCTGGCTTGTGCTTGACACTTTGAACGCCTCATCCGGTTGCACGTTTTTTCTGAGCTCGCCTTGGAGCAATATAAACAGAGACATCATCAGGGACTCCGGCAATACCGGGGGATGGAGGAACAGATTGTTAAGGAGCATCCAGCTGGCATTAGCATTCAGCTGGCAAAGGCAGATCCTGACTGCTCTGGAGCTCGCAACCATGTCTGAGTGTGAAACTGCTCTCAGACACAGGTGCAGCCTTCCAGGGCTGCAAGGAGGCACGAGTGAGATTCAGAGAATCCAGTGCACCAGGGATAGAAGCTAGCTGGGTCCTGGATGGATCTGTCTCTTTAGAATTTCTCTCTGTGCCATTGCTCACAATCTCTCCTATGTTCTGCTCTCTGGAGCATCCAAAACATCCAAAACCCAGATCCAAATGGGGTCAAAAACAAATTTCCCCCATCTTGGGTGGTGAGCCCCAGCATAGTACCCACCACAGAGGAGCAAATTAGTCTCTAATACTGTAATAAACTGGCGTGTGTGCGTGTATATGTGTATGCACATGTCATTGCCCTCCAATGGATAGAATCAGGATTGCTGTGCTGTGTGTCGTAAGCCCTATACTGATAGCAACTAGTGGAGATTCTTATTTTGTTCAAGTACTGGGGGGGTGAAGACGGGGAATAGAGGGTTCTGTATCTTGGTAGCAGAGTCATGTCCAGTCAGAGAGGCCAGGGCCTACAGCACAGTGAGAACCAGTCCCCACACACTCCAGTAGTGCAGTGCTGTCAATTCTTCTGCTTTCACTGGTTGCTGCGGACAGGGAAACTCATGCTGCCAAGGCCCATGTTTGCCCATGGCTGCCCCCAAGGTTCACATTGGGGCCATGGAGTTAAAAGCACACAATGACACACTCCCTCTATTTTCTTGGCTCAGAGGGCCAGGGTGATGGGGACTCTGTTGGTGCCCCCTGCTACCTCCTACCAGTTTCTCAGCAGCCTGGCTCCAAAATGCCCCCCCAGGGATGAAGCCCTTTTACCCCCCTGCCCCCGGCAGGGAGAAGTCAGTGTCAGGGTGGGGCTGCCGGGCCAACAGCATCTCCCCCACTGCCACGGCAGAGAAGAACCATCAAATGGGAGAAGAGGAACAAGCCCACGCTCAGGTCTGGGGGAGGCTGGGGTGGGGGGACATGCCTGCTTGACTCAAGAGCTCTGACCAGTTGCCCAAGCAAAAATGCCAGGGGCAGCATGAATAAGCAGCAAGCGAAATTCCTGAGCAATTCCAGCACCCTGCATGAGGCTGGCATGGCTCAGTGTCTGTGCAGCACCCTGATCATTCGCAACAGGTGCCCGACAGCCCTCGTTGTTGCAACCAAAGCAAAGCCAAGACTGGAGAGGGCAGTGGGCTGGAACTCGGCAGCCTGGGAATCCGGCTGTATTTCTCCCTCCAGAATGGAGGGGTCAGAACAGCTAGACTAGGCGTCAGGAGTACTGGGTTTAACTCCTGTCTCTCGGAGGGAGTGTGGCTCAGGAGCGAGACACTGGGAGTCAGTGGGTTCTAACTCTGGCTCCAGGAGGGAGTACGGTCAAGTGGTTGGACAAGGGTACTTGGAGGAGCCCTAGACTCTTTCCCCAGCTCTGAGGAAGTGTGGTTCAGTGATCAGAGCAAGGGCATTTGGTCAGGACTCATGGCTTCTTACCCTGGTTCTCGTGGCACAGGCGTCCACGTCACACAACCCACCCAGGTTTTCAACATTAAGGACCCAATTTCCAGAAGAGTGCAGCATCGCTGGGGAAAATCCAGCCCTGAACACTTGGGAAAACTCAGCAGAGACTGAAGAAGCCATGGAGCCACCATTCCCGCCACCATTCCCGCTCTGGCGCGTGTCACCCCAACACAGAGCTCAGGGGCCGCCCCGGGAGCTGTCCGGAACATTTTCAGTGGACAGTTTTCTGTTGGAAAATTCAGCTTCGTCTACATCAAAACATTTCAGAGGAACAGGTCAATTTCCACACCATTTTTGGTGGGGAAACGTCAACGTGAATCATTTCGACCTTCCCGTTTCATTCTGATGTGAAAATCTTTCATTTCAAGAAGGGGAAAATGTTTCATTTCTAATCCCTCCTGTGAATTCATTTCATTTTTGACTTTTTGATTATAGTAGAATGTCTATATATTATATTATATTATATTTATTAATGTCTATGGTCTATACAATATATGTTTTATTTGACTTTTAGATTAAAATATTAGAACGGCCATACTGGGTCAAACCAATGGTCCATCTAGCCCAGTGTCCTGTCTTCTGACAGTGGCCAATGCCAGGTGCCCCAGAAGAAATGAACAGAACAGGGAATCATCAAGCTCCATCCCCTGTCACCCATTCCCAGCTTCTGGCAAACAGAGGCTAGGAACACCATTAAAGTGAAAAGAATCGGAACAGTAAAGTTGAAACAACATATTTTGATCCTTATGGAAATGAGACAATATCTGCCAAATGAAATGATTCCATGAGCCTGAATCAATACGTTTGGGAATTTTCATTCCATGGGAAATTTAAAAAATTCAGTTTTTCATTCCGATCCAGAATGCTCCTGCGCCGCCGCCCCCCACCCCAGGTAGAATTTCCCCTGGAATGGAAACTCCGGCTGTGTGCTTATGAGGCTGTACTGAGGGGAAACGTACCCTCTGCTTTCTCTATGGACAGAGAACCACCCAGGCTGGCCATCTCACCTCTCAAAAGCGGGACAGCGTTCACCAGTTGCTACCAAACCAGACACAAAAATGCTGAAAAGAAGCATCGTTTCTAAAGCATAGCATCAGGCAACCCTTTGCAAGCCTAATGCCCACAACCACCACCATGACCTCAGCTATCTCCCCCTAAGACCTCAGCTCGGAGCATCCCTGTTCTCAGAGAGCTTCAGGGTCAGGCCAGGGGTGGAAAGATTGTTAGCTGTGATTTGGGTGTATGCTAAAAGCTTTTCTCTAAAACAAGGGCTATTTAGCCAGCTAGGAGAGTGGCCAGGGAACACACTGTCATAAATAATGCACAGATCACTCGCATGGAGTTTGCCTCCTTGGAGAGCAGAGCGAGGTAGTAAGCACTATTTTCTCTTTCTAGATTTTACTGAATGTTAGGCAGCCTTAGGAGATGGGAAAAAATCACTTGGAGCCACTCTGCTTATTTCCCCCTCGCTGCCTCCCCACTCAGCCACCTGCTCCCATGCTAAAGGTCTCCGACAGACTGTATTATTGCCAAGGCCCGCAGACATAGATGCTGGAACTAGGGGGGCTGCTGCACCCCTGGCTTGAAGCAGTTCCTGTTATATGCATGGTTTTCAGTTTGGCTCAATGGCTCTCAGCACCCACACTGTGCGAATTGTTCCAGGACTCCTGCCCCCCCGGGAGGGTTGCAGCTGCAGCCGGGTTTGGAAATCAGTTTGGTTAAATGTGTTCAACTAAATGCGGAGCAGGGAGCACACCGCCAATGTGGTGAGATGCAGCTCAGCAGCCTCTGGGTGTGAGATCGCTGCTTCCTGTCAACTGGGAGGATCAGCAGCGGCTGGAAACCAACTGGAGGGAGGCTCTTGCCGAGCGCGCAGGTGAATGTAAAATGCTCCTCTGGAAAATAGGTTCAGAAATGGCTCAAGACCCTCAGCTGCCAACGGGGGGTCTGAGACTCCACATTACTAGCAGGGCAGCTGAGACCCTGAATCCATTAACAGGGCAGGGCAGACCCTGACTCTGCTAGTGATTCTGGCCTGGCGCTGTTTTTATAGAAATACACACATTTTGGGGGTAGAAGATTTGGTTTTCGTTCCCTCTCAGACTCTGGCTGAGTGCATAGGGGTGAGCAAGTGATGTCACCTCTCCTCTGTCTCTCCATCACCACGGCTAACCCCAGCATCCTACCACCCATCACCTGGGCTGCAGCTTCGGCTCAGCCATCTCCCTAACCCTCCAGGTCCAAGTTGGGTCATCTCTCCCTGGGGGAAATTTCCTGAGTGGCCGTTTTCTGCCTGCCCAGGTTACTGGGTCTCCTGGCCAGGCCTCAACAATGGAGCCTCCTCGTCTCTGGCCTCATCGCCATCACGGTGCTCCCCAAAGCAGGCCGTGGCCAGGATCACCCTCCTGACTGAGCGCTGGGACCGATCACCCCGCACCCTCCTGGGCGTCCCCACCCCCAGCACATCAAACACACGCTCCTTGGCTTTGCCTTTCAGTCCCTTCACCAGCCCTGCCCTCCCCATCAGGTTTACCAGCATAGCCAGCCCTTGCCCCTACCTTTGCTCAGCTTTGAACCACCCCCCATGTGACAGGTTCGGTCACAGAGACCCCCTTGGGACTGTCATCTGACGTGCTGAATTTACCTCTGAGCCCATTTTCCTTGCCAGCTTGGGACTCCAGAACCCTGCCTTGTTGAGCCAGACATGCTAGCCTACTGCAACACAGACTCAGGTCTGGTCCATGCCCCCAAAGCTGCAGACTTTAACCAAAAACTGCTCAGCAGATCACTTATCTCCAGCACCCAGACACCCAGTTCCCAATGGGATCCAAACCCCAAATAAATCCATTTTACTCTGTAAAATTTGAAACAGGGTAAACTCATAAATTGTCCACCCTCTATAACACTGATAGAGAGATGCACAGCTGTTTGCTCCCCAGGTATTAATCACTTACTCTGGGTTAATTAATAAACAAAAGTGATTTTATTAAGTATAAAAAGTAGGATTTAAGTGGTTTCAAGTAATAACAGACAGAACAAAATAAGTCACCAAGCAAAATAAAACAAAAACACGCAAGTCTAAGCCTAATACATTAAGAAACTGATTACAGGTAAAATCTCACCCTCAGAGATGTTCCAATAAGCTTCTTTCACAGACTAGATTCCTTCCTAGCCTGGGCCCAATCCTTTCCCCTGGTACAGTCCTTGTTAGTTCCCCCAGTCATCTTCGGTGGAAACTAGGGGTATTCTCATGACTGGAACCTCCTTTGTTCTGTTCCACCCGCTTTTATAGCTTTGGCCCAAGGTAGGAATCTTTTGTCTCTCTGGGTCCTCACTCCTCCTTCTAAATGGAAAAAGCACCAGGTTTAAGATGGATTCCAGTATCATGTGACATGGTTACATGTCACTGTAAGACCTCATTCTTCATTACTCAGAGGCTGGCCTACATGTACACAGGAAGGCTTGCAGGTAAATAACCATTTACAACCATTTGTTCTAGTTAATTGGAGCCATCAAGATTCTAAACCACCATTGATGGCCCACACTTTGCATAAAGACAATAGGACCTCAGAGTAATACTTCATATTCCTAGTTTCAGATACAAGAATGATACATTCATACAAATAGGAGGAATATATTCAGTAGGTTATAACCTTTGTAATGATACCTTACAAGAGACCTTTTGAATAAAGCATATTCCAGTTACATCATATTCATTCATAAGCATATTTCCATAAAACATATAGAGTGCAACATCACACCCACATCCACACCCCCCCTCCACAGAAACAGCTGCCCATCAAATTCCATGAAGTCCCCACCTTCTCCACCATTACATCCCTTCCTCAAGCCCACCCATGCTGCGACACCCACATACCAGGGCCCCCTGCCCTGGGTGAACAGGAAGAGAAAGTTTTCTGCTCAGCTCTCTTGGTTTAGTTGTTCCCTGGTTCCATTCGCCCTCTGTTTCCTCCACCTATTACATCTGCAGTGAGCTCTCTGAGGCAGGAACTGTCTCCTTTGTTAGGTATCTGTACAGCACCTTGCACTGTGAGGCGCTTGGCCTACATCAGGTGCAACATAAATTATAATAATAGTGGGTCAGCTCCCAGAGAAAGCAAGGCAGTCACCAGTAGTACCTGCTGTGGCCGCTTGCCTTCAGCTCAGGAGACAAAGGCTATGGTATTGGAGCTGAAGGACCTAGGTTCTGGGCCCAGATGTGGTATTTATCTGCTGCTTGTGGCTATGGTCCGCCATTCAGTGATTCGTTGTCTCATTGCTGGTGTAAATCAGGAGCAGCTCCATTGAAATCCATGGCCAGGGAGCAGCCTAAAGCTGTGGCAAGCCCGAGGAGAATAGGCCCCTTTTCTCTGTCCCCAGCAGACAGGAGGGGCTTTGCGTGGGGTTTTACGAAGCTTGGGCTGAGGTCAATCTGGGTTCCATTTCATCCAACCCCCACCCAGCTTGTTAGAGGGGAGGACCAGATACAAGAGAAGAAGGATGGTCCAGTGGTTAGAGCACTAGCCTAGGACTTAGGGAACTTGGAGTCTAGTCTCTGCTCTGTTGAAGGCTTCCTCTGTGACCTTGGGCAAATCACTTAGCCTATCTAAGTGAATAGCAGCCCCGCTCCACCTCCCAGGGGGTTGTGAGGATCAATACATTAAAGCTCGTGAGATGCTCAGATACTCTGGTGCTGAGAGGGGGCAGATCAGAACCTGTCTCCAATTCCAAGATTTCCTGTTCCCAAGGAGACCCAGAGCCACCTGCAATTCACCTCCTCTCACTGTCGCTGTCTGCTCTTTGGCTTTCCCGGCACGTCCCGGCAGTGTGTGCTGCAGTCCCAGCTGTCATAAAAAGCAGCATTCCTATTAGTCATCCTATCGTTTGTACAGCCACCAAATGGATGAAGTAATTAACTTGAAAGTGTTTATCTATAGTAATTATGAATTTGCATTGCTCTCTCTGTCAACAAGGTAGATTGGTTTCCATCCACTCCCCCACTTCAGATCTGCCCTTGTTTTTTTTTGCCCTGCTGTGTAGACTCCCAGGCTTGATCTGGAGCCCAGGCTCTAAGACCCTGCGAGGTGGGAGGGTCCCAGAGCTCAGGCTGCAGCCCAAGACAGAATGTCTACACCAGGGGTCGGCAACCTTTTAGAAGTGGTGTGCCGAGTCTTCATTTATTCACTTTAAGGTTTTGTGTGCCAGTAATACATTTTAATGTTTTTAGAAGGTCTGTCTCTATAAGTCTGTATATTATATAACTAAACTATTGTCATATGTAAACAAGGTTTTCAAAATGTTTAAGAAGCTTCATTTAAAATTAAATTAAAATGCTGATCTTACACTGCTGGCCTGCTCAGCCCATTGCCGGCCTGGAGTTCCATTCACCTAGGCCGGCAGCGGGCTGAGCGGGGCCTGCGGCCGGGACCCCGGCTGGCAAGGGGCCGGCGGCCAGGACCCCAGACTGGCAGGGGACTGAGCAGGGCCTGCAGCCGGGACCCCGGCTGGCAAGGGGCAGGCAGCCAGAACCCCAGACCAGCAGTGGGCTGAGCAGGGCCGGCGGCTGGGACCCCAGACCGGCAGTGGGCTGAACGGCTCAGCCCGCTGCCACTCAGCCTGCTGTTGGTCTAGGGTTCTGTCCGCTGGCTCCTGCCAGCCAGGGTCCTGGCTGCCAGCCCCACTCAGCCCGCTGCCGGTCTGGGATCCTGGCCCTGCCCACATAGAGTGGGTACCTACCTTCTCCCTGGTTCTAGCCCATTCTCTTCCTCTCTCTGCACTGAGATGAGGGTGGGAGTGTGCTGAGAACAGGGCTGGGGGTGAAGGAGCAGGCTGGGGGTTGGGGTGCAGGCTCCGGCCAGGAGCTAGAATGAAGGAGGGGGCTCAGGGTTGGGGCAGGATGTTTGGGTGTGGAGTGCTTACCTGGGCAGCTCCCATTTGGTGCGAGGGGTACAGTGGGAATGGGTGTGTGTGTGTGCAGGAGCTCCCGTTTGGTGCTCAGGGTGGGAGTGGGGATGTGGGGAGTGCAAGAGTCAGGGCATGGGGAGTGGGGGGGCTGGGTATGTGTGGGGGGTGCCGGAGTCAGGGCTGAGGTTGTGCGGGGTTGCAGGGGTCAGGGCACGGGGCTGGGGTTTGTGGGGGGTGCAGGGGTGAGGGCAGAGGGCTGTGTGTGTGTGAGGAGGGTTCAAGGGTCAGGACAGAGGGCTGGGGTGTGGGGGGGGTCAGGACAGAGGGTTGGAGTTGTGGGCTGGGGTCGTGGGGATGCTCACGGCAGGGGACTGGAGGAGATATGCCCTGATTCCACCCCAAGGTCCCCGGAGCAGAGAGCACGCTGTGGCACCACTTTTACCTCTCCGTAGCAAGGGCTGTCAGCTGATCCGCCTCAGGGAGGGAGAGAAGGACGGGCAGGAACCCAGCATGCTGGGGGAAGAGGAGGGGGGAGGGGGAAGCTTGCCTGCCCTGCAAGGAGAGAGCGATGGGCGGGGGGCGGAAAAGAGCAGGCCGGGCTGGGCAGGATTTTTAGTGGCACGCTGCTGTCTGCCCGGGTCCAGCAGACAGCAGTGTGCCATTAAAAATTGGCTCGCGTGCCGTGTTTGGCACACGTGCCATAGGTTGCCAACCCCTGGTCTACACTATAGTTAAATAACCCTGCAGGTTGAGCCCCTCAAGCCCGAGTCAGCTGGCACCAGCCAGCCATGGGTGTCTAAGTACAGTGTAGACAGACCCATAGTCTCTAGCGAGCCCAAGCTGCGGCTGCTCCTTTCCCCTGGTGGGCAGCCAGCCCGCAGGTGTGACCCATACCTTCGGGCTGAGTGTTCCCGGGGATGCAGGATGCTTGCCACGGGCAGGAAGCAGGCTCATCAGGCTGCAATGGGCCGGGTCTCAGTGCAAATGGAGCAGACAAACGTGCTATGTGTGCAAGGCCTATAATCTGTAGCCCGCACCCCACTCAGATTTTGGCCAGTCCCAGCACAGGTGGGCTGGGGAAGAATGGGCGCAAGGACCTTTGCCACCACTTGGTGCTCCTTTGCAGGGACTAGCTCATATAGCATGGGGAGATCGTAGTCCCTGCTTCACCACACAGCCCTCCCGGGGGCAGTGGGTACCTGAGGGATAGCGGGAAGGCAGGACCAAGGCAGCAGTGGCATGTGGACTCGTCTGCACAGTCTCCAAGGCTCATGCAGTTGGCAGGCCTGTCAGGCCTCCCTAGAAGCACCCCAGAGGTAGCGTCGCCTAGTGGACTGGGCTGAGACTTAAGAGAGCTGGGTTCGATTCCTGCCACTGGTTTGCAGGATGAGCTTGGGTGAGCTAGTTCACCCCATGCCTCAGTTTCCCCACCTTTAAAAGTGGGGGTAATGTAACTGACCTCCATGGATCAAAAGAGCTGATGGCTGCTGTGTGGCCCCCTCCTGCCCTGAAACACGTAACGATGCCAGGGGGCCCAATCTAGACCTACGCCAGCTGCCGTCTGCCCTTCATCTCTTTTTATCTAGAGCCAGTGGGAAAAAACAGAGCCTTCCTGGGAAAAATTTGAAAGGAAAGCGCCGTTGTGCAAAATATTTTGGCAGATAAACATTGCAGGAGCTCTGTGCCGATTCTGCACACACACGCCTGGCTACCCATTGGCCTCTAAACCTTGTTTGCTTGTCGGCTTTTTTTCCTTTTTCTTTCTTAACTGGCGCAAAACAGCTGCTGAAGTGAAACAAACATTCGCATTTGGAAATTTCCCCGGGAAAACCTGACAGTTTTCATCCCAAGGGACAGTTATTCCCACAGCCAGCTCTCTTCCCACTTGCACTCAAGCCCCAGGCCCACGCAGGCTGCCTTTCTTAGAGCAAAGGCTCCAAGTTGGATGGGAGGGGCTGGTACAAGGGGAAGGATGGAAGGTGTAAGTGGTTTCACACACCGCTGCTGCGTCCCCTTACGTCCCAAGTGCTCCCTGGCTCAGTTTACAAGCCTGTGCCGCATGAACAGCTCACGGTCTTTAAATGGTTCAATAATAACCAGCTCAGTATCTGGCTCTCCAGGAGACTCACAAATGTAAAAGCCGGGTGCTTGGCTGCAGCACTTTAAGGCCAGGACCTGACCAGACCTTGGTTTACCCTGGGGAGCACCTCTTCTGCCCCAGCCTCACTCCACTACTCCCTGTCGAAGCCAGCAAGCCTTCTTGACTAGCCCACTGGCTCCCTATTGGCCCGTGTCACCTCCTGGCCCTTCTTGGCCTCTGGAGAACGAAATCTCGTAAGCAGGGTGCCTGGCAGGGGGCTGAGATGGCCTGATCGACCCTGTCACAAAAGGATTGCATCAGCTCTGAATTACCAGCCTGTGCCACTGACCTTTGAGCCAGCATCAGCCGTGACACTTTGCTTTCGGAGCTGTCTCAGGTTTGAGGTATGAGCTGAGCTGAGCACCAGCTTTACAGCAAATCATTTTGAATTGTCGAGGTCAGGGCTGGAATTCAGCTGGCAAAGGATGATCAGGGCCCTTTCGCTGCAGCCTAGTCTCCTATCAAAAGCAGGTTTTTGGAGTGTATTATAAAAATATCATCCAGAGACCTGAGAAATAGAAACGAGCCAAGCCCTGTAAGACCAGTATCATCAGCAGATGGGGGAAACTGAGTCACAGAGCGGGGAAGGATCACCCAGCACCTCGCTGTAACCACTAGACTACACATTCCCTGTTCACCCTGGCATGATGCTGAACAAAGCTCTCTGGCTGCGCAAGCACCATTTGTAACACATGGGGCAGAGGGTGTAAATTACAGCAGATCATTTCCCTCCTCTCTCTGTCTGAGGCACCATTGCTGTGGTATTTCAGCATCTCACCATCTTTAATGCACTGATCCTGCCAACATCCCTCAGAGGCAGGGCAGGGTTATTGTCCCCATTTCACAGGCAGAGAATAGAGACACAGAGAGGCTAAGTGATGTGCCCAAGGTCACCCAGGCAGTCTGTGGCAGAATAGAGACTTGACCAGGCATCTCCCTCCTGCACCAGCTAATTATCTGTCTTGTAAAAAGAAAAAAAAATCCCAACAACCCTATTTTCTGGTATCAGCTTTATCTGGGCTGCCTTCTAATACCATGCAGTAGCCCCTTATACTCCCCTGGTGCGACAGGATGGTCAGGGACCATGTACCTTCTCGATCTGAAAGCTATTTTTATCCTGTCCATCTGATTCAGATGGAAACAGTAACATTTTCAGAGCTCTTGGAAGAGAAATTACATCCCCCCTCTCCACACACAGACTTCTTACCTGCAAAAGGTCACCATTTGGTTTCACAAAAAGCCAAAACAATCCAGGCTGGAGTGTTTTGGTGAATCCAAGATCATGAATTCTTTGCAAAACAAAGGAAGGGCAATCCAGCGGTTAGTGCACTCGCCTGGGACTTGGGCACTCAAGGCTCAGTTCCGTGCTCTGCCACACACTCCCTTTCTGACCTTGGCCAAGTCACTTAGCACCAATTTTTTAAAGTATTTAGGTGCCTACCTCTCATTGATTTCAATGGGAGTTAGGTGCCTTAATACCTTTAAAAATCTGTCCCTTAGGCTCACTGGACTCTCCGTTCCTCCTCTGATGATAGCCCTGCCCTAGGTCGCGAAGGGTGTAGGTACCATAGATTAAGTCAGTGGCCAAATTCCCGTTGACATCAATGGGGCCAGGATTTCACCCTGGGACTTTCCACTCTACTAGCAAGGAAAGCGTGTCCCCAAAAAGCCCTGCTTGGATTCTCTGCTCAGACTCCCGTGCGTCCAGTCGCCTTGTCCCTAGCACTGCAGGCGAAACACGTCACATAACATATTCTTGGCTTGTTGCCTTCCTCGCTACCTCATCCGAGGCTGTGCTGGAAGACGCCCGGCGCCGGCTGGCTCTGTGTACCACGAACTCTCCCCTGGCATGCTCCAGTGGACAAATGTCCTCTCCAGAGCAGCGAGCGTGAATGAGATCTGACTGCGGCAAGGTGCCGGAGAGTCAACGACACAGGCGCCCAGGCAAACCAAATGAGCTGGAACGCCCGGGTTAGAGACAGGAAATCGATCACGTCCCTTCTAGACCTGTGTCCCAGAGCCAACGCAGCGTTGTTTGTTACGGTGCATTTCTCCCGGCGACGGGACAGCGCTTCTGCCGCTGCCCTTGGGAGACAGTTTCAGAGCCCAGTAGAGGCGCACACTGCAGCCCGACGGGCCGTGCCTTTCCCAGGGCCTCTGTATTAGGTTTGAACCTGTTCCACTCCCAGCACTTAACCTCCTCCGCTCGGCATAGCCACTGGCGAAAGCAAGAGCCGCGGTGAAACTCAGAGGGAAGGGAAGGGAAGGGAAGGATCGATGCTGTTTGTTTCAACGAGTCTCATTAAGGCACTCACGGCAAACCAGCATGTAAGCGGGACAGATGGGTAATTTTGCGCGGCTGGTGAGATAGGGAAGGAGGCAGGATTTAGCTCGCTCTGAAGGATTTGTTTTGGATGAAAAGGCTACAAGGAAAATCGAGAGGATTTTAGCACGAGGCGGAGCCCAGTGCAGAGGGAGACAAGTTAAGTGGGGTTTTAAGCCAGGCTGCACAGAACTTAGTTAGCAGGGCCCCTCTTGTAAAGCCAAACCACCCTGCCCCAGCCCTGGAAAGGCACAGAGTCCCCTGGGCAATTGAGCTGAGCTACTTCTACAGGCACCTTTGCTGTGGTATTTGAGCACCTCACAGTCTTCAGTGCCTGTGGGGCAGGGCTGGGCTGGTATCTACTGTACAGATGTGGAACTGAGGCCCAGGGGAGGCAAAGTGACTCACCCTGGGTCACACGGGGAGGCTGTGCCAGAGCTAGAAATGGAATCCAGGCCTCCCAAGCCCTTGGCTAGTGCCGTTCCCACTGGGCCAACCTTCCACACCTCAACAGGCTGCAAGCCAGAGGCCGCCCTTGCTCTTCTGGTACAGTGTGTGCCTGTTATCCTGGGGGGTTGGGGAGATAGAGCCATGGGCCCACCCCACGCTCATCTGGCCAGTTGGTCTCTGTGCCAGGCGGAGCAAAGGATCTGCAAAGTGCAGCCAGGATGCTGTCCATGGGCCTGGGAACCACCCAGCCCAGCCGGTGGCTGCAGCCAGCTGGGGAGAGGGCAGGGCAAGGCAGGGAAGGAGATGGGCTGACTGAAATGCTTTTCCTGTGAGGCCTCCACTGATCAGGTTTGGGAGCAGGGTGGATCCCCCTAGCTGCACCTCCCTGCCCCTGTGGGGTGAATCTGACCCTGTTCTGCAACCAGTTCTCCTCCCGAGGCCCAACAAGAGCACTGAAAAGCTTCCGGCTCCGAAACAAATCGAGTCTCTTATACGGCTGGATCCTGCAGCCCTTACTGACAGGAGAAGTCCCTTTCGGGCAATTACTCATGTGAGTAAGGACTGCTTCTGTGGGATTGGACCATTGGCAAAGCCATACTACAGCTCATATTGCAGATTGCACTTTGCAAAGCCCTGGGGAACAACGTGACTCACATTCCACTTCCCTCTAAACAGAATTTCTCGGTACCCTGGCTCACTACAAACTGGTTGGGTTGTAAGAGCAAAGTCAGCTGCTGGAAATTTTGCAGGTGTGGAAGCGTAGAACAATATGTAGGTCTTATCTAACGCTTCTCATCGGAAGATCTCAAAGTGCTTTACAGAGGAGGTCAATATCCCCATTTTACAGATGGGGAAACTGAGGCACACAGAAGGGAAGCTGCCTGCCTATGGTCACCTGGGAGGCCAGAGCCAGGAATAGAACATCAGTCTCCTGAGGGCCCCATCCAGCACTCAATCCACCAGGCCATGCTTCCTCTTTGGAGATGGTGACGCTGCAATAACATTGAGTCAGCTGACTCAAGCAGCGGGGCTATAAAATTGCAATGTAATTGTTTGGGCTCAGGCTAGGAGCCCCAGCTCTGAGACCTTCCCTCTCATGGCATCCCAAACGGGTTCCAGCCTGAGCCTGAACATCTATACTGCAATTTTATAGCCCCGCAAGCCTGAGTCAGCTGACACAGGCCCTGAGTGGGTGTTTTACTGCTGTGTAGACGTCCCCTTAGTGTATACGTGGTACATGAAGCTATGAAGTGCTAGAATTTTGTTTTCTATGTCCTGCCCCTTTATAAGTTTCCTGGAGGCACCTGCCATGCTGAGCTGGGTCTGGAAGCAGCCTGTTACCGAGCTTGCTGTCTCAAGAATTCACACACAAACCACGTTCTCATTATGAGCTCCCTTTGGTGCCTTCTGATTTTGTTTCACCTTCCACTGAACTGCCAGCAGCGGAGACGGGAAGTGTGCAGCTGCTCTTTGTGTCCGGAAAAGTGTAACAATCTGAACTGGGTAATCGAAGAGAATGGGAGTTGGCAGGAGCTTTGCCGGAGTGAGCAAAGACCAAGTCACAAATGGAGCTCAGAAATGGAGAAGCCCAGTGAGGTCACTTCTTCCACCTTCTCATCCTACCCAAGGACAGACTGTTCCTCACAGCATATGTTCTACTGCTTGTCCAGTTTGGGTCCAGGTCTCCCAAGGGAGGAACTTCCACCACTCTCCTTGTCAGACTGTTCATCGGAAAACAGGAAGGGTCACACTGCATCACACCAGAGGTCCATCTAGATCAGTCCTGTGTCTGACAGGAACCAACACCTGCTGCTTCAGAGAAGGGTGAAGAAATTCTGCATGATGCAATTATGGGACAGCCAGCCCCTAATGGAAAGCTCCCATCTGACCCCCATTACTTTGAGGTAGAGCTGTTTGGAAAACTGAACTTCAGTTCTGTGGGAGATTCCAAAATTTCTGGGGTGGGAGGAAAAATTCCAGATCAGAATGAAATTTCCCAAGGAAAGAAAATTCCAAACTGTTTTCACTGAGAACCACTGCAATGTTCTGTTTGGCTGATGTCAAATCTTTTTGTTTTATAATGTAAAAAACACTTTGTAGATTCATTTTGTTTTGACTTCTGTACTATATTAGAACACTGAATAACATTTATATTACGTCTATATTAAAAATAATATTTAATCCCATATAAAAGTCTAAAGGAAATGAATCAAAATGAGACAGCCAAACCAAGATACTTTTACATTAAAAGAACCACAACATTTCAATAGTACTGAAATGAATCAAGAGAGTCAAAACTATTCATTTTGACTTTTTCCCATAGAAAATATCATCGAATCCAACAAGTTCCCAGGAAACACTTTCATTTTGACAAAAGCTGCATTTTCCAACAGAAAACTCTTCCATTGGAAATTTTTCAACCAGCTCTAATTAGACACTAGCTCATGCTTGGAAACCAGAGTGTTTGTATCTATAGAGCAGCCTTCATTCACTGGCACTTTGCAAATATATTTGCAAGGAGCTGAAGTCCCGGCCCTCTTTGCTGTGCAGTGACTTCTCCTGCTGAGTCGTCCAAAATACAATTTGTCCTATAGAGTCAGTGGGTGTGAAATATACATTCTGCCTTTGTGCCACAGCACAGGGCTTTGGGATTTGAGATGCAGAGGCGCGGGGCAGGGATTGGCACTGACGTGCTTTAATATTTCTAATTTCATTTCTATTCCTGGGAGCAGCAGCCTCTGGAGACAGATGCCCCCTGCTTCATGCCCAGAACTGGTACAGCATGGGCAGCAGCAGTGCAAACTTCCCTTCCCATCTGAATGAGCCTCTGGGAGACGTTTGGCTGTCAAATATGCATAGAATATATTGTTAATAAGTATAGCTCTTCCTAGCCTGTAAATCAGTCTGTTCCCCTTTCAAGGACAACAAAGGGCATAGCTAACCACCTCCAGGCCTATTCCAAACTCTAGTTCCTCCTGAAGCCAAAGGCAATGGGAGAACAGGAATCCACTTTCCAGCCTGAGAGACTCATTGTCTAAGGAAACCTCTTAGATAAGTGGAAAGTGGATTTGGAATTCCCCAGGAATGGAACATGGGATGTTGAAACTTATGCCTTGTCTACACTGCAGGGTTTTGTCAACAAAAATTATGCCGCTTTAATTAAAGCGCTTTAATTAAACCGCTGTTGCCTGTCCACACTATGCTCCTTGTGTCAGCAGAGCGCATCCACACTAGCAGCTCTTGCATCGACATCGAGAGTAGTGCACTGTGGGTAGCTCTCCCACCATGCAACTGGCCACAGGGTGCTTTGGGAAGGGGCTGCAATGCCTCATGGGGCAGGGACAATGTCATACGAGGCAGGTTTCACAATCCAATCCCAAACTCTTCTGAGGCCTGAAGCAAGAGGAACGAAGACATTTACATAAAGTCAGAGCACAATTGCTCGCTAGTTAATATGGTCCCCACAAAAGATCAAGTTTTCCTATGCAGTCCTGTGAGTTAATGAAGACCCAGAGATGGGTTAGGAAACTGTAAACTTAAACTGGCTAAAATAACTTGGGGGGTTAGGTCGGTATATTCCTGAGCGATTGTAATTACACTGATGTAAGTCTGTAGTGTAGACAAGACCTATCTGTGATTTATCTCTCATCTACCTTGAATATAAAGTCTTGTGTTCTACTGAAAATCAAGAAGGATATGTGATGAAAGGTATTAGATACAATCAAAGATAACCACTAATTTAGAGGAACTATCAAGGATTTTGATTGTTTTCTTTTTAAATGATGATTGCCCTCTTGAACGGATCAGAGTTTTACAGCATAAGGAAAAAATATATATGTGTGTGTTGTATGGAATAATTAATGGAAATTGTTTGCAAGAGGATATTCTAATTAGTAATCTGAGTTAATACGGAAACACAATCATTGAAATGAGTAAAACACAAAGCACCTCTAACAAGAAAAGTGTCAGAGAAATTTGATGTACACCCGTGGCATCTATTGGAGATCAACAGAAGTAGCAGGAAAGGGGGGACCAGAAATCAGAGAGTGCTGTGTTGAGGAGGGAAATAAGAGGACTGGCCTCCTCCAGTGATCTATGAAACAGGATATGACTCGAGGCCCCGTGTAGAACTACAGCGTTTGCTGAATCCACCAAAGAAGCTGCACAAGCCAGACATGATCCCAGACACTTGGGCCAGCCAGGTGGTTCGCCTGTCTCCTGCTACAGGATGAAGGGGAAGTGGTGAGACTTCATTTCAGAGACAGCATTTCTCTTTCTTTTTATTGAATTTCAGTAACACATCAAGTCTGTACATTTTCTAGTGAGCCCTCGAGGATCTACATTTGCAGATTTCACAAAGCAACGCCATAGTCGCGTTTCTCCTTTGTAAGTCCAAGTGAGCGGGCCAAAGAGAACCTCAATGTATGACATTTAAGCAGTTTCTTTTGATGCGTTAAACTAGCCCCTTTCAATCCAAACACTAGAAATAGCAGGGCCAGAGGGCCTTCAGACAAAGTGCAACTTTACTCCTTGGAGAATGACTGGAAGTGTGGTTACACCCCCAGGGGCTAGTACGTCAGGTGTGGGCTGTGTGTGCCGGAGGCAGAAAGCCAGGAGAAGGTGTGTGAACGTGACACTGAGAGGCATCAGAGAGACGGGTCTTCTTGGGCACAGAGCTCACTAGAGGGGCAGATGTGGAGATTCCTTAGCCAGGAGACTGCCTGCTGTTGTCTGTTTCTACTGTATTCAGGGAAACAGGGATTTGTATGTATTTGTTATCCTAATGGACTAATGATTGGGCCAAAAGGAGCAAGATTAATAGCATGGAAGTCAAATGGCACTTTTTAACTCAGCCTCCCAAATCACTTTGTAAAGGCAGAACATTTATAAACCTGATCTACTGCAATGCACGTACAGACAAGCATCCTGTGCCTGGTGACTGAGTCTGCCTTGCTAGATGACCAGAAATTGCCTGCCATTTGAGTTCACCTCTGGCTGATAAACTATGTCCTGACCCCTGCACACGGCTATAAGTACAGAAGGCTTTGTAGCACTGCAGGATAATCTGAGCTAGTCCGTTGTACCAACATACAGCCAAAGGCAGCCACAACAGCCACTGGAGAGAAGTAGCAATGGGGCAGAGACAGCCCTCCATGTCTAAGAGTGTTGCAGAGCCGAAGGGGTGGGTCACACACCATAGTTTGGGTTGTGTTTAGCCAGCAGGCAGCTGTTGGGAATCCCTGCTCTAATTCATAGCAGTAAATATGCACCGGCTGGCAGAAGCTATCCGGTTGTTTCCAGACATGGGAATAGTTATGGAGTTTTAGGTGCATTGTATACCTGACTTGGAAATGGAGTAAGCAAAGTGCTTCAGCTGCTTTTAGAGCCACAGCAAGCCTCTCTCTCTCTCTCTCTCTTTTTTTAAATTTTGTCCCAACAGGACCTCTGTTTTTCTTATGTTTCTGCAAAATCCACATAATTCCTTTAATGGGGCTCTAACAAATGCAGCATTTTTTTCCCTCCAAAACAAAATCTGTGGCAGCAGCCCAGTGTTCGTGAGCAGCCCTATGACAATCAATTATTGTGATTATTTGTAATACAGCAATTGTTTGCAAGACAGCAATGCCCCATTGCGCTGGCTGCTGTACAAACACTGAGTGTGAGACAGTCTTTGCCCCCAGGGAGCTTACAATCTACGTAGACAAGCCAGGAAAACAATGATAAACTGATGACACAGAAGCAACGTATTTAGAGGGACAAAATTTGGGAGATGTTTAATTTTCACTAGGTCCCTAAATGTCCCCACTATCTCCTGCCCTTCTTTACAGGTGCCCCAGCACCATTTCTGACCCAGAGAGTGCTCCCTAGAACCTGCCCGTCCCCTACCAGAAATAACAGTCACTTCCCTAGTCAAAAAGCAGGGACCTGCTGTGGGAGCGGGTGCTCGGCCTGGCTTTCTGACCCCTCTGTTGGTCCTGCAGCAGCTAGGCTGAGTCTCTGCACTGAGGGTTTTCATCCTGTCCCTGGGGGAAGTGAGGAATTCCTCCCCAATGGGGCACCCCCAGAGAGGGAAAGGGGCTAGGGAGTCCATGCATTTAGGGGGGGGGAGAAGGAAGCCCATCTGGCTTTCCATCCCTTTTACCAAACTACCTGCCTAGACAATGAGCCGGGGGAGAGCAGGCACTTATGAGGCCAGGGTTCTAGTACCGGTTCTGCCCCAGAGCTGCTGGTTTTCCCATCTGTGAAATGGGGATAAGGATCCTGACCTCCTTTGTAAAGTGCTTTGAGATCTCCCAATGAAAAGTGGCAGATAGGGGTGCAGTGTCCCTTGCTTCAGCAGCATACGGGGGCCAGCAAACTTCTGCAAATGGGCCAAGAAAGAGCACCCCCATCTGCCATTTTTCATTGGGAGATCTCAAAGTGCTTTACAAAGGAGGTCAGGATCCTTATCCCCATTTCACAGATGGGAAAGAGCTCCCCAGGGTAGGGCTGCCATGAATAACCCCCTTCATGCTGCTGGCCTTACACGTCTGAAGGTGCTGGGGGTGGGCTTGGCAATGAGCCTGTAGCCCTTGGGAGTGCTCAGTTTGTTATGAAAGTGGTGCCAGGGCTCAAGCAATTTTTTTACTTTCATAACTGATGCAGCAAGCCCGGAGGTACCAGGGCTATGAACTGCCAGGCCTAGAGGGGCCAGGGCACATCCCCGGAAAGCCTTGGCTCAAATTAAGTTCTGCTGCTTGGCCCTATGCAGGGTCTAGGCTGCTCTGCACTGTACATTAGAGTAAGTGTCTACACCAGCTTACATCAGAGGGTGCTTTGGCCCCTACAGCTCTCCAGGTCTCTGCACAGCCCCAGAATAGAGGGCACCAGATGTCTCCATTCTTTCACCCTTTGTCTGTCTTGTCTATTCAGACTGACAGCTCTTCAAGGCAGGGACTGTTTCTCACAACATGTATGTGCAGAAACATTACGACAGTAATACAAATAAACACACGTAATAGTGTGATGAGCACAGCCTTCATGAGCAACATGTGTGTAGCCCTGTACTCCTGAGCAACCCTACAGTAATAAACCGAGGTGCAGCTGCCAGGGCTCATGAACAACACAACACATAAATGCAGCTAGCCCTGTGTTCCTAAGCAACCCTACAATAACAAACCAGTATGCGGATGCTTGATGGAGAAAAATCAGGTCAGCAAGAAGCCAGGTGCAAGTTCCTCTTTCACTATAACAAATCCACACACACACACACACACACACACACACACACACATACTGAACCTGCCAAACCATGTTCATGTGGTGTTGGGAAAAGAACAATGGCCTCTCTGTTCCAGTGACACTGGGATTGTGATTGTAAACACGTGAGAAAATTTACCAGTAACAAAAATGATGAAATGGAATGCGTTACCTAGGGAGGTGGTGGAATCTCCTTCCTTAGAGGTTTTTAAGGCCCAGCTTGACAAAGCCCTGGCTGGGCTGATTTAGTTGCGGATTGGTCCTGCTTTGAGCAGGAGGTTGGACTAGATGACCTCCTGAGGTCCCTTCTAACCCTGATATTCTATGATTCTATGAAAAACAAATCTATGATGAAAAAAATCACACTGGGTCAACAAGGTTCTTTTTTACTTTTTACGCCAGAAGGCCCCTCTGTGGTCATCTCGTCTGACCTCCTGCATGAGAGAGGCAAGAAAACCTGCACCAGGCTCATAACTTCTGCTTGAGGTGTAGCATAGCTTTTAGAAAGACGTCCAGTCTAAGTGCTGGAGAATCTACCATTTACCCAGGCAACTCATTCCAATGATTAATTCAGACCTGGTGGAAACTTGGACAGTCTGTTCTGCAGTCACATTTAGAAATCATTTTTTGGTCCTGATTGGAACAAAACCCAATATTTTCAAAATTTTGAAACAGATGCTCTAAAAAAAATTCCTTTAATGGAAATCTCGAGGATTTCACACCAAAACAATCTGTTTGGTCACAACAACATTTTCCAACAGAAAACTATTTCGATGAAAATTTTCAAACCAGCTCTAGGTTAATCTCTTTCACTGTGTGCCCCTTGCTTCCAGTTGGAATGTGTCTAGCTTCAACCTCCAGCCAATTTAAAGTCCCTGTTTGTATGTCCCCTCCCCACACCACCTTTTCCTGGGTCCTGTCACCATCTGTGACACCTCGGGATGTGTCCCATTGATTGACATCCAAGGAGCTGACAGCTGTCACTCATCTTGACAGCTCACGTCAACCAGAAGATGAGATAAAATGCAGGCTCCTGAAAACAAGCCCATTCAGCAGAGGGGTGATTTTTAGAAACCCCAAAGCTGATTCTCACTAGCTTTATGGCCCCTGTAAGCTTTTCTGACAGCATGGGGCTGGGAGGGAGTCTGTCCCCAGGAATACCCCTGTTTAAGGGGGATCTGTCAGCATGGTTCTACACTGACCCTGCTCCCAGCTCTGACTCAGGTGAGGGTGTGTTGGGGGAAAGGGAACCAGATACAGGGAGGGGGTGTGGCTGTGGTGCATTCTTTGCTCTCTGTGGCCTGTAAGCTGCTCTGATTGATACCAGAGGATACCAGAGGGACAGAACACGGTCCACTTTTGTCTCCCTCCCTGACTCCATTCCTGAGCTCAGGATTGGGGCCTCACATCAGCCAGAGACATGGGCAGACAGAGGAGTGCCCCAATCAGTGGGTAGACAAGTGATTCTTGCCTGGTGGTGGGGAATTTCACATGAGCTGGGGTGTAAATAATGGAGACTGAGAAGAGATTTCATTGCAAACACATTGTTTAGCGCTCGGGGAAAGGCACTGGGTGGAAAACCTGGAGAACGAGGTCTTCTGTCTCCCCAGAAAGCAGGCAGCATGAGGGCCTGTGACCCTCAGGGCATCTCTACATGGGGACGTTATTCTGGATTATGGTCAGGTTTGAATCTAAAGCGCTAGAGCTATCCTGGAATAAGATAGTTCCACGGGGGAACTAATCTGCAATAGCTATTTGGTCAATTTCCTCACCTAGACAAGCTCTGCCCTTGATGTGGGAGGGACCAATTATGGAGAAAGAGGGAGTCTGGTTTTCCAGTTAAGACGCTGGCCTGGAACATGGGAGGTGTGAGTTCAGCTCCCTGACTTGCCACAGACTCTGTGTGTGACCTTGGGCCAGTTACATTTCTCTCTCTGGGCCTCGGCACCCACCTCTAATGAGGGAGAATAATTCTTCCTTTGTCTGGCTGGCCTATTTAGATGGTAAATGCATGGGGGCAGAGACTGTCTCTCACTCTGCAAATGTACACACTGCATTGTAAGCCCGGGTCTCTACGAGCCAGGATTGTGGACTTCGCTGTTTCCAAGCCCACGCTTGAGCCGTCCACACTGAATTGTAAACTTGGGCTTACAATTGCTGGAGCCGGGTCTCACAGCCATGCTAACGCGGCCATACTGCACTACACAGACCTTTTCACTCGGGTCTGCGGCTTAAGTGGTGTCCGCACTGCAAAATGACTTAAGAACTTTAGAGACTGACTGTCAAGGTTCCTTCCCCACTCTGAACTCTAGGGTACAGATGAGAGGACCTGCATGAAAACCCCCCTAAGCTTATTTTTACCAGCTTAGGTTAAAACATCCCCAAGGTAAAAACTATTTTACCTTTTCTCCCTGGACTTTATTGCTGCCACCACCAAGCGTCTAACAAAATATAACCGGGAAAGAGCCCACTTGGAAACGTCTTTCCCCCCAAAATCCCCCCAAGCCCTACACCCCCTTTCCTGGGGAAGGCTTGATAAAAATCCTCATCAATTTGCATAGGTGAACACAGACCCAAACCCTTGGATCTTAAGAACAAGGAAAAAGCAATCAGGTTCTTAAAAGAATAATTTTAATTGAAGTAAAAGAATCACCTCTGTAAAATCAGGATTGTAAATACCTTACTGGGTAATCAAATTCAAAACATAAAGAATCCCTCTAGGCAAAACCTTAAGTTACAAAAAGGCACAAAAACCAGAATATACATTCCATTCAGCAAAGCTTATTTTATCAGCCATTTAAACAAAACAGAATCTAACGCATATCTAGCTAGATTGCTTATTAACCTTTTACAGGAGTTCTGACCTGCATTCTTGCTCTGGTCCTGGCAAAGGCAAAAAAAAAACAAAAAAAAAACAGACAGAGAGAACCCTTTGTTTTCCCCCACTCCAGCTTTGAAAGTCTCTTGTCTCCTCATTGGTCATTTTGGTCAGGTGCCAGCGAGGTTATCTTTAGCTTCTTAACCCTTTACAGGTGAAAGGGTTTTTTCCTCTGGCCAGGAGGGATTTAAAGGTGGTTAGCCTTCCCTTTATATTTATGACACTGACTCAAGAGGTGTCCGAGCCATTAGCACTTATCTTTGAGAACTCATGATAAGGCCTCAGCTGGAGTACTATGTCCAGTTCTGGGCACCACGCTTTGGGAAAGCTCTGGACACATTGGAGAAAGTCCAGAGGAGAGCAACAAAAATGATTAAAGGTCTAGAAAACATGATCCAGGAGGAGAGATCAAACAGACATTCTAGAGAAGGGAAGACTGGGGCGGGGGACGGGGACACGATAACAGTCTTCAAATAGACTGTTTGTTATAGGTTGTTATAACGAGGAGGGTGATACACTGTTCTCCGTATCCACAGAGGACAGGACAAGAAGTAATGAGCTGATATTGCAGCAAGGGAGATTTGGGTTAGATATTAGGAAAATCTTCCTGTCAGGGTAATTTAGCACTGGAACAAATTACCTAAGGAGTTTGTGGAAGGCCCGTCACTGGAGATTTTTAAGAGCAGGCTGGATAAACACCCGTCAGGAATGGTCTAGATAATACTTAAGCCTGCCTCGGTGCAAAAGACTGGACTAGATGTCCTACTGAGGTCCCTTCCGGTCCTACATTTCTGTGATTCCATGACAGGGCTTGGACCCAAGTCACAGCGGGACTCAGGCTCTGACCCACCCACCTAGGAGGGTCTTAGAACCTGGGTGCCTACTGACCCAAGTCAGACTGATTTGTGTGTGGATGGAAGGGGGACTTGGACTCAAACCTGAAGTATAGAGCAGGCTTAGTGTGCAGTGTAGACCTACCCTTTGTGTCTATACAGCACTTTGCTTAACAGGGCCCTGATCTCATTTGGGGGCCTCTGGGAGTCACTATAACAATAAGAGGGGAACGGTTCTTGACCTGCCTGCTAAGACTGCAATCCAGGAGGCTAAATGCTCGATCCTGCACCTAATTAAAGTCCTTACTCAGGCAAAGTCCAACCAGCTTCAGTGGGATGCAACTGGATTAGGACTAAGCAGTTGGCCCAGTATTTGATTTCTCCACACTCTTCTTTCTAGCTGCCAGCTGCCCTGTTCCACCCTGGGGTTGGCAGCATCCCTTTGCCATCAGAGTGTTTGTGTTCCTGTAGTTACACACACCATCCAGGGAATACTTCCCAGGTTATTTAGAGTAGCAAACTGCACTACTGTTAATTCAATTGCAATCCATCGTCGTTGGCTTGACAGGAGCGAATTCATTTGTTATTCATGTGAATGTCACATGTACTCCAGGAGATGCTCCATCATAATTTAGCATTAGTTAATGGCCACTTAAAATGTTCCTGAAGTATCTATAAAAGGTACATTGGCCACGGGATGCACCGGGATGGAAAGAGGAAAATATATCAGTCAACAAACCACATTAACAGAGTGGAGGTTCCAAATATTTCAGTTTGACAGAGAGAATATCTCCACTACTCAGGAGACGGAATCCAAGCCTTAGCACACATGGACAGCTCACCAGGGTTGCTTGAAAATTTTCTGTTCAAACTGTCTTTCCACAGGAAATTGGGTTTCTGACACAACCACATTTTTTGCAAACAGTGTCTGCTTTCATGAGTAGTGCGTAATGGAGGCTGAGGGAGGCTAAGCCTCTCCAAACCTTGCGCCCCCAGGGAAGGGGCAGTGGCAGATTACTGCATGGGTCCACAGGGCCCATGCCCAGGGCCCCTGGCCAATTTGGGGCCTCCAGAAAAATCTCCCCCTGCCACACCCCTGGGAGCATAGAGCTTTTCCGGTCTCGGGGCCACAGTGGAGGGATGCAGTGGAAAGAAACAAGTTGAGGGGGGGACTCAGGGAAAGAGGCAGAGTGGAGGTGGAATGGGGCCACGGTGGCGGGTGGGGCTGAGAGCAGTGAGCAGGGGCATGACCTTGTCTGGGTGACTAGCCTCCATCCATGTCTGCTTTCTATGGAAAATGTTGATTTTTCATCAAAAAAAGGGGCACCTGAAAACCAAAATATTTTAAAGTAGCCCATGATGCACCACAGCCATGCAGCTGCCCTAATAACCCACCTTTCCTCACCAAGAGGGGAGATTGTGGTCCATCATGGGAGATGTAGTTCCACCAGGGAGCCCAAATGATACATGTAACTTGGAGCATTAAGAACCCAAACTACAACTCCCATGAGGCAGCGCAGCAGCATTTCAGAATCAAAATATTTGTTTTTTTTATTTTTTACTGAAATCTCTATATTTTCCCTGGAAAAAATATACAATATCTGACGAGTTTGACTGCTCATATCGTGGTCATCCCAAATAAGAGTTATCACACATGGTTTACAGTCACCAAGGTTATTTCCTTTGCTTTTGAGGGAAACTGAGGCATCTCAGATGCTGCTGTGCTGAAATAATAGGCAAATGATGACTTCTGAATGTAACCACTCTCACCACTTTGTAAAACGGTGAGTATAATGGAGCTGCCCAACTTCCAAATATGCCACTGCACTCAAGTAGAGCACCCATGCAGAGCTGCTGGATGTGCTAAGAGCCCTTGGAAGAAAGGTATCTTCTATCCTGGAGGAACCCCAACATGCCATTGATTTCAGGGGAAGGCCGCAGGACAGCACACCCCTTTGGGGATGTAGATACAAAAGGGTTACACTTACAGCACTTTCTGGTGCTGGTCATTAACGCTTCACTGGGAGCAAGCCAATGAATTTGGGTCTTTATTTTTCCACCTACAGGCAGGTGGTGATTTTTATGTGTTTGTGACTTCCAGTCATTTGACTAAGCATTGCTATCAAGAGTTTACAGCAGCTGAAAGAGGGGCTTCATCCAAGAGACAGCCGGAGAATGGTCCGAAATCAACAAGATGCAATTCAGTAAAGACAAGTGCAAAGTGCTACACTTGGAAAGGAAAAATCAAATGTACAACCACACCGCAGCAAATAACTGGCGAGGTGGTTGTACTGCTGAAAAGGAGCTGGGGTTTAGAGTGGATCCCAAACTGACTATGAGTCAACAATGAGATGCAGCTGTGAAAAAGGCCAGTATTCTGGGGTGTATTAACGGAAGTGTCGTCCGTAACCTACGGGCGGTAACTGTCCTGCTCTACTCAGCACTGGCAAGGCCTCAGCTGGAGTACCATGCCCAGTTCTGGGCACCACACTTCTGGAAAGATGGGGACAAATTGGAGAGAGTCCACAGGAGAGCAACAAAAATGATCAATGATTTAGAAAACCTGACGTATGATGAAAGGCTAAAAAAACTGGGCATGTTTAGTATTGAGAAAAGAAGACTTGGGGGGACCTGATAACAAGTTAAGGACTGTGACAAAGAGAACAGTGATCAAATGATTAAATGTGATCAAAGGTAGGACAAGAATTGATGGGCTTAATCAGCAGCAAGGAAGATTTAGGTTAGACATTAGGAAAAGCTTTCTAAGTATAAGGGAAGTTAAATTTTGGAATAGGCTTCCAAGTCACTTAGTATTGTTTCTGTTTCCTGATTGGAGGATCCAAAACCTTGATAAGCTACTCTACCCAAGATATACATGGTTAAAAACACAAAACAGAGTTTGCTTGATGATTTAACAGATCTCATGAACTGGCCTGGAGTCACGTCCCAGAAACGTTCACATGAGCCAAACATTCTGAATTACGCCTAATAGGGGCCCACCAACATGCCAAGTCAGTCTGTTGAGGATCATGAACTGTGGTACCAGGAAATAAGGGCACAGTGTTAAGAGAGACTGGAAGCCTAGTTGATTGTAAAATTTTCAATGAAGCAGTTTCCAGGCGGAAAAAGCAATTTTGTATAAATCAAAATGTTTCCCCAAGAAACAGTTGAATTTGACAAAACTGCCAATGAAAAAGAGTCAAAACAAATCCTTCTGGCTTCCTCATTTTGTTTTGATTACATCAAAACATTTTGTTGAAGTAATGCTGAAATGGTTTCTTTTAAACTTTCTTGGTTTGTTTAATTTCATCACAACTTTTATATGAATTTAAATATTGGATTTTACATCCTATTTTAATGTTTTGACTTTATCAAAATGAAAAATGTTGATGTTGCTGATCAAATATTTTTTGGAATTTTCCATGACAATTTTCAGAATTTCGACTTTTCCTTCCAATTCAAAACCAACACAAATTTCAAAATGTCAGAATTTCCTGCATAATGAAAATTCTGGTTTCCGACCAGCTGTACTTGGAAGTGAGATCTGATCAAACCCGAGATTGAATGACAAGCCAAGAGGCCCATTTTCAAGCAGGCCCAGCATGGACAGGGCCTAGTGAACATGGGGTCTGCTTTTGAGATCAGGTTTTGTGGGGGAACTGGGCAGAACCTGTCTGCTTGGACTGAGCTTTCCTTGGATTTTCTCATTTTGAATTTTCTCTCCATGTAAAGCTCAGGTGTTGGGAACCAATGTGATGAAGAGAGAAGGAAATGCCAAGTTCTACACCAGTTTGTCTGGTGGTTGCAGGCAAATGGGAAACCTTGTTTGTATCTTAAAACGATGTGATGGTCGAAGGCCATTTGTGGAATTCCGACAGCACTGCACTGAGGACTCAAGCCTGATTCAGAGGTAAATCTATGGGAGCCCAACTTGAAGTTACCTAAACCTTCTTTCATCCACCTCTGTGTGTGCTTCACAGCAGCAGAGATGCCAGCAGGGTGTGTCTACAAGGCAGGTGGGAGCATGGTCCCCAGGTCCAGCACAAGTAGACAGACACGTGCCAGCACTAACGCTGCCTGGGCTAGTGTGCTAAAAATAGCAGTGTGGCCACAGCTGCTCGGGCTAGCCACCTGAATACATACCGAGGGTTCGTGTGGGTTGCTACTTGGGTGGCTAGCCCAAGCCACCTCCCGTGCAGCCGTGGCCACACTGTTATTTATAGGGTGATGGCGGTCCTTGAGCTAGGGATTCAGCCACCTGCGCTGGGAAGCACACTCCCAGCTGCAGAGCGGACACACTTTTACAGTCGAACCCTCGGAATGCAACATACGCTCCCTGTGAAGCACCTAGCGTGAGTCGAAACTTTTTTTTCAACAGCCAATGACTTTTTTTGGCAAAATGAACATTGACATGACAACCGGTCGAAAATTTCCAGCTTTTCAGTGAAAAACTGAATTTTTCTGGATGAAAATGGTCACGAGAAGGAGGAGGGCAATCACTTCTTGAGGAGTGCTAGACACGCTGGTGGGATTCACAAAGGTATGTGGGCATCTAACTCCCATTGGTTTCACCCATCGGCTCTCTGTCTGTATCGTTAAATGCTTCTCAGTCTCTTTTCACCGCCACGTGGCATCACCTCTTCCTCTCTCTGGTGCTGTGATCTCCTGGGCTGAGATCCTACAGGGGGCAGAATGTGGGACACACTCCCTATCGTCTAGCTGGGCTCTATTCAGACTTGGCTTATCGGCCTCATTTCTGTCTCTTAAAAGGCAACACGTGGTTTTTTAGAACCCACTGGCAATCAAATGCCAATCTTAAAACAACTGCTGAGCTTTATAACCCATAGCGGTAGCTGCCACTCAGCTCAGATCTCCCTAGATGAATATTTAAATTCTCATTACCACTCAATTCTCTTGGAAACAAAACAACGTTTATGGTCAATAAACAACTTCCCACAGATGTATTTTTATTGGGTTCCTCCATGGTGGGGACATTCCTGGCCAGAGAAGGCCATTTATAGCCACTGAAGGAGAACAGGGTAATTTTTTGTTTTCAAGTTAAGATCATTTTTACAAGGCAGCCCTCTGCGATGCAGCCTGCTGGATTTATGAGCCATGAGAGCTGCTATACATTGCATGAGGGATTGGCTACAGCAGGGGTGGCCAACCTGAGCCTGAGAAGGAGCCAGAATTTACCAATGGACGTTGCCAAAGAGCCACAGTGATACGTCAGCAGCCCCCGATCAGCACCCCCATCCTGCTCCCAGCGCCTCCTGCCCACTGGTAGCCCCGCTGATCAGCTGTTTTGTGGCATGCAGGAGGCTCGGGGGGGGGGGGAGAATGAGGGCACGGCAGGCTCAGGGGAGGGGGTGGGAAGGGGTGGAGTGGGGGTAGGGCCTATGGCAGACCCAGGGGTTGAGCAGTGAGCACCCCCCGGGACACAGGAAAGTTGGCACCTGTAGCTCCAGCCCCGGAGTCGGTGCCTAGACAAGGAGCCGCATAGTAACTTCTGAAGAGCCGCACGTGGCTCCGGAGCCCCAGGTTGGCCACCCCTGGGCGACAGTGAGGATTTATTGAGCACTGTTGATCAGGATCTGAGCTCCCAGTGACATTGACTTTTCTGGGCAGGGGGATATAAGTTAGCCGAGACATCACTCTGTGTGTATCTTCCCCCGTGTCATGTGAAGAGCTGATCAGGAAGTTTTTCACAAACTAGTTTTTTGCCCCCCTCTGCAAAAGTGAAATTTGTCAAAAACCAGAACTGTTCATGAAACAGGGTCAATTTCACCAAATCTTCTAACTCCAGAAGCGATTGGGAAAAAAAGTTTAGAAATTGTCCAAACGTCCCATTTTGACATTTTTTTTAAAATGAAAAGTTTGGGGGTTTCGAGTTGAAACGACATCTTGCTTTGAAATTTTGGTAAATTTAGACCAAAAAAGAAGGTATTCTTTTAAAAAAGAAAAAGAAAAAAGGAAAGATTCAAAATGAAGCATTTGGAAATTATTCAAATGAAATGTTGCAATTGACCCAAACGGATTCATTTATTTATCTAAAGATTTTTTTTCAGGTCACAAGAGTTGTTGAGATTTTCAAGCTTTTTCATCCCCAGTCAGGCGAGAAAATGTGTTGATATCTGGACATTTTTGGTGGGACCAGAAAACCATCTTCTCATCCAGGGACAGTCCTGGGGGGCCCTGGTGCATGCACGGGGCAACAAGTGTAGGAGAAAGTGACAGAGAGAGGTGCCCGTGCAGCACAGCATAGGGCGGTGGACAGTATTTAGAGAAAATCACACCCACCCTTTCTTTCACCTTGAAGGAAGAAACAGTTTGTATAAATCTGCCACACCTAGGCATAGGGCTCAACACATGGGTCTACCTAGCATACTGAACTGGAACTCAGCTAAGGGCTCCCACATGGCTATAGCTGAATCATAGAATCATAGAATATCAGGGTTGGAAGGGACCCCAGAAGGTCATCTAGTCCAACCCCCTGCTTGAAGCAGGACCAATTCCCAGTTAAATCATCCCAGCCAGGGCTTTGTCAAGCCTGACCTTAAAAACCTCTAAGGAAGGAGATTCCACCACCTCCCTAGGTAACGCATTCCAGTGTTTCACCACCCTCTTAGTGAAAAAAGTTTTTCCTAATATCCAATCTAAACCTCCCCCTCTGCAACTTGAGACCATTACTCCTCGTTCTGTCATCTGCTACCATTGAGAACAGTCTAGAGCCATCCTCTTTGGAACCCCCTTTCAGGTAGTTGAAAGCAGCTATCAAATCCCCCCTCATTCTTCTCTTCTGCAGGCTAAACAATCCCAGCTCCCTCAGCCTCTCCTCATAAGTCATGTGTTCCAGACCCCTAACCATTTTTGTTGCCCTTCGCTGGACTCTCTCCAATTTATCCACATCCTTCTTGTAGTGTGGGGCCCAAAATTGGACACAGTACTCCAGATGAGGCCTCACCAATGTCGAATAGAGGGGAACGATCACGTCCCTCGATCTGCTCGCTATGCCCCTACTTATACATCCCAAAATGCCATTGGCCTTCTTGGCAACAAGGGCACACTGCTGACTCATATCCAGCTTCTCGTCCACTGTCACCCCTAGGTCCTTTTCCGCAGAACTGCTGCCTAGCCATTCAGTCCCTAGTCTGTAGCTGTGCATTGGGTTCTTCCGTCCTAAGTGCAGGACCCTGCACTTATCCTTATTGAACCTCATCAGATTTCCTTTGGCCCAATCCTCCAATTTGTCTAGGTCCTTCTGTATCCTATCCCTCCCCTCCAGCGTATCTACCACTCCTCCCAGTTTAGTATCATCCGCAAATTTGCTGAGAGTGCAATCCACACCATCCTCCAGATCATTTATGAAGATATTGAACAAAACCGGCCCCAGGACCGACCCTTGGGGCACTCCACTTGATACCGGCTGCCAACTAGACATGGAGCCATTGATCACTACCCGTTGAGCCCGACAATCTAGCCAGCTTTCTACCCACCTTATAGTGCATTCTTCCAGCCCATACTTCCTTAACTTGCTGACAAGAATACTGTGGGAGACCGTGTCAAAAGCTTTGCTAAAGTCAAGAAACAATACATCCACTGCTTTCCCTTCATCCACAGAACCAGTAATCTCATCATAAAAGGCGATTAGATTAGTCAGGCATGACCTTCCCTTGGTGAATCCATGCTGGCTGTTCCTGATCACTTTCCTCTCATGCAAGTGCTTCAGGATTGATTCTTTGAGGACCTGCTCCATGATTTTTCCAGGGAGTGAGGTGAGGCTGACTGGCCTGTAGTTCCCAGGATCCTCCTTCTTCCCTTTTTTAAAGATTGGCACTACATTAGCCTTTTTCCAGTCATCCGGGACTTCCCCCGTTCGCCACGAGTTTTCAAAGATAATGGCCAATGGCTCTGCAATCACAGCCGCCAATTCCTTCAGCACTCTCGGATGCAACTCGTCCGGCCCCATGGACTTGTGCACGTCCAGCTTTTCTAAATAGTCCCTAACCACCTCTATCTCCACAGAGGGCTGGCCATCTCTTCCCCATTTTGTGATGCCCAGCGCAGCAGTCTGGGAGCTGACCTTGTTAGTGAAAACAGAGGCAAAAAAAGCATTGAGTACATTAGCTTTTTCCACATCCTCTGTCACTAGGTTGCCTCCCTCATTCAGTAAGGGGCCCACACTTTCCTTGGCTTTCTTCTTGTTGCCAACATACCTGGAGAAACCCTTCTTGTTACTCTTAACATCTCTGGCTAGCTGCAGCTCCAGGTGCGATTTGGACACACTGAACTGCCCAGATTTGAGACAGAACACCTCTGACACAGTGAACGTCATGTCATCAGCATAGCAGCCCTTAGCAGCCCATAGTAACCCTTCTTGTTACTCTTAACATCTCTGGCTAGCTGCAGCTCCAGGTGCGATTTGGACACACTGAACTGCCCAGATTTGAGACAGAACACCTCTGACACAGTGAACATCATGTCATCAGCATAGCAGCCCTTAGCAGCCCATAGTAACCCTTCTTGTTACTCTTAACATCTCTGGCTAGCTGCAGCTCCAGGTGCGATTTGGACACACTGAACTGCCCAGATTTGAGACAGAACACCTCTGACACAGTGAACGTCATGTCATCAGCATAGCAGACTGCATCGTGGGCACACTGAGCCAGCCATTCTGGGTACAGCAGGCATATCCAGCTTCCTGTGAGCTGGCAAACTGAATGCAGCTAGCATTTCCAACTGGTTGCGGTTGGTACACTGGCCTGGATACAGATGTGACAATGAACCATCTATTTAAGGTATGGCTTCCATTACTGTAGTATCTGAGGACTTTGCAATCTTTTAAAGTGATCGTCCTCATAGCACCCCTGTGAGACAAGGCAGTGCCATTACCCCTATTTTACAGGTGGGAAACTGAGGCACAGAGAAACTAAATGACTTACTGAAAGTCATACAGGGAGTCTGTGGAAGAGCAAGAGAATCATTGTGATGCTACGCTCCATATTCTTTATGAAAATATGCTTATAATATGGGTACGACATAACTGAGATATACTTTAAGTGAGATGGGTCTTTTACGTAGGATGACCAGATAGAAACTGAAAAAACGGGACAGGGGGTGGGATGTAATAAGCATCTATATAAGAAAAAGTCCCCCAAAATGGTACTGTCCCTTTAAAAACGGGACATGTGATCACCCTACTTGTAAGGTATCATTGGAAAGGTTCTGATTTACTGAATGTGATTATCTAATTTGTATGCATGTATGATTTCTGTACCTAAAGTTAGTCCATACGCCTATGTAACAATTAAAACTGGGTATAATTAGACTAATCTAATTGCCTTCTATGACGAGATAACTGGCTATGTGGATGAGGGGAAAGCAGTGGACATGTTATTCCTTGACTTTAGAAAAGCTTTTGACACGGTCTCCCACAGTATTCTTGCCAGCAAGTTAAAGAAGTATGGGCTGGATGAATGGACTATAAGGTGGCTAGAAAGCTGGCTAGATTGTCGGGCTTAACGGGTAGTGATCAATGGCTCCATGTCTAGTTGGCAGCCGGTATCATTCAGAGTGTCCCAAGGGTTGGTCCTGGGGCCGGTTTTGTTCAATATCTTCATTAATGATCTGGAGGATGGCGTGGATTGCACCCTCAGCAAGTTTGCAGGTGACACTAAACTGGGAGGAGAGGTAGATATGCTGGAGGGTAGGGATAGGATACAGAGGGACCTAGACAAATTAGAGGTTTGGGCCAAAAGAAATCTGATGAGGTTCAACAAGGACAAGTGCAGAGAGATGGAAGAATCCCATGCACCGCAACAGACTGGGGACCGAATGGCTTGGCAGCAGTTCTGCAGAAAAGGACCTAGGGGTTACAGTGGACGAGAAGCTGGATATGAGTCAACAGTGTGCCCTTGTTGCCAAGAAGGCAAATGGCACTTTGAGATGTATAAGTAGGGGCACTGCCAGCGGATCGAGGCTCTTAAGGAAAATTAAGCAGTCATGGGTTAAGAGAGAAGGTCCTCTCATGGATCCGTAACCAGTTAAAAGACAGGAAACAAAGAATAGGAATAAACAGTCAGTTTTCACAGTGGAGGGAGGTAAACAGCGGGGTCCCCCAAGGATTGGTGCTGAGACTAGTGCTGTTCAACGTATTCATAAATGATCTGGAAAAGAAAGTGAACAGTGAAGTGGAAAAGTTTGCAGATAATACAAAATTATTCAAGATAGTTAAGTCCAAAATTCAGTGCAAAAATTTACAAAGGGATCCTATAACATGGGGTAAATGAGCAAAAAAATGGCAGATGAAATTCAACCTTGATAAGTGCAAAGTAATGCACATTAGAAAAAATAATCCCAACTATACATATATAATTATGGGGTCAAAATTAGCTGTTACTATTCAAGAAAGAGATCTTGGGGTCACCATGGATAGTTCTCTGAAAACCCCAGCTCAGTGTGGTGCAGCGATCAAAAAGGCTAAACAAATGTTAGGAATCATTCGGAATATGATAGCAAATAAGACAGACAATACCATACTGCCACTATATAAATCCATGGTGAGCCCACACCTTGAGTACTGTGTCCACTTCTGGCTGCCCCATCTCAAAAATAATATGGTAGAACTAGAAAAGATTCAGAAAAGGGCAACAAAGAAGATCCAGGGGACGGAACGGCTACCAGATGAGGAGAGACTAACCGGATTAAGGCGGTTCAGCGTAGAAAAGAGATGACTAAAGGGGGTATGTTGGAGGTCTATAAAAATGGTGAGAAAAAGTGAATAGAAAAAGTGTTATTTATCCTTTCCCACAACTCAAAATCCAGGGATCACCCAATGAAATTAATAGGCAGCAAGTATAATACAAACAAGCGGAAGTACTTTTCTCCCCAAATTAACCTGTGGAATCCATTGCCGTGGGATGTCGTGATGGCCAAAACTATAATTGGGTTCAAAAAGGAGCAAGATAAGTTCCTGGAGGATAGCCATTGACGATCAGGGATTCAACCCCATGCTCGGGGTGAACCTAAATCTCTGACTGCCGGAAACGAGGTGGGGATCACTCCAACTGCCCTGTTCAGTACATTCCTTCTGAAGATCTGGCATTGGCCACTGTCAGAGACAGAATACGGGGCTAGGTGGGCCCTTGGTGTGACCCAGTTTGGCAGCTTTTATGTTCTTAGGTTTTATTAAACCTGGGGTGTCACAAACCCTTTTTTGAGTCACACGAGCCATTTTTTCCTCTCTTTCATTTAAATTGTTGGGGTGTTTTCTAAAGGAAATTTAGTTAAAAATAAGCTGCGTTTCCAGCAAGGCTGAATCCTGAGCTCAGCAAACAATAAGAAACCACGTCTGAAAGTCTGTCCTGCCTCTGCAGCTAAATCAAATAAGAAATGACGGCATTCCATACTCCAGAATGTATGCTTAGCGACAGCCAAATGGAGCTCCACCCTCCAACGTTCCAAGCTCCTTTCAAAACCTAGAACCCCCGGTTTGCCAGTGAGTTCTAGGTTGGGCGAGACCAGAGCTCTATCTCTAAACATGTCCATTGCCTAGTAAATTTGGGCTTCTACTCAATGGATTTGTGTGCAACAGAGATCATTCAAACTGAGCCAGCAACAGCGAGTTCCTGCCTGGGAGTGTTTTCAAACGCAAAGGCAAAGGACAATTTCACAGTCTCTGTCATGTTGTCACTCTTTCCAAACATGCAATAATTGCACTTGGAGGTTTTGCTAATCAAACAGCCTCCAGACACTTCTGTTCCCTGGCAGGATGTCTCCACAGAGGGGATTGCTGCAGAGTGGGGGCAATGCATGGGGAGCGGTTGCACTGACTTTCCTCACCCCTTTGTTCCTAGCCTTTTCCTGACATCACACCCTGAGTCTCTTGCAAGTCCCAGGTTGGTTCCCAGGCTGCCGGGAGAACAGGAGGCACCATGTGCAGTTTCACAGTAGCGCAAGAAATCAAAGAAACCAAATTGTCACTCGGGCCCCAGTCCTTTTCCCCACAGCAGGAGAAAGGCCACAATGAGCCGCACCATGCACCACTAGGATCCCCCTTCGCTGTGGGAAGAGCATGGCTGGGCTCCAATGCCTCTCTCACTGACTCTGCTGCTCCCCTGGAGCCAAGCAACTCTTCCATGAGAGCTGAGTCCAGGCTGTGTGTCAGGGAGGCCCGTGAGGAGACACGTCTTAGTCAGCTAGAGTGAGCTGAGCAAGGCTAGGGAAGCAATAGGAAGCCCTGGCTGAGAGTCATTCCTGACCCTGCCCTCTAGCTTAGTGGTTCTCAGCCAGTGGTACATGTACCCCTGGGTATGCAGCAGTCTTCCAGGGGTACATCAATTCATCTAGACCAGTGTTTCTCAACCTGGGGGCTGCAGCCCCCAAGGGGCTGGCAGGATGGGTTTAGGGGCGTCGCAAGTGCAGGGCTGGCGTTAGTGGGTGGCAACTGCCTGGGGCCCCATGCCACAGAGGGGCCCACAAAGCTAAATTACATGCTTCAGCTCTGGGCAGTGGGGCTCAGGCTTTAGACAGACTCACAAGTGAAAACCAGGTTCAAGCACCACACTGAAATGTAAGTACAACATTCATATTCCCATCTATTTATGTTATAATATGGTAAAAAGGAGAAAGTCCGCAGGTTTCCAGTCATCGTGCACTGGGACACTTTTGTGTTTTGATGTCTGATTATGAAAGCAAGCAGTTTTTTAAGTGAGGTGAAACTTGGGGGTACGCAAGACAAAGCAGCCTCCTGAAAGGGGGACAGTTTCTGCTAAGGTGGAGAGCCACTGGTCTAGTGTCTAGGTCCCCACCTAAGCTCCTCACAGGCATGAATGCGATTGTCCTCTCAACTCCCGTGTGAGGCAGGGCACTGCAAGTGTCCCCATGTCACAGATGGGGCACTGAAGCCCAGCAGGCCGGGTTGCTAAAGGTATTTAGGCACCTACGGGTGCAAACTGGTGTCTCATGGGATTTTCAAAAGCTTTCATAAGTCACACTCGGTGTCCATCTCAGTCTGCAGGCACCTAAACACCTAGCTCAGAAGGATCAAGCAATTTGCTGAAGCTCGCAGAGGAAGCCTGTGGCTCAGCAGAGATTTGAACACGGGTCTGACAAGTCCAAGACTAGGGACCTCAGCACCGTTCCTCTCTAGCACTAGCAGATGCAGCAAAAATTGTCCTTTACAGTGATTACAACCAGGTACTTGCCTTTGCTACTGCTCCAGCAATCCTAACCTTGATTTTCATTTCCTCACCCATCTTAAACCAGCCGCATCCCCTTGGCTGTCAACATCCGCCCCGCTCAGACCATTCTTTACCCCGCTCTTTGGGGAATTTGCATCTCCCTCCGGCTCAGAGCCCATTTTTGGTGGTCATTCCTTGGACGGGCCAGACCGACTCAGGAGCCACAGAGGTTTCGCTTTATGGTGGCACGAATATCTTTGGTGAAGGGAGTCACTCCAAATGCACAGCTCAGCATTTCTGTCCCTCTAGCTGAACAGATTGGGTTTGCAAAAGTACGTCAAGGCCTCTGGCAAGGAGAGGCGGAGACTCCGAGCCCCCAGCTGGCTCTGTCACACAGGCAGAGATTCTTTGCCTCCTCTGAGGTCCCTTTTACACACATTCGGTCTCCTCTCTATATACTGTCAGAACACGTCTCTCCATGACAGGCATATGGTCCTTCATTACCCCAGCATCTCACAGCCTTCAGTGTCTCCTCCCTCACAGCCCCATGTGGAAGGGGATTGCTGTTAGCCCATTGTACAGCTGGAGACCCGAGGCACCAAAGGGCAGGTCTTCACCGGCACTGGAGGTGTAACTTGTAGCTCACATTTCTCTGACCTAGTGGGGGTGCTAACAGTAGAAGTGTAGCCAGGAGCGGTGGGGAGAGGCTTGCTGCCCCAGGTACATTGCTAGGGTCTTGGTCAGGATCAGATATAGGACAGCTAGCCCCTCCCACTGCTCGCGGCTACACTTCTGTTTTCAGTGTGCTCCCTGAATCAGCTTCCAGCTCCAGTGTAGAGGGTAGACCAGTAGGGGGTCATGGTCATGGAGGGAGAGATGATCTCTCAGGTAGCCAGGGCCAGTCTCATGAAGAATTTGACTATCAGGACAGAGAGCTTGAATGGGGCTTTGTATTCAGCGGGGAGGCAGGTGAGAGAGCAGAGCCCTGGGCTGATGTGTTCACAGAGACCTGTGTGGTTGAGCAGACAGGAGGAGATGTTTCCTCACAGGGCACCCACGTCTGTGTGTCTCTCTGACCCTCGATGTGTCCCACTTACAAAACAGCAAATCAGTGCTCAAGGAGGAGTCCAGTTCAGACACAGAACCAAATTGCCCTGATGCTGCTGATTGTCCTGGAGGCATCTCTGCACATTGTCCTGGAGGCATCACCCATGACTCTGTACAAGTAAATCCCACCATTATGAATACAGAGAAGAGTAGCTAGCAAGGTCCCTTCACCTAGTTCTACGCACGTGTGTCTCCCACCTCCCTCCTACTATTTCTAAATACCTCTCTCTCTCCTTCTTCCCCTTCTCCTGAGCCCTGTCATCCCATCAGGTAGCTGCACTCAAAGAGGCACCATTGTACTGGACACAGCCTAGTTCCAAGCAACCCGAAGTCCCACAGCAAGGGAGCAGGGCAATGCTCCCAGCAAGTGCAGTGGCGTGCAAACCCTTTGTGCTTATCGTGCATGAGGGCAAGGCTCATGCAATGCTGTCCTATTAACAAATGTCTGCATTTAAATATGTGCCACTCAGCCTATGTGGCTGCACCGCATCTCCTGTGATGAGTCCATTTTCTGCAATGGGGAACCAGGACTAGAACTCTGGGACTACAGCTCCAAAAACATGGATCTTTCCCACTTGAGCTAAAGAAGAATGCCATCAGCGAGCACCAATGGTAGGTCCTAGAGGATCTGTCTGAGATCAAGTCTTGTCAGTGCAAGAAGCACTCTTTTTCATGTCGGATTTCCCTCACTAATGAGGATTGCTAGCTCCTTAGGACAACACCTCAAACAGATTATTGAGCAAATATTACCAATTTTTGATTAATAATTTATCCAGATTTTTTTTATATATTTAACCAGCTCAAATAACCAACATCCAAAAGTGATTCTCCAAAAGTGGATGAAGAATGAGCATAAAAAAGCTTAGAATAGGGTAATCAGAGTGAAAAAAGGCTATTTTAGCAACTTAGTACTCCAGTTATGGGTGTGTTAGAGAGTGAGAAAGGAACATTTGGAGATTAGGTAGGTAGGTAAGTAGGTAGATTTTTCCCCTAATGGAAATATTTACATGAGGCAGTATCCATTGTGAGGAGACTATCTATTGATGATCATTTGTACTGAAAATAAATACACATACAACAATAAAGACAAATACACACATGGAGTCTTAATGTTACCACTGACATAAATGGACCCATACAACAGTATGTATAAAACAGTTCTCAATTAGCAGATGATGTTAGATAGAATCACATTTCTTCATGCATTTCAATCCATGTGTGGTTATAATTTCCTGAAAACCCCAGTTCTCTGTCTGCTGGTAGAGGCTATTCTCTCTCTTAGGATACAAGACAACACTGATAATACCCCACCTCCTCTCCTGTGCTTGTGTCCTCTGTATTTGCACCTGAGCAGATGGGATCTGCTGCCTGACACGCCCGTTGTGCTCAGTGGAGCTGGGCGAGCTGATGGCTGCTAGGATTCATTTGACACTGCTCTCTTTACGGACATACACGCACCCCACTTGCTATTATTGCACACATAGGATGGAGTGGGCCCACCCCTCCCTATTTTCCTGCCCTCTGCTCTCCTGTCTCCTCTGTGCCATCTCTCCTCTCCAGCACTGCCCCTTCCTGGTCTGCCCTCTGCCACTGACTCAGTCTGTCCACTCTCCCAGTGCTTGAATTATTTCTGTAGTTGATCCCCTCCTTCCTCACCTTCCCAGCTATTAGGCATCCTCCCATGAAACCATCACGGAGCTTGGTCCTACCATTAGAGAAGCAAAGCGATAGAGCACCAAGCAGGGTGGTGGGTGCATGGGGCCCTGATCCTGCATTGCTGAGAGCACTGCACCATAGCTATCCTACCTGGTACGAGAGCGGCGCACATAGGGGTCTCAGCAGCTTAAGGGGTGCGCATGAGACCATGTCTCAGACATACCCATGCTTTTTTACCCTACGGTGCCCAATGCACTTGGCACACTCCACAAACATGCCCCCTCAGGCTGCCCGATGCCTAGGTACCAAACATTCCTGGGCACACGGTGCTCTGATGGTTCCTGCCAACACAACCAAGAGCTTGTTGCAGTTTGTGGCTTCTGGGGTTTCTTGCAGTTCTCTCCCTGCCCATTTCTGGAGAGCACCGATGCTGGAGTCTGGCTCAGGACCCTGATCTCCTGCCGTGCACTAAGGGAATAGCCGCCAGGCCCGCAGGCCCAATGGGGAAGCTTCAGTGAAGCCTCCATGCCACCCTGAATGCAGCGGCCTGCTGAGGCTGCTCATTACACGCAGAGGGGCCAGGCTGCAAGCTCACCACAGCTGGGCTCAGCGTGACACGAAGGCAGAAATGTTCCGAGGCTGCAATGTGGCATTGCTGCAAGATTATTTCACGCATGCACACCCCAGAAAAATGCCAATAGGAGGCAGCCCCCGTTCATGCTTAAATTGGGGCCTTGCAGGAGCAGCAGTTTTGAGGAGGAGGTTTCCAAGGGGAAGCCGTGTTAGTCTGTAGCAGCAAAAACAACGAGGAGTCCTTATGGCACCTTAGAGACTAACAAATTTATTTGGGCTTCTTCCCAATGGGGTGCCCTTGTATTCCTCTGCCCCAAACACTCTGCTTGGGATATTGGTGTGCCCCACAGTCACCCCTTCATCTGCTGCTAAAAATATTCACCTATTGCCTAATATTCAATGCTTCACTGACCACTGGGATTCCCGTTTTTCACAGTGTTATCTGCTTTTGCGCACCAGTTCCAGAATCAGCCTGGAGAAGGATGCTAAGTCCTTGGGAAACTACTTGGATGCATTTTTACAGAAAAGCCTAGGAATTCACTACCGCAAGCTGCCCAGAATATGATTAACCATTGGCTGGGAGGCATTGGCAGTATCTCGGGAGGAAGGAAGCACAGAGTGTACAGAAAACACAGCTGGAATCCTGTTAAATAAATAACAGAGCATGAGCATGGGAAGGGAAGGGGGAGAAGAGCGGAATGGAGCGAAGCCACCTACTCCATGCACCATGGCTATGCATTCCCCTTGCCTGCCTTCCCCCACAGAGCTGAGATGACATGTGAGGCTGTCACACTGCATTATGTTCACTTGTGGGAGCAGAAGCTGTGCAAACCCACACCCAGAGCGGCACTTCAGTGCAGACCCCCCCTCTGGCTAATGGGTTCCTGTTTCTTTGCCCTCTAGACTGGGAAATGCGCAATTTGGTCAAGCGAACGAGAAGCAAGCAAGAGTTCCCAGGGTGGTGCATCTGATCAGGACAGAGCCCTGCACTTTACATCGAAGTATCCCCTAGAGGTGAAACCAAACAATGGAGCCTTGTCCATTATGAGCACCTAGGAACCAGTGCTAATATAACCGCACCACGTATCCACAGGACAATCAGTAGCGAAAGGAAAACAGCCCTAGAGGAGATGGGGGATGTACAGTGGTGATTTATAAACCAGCCTTTAAAACCATGGCACCTCTTTTTCCATCTGGCGCCACTCTGGTATCAATGCCAGGAAACCACATGGCGCACAGGGCAAAGGAGCAGTAGCTTGAACAGGTCACAAAATGAATCCTGATGGTCAAATGCACAGATTATGAATCACCAGCCTTCAGCTTCTAGTTTGGGGTGTGGGGAATCGTAGGCGAAAGGGGTCAGGGGAGCACATTATTCAGGCCGTTGCTTTTGAGCAGAGGTTTTCACCTTACATGACACACCAAAGATAACCTTATCTTAAAAGAACTAGAGTATTCTTCAGGAAGGGTCCAAATGACTACATCCTATGGCAGAGCTCCCATCGGGGCCATACTGTAGTATTTCTTTAGAAGGATGACACTTTACCCTGCAAAGGCCCTGGCTGGTCCTTGCTGGGGCTAACCTCCTTTGGCAGACTAAGTGTTCTGCAGCAGCCCATGGATGGTCTGCGTCCTTTCGAAATCACTGTGTTCATGGAAAGTCAATCATAGAAACACAGTGCATCATTCCAGAGTGACGACCCCTGGATTTTAAGTGTCGGGTAAAATCACCAAAAGTTACTAAGGGCCAGATCCTCAAGGGTATTTAGGTTTCTATGGGGAGTTAGGCACCTACATACCTTTGTGACTCTGGGATCAAATTATTTAGGAGCCTAAGTCCCATTGGCCTCCATTCAGGATCCTACATGCCTTGGTTTTGAAAATGGGAATTAGGTTCCTAAGTCACTGAGGCGCTTTGAAAATGTTACCCTGTAAGTGTTTGGGACTTGTTCGCTCTCGGCTAATAGACACTTGCTGCATAATAGTGAGTCTGCATCTGGTTTGGGGAGGCCTGTTCTACAGGGAAGAACCATTTGCACTGTTGGGATCTAGATTACAAGCACTCCCAGAGACCAAGGACTTCGCTCAGGGATCGCTTTCGGCTCAGGCCAGTGTCTGACTTGAATGATACTTTTATTGCTTGAACTCTCCTATGGGCTTCTCTTTCCCACCCATCCATGCCCCCCCCCCCCCCATCTGCCTTCCCCATTCTGACATACACACACTGGTCTGCTCCCGGGCAACAGCACAGGGTTTAGTGCCTGTCCTGTCTTAATGCACCTCTGTACACCTTCCTATCCTCTGAACAATCCCAGCTGTGTTTAATGGCCTACAAGCCGCGATTCCTGCTCATAACCAGGTAGCTGGTTCTGAAGGGGGTGGGGGCTCGGTGGGGGCTCGTAAGTTGGAAACTGCCAACAACTGCTCCATAAAATACAACGTTCCCCACTCGGGTGTTCCAGGAAAACATTCTCCAGCGCAGCCATGTGCCAGCTGGAGTCGCAAGATACAAAAGTAGCGGAGAGAAAAGGTTCCAAAGGCTGCGTTTGTGGAGGTGACACGGCCCCCAGGCCCATGAAATCAACAGACAGCGTAGTCCATCATGACAGCCTAGAAATCAGTGCTCATGTAACCACGCCACGTACCCCCAGCACAACCGGTAGCAAAAAGAGCAAACAATGTACATCCTGCCGAACCAAATGGCTGAAAGCACTCGTTGGTTCACTTAACTCTCCAAAAACCTGCTTCCCCCAGCAAGGAGAGACGCGGACCGGGAGAGCTCCGGTGTAAGTCACAGCTCGGCACAGACCCCAGCAAGAAATGATTAGCGCTCACCTCTGAGACAGCAATCAAACCAGATGGTTAAAAGATACAGACACTGTTCGGAAACCCTCTTTCCCCTCCCCCACCCATGCCAGCATCCCCCGTGCAAGCCTGGCCCCTCTGCTAGCGGAACGGTCACCGCTTTCCCTTCCGCAGGGATGCACGCTTTCCTTCAAGCCACACGCGCGTGTGTGGGTTTAGAGCGGCTGCTTTCCATCCCTGAACCACCACAGGCAAGTGTCAGTCCCTGTCGGGGTGTAATCAAATACTCTTAAGCCATTTGCTTCTCTCACCCTCCCCGGACTCACGCCTCAGCCGGCCGAGGGAACGGACCCAGCCGAGTCTGGAGGATTCATTTTACCTCTCTCCAACGCAGTGGCAGGAAAGGACCCACACTGCACAGCAAACTAGCAACCGCGCCGAGGATTTAAGAGCCAGAATCGCAGGCCGACAAAGCAGGATCCACCTCGAATGATGATGCCGCAAACCGCGGGTCCATCAAAGCCACAAAGCCCAGGCAGAGGCTGCTGTCCCAACGGCTGCACCCAGGCCACTCTGCAGCGCAGCACACTTGCCGTTTGCACGAGAATCTGTCCAGCCCAAGGCACCGGCCGGCCACCACAGCGCACTCATTGCAACATGACAGATCAGACTGCCTGCTGGGGGGTCGCAGGGGCCCCTCCAAATCACAGCTCCAACAGCAAGTGGCCTCTGGGAACTGCTAGCCTGCTAGGGAGGATCAACCAGTACAAAAGGGCTCTGGCAAACAAACTTCAACTCAACAGGCTGCCTGCCTTTTTCCCAGTACCACGCGAGAGAAACCTGAACCCAGCAGAGACGGTTCTCTCTTGACTCACTCTTGGCCAGATCGCATCACCTTAAGCACCTGCTGGATTCTCCACTGCCAAGCCCGGCCGCACGCCCAGAGAAGATAAAGGAAGTAGAAGCTCTTTCCATACTCACAGTTTTGAAGTCCTTCTGGCTGCACTCCCGGCCTTTGAACTTGCAATACAGTAGCATATCCTTCAGGTCGTGCCCCACGCGCCCCAAGAACTCCTGCATATTGAAAATTTTCGGTTTGTATTGCTGAAAGTTGGCCTTTTCCTGGAGAGCGGCCAGGACAGCTGGGTCAGCCAGGTGGGGCGCTGGAATCTGCAGGTTCACATCCAGCAGCGCCAGGAGCTCCCCAGCATGGTACAGGTCATTGGTGGTGAGTCTGGAGAAGCGGAACTCATTGAGGTTACAGATGGTGACTGCAGGGAAAACCAGGCTATTGGCCACTACCTCGTCCACTTTAGTGACGTGCTGGTAGGAGAAATAGAAAGCCACCCGATCCGAGCTCTCCACCAGGAGGAGACCCAGCGAGCCCACAAAGGCCATGGTCCACAGCAACCGCCTTATCGTCACCGGCCCATAGACAAAAATGTGGCGAATCCCATGGAGGGAGGAAGTGTTGGCAAACATCTGGATGCTGGAGGGCTCCAGGCTTCCCATGCTTCCCTCGCTGGTGCTGTCCTTAAGATCCATTGGGGTAGTTTGTTAAAATCCTGGCACTATTTTTCAGGTCAGTGCCTCTCTAGTCAGACAGAACTGTATCTCCCCACCCCCACCTTCCAGTGGGCTTCACCCCTTATCTCTGGGGAGCAAGAGAGGAGAGAAGAAGAGAGGATCAGGCCAGTTGCTGGGAGTTTCTCCTAGGAGCTCAGCAGTAGCCTAGCAGGGGTAAATATTTATATAAAATCCATTCAAACTCTAGCTCTTGATTTCCTCGGTGCGATAAGGAGGGCTGGTTTTATTGAGGGAGACACCAAGGTGATGTGGAAGAGATGTGGGTGGGAAGCGAGAGCTTAGCCAATGGAAATAAAGTCCTCCCCCTACACACACACACTGAACAGGGAGAGAGAACAGAAAGCCAGCGAGGCCGCTTGCAGCCGGCTAACAGCGCCCGATGCACAAGGCTGCCCGCTTTGCCGAGCCGAGGGACGGCGGAGCGGCGCTGCTTTCCCATTGCTTGATTTTTCTGCTCCGATGTTGCTAGCAGCTGGATTCGAGCATCCTCCCAGCCCTGTTTTGGACAAGGCTCCAGATGCTGCCAGTCTCAGCCCTCGGAGAAAGCTGGGAGAGAGGAGGCAGGGGAGTGCCGGAGGGAGAGAAGCAAAAGCCAGCGGGAGAAGCAAAGAGGGAAAGAGATGCAGGGCCCCGCGCACGCACCGACACGGAGCAGCCGGCAGCAAGCCAGCTGCCTTCTCTTCCCTCAGACAGCAGCTGAGGCAAAAGTTAAGGAAGGGCAGGACTTGGTGGGTAGCTGCTGCAGAAAGGGAGAATGGCTCTAGAGAACTGCGGGGTGCAGTCGGGGGGGGGGGCACGTTTCTTCTTGTCCTTTCTCGTTTCTTCCCCTCTCGCTTTCCGTGAGAGCCTGCCCGCTTCGGGACCCCCTGGCACTGCAGACGCTCCAGAGGAGAGAGTAACTCCTCAGCCACCGCCTCTGTGACTTGTCTCCTCCAGGGAGGCGCAGGGAGAGGGGGCTGCTTCCGAGGAACCTCAGGTTGCTGCTGGGATGATGGTGATGTTCATGAGTCATTAATCAATCAAGCCTCTTCCAGAGTGCAAGGAGGAAGCCAAGAAGCTGCCTCTCTATCCCCAGCCCGAGGGTTTCTAAGGGCTCACCCAGCCGCACGTGGAATTTCCAGTGGTTTTCCTTCCTTTGAATGTACACGTGAAAGGCACCGGTGATGTGTTTGTGTTTAAAAGGGTTTCCCAGAGAGGTCACAGTGGGGAGGTGGGGGTCGAGGCCTGCAATATCCTGCAGGAATAACTCCCAACGCTGCAGCATCCCATCTGCAAGCTGCGGCCCATGGGGCCTTGGCTGCCCAGTTTGGGAGCATTTTTGCTCTGTGTTGGCCCCTTGGATTACAGTGGGGTCCCGGGCTGTGAATGAGGTCCCTGCGCACTCAGTAATGATCGTGATCATACACAATAGCTGCATTAGGTCAGACCCGGCACAAAGAAGTAGGGACTGTCTCCCTTTGTTCTGTGTTTGTACAGCACCTTGCACTCTGGGGCCCTGCTCCCTCACTGAGACTAGCTGCTACCACAATGCAAATAGTAAATAATAATAAAGGGGCATTTCTCGCCCTGGAATAAATCCTGCCTGCCTGCTGGCTGCAGCACAGATGTGAAAGAGAAAAAAATCTCAATTCACTGGATTTGCTCCATGCCTAAAGCATGTGTGTGAATTTCAGAGGGGTGAAATCCTGGGCCACACCTGGGCCACACCATTCACCTGTAGTTAATGGTGAAACTCCCCTTGGCTTCAGTGGGGCCAGGATCTCATCCTGGGATGTTAGAAAGCCCCCAAAGGAAAGTTATTGCAAAGACAGCTGACTTAGCTCACCTCAAACCCCTCTGATCAGCTCTGTCCTCTTTTCACCCCCAGGAGCTGAGTCAGTGAGGGGGGGGGCACCCACCAGTGGTCCCCACAGCAACCACCTCCGGAACCTCACCAAGCGGGCCACAACAACCAGCTCAGCACAGAACGCCATGGGCCGAGTGAGCCGGCGGGACAAGGTCTCCTGCTCCATTGCACAATGGAGCCTGTGCAGTTCAATATGTTGAGCTGGACCTCACTTTTGTCTTTAAGGCAGGAAGCAACACCAGGAGTTGATGCAGAGGAAGGGGCATTTTGCTGCAGGGATAGGGTGTCAAGATGGGCAGGGAAAAGGGGAGACAGAGGTTGGGCAGGGGGGAGATGGAGGCAAAACACTTCCTGTCCTGAGCTAACTGCATGAGCTGCTGCAGCTTGAGCTAAAGCTAGCTAGCTGTGTCTGTAACAGGTACCCCGCTTCTACGGCGCGGGCACCCTCGCCAGTATGTTACACCAGCTCCTTCCTGCAGGTTACTCATGCCCGTGCTTCTGAACTTGGACTCCCCCATTCCAGACAACCCCTCCTAAAGCTGATTCCCCACGGGGCTAAAACCCTCCCCCCGGGACAACATTAACCACGGGAACGCAGTGTTCTGGTTTATCACCCTGGGTGCTGTGGTAATAAGGGTGTGCCCTGAAAAAGCCATAACTCTTTGCACGGCTTGAGCTGGCTTGAGGATTGGGCCAAAAGAAATCTGATGAGGTTCAACAAGGACAAGTGCAGAGTCCTGCACTTAGGACGGGAAGAACCCAATGCACCGCTACAGACTAGGGACCGAATGGCTCGGCAGCAGTTCTGCAGAAAAGGACCTAGAGGTTACAGTGGACGAGAAGCTGGATATGAGTCAGCAGTGTGCCCTTGTTGCCAAGAAGGCCAATGGCATTTTGGGATGTATAAGTAGGGGCATTGCCAGCAGATTGAGGGATGTGATCGTTCCCCTCCATTCGACATTGGTGAGCCCTCATCTGGAGTACTGTGTCCAGTTTTGGGCCCCACGCTACAAGAAGGATGTGGAAAAATTGGAAAGCATCCAGTGGAGGGCAACAAAAATGATTAGGGGACTGGAACACATGACTTATGAGGAGAGGCTGAGGGAACTGGGATTGTTTAGTCTGCAGAAGAGAAGAATGAGGGGGGATTTGATAGCTGCTTTCAACTACCTGAAGAGGGGTTCCAAAGAGGATGGCTCTAGACTGTTCTCAATTGTAGCAGATGACAGAACGAGGAATAATGGTCTCAGGTGTCAGTGGGGGAGGTTTAGGTTGGATAGTAGGAAAAACTTTTTTACTAGGAGGGTGGTGAAACACTGGAATGGGTTACCTAGGGAGGTGGTGGAATCTCCTTCCTTTGAGGTTTTCAAGGTCAGGCTTGACAAAGCCCTGGCTGGGATGATTTAGTTGGGGATTGGTCCTGCTTTGAGCAGGGGGTTGGGCTAGATGACCTCCTGAGGTCCCTTCCACCCCTGATGTTCTATGATTCTATGACCCCCTCCAATGCAAGGATCTCAGAGCACTTTACAAGAACAGTCCAGAGAGGTGCTGTAGGTATTAGCTTCTCTGCCTTGCAGACAGAAACCTGAGACTCGAGGGCCCAGCTCCTCAAAGTATTTAGGCACCCAACTCCCATTGACATCAGTGGGAGCTAGGGGCCAAAATACCTTTTCAGCTCTGGGACTAGGAGTTTAAGTGACTGGCCCAAGGTCACATGCAGCATCAGCGACAGAGCCGGCAAGAGAATGCTGGAGTCCTGTTATGTAGTCCCTTGTGCAAACCACACTCTCTGATGAGAGTAGTTCATGGAGGCAAATGGCACCGGAAACCTCTGCACTGGAGAGCGCACACCAGGGCAGAAGGTACCTGACTGTCCAAGTGAGCCAGCCTCCCCCCGCACACACACCATACAGTTCCTTGCAACCAGGAAATGCCTCCTACCCTGCAGGCTGGGAGCCGTGATAGACACATATCACAGCAGTTCACAGCTAGTCACACTGTCTCGCAAGGATCTACCCAGGCTACCCACATGGCCCCCAGTACCCCGCTGCAATTTAACATGTTCACTCTCTGAACACCCTGGGAGGGAGGCAGCATCTTTAGCTGGACATAGAAACCTTTAACGTTAGATATCCCAATGTAGTGTGATAATAAGGCAGATTGTTAGACCCATGGAAAAAAAAACCCAGCAGATTCAATTATTTTTCTAGCAACTGGCAAATACAGAAGGAAACCAGCCAGGCCTGTCAAATACTGGCCAGATGGTAACCCTACCATCAGAGCACAAACCCAGTCCTCTCTGGAGGGCGCCTGCCTTATCAGCTGCTCAAAGCTTTTTATGGCAGCCCCATAGACTGTGTATTATAGACAGTAAGGGTGAAAACCCAAGACTTAAGCGTGGCCTAGGGCCTGTGCTCTGACTCTGTGCAAGGGGGAATTTCACCCTAAATTGTCACCTATAAGGAGCTCCTCTGTGACACACCCCATCAGAAGACTCCCCCGCCCGCTCAGGGCTCAGGGCACCAACAAGCTCCCTTGTAACGATGGCCCATGCTGTAGCAAGCGCTCCAGAATGATACACACAGCCCATCGCCAGCTCTGTCTTGGGGGCAACCAGCCACTGTTTTAGAAACTCTCTGCTGTGGCTTGATTTCCTCACCCAGCAGCCCAGCTGTTGCTATCCCAGCTGATTGACCGAGGAGGGTGGCCATGAGGAATGAGGAGGCAGCTGCTGATCAGACCCCTGCTGTTGATTTGTGAGGGGGATTTGAAAAGCATGGGGCAGAGTTACCTTCTTTGTTTCCAAACCTTTCCATGGGTGTGGCCAGACGACCTCCTGGATCCGCCCCATTTTTCTCCCCACCCATCTACCAGGAGTTGTAGTAGTGGGGGGTTAGCTTTGCAGGCCAGAAGTCTGGGGAAAGGGCCTTGCAAAAGCCTATGTCTTGTTATACAGAAGCAGTTGGGAACTAATAAAGAGTGTCTCTTTCAAGCACCGAATACCACACTAACTTCCTCCCTGCCTCAGTCTCCCCAGTGGTAGTGTGAGCACTTTCTCCTCTACAGCTTCTGCTGTTCGGAACCATTTCTCTTCCCCACTGGCTCTCCATGTGCTTTCTGATCTCACTTGCAAACCTCCCTCTTTCCCAACTGCTGTGGTAGTGGCCTGATGAGTTATTGCTTTCATTTATTCCCCACAACCTGCCTTTCCCATCCTGTATTCCGTAATTCACACCATTCGCCATCTGCTGCCTTTTATTATTTAACTATGTACAGTGCTTTGGGGACAGTTTGCATAAAGAACGCCAGGCAGCCCTATGCTGGGTATGTTTGCTGAGCTGTTCTCAGTTGTTCATAAGGTCTGCTTGCTGGAGAAGTGGGTAGTTTGTGGGGATTCACTAGACAGCCATAGGACTAGAGAGACAACTGCCTAGTATGCGCATGCGTGCTCGCACGTTTTCACACTCGTGCACCAGTATTGTCTACTGGATGGGAACGGGAACGGCTGACCTGGACCCCTAAGAGGCAGTGGAGGTTTTGCTTTAGCTACCCTGGGAGGGATGGGTGTCTGAGGACCTGCTGTTGCCATGAGGTCGCGGCGGATGTGGTGTGCAGCTTATGGACAATGGCTGTGACAGCAGGAAGGATGGGGTAGTGGTCAGGGGACTAGCCTGGGACTTGGCAGATCCAGGTGCAATTCTCTGCTTCCTCAAACAATTCCTCTGTGACCTTGGTCAAGACCCTTAGCGTCTTCAGCTGTGTAATGGGTTGAACAGCACTGCCGCACAGGGTGCCAGAGAGTTAAACACACTAAAGGGTCTGACATGTTCTGACACTACATCAGTGGGGGCCAGATAAGCCTCAGTGCTAGCTCTTAGTGGCCATGTCCTTATTACACAACCTTCCCATGATGCAACTTTTGTGCCTGGGAGGGGACAGCAGGGCAGTACCGGCTGACTCAGCAATTTGCCCCACATGTGAGGTTAGCTAGGCAGGTGCCTCGCACTCCTTGAGTCTCAATCAACTCTTCTCAGTAAACCAGGGAGACCAGTAGACGTCTCGGTAGGTGCATTGTCTAGGCAGCTTTCTCTCTAGTCCTATGGGGAAACAGAGAACAGAGAATAAGCGTGCCTCGGAAAGTCTCCTCGTCTTCCTCCCACGCAAAGGAGAGGCTGGGAAGCAACAGGGCAGGGAGCTGATCAAGGGAATATTAAAGAACAGATTTGAAGGAAGAGATTGTTTTCCCTCTGGTGTTTCTGCATTGAAAAGACCTCTCCTGCCCTCTAGCGTCTCAACCCACCCCTGCTGCTCTTGGAAGGAAAGCTACTTGGGGTGTTTATAAAAGTATGAAGAAAAAGACGTCAATGGTTTGAGTTTTTTTTTCCTGGACTTTCTCTGTGCTTCTTTGCTGCCAAACAACGGTGAAAGTTCTGAGCCATTGTCACTTTGAAACACGTTGAGAGTGAATGACTCGAATCTGGCTGGGAACAGGATCATCTAGTCTGACCTCCTGCAAACCCAGGCCAGGGAACGTCCCCAAGAGAGATTCCTGCATCAGGTCATTTAGAAAGACAGCCACACTGGATGTAAAGGCTCCAAGTGTGGAGAATCTACTACACGCTTTGGTAAATTATTTCAGTGGTTAATGACCCTCACTACTAAATACGTACACTTTATTTCCTGTTGTGTTTGTCAGGCTTTAGGCTCCAGCCACAGATCTTGTTCTGCCTTTGTCTGCTAGACTGAAGACCTCACCCCACATATTTCAGATGTCTTCACCCCACGTAGGTGCTTGCAGACTGTAATGAAGTCCCTACTGAACCATCTTTTCGATATGGCCAATTGACTGCGCTTCTCGAGTCTCTCACTGTACGACAGGTTTTCAAGATCATGCTCTTCTCTGAAACGTCTATAATTTTATAATAGCCATTTCAAAGTGAGGACAGCAGAACTGGCCACGAGTCCAATAACGGTCTCACCGGTGCTGTATTTAGAGATAATATCACCTCCCTCTCCTCCTCAATATTCCTTCGCTTTAAGCCCTTTTTGCCACACATCACACTGGGAGCTCAAATTCAGGTGATTATCTACAATGACCCCTGTTGGAAGGCCTTTCCAGAGTCACTGCTTTCCAAGATACAGTCCCTGCTCCTGTAAATGTGACCTGCATCCATTGTTCCTAGATGCATGACCTTGCAGTTGGCTGTATTAAAACACAAGTTGTACTAAAACCCAATTTACCAAGCGATCCAGACCCTCTGTATCAGAGACTTGCCCTCAACATTATTATTTTAAAGAATCCTTATTGAGGTTACAGGGACAAACCATCCTGATGTGTAGAAAGAATAGTAAATATGGCAGGTGACCAGCTTGGCTTAACAGTGAAATCCTTGCTGATCTTAAACATAAAAAAGAAGCTTACAAGAAGTGGAAGATTGGACAAATGACCAGGGAAGAGTGTAAATATATTGCTTGGGCATGCAGGAGTAAAATCACGAAGGCCAAATTACACCTGGAGTTGCAGCAGCAAGAGATGTTAAGAGTAAGAAGAAGGGTTTCTTCAGGTATGTTAGCAAGAAGAAGAAAGTCAAGGAAAGTGTGGGCCCCTTACAGAATGAGGGAGGCAACCTAGTGACAGAGGATGTGGAAAAAGCTAATGTACTCAATGCTTTTTTTGCCTCTGTCTTCACGAACAAGGTCAGCTCCCAGACTGCTGCACTGGGCAGCACAGCATTGGGAGGAAGTGACGAGCCCTCTGTGGAGAAAGAAGTGGTTTGGGACTATTTAGAAAAGCTGGACGAGCACAAGTCCATGGGGCCGGATGCATGGGCCCTGCTCCCCCCCCAGCTACGCTCCCCCCCCAGCTACGCTCCCCTGTCCCTAGGAGCCAGAGGGACCTGCTGGATGCTTCCTGGGAGCTGCCCCAGGTCAGCACCACCAGGACTCCCCACCTCGCCCCCCGGCAGGTGCCTCTGGCTCTTAGGGGTGGGGTGGGCATGCATTATGGTGGCCCACGAGCCTCTCCTGCCTGGTTCTGGGGGCAGTTAGGGGACAGGGGAGGGGGTTGGATGGGGCAGGAGTCCTGGGGGACGGGGGTGGGCAATGACCCCCTCGTGGGGTGAGGAGGGAACCCGTTGTTAAGATTTTGGCAGCTCATCACTGGTCCCAAGGGCCGGTCCTGGGGCCAGTTTTGTTCAATATCTTCATTAATGATCTGGAGGATGGTGTGGATTGCACCCTCAGCAAGTTTGCAGATGACACTAAACTGAGAGGAGAGGTAGATATGCTGCAGGGTAGGGATAGGATACAGAGGGACTTAGATAAATTAGAGGATTGGGCCAAAAGAAATCTGATGAGGTTCAACAAGGACAAGTGCAGAGTCCTGCACTTAGGACGGAAGAATCCCATGCACTGCTACAGACTAGGGACCGAATGGTTAGGCTGCAGAAAAGGACCTAGGGGTTACAGTGGACGAGAAGCTGGATATGAGTCAACAGTGTGCCCTTGTTGCCAAGAAGGCCAATGGCATTTTGGGATGCGTAAGTAGGGGCATTGCCAGCAGATTGAGGGACGTGATCGTTCCCCTCTATTCAACATTGGTGAGGCCTCGTCTGGGGTACTGTGTCCAGTTTTGGGCCCCACACTACAAGAAGGATGTAGAAAAACTGGAAAGCATCCAGCGAAGGGCAACAAAAATGATTAGGGGACTGGAACACATGACTTATGAGGAGAGGCTGAGGGAACTGGGATTGTTTAGTCTACAGAAGAGAAGAATGAGGGGGGATTTGATAGCTGCTTTCAACTACCTGAAAGGGGGTTCCAAAGAGGATGGATCTAGAGTTTTCTCAGTGATAGCAGATGACAGAACGAGGAATAATGGTCTCAGGTGTCAGTGGGGGAGGTTTAGGTTGGATAGTAGGAAAAACTTTTTTACTAGGAGGGTGGTGAAACACTGGAATGCATTACCTAAGGAGGTGGTGGAATCTCCTTCCTTAGAGGTTTTTAAGGTCAGGCTTGACAAAGCCCTGGCTGGGATGATTTAGTTGGGGATTGGTCCTGCTTTGAGCAGGGGGTTGGACTAGATGACCTCCTGAGTTCTCTTCCAACCCTGATATTCTATGATTATTTACCAGCCCCGATCTTAGTTGTGGGCCCTACGTATTACTAGTAATACAGATAATAAATCCTATATCGTTACAAGGACATCACACGTGTTCTTTTTGCTGGCATTTCTGCAGAGTCCAAGGACTGAGTGGCTCATGGCAAGGATCTCTCCTATTCCTAGCATGGGTGTCCCGCGGCCCAGAGCAAAATTAATAAATATGGTGAACCCCAGATGAATAACGGGACCCCAGAGCACCAAGGGAACACTGCTGCTGTTGTCCAGAAGTGAGTCCTCTAATGGCTTAGTGTAATATGCCAGGAAGAACCAATTCCAGAAGAGGTGACCTGAATTATTTGCTCAGGATTAATCTAGGTATCTAAACACGTTTGGAGATCGGGGTGTCAGTCTCTCTACTACCAGTTGGCGCCAGCGGTGGTGCCCATTTTGGTGTCATTCACCTTTGTCCACTCAGAGCTGGACTGAGGGTCCCTCAAACTCATGTCACCTATGGACACCCAACAGCCTTCAGGCAGCATTGCCGCTCAACCCGGTGCCCTAGAGATGACAGAATCTTTATAACTCAGTGTCATTTCCGTCCCTGCATTTTTATGAGCCTATGTATGTGTGGGAGAAAGATTTAACCAATTCAAACGCCAGTAGATCTACAAGGCCATTTCATTCCATCCAAACGTAGCAAGTGGCAATTTCTCACGCTACACTGTATTGATTAGCTTCTTGCAGCTGCACTTGGCTACTGTCGTTTATTTCAATGTTCGTACATCAGCGGGGAATCATTTCAATGTGCATCTAGGAAAGGCAGCTAATGAGACAGAGCTTTATTTAAAGAAGGCCTGCAATCCCCAGCTCCTGAGCAGTTCAGGGCTGTATTTTATGGGGACAGTTTTATGAAAAGATGCCATCATATGACATGATTAGATCTGCCACTGTGCAATCAGGGTGGTGAAAAACAACAGGCAAAGCTAATTGCAGACCTGCTGAGTTTAGTGTCTAGTGATTAGAACAGAGGTCTGGACAGAAGAAGTCCTGGGATCTGTTTGCTCCTCTATCCCTGAATATTGGGGAGCAATTAATTTAGGCCCTGCTCCTCAAAGACACGTAGGTGCCTATCTCCAATTGATTTCAATCAGGATTAGACACTTCAATCCCTTGGAGGATCTGTGCCTTAAACAGTCTGCTCTGCAGTTTCCCCAGTCTATCGAAAGGGGCTAATAGCCCCTTCTCGAAAGGGGGACTGCAAGGGTTAATTAATGCTGGTTCAAGGGTGTGAAGACCTGCCCCTGAAGCTGCTAGACCGCATTACAGGGTTGACTCTGCTGCGGAGAGGCACTGCCTAGGCTGATGGAACCGAGCATCTCGCTAATTCCTTTCTCCATAGAATTTTCACTTTGAGTTTTTAGCGTATTTAGTGCTGCTGGAAAGTGCCAGGTTCACAGGCCGGGAGAAGGAAATTCTGTCTTCTCAGAAGCAGTCCAGCACAGGCCTACCCGAATACATCTAGAGAGAGATTGCATCTCCGAGAGTCATTTTGTCCTTGCCCTCTCAGTTGAGACTTCAGCAAAGGCGGCCTTTGAGTGCAATGAACAGCTGTGGTTACTCTAATGTTACTAGTATTGATCATTTGTGTTACCGTCACACCTGGGAGCTTCATCATGGACCAGTTCCCCATTGGCCCGGGTGCTGTACAAAAAAAGAACAAAGAGACAATGAAGACTTGTCCCCTGGCAATTGGACTGAGCCCCCGCCAGCCTGTTTGCGGAGTCCACCAAACAGCCATCAGAGAGATGGTAAAGTTTGGGGTCATTAATAATCACGAACAAATGATCTAGCTGTGAAAGGCTCTGCATCCCGCTACAAAGCCCCTGAGCCATCAGGAGCTCTATCATCCTTCCTTTGGCTATAGAATCATAGAATATCAGGGTTGGAAGGGACCTCAGGAGGTCATTTAGTCCAACCCCCTGCTCAAAGTAGGACCAATCCCCAACTAAATCTGCATATTGAATAAATGTGTCTGCTACAGAGCTGAGCAAATAATTGAGTTTTCAGGTCAGTGGTAAAAAATATCCCATTCAGTTCAAATTGATTCTGATATTTGTCTGAATTTTCAATGTCCATTTTGAAGCTGGTTCAGAGCAAAGATTTGCACCTGGACTCCCAGACCCCTGGTGACCCCCCTAACTACTGGGGTGAAGGCTATCGGGGCATGGGGGCAGTGGCACCACCTCTGCTGGATGGTTTGGAAATGGCTGAAATGATCTATGATGATTCTTCACACAATACACAGTTAACCTGTGGAACTCTTTGCCAGAGGATGTTGTGAAGGCCAAGACTACAATAGGGTTCAAAAGAGAACTAGGTAAGTTCATGGAGGATTGGTCCATCAATGGCTATTAGCCAGGATGGGCAGGGATGGTGTCCCTCGCCTCTGTTTGCCAGAATTTGGGAATGGGTAACAGAGGATGGATCACTTGATGATGACCTGTTCTGTTCATTCTCTCTGGGGCACCTGGCATTGGCCACTGTTGGAAGAAAGGAGACTGGGCTAGATGGACCTTTGGTCTGACCCAGTATGGCCATTCTTATGTGTCAAATTTGTGAATAGTTTCAGGTCAACGAAAATTAATTTTTTTGTGGAATAAAACTAGACATGGAAGGATTCCATTTTATTCAGTAAATGTTGGTAAACATCAATTTCAAGGCGCACACATAAACCAATGAAAAACTATCTCCATCAGCAATAATCGTAACCTACAGACAGGCACAGTAAAAAATATGCTGCTTGAGAATTTATTCGAGTGAGATTGAAGGATATTTACTTTGTATGTTTTGCCATGTGACAGTGACAGTTTGCTGAACTGTTATAAAACTTTAACATTTTGAAATCAGCATATCCTGTCATTAAATAATTAGTCTGATCTTCCCCACCATGAATTCCCACAGCTGCGAAAATTAAAATAGATTAAAAAGTGCTTTAAACATAAATCTCTATATTATCCATCCAAATTAGAAAATCAGAACTCTGCCAAGCTGAAATAAACAATTAACTATGAATCCAAAAAGTTACATCCTGCTCTACATCTGCTGTTCCGACTGGGTAGCATTTCATGCCCCAGCAGCCTGGAATGGGCTGAAGGATCCCTGCCCGTCCCATGGCTGGGAGAGGTAAATGAGGAAGGGGACACTGGCTCCGGAGGACAAGGCAGTGTCCTCTTCCTCCAGCTGGTGGAGGCAAGGAAAAGCTTCCGGGAACCGTCGCCCCTTGGCCATGCTCATTGGCTCCCCTTCCTTGGCTGGGGGAGACAGAGCGAAGATTGCATTCCTGCTTCATGCAAGTGTGAAGAAGTCACTTCACAAGGGGCCAGGTGGGGAAAGGTCGGGGCCTATAGGGGTCATTTCTAGGCTATTGAAGGGTTGGAGCACTGTTTAAAAGATTCTTTTCCTTGAATTAACTTTAAAATCGACCCCTCCAAAGATCTTCTCTTACAGCAGAGTGTGTGTAAAAAGCATCCAGGGTCATGCCAGAGCCCATCATTGTAGTGTCAGATCTTCTCCCAGACAACTAGAGCCATCTCGCACTCGCTGCTTCCCTGCCTGGAGGAGATTGCCTAGTTAGCTTATTGTGGGAGGGGGTTGTTTGTTTTTGGTTGTTTGTGTGCATGTGGGTGGGTGGGTGCTGTGCAGGTGTGAGTGGGCGGGTGTGCTTTGTGCGTGTGCAAAGCTGACAGCAGCTGGCACTCTCCCATATATATCTGAATTCTTTCCATTCCAGCAATGGACGGGGTTAACAACACAGGTGCTTCCAGCTATCCTGACAGTCCCCTTTGAATAGTAGCACTTCCATTCATTGACATTAATTCCCAGAGCGAGTTTCTCTTTCCATTCTGAAGACAAGGCAGTGGAGAGGCTATCTTTGATTGGACAGACTTCTGTTAGTGGACAGGACAAGATTTTGAGTGCTACCGAGCTCTTCTTCGGGTCTGGGGAAGGTGATGAGGGTGGAACACATACCACGTTTACACATGGTGCAAGAACTGGGGAGGGATAGCTCAGTGGTTTGAGCATTGGCCTGCTAAACCCAAGGTTGTGAGTTCAATCCTTGAGGGGGCCATTTAGGGTTCTGGGCCAAAAATTGGGGATTGGTCCCCCTTTGAGCAGGGGGTTGGACTAGATGACCTCCGGAGGTCCCTTCCAACCCTGATACTCTATGATTCTAAGAGACCAGAGTTAACACCTCTGCAGGCATAGGACAAAGGAGGAATAGTGGGTTACAGATTGTTGCAAAGAGCCCTCAATCCAGTGTCTTGATTAAGTCTGGCCTGGAAGGCGGCACATGGCTGATGTACCACGCTCAGTGGCACTGCCAGAGAGGTCTAAAAGACTCTCACCCAGACAGGCACATGAAAGCTTGGCCATTTCACCTCCACCCTTTCCCATTAAAAACCCAAATTGATTATTCAGTATGAAAAATGTCCTGGGTATTTCAGTGTGACTATGGCAAGGGACACAATAGGCCAAGTCAGGATTCCCAGGAGGAGCAATATGAGCATGTTCACTGTCAAAGCAAACTAGTGCTCACACCCCCAGTTCAGATAGAGCAAGGAATTCACTGGGTTTGGGGAAATCTGGGAGACAAACTGGGAAGGACACGAAAATCAAACCATTTCCACCCTAAGTTTCAAAGGACAACAAAAGAAATATGGCCCCAATTATCTAAACCTAGTAAATATCCCAGCTCGGAGCACAGGGGCAGCACCAGATAGCATCCCGGATGCTCCCTATGGTCCATCAGCCCCCAGACGCGACACTGCATTGTTCAACAGCTGTTCTTGGTACATCCCTGTCCTTGCTCCTCAGGGCATCTCGCTCAATCCCATCTCTTGGGTGGTTCTCTCAGCCTTGGATTGCAGGTTGCGCTCAGCCTTTGGTCCCTCCTGCAGCATGGTCAGCCACTGGCGGAAGCCGCTGCCTGTTGGGGCCAGTACCAGCTCATTGAGAATGGCCGCAGCCAGACCCCCGCCAAGTGGGCCCAACCAGAAGACCTGCACAGAGAGTCGGAGCACAGATGTTAATGAGAGTGGGCAACTCTGGGCCTGCCTGGGCTGGGTTGCTTGCAGGGGCACCGGAACAGGGGGGATAGGGCTATGCCCTCCCACTTTTTACCAGCCATAAGGGCAAGCAACGAGGGAGCGGGAGGAGAGGAGTGAGCAGGGGGCGGGGCCTTGGGGGGAAGAGGCAGTGCCGGGGCGGGGCCTTGGAGAGAATGGGCAGTAAAGAGGCAGGGCCTCAGGGAGAAGGGGTGGTGTGGCACAGGGGGGCAGGGTCACAGTTCAGGCACCTGTGGCCCCCACAACTTTTAGGGTACTTCCGCTGCTCCTGGTTGCTTGCTTGCCAGGTTGCTAAAGCAACCTCTTTCTCTGGGAGCAAACTGGTGTAGGATATTCTCAAATGCATTGACAGTTCAAACTCATTCACAATAGAATCTTAGTGGATAACTCATGGTCTGCAGCAGAGCTGCATGAATAAAAGAGGTTTTGATTTGCTGGCAATTCTGAAAAATTGGGGAAAAAAACCTCAACCCCTTGTTTCAGGTCGAACAGAAAACAAATCTTTTTCAAAATTTTGGTCAAATCAAAAGGAAAAAAAAATTTATTTTGGGTCAAAATGAAATGTTCTGTTTGATCCAGAATCCAACATTTCGGTTCGATTGCAAGCATTTTTAAATGTTGTTGAGTATTTCATTTAAATAAAATGAAATGCAATTTTGAAAGAAAAATCTTTTCAAACTGGAAAATTGAAATGTTTCATTTCAAAAATGTCAAAATGAAATATTTCAGTTTTTCAGAATTTTCTTTTTTGTTGTTTGTTTTTCAATTAAAATAATTTTGTGAAACCAACAGAAAATTGCTAACAGTCTCAGTGTCAGTGAATCTCTCTTTTCACCAAACAAATGTTGGGTATGAAAAATGTCACCCCTCTCTCAAAGGTGCTGGAGCTAAGGGTGCTGGGGGCTTCTGCACCCCGTGGGTTGAAGTCGTTTCCACTGTATACAGGGTTTACAGTTTGGTTCAATGGCTCTCAGCACCCCCATTATAAAAAATTGTTCCAGCCCCTCTGCCATCTCTAGACCACAGCCAGGTACTGAGAAGATTGGGACTCAGAAATCCAAGCAGTGGTGTCTCGTTTGGATTGAACCTACCCATCTATATTAGAGGCAGAGATGCTAGCAGTGCCTATAGTTAAGGTTGCCTGACACTTTCCATTATAAGACCCTTTAGTGGTTCCTGTTGCTTTTTCTTTACCAAACATTAACTGTTCATGCTGACATTCCCCATGTAGGACAGCTGCCTCAGGCTGAATTTTTGGGGGAAGTTTCAGCAAAAATGGTTCAGCCTTTCTAAGAATGAGATTAGGGGAAAACACATTGCTCGGACCATGTTAAAACAATTCCCAGCGCCGTCTCATTGAGAAGATCCAGCGCCTCCACGCTTTGGAGCAGGGGCTTGAAATGGGCACCATTTAATGTCCTTTTAACATAGATTTGTGTGTGTAATTGTGGCTCCTACAAAGGCCACAGTCGCCATTGAGGTAGAACCCAGAACCATCAGCACTGAAAACACGAAGCAAGATCCCCAGCCAGTGTAGATTAGCCCAGCTCCGTGAAAACAAATGCAGAGGTGTCTATTTGCATGGGCTGAGGCTGCAGCCCCCAGGCATCTACCACTTTAGCAGACGGAATTGCTCTGTTTCTCCCATTAAGTAAAATTGCTCTGTTTCTCTCATTGTAGTTGTTTGGGCCAACTCCTAGTGGGAAGTATAATCACACCCACAGGTCACTTTGTGAGGTGTTCCCCAGCTCTGGAAGTTCCTTCACCTGTCCCCGACTCAAAAACATTGTCAATAACAAAACTCCCATGGACCCATGGAAAAGAAGCCCTTGAGGAATTCCACCATGATTTCAACAATTTCCATCCCACCATCAACCTCAGCCTGGACCAGTCCACACAAGAGATCCAGTTCCTGGACACTACAGTGCTAATAAGCGATGGTCACATAAACACCACTCTATACTGTTAGGATATAGATATTCAGGCCTGTCTGCAAAGGCCTGTTCTGTGTGTATTCTGATCACTTGGCTAGTTATAGAGGTATAAAAGAAAGAATCAAAATCACTGTCTGCCAGTGTAAGGTCCTTGTCTTACTGTGACAGTTTGAGGCCCTGTGCTTAGGCTAAGGCCTTTGGCTAAGCAACAGAGACAGCCATAAGCTGGGAAGTGAACGGTCACATCCTCACATTCCAAACTAGTCACATTGAAATAAGGTGCTATTGGGTTGTTAGGCACTATCAGGACAGGATTGTATTCCTATCACCTCCAGAGAAAGGGAAGTGCCTAGAAAATATAAAAGGAAACTTAGTTTGATAGCATCCTGTCTGGCAAGAACTCACTTATCAATAGCTGGAATGTGAAATCCTCACTTCTGTATTGTTTTGTCATTATAGTTCCCACTTTGCTATTGTTTGTCTGTATAATCTCTGTCTGGTTCTGTGATTGTTTCTGTCTGCTGTATAATTAATTTTGCTGGGTGTAAACTAATTAAGGTGGTGGGATATAATTGGTTACATAATCATGTTACAATATGTTAGGATTGGTTAGTTAAATTTCAGGAAAATGATTGGTTAAGGTATAGCAAAACAAAACTCAAGTTTTACTATATAGTCTGCAGTCAATCAGGAAGTGAGTGGGTGTGGGGGTGGGAATGTGTGTGAGGGAGATGGGAAGAGGGAATGGGGGTAAGAAAATTGGAATCATGTTTTGCTAAAGGGGGAAATGGGAACAGGGAATGGGAGTAAGGAAGTTGGAATCATGTTTGGCTAAGGGCAGGAATGGGAACAGGGACACAGGTGTAAGGCTCTGTGGTGTCAGAGCTGGGAAGGAGGATACTAAGGAAGGAAACTGGAATCATGCTTGCTGGAAGTTCACCCCAATAAACATCGAATTGTTTGCACCTTTGGACTTCGGGTATTGTTGCTCTCTGTTCATGGGAGAAGGACCAGGGAAGTAAGTGGGTGAAGAAATAAGCCCCCTACCATATACCAGAAACCTACTGACAGCTATACTTACCTACATGCCTCCAGCTTTCATCCAGACCACACCACACGGTCCATTGTCTATAGCCAAGCTCTACGATACAACCGCATTTGCTCCAGCCCCTCAGACAGAGACAAACACCTACAAGATCTCTATCAAGCGTTCTTACAACTACAATACCCACCTGCTGAAGTGAAGAAAGAGATTGACAGAGCCAGAAGAGTACCCAGAAGTCACCTACTACAGGACAGGCCCAACAAAGAAAATAACAGAACGCCACTAGCCATCACCTTCAGCCCCCAACTAAAACCTCTCCAACGCATCATCAAGGATCTACAACCTACCCTGAAGGACGACACATCACTCTCACAGATCTTGGGAGACAGGCCAGTCCTTGCTTACAGACAGCCCCCCAACCTGAAGCAAATACTCACCAGCAACCACACACCATACAACAGAATCACTAACCCAGGAACCTACCCTTGCAACAAAGTCCATTGCCAACTGTGTCCACATATGTATTCAGGGGACACCATCATAGGGCCTAATCACGTCAGCCACACTATCAGAGGCTCGTTCACCTGCACATTTACCAATGTGATATATGCCATCATGTGCCAGCAATGCCCCTCTGCCATGTACATTGGCCAAACCGGACAGTCGCTACGTAAAAGAATAAATGGTCACAAATCAGATGTCAAGAATTATAACATACAAAAACCAGTTGGAGAACACTTCAATCTCTTTGGTCACTCCATTACAGACCTAAAAGTGGCAATTCTTCAACAAAAAAACTTCAAAAACAGACTCCAACGAGAGACTGCTGAATTGGAATTAATTTGCAAACTGGACACGATTAAATTAGGCTTGAATAAAGACTGGGAGTGGATGTGTCATTACACAAAGTAGAACTCTTTCCCTATGTTTATTTCCACCACCACCCCCCGCCCACTGTTCCTCACATGTTCTTGTCAACTGCTGGAAATGGCCCACCTTGATCATCACTACAAAAGGTTTTTTTTGTTTTGTTTTTGTTTTTGTTTTTTTCCTCTCCTGCTGGTAATAGCTCACCTTTCCTGATCACTCTCATTACAGTGTGTATGGTAACACCCATTGTTTCATGTTCTCTGTGTATATAAAATCTCCCCACTGTATTTTCCACTGCATGCATCCGATGAAGTGGGCTGTAGCTCACGAAAGCTTATGCTCAAATAAATTTGTTAGTCTCTAAGGTCCACAAGTACTCCTTTTCTTTTTGTGAATACAGACTAACATGGCTGCTACTCTGAAAACTCTCCTTGAGTCCAGTGGGGTCAGGATCTGAGATTCTCCGAAAAAAGACAATGAGATTTGCAACAATTGGGTCTTTTGCTTTTTTTTTTTCTTCTAATCCCTCCAATTCCATTACAAGTTAAGTCTCTTTATGGAGACATGAATAACCGGGGAAGCCTGCACAGGATTGTGCTCTGCACGTATCCTGATTGAGAGCTTTAATAACCTGCCATGCGGGATGTACTTTCTGTTGCACTCATAAAGCAAAGAAGGAAATTGGCATCATCAGTCTCAAACAGAGGAAGAAAAGGCAGAATTGTCAGCAGTGGTACTAAAAACGCCAGGCTTTGCCCCAAGCAGTGGCAATGTAAACACAATCCTCGCTGAAACCAGCTGGCATTTCATCTCCCAGGGACCTGGGGCCTGATTATAAATCAGGCACAACCCATTGGACTAAGTGGAGTGACACTGGTATGGAACCGGTGTGAGATCAGAATCAGGCTCTGCGCTGAAGTTCCAGCTGTGGTTATTCTCTCCAATGGACTTGATTCTGCCATCCCCCCTCACACAGAGCACGCTGTCTGCTGAAAGTGGTAAGATTGCTCTTTACTCCTGTTAGCGCTGCAGAAGCCAGGACAGCTATGTGGAAGTGAGCCAGCCCAAGTCTGTTCCAGCTTGTGCATCACCAACAGGATTGGTTGCTAATTACCTACGTTACAAATGTGCCATTGAAGGCCACGGGCTGCACAGGGTGTCAATGGAAGCAGAAACTGGTCTTCAGGAACTTTATTACTGGGGATAATGCATGAAAAGGAGAGGGCCAAGCTTGACCCTCAGATCCCAGGAGGCTCTGGCCGTTCTGGTAGCCAGAAATTACCTACCATTGTACTTGGAACCTGGGCACACTTGATCTGAGTAGGCAATAAACCCAGAGACCCCACAATGCCATTTGTACAGTCGCTTGCTGGAAAAGAACCACACTTGAAGCACTGCACAGTCTAAACCAGGCTTGGAAAGAGCTCACTTACCCAGTGATTAGCAAATTCAAAAGTAATCAAAGCAGGGCCCAGTGACCGGGCAGGATTCATGCTGCATCCAGTGTAATCGATCTTAAGAGAAAGAGTGAGAGAGACACAAGATAAACAGGGAGGCTGCAGAAGTTGTCAAAGGGGGGAAGCGTAGGGATCCCAAGTAGCAGGATAACTTCTGCAGATGCATCAGCCTGACTCCCTAGGGTATGTCTACAGTGCAATTAACCCCCGCAGCAGGCCTGCGTCTGCTGACTCAGGCTTGGACTGCAGGGCTGTAAATTGTGATCTAGACCTTCGGGCTCAAGCTGCAGCCCAAGCTCTGGGCCCCATGTGAGCGGGGAGGGTCACAGAGCCTGGGCCTCAATGTCTACATGGCAGTTTTACAGCCCTGAAGCATGAGCTCTGACAGTCCAAATCCAAAGACTCCCAAAAGAGTTCTGCCCAAGGGCAGCCTGCAGGACCAGGCTTCCTGAAAGGGATGAGCTGCTGCAAGCTTGATGTGACCAAAGTACTCACGGCAACCAGGTGCCCCAGCATGACAGAGAGCCCGATGACCAGGTGCCTGCCCTTGGAAGGGTCTTTCTTGCTCCCGGACGTGGCGAGGATGCAGAGGACCAGCTGGAAGGAGATGATCACCTCTATGCTGAGGGCTTGCAGGAGCGTGACCCCCGGAGCCAGCTGTACTTTCAGAAGCAGAGACAAAACAACAGCATTACAAGGTGGAGAGGTTCCGCGGGGGCCAGGACTTGGCCTCTGCTGGGCTATGGGGAATGGCAGGCACCAAGTGCAGATAATGCCTCGGGAGTGTTCCCGGCTCCGGGGCAGGGCTGAATTACCCAATAGGCAGACTAAGCACATGCTTGGGCACCAACAAAGCAGGGGGCACCAAAAAAACAGATTTTTTTTGAAAAAATATGATTTGATATTTCAAAAAAAGCATCAAAGTAGTCATGATGGGAAAAATCAGAACTTTGTTAGTCTTCCTTACACTCCACTCCACACTCTTCCCCCGTTTTTCTGTTCTCTTTTTATTACTTATCCCCACCTAAACCAGGGGGGCATCCTACTAACGTGGATCAAAATAATGCGAGGAAATCAGATCCTGTCATGTATTGCAATAAATTTATGTTTTATTATTGATATATTCTTCTGAGTTATATATACTTGTATCATACTTATCCAAGACAATATGTGATGAACTCATTGGTCTAATGAGTGACAATGTTCGTTCAGCTATTGTGGATGAAATAAGTACTGCAGGGTACTTCAGTTTATCTGTTGACTCTACACCTGATCTTTCACATATTGATCAATTGAGCATTGTACTAAGATGTGTCTCCCACAGATGGAAAACCAGTTGAACAATTTATAACATTCCTCAATTTGAAAAGCCACACTGGTGAAGAAATGGCAAATCAAGTACTGCATTATCTGTGCCAAGTTTGCAAAATAGATTTCTCAAAGTGCAGAGGTCAATCTTATGACAACGCTGCCAACATGTCAGGGCGTTAGCAAGGAATGCAGAAGCAGCTTTTAGAACAGAATAAACATGCCATATTCATACCATGTGCTTCACACTCTCTCAATCTTGTTAGCTGCAGTGCTGTTGATTGTTGTCCAGTGGCAGTAAGTTTTTTCTCAACAGCCCAGTTACTTTCTCTGCCTCAACACACCAATGGGCAGTTCTTAAAACAAATTTGGGCAATGATCATGTGTTGAAATCTCTTTTTAATACTCACTAGCAGGCACATGCAGTGGCAACAAGTGCAATTCTGGAGTCCTACTCAAAGATTGTGGATGCATTAGAAAGTATAGCTGAAGACCAATCACAAAAAGGAGAAACTATATGAGAGGCAGAAAACATTGCAAACAAGATGCAAGAACTAGAGTTTGTATTCATGTTGACCACATGGACCACATGGTGGAATGAGATTTTACACTTTGACCACACAAGTCAAGCTCTCCAAGAAAAAGAATTGGATTTGAAAACATGTGCAGACCTCTGTCAACCATTAGCAGACCATTTACACACTTTGAGGAATGATTTAGAAAGATTTGAAGACATATCAAAAGATATCTTGCCTGATACTTACTACAAAGAAGCCCAGTCCCGCAAGCGAATCAGGATAAAACAAGCAAATGATAGCAGTGCAACAGAAACAGCATTGAATCCTAGAGACAAATTTCACGCATCTACTTACTACGCTATAATAGATACACTTGAAGCTCATATGAAGAGGAGAGCTGAAGTGTACAAAGTAGCATCAAGTAGATTTTCTTTTCTAAACAATATGGCCTTATCTGACGAACAATATTCACAAGGTTCCCAAAAGCTAGTTGACTCATAACCTGTTGACTTGAATATGAATCTCTGTGGAGAAGTACAGCAGTTCCACTGTTATATGCGTGCAAAGTTTAATGAAACAGGAAAAATGAAATTCAGTCACATTGAGCTTCATGACACAATATTGAAAGACGGAATACGATGCGTATTTCCAAATGTAGAGATCGCAGTATGGATTTTTCTAACACTGATGATTACTAACTGCTCCGCAGAATGCTCTTTTTCTCAGCTGAAAAGAATAAAAAACCCTCAGAGAAAAACAATGTGTCAGGACAGGCTTGATTCACTTTCCCTAGTGTGTATGGAAGCGGACATGCTTCGTCAAGTCAGCTTCGATGAACTTGTCCAGAATTTTGCAATCAGAAAATCTAGAAAGAAGCTATTTTAATTTCAGCATACATATAAGTTGTGTCATTTAGAAAAATAAAATTTTATTTTACGGGATAGTATTGTTTTTATTTTGAATTAAATATGGGGGGGCACCATAATCTTTTCAGTGCTTACGGCCTCTAAAGGTCTTAATCCTGCCCTGCTCAGAGGTGTTCACAGCACAGGAGGACAAGGCAGGCTACCACAGCACAGGCAGCTGCTGGGCAGAGGAATTGCACTGGTGGTTCCATTAAGGCCAAAGTCCTTCATGCCCTGGCAGCAATGGTGGGATGTGGCTTACTGTCACTCTTTTCTTCCACCATCATTTACAAACAGGGGCGAGGGCACTGGACTGGCACGCAGAGTTCAGTTCCCTGCATGGCCACTGCCACCCTTCAGCAAGTCACTACGCTGTTCTGTGCCTCAGTTTCCCCATCTGTACAATGGGGATAATGATACAGACCTCCTTGTAAAGGGCTTTAAGCTGTACTAATGGAAAGCCCTAGGTATTATTATTATTAATTATTATTATTATACCCAGAGAGGTTTGGCAACCTGCACCTATGTGTGAACACACACACACACAAACCTGCTTACCAGTGTGCAATCACATAACACCTCCCCTCCATATACTGCAGTTCCACACTCACTGGCCCCATGCTCTGACACACAGGCACATACAGACCCTCAGCCATGCACACACCCAGCCACACACACACACCATTACCCCCAAATTCACACACACACACACACCCCAGCTCTTCGCCCAGAACTGTATGGGCACACTCGGCCAGCACCTTTCCTTGCACCTGATCACAAACACACCGCATTCTCTATCCCTTCCCTTTTTAAAATTCTTACTCATGTTTATCTCATCAGTGCCTAAGGACATGTGTAATGCTGACAGACCCTGGTCGTTGGCAGGCAGGATCGAACCGGGGACCTCTGGAGCTTAGTGCATGAGCCTCCACCGCATGAGCTAAAAGCCAATAGGCTGATAGCTAAGGCTGTAGAGCAGACTCATTTTATCTCTCTCCCTCTAAGTGGTCTCGGTGCCACTAGATGGGATGAAACACCACGCCCAGGAGGTGTGTGGGTTACACATGAGAACGGCCAAACTCGGTCAGACCAAAGGTCCATCCAGCCCAGTATCCTGTCTTCTGACAGTGGCCAATGCCAGGTGCCCCAGAGGGAATGAACAGAACAGGTAATCATCAAGTGATCCATCCCCTGTTGCCCATTCCCAGCTTCTGGCAAACAGAGGCTAGGGACACCATCCCTGCCCATCCTGGCTAATAGCCATTGATGGACCTATCCTTCATGAATTTTTCTAGGGTTTTTATTGAACCCTGTTATAGTCTTGGCCTTCACATCATCCTCTGGCAAAGAGTTCCACAGGTTGACTGTGCATTGTGTGAAGAAAGACTTCCTTTTATTTTAAACCTAATGCCTATTAATTTCATTTGGTGACCCCTAGTTCTTGTGTTATGAGAAGGTGTAACTAACACTTCCTTATTTACTTTCTCCACACCAGTCCTGATTTTATAGACCTCTATCATATCTCCCCTTAGTCATCTTTTGTCCAAGCTGAAAAGTCCCAGTCTTATTAATCTCTCTTCTGACAGAAGCTGTTCCATACCCCTCATCATATTTGTTTCCCTTTTCTGAACCTTTTCCAATTCCAATATAACTTTTTTGAGCTGGGCGACCACATCTGCATGCAGGATTCAAGCTGTGGGCGTACCAGAGATTTATATGGCAGCAATATGATATTTTCTGTCTTATTATCGATCCCTTTCCTAATGATGCCCAACATTCCCTTAGCTTTTTTGACGGCTGCACATTGAGTGGATGTTTTCAGAGAACTATCCACAATGACTCCAAGATCTTTCCTGAGTGGTAATAGCTGTTACCCCAACATTTAAACCCCAACATTTTTTATGTATAGTCGGGATTATGTTTTCCAATGAGCATTACTTTGCATTTATCAACACTGAATTTCATCTGCCATTTTGTTGCCCAGTCACCCAATTTTGTGAGGTCCCTTTGTAACTCTTCTCAGTCTGCCTGGGACTTAACTATATTGAGCAGTCTTGTACCATCTGCAAATTTTGCCACCTCATTGTTTATCCGTTTTTCCAGATCATTTATGAATATGTTGAACAGTACTGATCCCAGTACAGATGCCTGGGAGACAACACTATTTACCTCTCTTCATTCTGAAAACTGACCATTTATTCCTACTTTTTGTTTCCTAGCTTTTAACCAGTTACTGACCCACAAGAGGACCTTCCCTCTTATCTCATGGCAGCTTATTTTGCTTAACAGCCTTTGGTAAGGGACCTTGTCAAAGGCTTTCTGAAAATCTAAGTGCACTGTATCCCCCTTTTCCACATGCTTCTTGTCTCCCTCAAAGAATTCTAGTAAATTGGTGAGGCATGATTTCCCTTTGCAAAAACCACGCTGACTCTTCCCCAGCAAGTTATGTTCATCTCTGTGTCTGATAATTCTGTTCTTTACTATTGTTTCAACCAATTTGCCAAGTACTGAAGTCAGGCTTACTGGCTTGTAATTGCCAGGATCATCTCTAGAGTCCTTTTTAAAAACTGGCATCGCATTAGCTATCCTCGAGTCATTTGGTACAGAAGCTGATTTAAATGACACGTTATAGATGACAGTTAGTAGTTCTGCAATTTCATGTTTGAGTTCCTTCAGAACTCTTGGTGAATACCATCTAGTTCTGGTGATTTATTACTGTTTAGTTTATCAATTTGTTCCAAAAATCTCTCTAATGAAACCTCAATCTGGGACAGTTCCTCAGATTTGTCATCTAAAACAGAATAGCTCAAGTTGGGGAATCTCCCTCACATCCTCAGCCATGAAAAAGATGCAAAGAATTCATTTAGTTTCTCCACAATAGCCTTAACATCCTTGAGTGCTCCTTTAGCATCTTGATCATCCAGTGGTCCGAGTGGTCATTTAGCAGGCTTCCTGCTTCTGATGTACTTAAAGAAAATTTTGCTGTTACTTTCTGAGTCTTTGCTAGTTGCTCTTAAAATTCTTTTTTGGCCTTCCTAATTATATTTTTACACTTCACTTGCCAGAGTTTATGCTCCTTTCTATTTTCCTCAATAGGATTTAACTTCCACTTTTTAAAGGATGCCTTTTTGCCTCTCACTGCTTCTTTTACTTTGTTGTTTAGCCATGGTAGCTCTTTTTTGGTCCTTTTACTTTTTTTTAATTTCTGGTATATATTTAATCTGAGCCACTATTATAGTGTCTTTAAAAAGTTTCCATGCAGCTTGTAGGAATTTCACTTTTGGCGCTGTACCTTTTAATTTCTGTTTAACCAGTTTCCTCATTTTTGTATAGTTCCCCTTTCTGAAACTAAATGCTACCATAGTGGGCTACTGTGGTATTCCCCCCCGACCTCGAGATGTTAAATTTTATTAGGTTATGGTCACTATTACCAAGCCATCCAGCTATATTCCCCTCTTGAACCAGAGGACTAAATCAAGAATTGTGGGTTCTATGGGGGGGAGGGATAGCTCAGTGGTTTGAACATTGACCTGCTAAACCCAGGGTAGTGAGTTCAATCCTTGAGGGGGCCATTTGGGATCTAGGGCAAAAATTGGGGATTGGTCCTGCTTTGAGCAGGGGGTTGGACTAGATGACCTCCTGAGGTCCCTCCCCTCAGGGCAGGACTGCAGCCTATTTCCCTGCAGCCTTTCCAGCAGCAGACCCCTAAACACGCCTCCCTCATCCAGAAAGTGATTACTCCTTTTTCAGCAGCAAAGCCCCTGCCTGCAGCCAGCTACCTGGCTTTATACAAGCCCTGCCTGTTCGTGCACAGGTGAGTCTATTCCTATTCTGTCCTTTCTTCCACAGGACAGAAGCAACTTTGTCTGTACAAAGTGCAAGCTGGTATCCATATTGGAAGAGAAGATTGAAGGTCTGGAGCAACAGATATCGACCCTGCGTTGCATACGAGAATCTGAGGATTTCCTGGACAAAAGTCAGGATATGCTTCTACGGGCACAAAGCTCTAAAGATTTAGAGCAGGTTGCACAGTGGAGCCAAGAGGCCAGTGAAGAAGCTTGGCAACATGTGACCTCCAGAAGAAGAAGGGGGAATGTCTGGGTACCAACAACGCAGACACAGGTAAGTAACCGTTTTCATGTTCTCTCCACAGGTACCATTGTGGAGAGTGGACCAGATGATACGTCTGGGGGGAGAAAGCAGAAGGAGACTCCGCTGGTTGGAAGGCATGAGATGCGCAGTCCTGAGGTTGGGGGTTCCACAACCACCACTCCCAAGAGAAGGAGGTGGGTGATGGTGGTCGGGGACTCTCTCCTCAGGAGGACTGAGTCATCTATCTGCCGCCCTGACCGGGAAAACAGAGAAGTCTGCTGCTTGCCAGGGGCTAAGATTCGCGATGTGATGGAGAGACTGCCGAGACTCATCAAGCCCTCGGATCACTACCCCTTCCTGCTTCTCCACGTGGGCACCAATGATACTGCCAAGAATGACCTTGAGCGGATCACTGCGGACTACGTGGCTCTGGGAAGAAGGATAAAGGAGTTTGAGGTACAAATGATGTTCTCGTCTATCCTCCCCGTGGAAGGAAAAGGCCGGGGTAGGGACCGTCGAATCGTGGAAGTCAACGAATGGCTACGCAGGTGGTGTCGGAGAGAAGGCTTTGGATTCTTTGACCATGGCATGGTGTTCCATGAAGGAGGAGTGCTGGGCAGAGACGGGCTCCACCTAACGAAGAGAGGGAAGAGCATCTGTGTGAGCAGGCTGGCTAACCTAGTGAGGAGGACTTTAAACTAGGTTCACCGGGGGAAGGAGACCAAAGTCCTGAGGTAAGTGGGCAAGCGAGATACCGGGAGGAAGCACAGGCAGGAACATCTGGGAGGGGAGGGCTCCTACCTCATACTGAGAATGAGGGGCGATCAGCAGATTATCTCAAGTGCCTATATACAAATGCACAAAGCCTTGGAAACAAGCAGGGAGAACTGGAGGTCCTGGTGAAGTCAAGGAATTATGACGTGATGGGAATAACAGAGACTTGGTGGGATAACTCACATGACTGGAGTACTGTCATGGATGGTTATAAACTGTTCAGGAAGGACAGGCAGGGCAGAAAAGGTTGGGGAGTAGCACTGTATGTAAGGGAGCAGTATGACTGCTCAGAGCTCCAGTATGAAACTGCAGAAAACCCTGAGTGTCTCTGGATTAAGTTTAGAAGTGTGAGCAACAAGAGTGATGTAGTGGTGGGAGTCTGCTATAGACCACCGGACCAGGGGGATGAGGTGGACGAGGCTTTCTTCCAGCAACTCGCAGAAGCTACTAGATCGCACGCCCTGGTTCTGATGGGTGACTTTAATCATCCTGATATCTGCTGGGGGAGCACTACAGCGGTGCACAGACAATCCAGGAAGTTTTTGGAAAATGTAGGGGACAATTTCCTGGTGCAAGTGCTGGAGAAGCCAACTAGGGGGAGAGCTTTTCTTGACCTGCTGCTCACAAACCGGGAAGAATTAGTAGGGGAAGCAAAAGTGGATGGGAATCTGGGAGGCAGTGACCATGAGTTGGTCAAGTTCAGGATCCTGACACAAGGAAGAAAGAAAAGCAGCAGAATATGGACCCTGGACTTCAGGAAAGCAGACTTCGACTCCCTCAGGGAACTGATGGGCAGGATCCCCTGGGAGAATAACATGAGGGGGAAAGGAGTCCAGGAGAACTGGCTGTATTTCAAAGAATCCCTATTGAGGTTACGGGGACAAACCATCCCAATGTGTCGAAAGAATAGTAAATATGGTAGGCGACCAGCTTGGCTTAACAGTGAAATCCTTGCTGATCTTAAACATAAAAAAGAAGCTTACAAGAAGTGGAAGATTGGACAAATGACCAGGGAAGAGTATAAAAATATTGCTCGGGCATGCAGGAGTGAAATCAGGAGGGCCAAATCGCACCTAGAGCTGCAGCTAGCAAGAGATGATAAGAGTAACAAGAAGGGTTTCTTCAGGTATGTTGGCAACAAGAAGAAAGTCAAGGAAAGTGTGGGCCCCTTACTGAATGAGGGAGGCAACCTAGTGACAGAGGATGTGCAAAAAGCTAATATACTCAATGCTTTTTTTGCCTCTGTCTTCATGAACAAGGTCAGCTCCCAGACTGCTGCGCTGGGCAACACAGCATGGGGAGTAGGTGACCAGCCCTCTGTGGAGAAAGAAGTGGTTAGGGACTATTTAGAAAAGCTGGACGTGCACAAGTCCATGGGGCCGGATGCTTTGCATCCGAGAGTGCTAAAGGAGTTGGCGGCTGTGATTGCAGAGCCATTGGCCATTATCTTTGAAAACTCATGGCGATTGGGGGAAGTCCCGGACGACTGGAAAAAGGCTAATGTAGTGCCCATCTTTAAAAAAGGGAAGAAGGAGGATCCTGGGAACTACAGGCCAGTAAGCCTCACCTCAGTCCCAGAAAAATGATGGAGCAGGTCCTCAAGGAATCAATCCTGAAGCACTTACATGAGAGGAAAGTGATCAGGAACAGTCAGCATGGATTCACCAAGGGAAGGTCATGCCTGACTAATCTAATCACCTTCTATGATGAGATTACTGGTTCTGTGGATGAAGGGAAAGCAGTGTGTTAGGATATAGATATTCAGGCCTGTCTGTCCCACAAGGGGCAGTGGGACAGATGGAGCATCGACACCTTCCACCTTGATGCCTGGCCCTATCAGGAAATGTGTCGCCATATGTCCTATGCTTTTCCAGGGATACCTGGGCAGGAGGATCCCAAAAGAAAAAGAAAAAAAGGGGTGGAGTGTTAGGATATAGATATTCAGGCCTGTCTGTAAAGCCTGTACTTTAAGAATTTAGGTGTATTCTTATCACTTGGCTAGTTAGAGGTATAAAAGAAAGAATCAAAATCACTGTCTGCCAATGTAAGGTCCTTCTCTTACTGTGACAGTCTGGGGCCCTGTTCTTAGGCTAAGGCCTTTGGCTAAGCGACAGAGGCAGCCATAAGCTGGGAAGCGACCGGTCACATCCTCACATTCCAAAGTAGTCACATGGAAAGAAGGTGCTATTGGGCTGTTAGGAATACAATCCTGTCCTGATAGTGCCTATCAGCTCCAGAGAAAGGGAAGTGCCTAGAAAATGTAAAAGAAAACTTAGTTTGATAGCATCCTGTCTGGCAAGAACTCACTTATCAATACTGGGATGTGAAATCCTCACTTCTGTGTTGTCTTGCCATTATAGTTCTCACTTTGCTATTGTTTGTCTGTATAATCCCTGTCTGGTTCTGTGATTGTTCCTGTCTGCTGTATAATTAATTTTGCTGGGTGTAAACTAATTAAGGTGGTGGGATATAATTGGTTACATAATCATGTTACAATATGTTAGGATTGGTTAGTTAAATTTTAGTAGAATGATTGGTTAAGGTATAGCTAAGAATATTACTATATAAATTAGGGGCAAACAGGAAGTAAGTGGGGATTCGGAAATAAGGAAAAGGAACTTGTATTTAAGCTTGCTGGAAGTTCACCCCAATAAACATCGAATTGTTTGCACCTTCGGACTTCGGGTATTGTTGCTCTCTGTTCATGTGAGAAGGACCAGGGAAGTGGGAGAGTGAAGGAATAAGCTCTCTAACATCTTGGTGCCGGGACTTGGATACATCACATTGGATAGGTGAGTGGCAGCCTGTAAGTCCCCCTCCCCAACAGTCCGCGCAGCTGCTTGGAGGGGGTATGGCGAACTCTCATGATGGTAGTTGCGGGTTCTGGCAAGCTGGGGTAACGGATTTTTTGAACAAATGGATAAGGAAGAATCAGGGCCCATACCAGGTGCAGGGGCTCACCTGGGATGAGATTGAGAAGGAGATGGGAGAGGTTTTGGGAGACCCCAAGGGAAAGGAGTGTAGGAAAAAGGGAATGGTATGACAAGGTTTGTGTGCTGGGATGGCATACTGGGTAAAAAGGGAAGCTGATCTCCTCCAACACATGAAGGATTTGGAGGGGATTGTGGATCAGCAACGGATTTTAACAGAAAAATCCATGTTAGCAGTAGAGGTAGCGGATTTGAAGGCACGGGATGCTGCACGGACAGAGGAGTCTTGTGAGGCAATCTGGAGAGAGAGGGACGAACTGCTGGGGAGAGTAGGAGACTTAGAGGAGGAATTGTATCATTGTAAACATGGGGGCAATGGACTTAGGGACCCCAAACCATCCGCCCCACTAATGGAACTGAAGGAGACACCTCCACCACCCTACCCTGAAAAAACACTGTACCCACCACTGCCGGGGGACGTTGTAAGCCGGCGACCCACAGTTACAGCCCCTGCGAGAGAGGCTACCTGGGAGGAACTGCAGGAGGCAGGAATAGTGGCCCCGGTTTCAGGGTGGGGGGACCATGCCCCACAAGTAGTAGAACAGGCAGAAATCCGCCCCTTGTCCCTGAAGGACCGGGAGGCAGTACTGGGCCGTTTGGGAAAGGTACCCCGGGATGATTGGATCAATTTGTGCTGTGGCTAGTGGAGGTGGGCAGGGAGATGGAGGGTCTAACTCGTGAGGACCAGGTGATCTTATGGCGTAGTCTTTTGGGACGAGGTACCTTGGGAATCGATGTGGCAGGAGTGGCACACCCATTTCTAATCCCCGGACAGGTGGCAAAACACTTGTTTGGGGTGTACTCTCGTACTGCAGGGATGAATAAGATGAAGCGAATCCCTGGGGAAACAGGGCGGGATACACTTAATCGCATACAGGCATGGGCACGGTGTTGGGTGGATCCCCTGGATGGTCCATGGGTGCTGCCACAGGCAGGGGCACCGGGACCTGGTGGGGGTGTGGAGCAGGGTAGGGGTGTGGAATTGCTGGAGAAATGGTTGGAGCTGAGCAATCCGCAGTTCGTGGGGCATTTAAGGTTGCAGCACCCTGAACTTGCTCCCAATCAGCTACCCCAGTTTCTGGAACAGGCAGATGTGTGGAGGCAGATGCATCAGGGGGAAGAGCCAGTCCATGCTATTACTGCGGGGGATCAATACAAGGTGGAAAGGAGTGGGTCAGCCTGGAGAGGAGGAGGTAGAGGGAGAGTTCGTGGCTTTGGGGGGCTAGTCAGGGACGAGCGGGCAACAGATAGAGCAACAGATCCAGAAACTGCAGGCTAAACTGACTACCCACGATCTTACCAGATCAGGGGGAAAGTGGTCCCGGAGGCCAAGGGACTGGGACTGCCTGAAATTCCAGACACACAATTTTGCATGGAGACAGGAATGCGTTCGGTGCCAGGACCCCCGGTCCCCTCATGAACCAGTGGGAGGGACAGAGGTGGGTGCTGCAACTTAGGGGTGCCCTGGGAGGCGTCCTGTCCATGTTCTCAGTTTAGGACGGGATGCGTCTGGTCGCCCTACGCTCCAGGGGGCAATCGAAGGGAGTCCCATGAGGGATTTTTTGATAGACACTGGAGCAGCCATCAGTTTCACCACATGGGGGCAGGGGAGACCCTCAGAAGGGACTGTGACAATTGTAGGGACAACGGGAGGGGAGACACAGTTAACCCTGAGGCGGGGACAAATCAAAGGAATCTGGGGGGAAGGGGAGATTATGTGGGGTTGTAATGATATGCTTAATCTGTTGGGGGCAGGAGATTTACACAAACTGGGACTCGTACTGGATTTAGCCAATTGGGTATGTTTCCTGGGGCAAATGCAGGACGGTCAGGGCTATACCATTCCCATGGGGATAGCCACTATGACCATTAAGGCGGCACATGCCCTCCCACCACCCCCGGCTGGGTGGGAACACATCCCTGTGTGGGCGAAGGATAACCTGGATTGTGGGAGGGGCAGTATGGAGGTACTGATGGAGGGAGGGGACCCTCCCTCACAGAAACCGTACCCTATTCCTCGGGAGGCGTTGGCAGAGGTGGGGACAACTATTGGGGAGTTGGAACAGAGGGGACTGATTCGGGCAGTTGCATCCCCTTGTAATGCTGCTGTGTGGCCCGTGAGGAAGCCAAACGGTACCTGGTGTCTCACTGTGGATTACAGGGCACTAAATGCTCTGGCCAATTCACCAGCCTCAGTGGTGGCAGCGTACCCTGAAATGTTGGCCCATATTGGACCCCAATTCCGAATTTTCACTGTTTTGGACATAGCTAATGGGTTTTGGTCTCTGCCACTAGCTACCTCGTGTCAGTATAAAACTGCATTCACATGGGAGGGCAGACAATTCTGCTGGACAGTCCTACCCCAGGGATATAGGGACTCCCCTGCAATTTTTCACAGATACATGAGACAGGCTCTGGAGGGGGTGGATTCAGCAAGGTGCATACAATATGTAGATGACCTGTTGCTAATGTCAGGGACAGAGGAAGAAGACAGGGAACTAACCGAGCAGGTCCTGCAAGCTTTGGCAAGAGCAGGATTGAAGGTCAATGGGAAAAAGGCTCAGATGGGACAGACAAGAGTGACCTACTTAGGAGTGGAAGTGTCTCAGATGGGAAGGGAAATCGATAAGGGACGGGTGCAACTGATCCAGTCCCTGCCACTGCCTACGGATGTTAAAAGCTTGCAAAGTTTTCTGGGTCTAACTGGATTTTACAGGGATTTTGTGGCCAATTATGCAGAAATAGCCCAGCCTCTATTTGACCTAACCCGAGCCTCAACTTGGGAGTGGTCAGAAGAGTGTACTGAGGCAGTGAGAGTGCTAAAGGAAAACCTGGCCAGTGCTCCAGTGCTGGCCTCCCCAGATGGGGAGAAATTCTTTTATCTGTATCCTTTGGTATCAGACACTACCATTGGTTGTGCATTAACACAGGAGTATGGAGCAAAGGACCGACCTGTGGCCTTTGCCTCTCAACTTTTGAGTGCTGTGGAATTGAAGTATGGGTGGTGTGAAAAGGTGCTGTTGTGCTCCTACTGGGGGGTAGGGAAATTTAAATACCTTACGGGAATGCAGAAAGTCATAGTCCGATCTCATCCTGACCCCCTGCGGCTGTTAAACATGCACACTATCTTACAGGGACAAGTGAGTGGGCAGCGTATTGCTAAATGGTTGCTGGCTCTACAGGCAGAAAACATTAAAGCAGAGGTGTTAAAGGAACCCATAGTCTGGGTAGCTGGATTACATCTGGCTGGCACCCCACACCAATGTGAAGCCAGCCCAGGTAAAACCCAACATCAGGTGTTTCGGGCGGCTAACCCCAATCAGGTAAAGGAGGGGATACTGGTATGGTTTTTGGATGGAAGTTGTATGTATCAAGGGGGACGGAAAACTGCAGGCTTAGCTGTTGTGAGAATCAGAGGCAATGAGTCAGTCAGCACCATTGGTTTCTCACTAGAAGCGAAGTCAGCTCAGGAGGCAGAACTGGCAGCCTTGCTAACAGCTTTAAATGAAGTGGATCCCAAATTTGAGCCAGAATGTTGGGTGGTGGTAGATTCAGATGATGTATTTCGTGGTGCCACATTAATGCTGAGATGGTGGGCAGATAATCATTTCAGGGCAACAGGCGGCTCCACAATCAAGCATGCTACCTGGTGGAAGCGAGTGGAGGAGCTGAGTCACTGTTTTACACGGATCAATGTGGTAAAGGTAAAGGCACACAAGAAAACAGGACCCCTAAGCAAAGGGAATAATCTGGCCGATGTAGAGGCCAAGCGGGCTGCAACAGAGGCACCCCCATGGCCCTGGGAGCCAGAAGAGAGTGTGCCTGTCACAGTGTTAACAAGAAGCGGGGTGGATACAGATCGGGGAGGGCGAATTCGAGAGTTGCAGGAATCTGACCCAGGACTGGAAGGCATCATGAAACTTGGGGACAGGCATGTGCCAAAGGTGGAACTAATAGAAGGGATTTGGTGTGTCTTAACAACTGAGGGACCGGTCATGTTGTGCCCTCAGGGAAGTCGGACGGCTTTCTTAAGCTGGGTGCATGGGAGCTTGGCAGGGGGACACCCCGGGTTTGAGGAGGCACTGGGAACTTTAAAAAGGTTGTGCTGGTGGCCAGGAATGGCAGCTGATTTAAAATCACATCTGGAACGTTGTTTGGACTGTGCCAGGCACAGCCCACCTCACAAGGTGCTAAGGGGAGAATTAATGAGACAAGCCCCAAGGGGACCATGGGAAAGAATACAAATTGATTACACAGGACCCCTACCACCAGATCACAGGAAAAACCGATTCATGTTGGTGGTAGTGGATGCTTTCAGCCGGTGGGTGGAAGCTTTCCCCACAAAGTATCAAACTGCCCGGGTAACTGCTGCAATACTGGTAAATGAGGTATTCACTCGCTGGGGGGTTCCGAAGGTGATTGACTCAGACCAAGGAGCTGCTTTTCGATCAGATCTGTTAGGGGAGCTATCAGCCCTCACTGGAATCACACAGTTGTTCCATATTGCTTATCACCCCCAGGCTGCGGGGCAGGTGGGACGCATGAACCGCACCGTTAAAAGTGAGCTAAGAAAGGGAGTGGAAGTCGGAGGAAAAAACTGGTCACAGTTACTGCCCTTTGTCTTAATGAGAATAAGGGCCCGAGAATCAAAGGGCACAGGATTTTCTCCATATGAAGCTCTCATGGGAAGGCCTATGGAACGGTGGGAAAATCTACTTACCCCAGTACCTGGGGAAGTCACTACACATGGTTTAACACAAGAATGGATTTTAACTTTAATTGACCATGTAAAACAGGTACAGCAGGCAGTGGCCTGGCGAGACGAGCAAGGAGCAGCAAGAGTTAAAGCATGGTATGACCTGCCTGGGGAGCGTAATCTACCCATGGTGGGAGATCTAGTAATGTACAAGATTCCAGGTCAACACCATCCATTCCCAGCTCCTAAATGGAAGGGCCCCTATCTTGTCCTTGACCAATTAGGGCCCAGTCTGCTATTACTGGGTACAGAGAATGGAGGACGGGAGTGGGTCCACTGCACGCAAATAAAAAGGTACAAACAGGGGATTGGGAAAGGGGACGTGTAAATTTTGTTATGTGTGTATTACAGGTTAATTCAAAAAGGAGAAAAGGATGAAAATTCCCTGGCCCTGGATGGAACAATTATTAGTGCTAATCACAATTGTCACATTTACAAATTCTATTCAGATCCCACGATGTGAAGTGTCAAAAGGAGGAAACACATGGACGGCTACACATGCAACCTGTGGTAATAAAGCTAATGAAGACTATGAGAATCTCCCCATAGAAAGATGTACCACTAATACTCCAACAGGAATTTGGCAGTGTCGGTATATGGTTTATGGATTAGATGGGGGAATCCCAACCAGGTGGAGAATATCAAATTTATCAGGAAATATCGCATGGTACTCCCTGGGTGCTGCCATGATTAACGATAGTGGAAAACACAGTTACCCAGCTATGTGGTTTGTTACAGAGGGTCCAAAGAATATAACCCTCTGGTCTCCTGGAGCAAATGAACCCTCTTGGGAAAATAGGGCCCCACATTTAGGGTGTGATGTTACCATATGTAACCACAATGGTACTTCCATGGAAGATAATCCCCGAAGGTGTGATTGTTATGTACATATTACATTAGGCGTAAAATCCCCTTTGGGACGCTGGGTGTATGATGAGTTAACCATTTTACAGAATGTAACCCTACAGGTGATATGGATGCCAAGTTGGAAGAATCCAAATTTAAAGTGGCCACAGCCTGGAGCCAAGAATATTCCCCGACGAGCAAATGTCTGGGAGCCATTGTGGGAGCAGGTGCAGCCAGCACTTTTTAACGTGTCCTTTCACTCTATTACATGGGTGGTACGCCCCAAGGAATGGTGGGTGGACCAAATCCATCCTAATTGTAGTATGTACATAAAAGGATTGAAACAACAATTCAATGCATGGGTGAGGGGACACACCTGGAATCGTCGTCGGAAAAGGGGATTGTGGGCAGCTGGGAACACTATGCTGGGTACATGGAATCTGGGGGACGAGTGGGTAACCAAACAATTAGTAAGCCAAAATGTGAAATTTCAACAACAAATTAATGAATTAATGGCACAGTAACTATCAGCAGTTGCCACAGGGTGGAGGACAGCAGTAGAGGTAAACTTGCAGTTAACTCATTGGGCAGGGGACCTGTTGACATGGGTAGAGGATGGCTTCAGAAGACTAACATGGGGAGAAGTGTGCGTAGGTATTCAAAATGCTCAGTTAATAATGTTAATGGATATTATGAGAGATGCTTGGTCAGAACAATGGCCTTCAGTATTAAATCGGGAGGCTAGCCCATATCTATCCACAATTGCAAAAACATACCCATCTACCTGGAAAATAACATCCCCGACCTGTGGGGACAGTTCTTGTGTAATTGTTACTATGATACCATGGGAAGGAAATGCAAATAAGGTGGTTCCCTTGAACCCTATGGGAGTTAGTAGGGAAGGGGGAGCACATTGGGAGCCACTAGGGAATAGGTGGGGGGGCTGGAATGGTGTAAATTGGACTGTCATCACATTAAGCAGTTGTATATCCAGAGGAGGAATATGAATGTGCCCCTCTCCTATGACTATGGAGGAGCAGGATCAATGGCCTATTGCAAAGGGGGGGCATTTAGGGGTAATGTATATGGGGTACGGTGTATTCTGTTGGGAATGTATGCAATCCTGCAATATAACACTGGGAGGCAAAATCCTTCCAGTGTATGACAAAATTATGAACTTCTATACACTGCCACCTGGACTATGGTGCACCAGTGGATCAGTGGACCTAAACGTTGTAAACAATCGAACCAGCACCTATTACCCCATGCCGTACCAAGTAGTTGAATTGGTTTGGGCAATACCAAATTTCACTGTGGATATTCAATGGACACACAATATGGACAAAAGTACACAAAGATTACAAGAGCAACTTGCTGCAAGCGCCAACAGTTGGACACACTTACAATACACACTACAGGATGGCGCTGACAAAATTTTAACCTTATCAAAGGAGGAGAAGCAGTGTTTTTGGTGGTGGCCAGGATGTTGGACCATACTGCAGTGGTCAGGACTCTCGGTGTTGCTGTGGATTATCACAGCAGCTAGTGTATTGTTAACTATATGTGTGTTACATTGCATATGGAAATGATCAAGGGGGGCACAACCCCCTAGAGAACAGCCACTAATTATAACCTATAAGTAATGTAGTAAGCCCCCCCCCAAGTGTACTAGACAACCTGGACCCAACCTTCTCGGGCCCACTATACTGGGAAGTCTGGAACATTAATTGGAATAGGTGTGGTATGCCCGTACGAGAGAAGGTGCAGGGCATGGTACTACACAAGGGGCAGTGGGACAGATGGAGCATCGACACCTTCCACCTTGATGCCTGGCCCTATCAGGAAATGTGTCGCCATATGTCCTATGCTTTTCCAGGGATACCTGGGCAGGAGGATCCCAAAAGAAAAAGAAAAAAAGGGGTGGAGTGTTAGGATATAGATATTCAGGCCTGTCTGTAAAGCCTGTACTTTAAGAATTTAGGTGTATTCTTATCACTTGGCTAGTTAGAGGTATAAAAGAAAGAATCAAAATCACTGTCTGCCAATGTAAGGTCCTTCTCTTACTGTGACAGTCTGGGGCCCTGTTCTTAGGCTAAGGCCTTTGGCTAAGCGACAGAGGCAGCCATAAGCTGGGAAGCGACCGGTCACATCCTCACATTCCAAAGTAGTCACATGGAAAGAAGGTGCTATTGGGCTGTTAGGAATACAATCCTGTCCTGATAGTGCCTATCAGCTCCAGAGAAAGGGAAGTGCCTAGAAAATGTAAAAGAAAACTTAGTTTGATAGCATCCTGTCTGGCAAGAACTCACTTATCAATACTGGGATGTGAAATCCTCACTTCTGTGTTGTCTTGCCATTATAGTTCTCACTTTGCTATTGTTTGTCTGTATAATCCCTGTCTGGTTCTGTGATTGTTCCTGTCTGCTGTATAATTAATTTTGCTGGGTGTAAACTAATTAAGGTGGTGGGATATAATTGGTTACATAATCATGTTACAATATGTTAGGATTGGTTAGTTAAATTTTAGTAGAATGATTGGTTAAGGTATAGCTAAGAATATTACTATATAAATTAGGGGCAAACAGGAAGTAAGTGGGGATTCGGAAATAAGGAAAAGGAACTTGTATTTAAGCTTGCTGGAAGTTCACCCCAATAAACATTGAATTGTTTGCACCTTCGGACTTCGGGTATTGTTGCTCTCTGTTCATGTGAGAAGGACCAGGGAAGTGGGAGAGTGAAGGAATAAGCTCTCTAACACAGTGGATGTATTGTTTCTTGACTTTAGCAAAGCTTTTGACATGGTCTCCCACAGTATTCTTGTCAGCAAGTTAAAGAAGTATGGGCTGGATGAATGCACTATAAGGTGGGTAGAAAGTTGGCTAGACTGTCGGGCTCAACGGGTAGTGATCAATGGCTCCATGTCTAGTTGGCAGCCGGTATCAAGTGGAGTGCTCCAAGGGTCGGTCCTGGGGCCGGTTTTGTTTAATATCTTCAAAAATGATCTGGAGGATGGGGTGGATTGCACTCTCAGCAAATTTGCGGATGATACTAAACTAGGAGGAGTGGTAGATACGGTGACAGGTAGGGATAGGATACAGAGGGACCTGGACAAATTGGAGGTTTGGGCCAAAAGAAATCTGATGAGGTTCAACAAGGATAAGTGCAGGGTCCTGCACTTAGGACGGAAGAATCCAATGCACCGCTACAGACTATGGACCGAATGGCTAGGCAGCAGTTCTGTGGAAAAGGACCTGGGGTGACAGTGGACGAGAAGCTGGATATGAGTCAACAGTGTGCCCTTGTTGCCAGGAAGGCCAATGGCATTTTGGGATGTATAAGTAGGGGCATAGCCAGCAGATTGAGGGACGTGATTGTTCCCCTCTATTCGACATTGGTGAGGCCTCATCTGGAGTACTGTGTCCAGTTTTGGGCCCCATACTACAAGAAGGATGTGGAAAAATTGGAGAGAGTCCAGCGAAGGGCAACAAAAATGATTAGGGGTCTGGAACACATGACTTATGAGGAGAGGCTGAGGGAACTGGAATTGTTTAGTCTGCAGAAGAGAAGAATGAGGGGGGATTTGATAGCTGCTTTCAACTACCTGAGACGTGGTTCCAAAGTGGATGGTTCTAGACTATTCTTAGTGGTAGAAGATGACAGGACAAGGAGTAATGGTCTCAAGTTGCAGTGGGGGAGGTTTAGGTTGGATATTAGGAAAAACTTTTTTCACTAGGAGGGTGGTGAAACACTGGAAAGCGTTACCTAGGGAGGTGGTAGAATCTCCTTCCTTAGAAGTTTTTAAGGTCAGGCTTGACAAAACCCTGGCTGGGATGATTTAATTGGGGATTGGTCCTGCTTTGAGCAGGGGGTTGGACTAGATGACCTCCTGAGGTCCCTTCCAACCCTGATATTCTATGATTCTATGATTCTAATCAGCTGCCTCCAGCCTAAAGCTCCCCTTGTTTGCAGTCTCATTAGCTGATTGGGCCCAGTTGGCCTATGTCAGATCTTGTTGGGCTAGTGTGGGGGAGTTCAGCCATCACAAACTGGGGGGTGAATGAGAGTTATTTACAAGCTGAAAGCAGGTAAACACACACACACACACACACACACACAGAGACACCCCAATGAGGTACAGGTTTAGGTTCCAAAAGGTGATTGTAGCGGCTGTGTATGTGCTTTAGGGCTAACCTAAACTAATCATCTTAGCGATCCCTCACTTATGCTTGGAAATATTGCCCTCTGCAAATCCCAAGCATCATAGTGATGATAATTTCTCTTTAACAGGCATTTTTATTCCCTTTCTCCAGCTTTCAGGCTGTGATCGGATGAGATCTCGTGCACAAACTCTCTTCATGGGTGGGTGGGTGTGGGAAATCAACAAAGTCTTTTATACCCTGATGTTCCACAATGGTTTGTCTGGTGTCTCTAGGCCTTTGTTTGTTGGGGAGGAGATGACACCTCTTGTGGTGAACTCGCATTTCACACTCACTAATGCTTCTCTCCTGACTGTGGGGTTTTACAGTTATAGCAAACACTTTCCTAGTTGCAGAGCAAACACTTAAATATTACCTAGCAGCATGGGATACAGCTCGATTAATACATGTAGCATCCTACAAGCATTTCATAAAGTCTAAACATTAAACATATTCTTATAACTCTGTCAATTTTAACAATACTAACCGACAGGCGAACCAGACTGGTTTCCAGCTATGCTCAGCGAGGCCCAGGGACCTTGGCATGAGCTGGTCTGCCAAGGTCACAATCTTTACTCTACAAGTGCTGCAGTGGCACATGCCACCTCTAGGGATTTTACTTCCTGTTGTTGGGGACACTGGGGCATGGCCACTAGGTAACTCGAGGGGATGGAAGACCACGAGTGTCGATGAAGCCCCCTCGCACTAGGCCCAAGTGTCCTTGGCCCCTCCCCTCCCGCCTGGAGGCATTCGCAGCAGCTCTGCGTACTAGGCCCAAGTGTCCTTGGCCCCCCCGCCTGGAGGCACTCGCAGCAGTTATGCTGAGGATCTGCAACAATATGCTGCAGAGTCAGACTGCCTGAAACTAAACAAGGCCAAACAGGGCAGATATGGAAGAACAATGCTGAATAAAGCAGCTTTATGTATAGTTTAACAAATGATACAGAGAACAAGGGAACTAGCTGGGAACCGGATTGGCTGGCTATATGGATACTTAGGGCAGCTTGCTATTGGATAAGTATGCTGAAGAAAGGATGTATAAAAGCCTGTGTAACTTCCTGCTCTGGGTGCAGGATTTGAGATTCTATTCTCCCTGTACCTTTTTGCAGCTGCAAATAAACTTTTCTGCTTCTCCACCCCGTTGTGATTATTGGGTGAAGCACACCGGGTAGCGAACCAACCCCTACTGTTGTTTTGCCTCTCGGCACTGGGTGCCGGCAACAGCTTTTGGCGTCCCTGGGTGGGCGACGAGGCTGCTATTTAGCCTTGCCCGGACCCCTCCTGGAGGTCGAGGATTGCGGCGAGAACTGATGCCCAGCGCGCACCGCTGAGTTCATCGGGGGCCTCGGAGGAGACGTGATTTGATCGACCCTGGAGGGCACAACGGTGCAACGCACTCATATAGTGGAGAAGCAGCTGTGGGCAACGGTGAGGAACCGGACCCTTGGACATGGGGGAGGGGCAGCTGCAGACGACGGTGAGGAACCGATCCCTTGGATAAGGTAGGAACCTTTTAAAACCCGGATTGTGTGCTCTGTTGGAACCTGGGGACGCCCAGAGTTACCCTGTAGGTATGGGACAGGGACAGAGCTCAGGGGTTAGGGCACGGTGTACGCCCCTAGAATGCATTCTAGCAAACTGGAAGGTATTTGGTGCGGATCCGATGACTAAGAGCCAATTAAAACGATTCTGTACAGTTGACTGGCCTCAATATCAACTAGAGGACCAGGAGTGGTGGCCACCAGGAGGGTCAATTAATTACAACACGATCCTTCAATTACTCCTGTTCTGTCAGAAAACAAGGAAATGGAATGAACATATGTATGCGCATTTGTTTCTGACTTTATGTACTCGACCAGATATTTTACAGCACTGTAATCTGACTCCGACTGGTTCGGTAGCAGCTAATGTTAGTCCCCAGACCCCCACCCCCACTGTAATGGCAGAGCCGGTGTCCCCTTCGACCCCTACATCCACACCTTGTAAGTCCCCAATGGTTGGCCTATACCCCTTAATCACCGAAACTAAAGTTGCCCGGTCTGGATCGGACAGGCGTCCGGCCAAGACTATGCAGGTTTATACTCATGTGCCCTTTAATCCTGTGGATTTGGCTGCTTTCAGAGCACAGGCAGGAGAGTTTTCCACCAACCCAAGCAGGTTTATATCAGTCTTTGAGGGGTGCCTCAGTAGTCACAAGCCGGACTGGGATGATTGTAACATCCTCCTGCGAACCCTATTGTCTGAGGTTGAAAGACAACAGGTTGTGTCCAAAGCAAGGGAGGAGGCGCAGAAATGGTACGACCGGGATTGTATTAATGTCCCTGACCCGGATGCACAAGTCCCCCCGAGCAGACCCCAGGTGGGATCCAAATAATCATGGGGATATGACCCGCCTTACCTCCTATAAGGAGTTGCTTTTGCATGGACTCCGTCACTCGGCTGTCCGACATAATAATTGGGCAAAGCCATATGAAGTAATGCAGGATTTAAAAGAAAGCCCAGGGGCCTTTCTACACCATATTCGGGACACAATTTGACAGAACACTAATGCAGACCCCGATGATCAGGCAACTGAGTCAATTATTAAGGGAATTTTTACAAGCAGAGCAGCCCCTGATATTAAGAGAAAGTTACAAAAAAAGGAGGATTTAATGGGCATGACCATGGCACAAATCTTAGAGACTGCAAACCGAGCTTATAGTCTGAGGGAGACAGAGAAGGAGAGAAAGCAAGTGAGACTGATGGTAACAGCGGTACTGGCTGACACTAAGGGAAGTGGCCGGGGAGGAAGGGGCCATGGACACGAACGTCCGGGCTCGCAGGAGAGACGACTGGGTCGCAACCAGTGTGCCCTGTGTCGTCAGGAGGGACACTGGAAAAATGAGTGCCCAAAGAGGAAAGAAAAGGGGGGTGCCTCTATGATGGCGATGGTGGAGCAGGAATAGGGGTGTCAGGGGAGACAGACCACCCTACCCCCGGAACCCCGAGTAAAGATGCGGGTGGGAAGCTCAGAAATAGATTTTTTAGTGGACTCTGGAGCGGCATGAACTGCTGTAAATCGACCCCTTCAGTTGCCAGTAGCAGATTCCCTTACTGTGGTGGGAGCCACAGGCAGGGACACCAAGTGCCCAGTGTATGCCTCAGCGGAATGCACTTTGGGAAACAGGACTATATCCCACAAGCTGATATACCTCCCTGAGTGTCCAACACCTCTGCTGGGACGGGATCTGCTTTGTCGCCTCAGTGCCACCCTGCATTTTACTGAGGACGAAATAACCCTTCCCTTACCCCCTGAGAATGCATGGATCGTGACCCTTGCAGTTGAGCCCTCAGCCATGCAAGCCCCAGAATGGAGCCCGTGGGAAGACCAGGTGTACCCCCTCGTGTGGGCATCAGGGATTCCAGGAAAGGCCACCCACCAGACCCCCATTACTATTCAGCTCATACCAGGGAAAGGCCCAGTGCAAGTAAAACAGTATCCAATCAAGAGGGAAGCCAGAGAAGGTTTACAGGAAACTATAGATCGATTCCTAATGTATGGTATTCTCCGGGAATGTCAGTCAGCCTGGAACACTCCCATTCTACCCGTACAGAAGCCTGATGGCACGTATCGGCTGGTACAGGACCTAAGGGCAGTCAATGAACGGGTTAAGACTTTGCACCCTCTTGTCCCTAATCCGTATACCTTATTGGCTTCTATAGGGGGACAGTATACCCATTTTTCAGTCCTCAATCTGAAAGATGCTTTCTTTACCATCCCAGTTGCCACCCCGTCACAGGAGATCTTCTCCTTCGAGTGGGAGGACCGAAAAAGGGTTAAAAAGCAACTTTGCTGGACAGTGTTGGCCCAGGGATTTAAAAACTCCCCCACCCTCTTTGGCCAGGCTTTGGCCAGGGACCTAGGGGAGTGGGATAATGAGGAGGCCCTCCTTCTGCAGTATGTAGATTATTTGTTAATTGCCACTGTGGGCCAAACCCCCTGCCTTAAAGCCACCGTGAGCCTCCTGAATTTTATTGGACTCCAGGGATATCGGGTAGCACGGAGTAAGGCTCAAATTGCCCTCCCAGAGGTACGGTACCTCGGGTTTCAAATATGGCAAGGGGAGCGTCAGCTTTCAAGCGAAAGAAAGGAAGCTATCTGTCAAGTTCCTACCCCAAGTAACTGTAAGCAGCTCAGGGCATTTCTGGGTATGGCAGGCTTTTGCAGGATATGGATCCCAGAGTTTGGACTGTGGGCTAAACCCCTGTATGACTGTGTAAAAGGAGCAGATCATGATCCCTTCTATTGGACCCCAGAGGCTGACAGGGCATTTAAAATCCTGAAAAGAAAACTGATGGAAGCCCCGGCTCTGGGCCTGCTGGATCTCTCTAAGCCGTTTCAGTTGTATGTACATGAACGAAAGGGGGTGGCCCTAGGAGTCCTCACACAGCTGTTAGGAGCACGGAGACATCCCGTGGCTTATTTTTCTAAGCAACTGGATCAGGTTGCAAAGGGTTGGCCGGCATGTTTACGGGCAGTCGCAGCTACTGCCCTAGTGCTTGAGGAAGCTGAGAAGCTAACATGGGGAGGGGTTATGCAAATCTATACTCCCCATATGGTCCGAGCCTTATTGGATGCAAAGGGAGGGCTTTGGCTCACCCAGGCTCGGATTGCACGGTACCAGGCTAAGCTGTTAGAGAACTCTGAAGTCACCTTACAGCCTTGCCCTTCCCTTAACCCAGCCACTCTCTTGCCAGAAACAGAGGAACAAAAACATGACTGTTTAGAGATCATAGATGTCCAGTACTCCAGCCGTCCGGATTCAAAGGATGTACCCCTCCCAAATGCAGATTATGAGTAGTACACTAATGATAGCAGTACTGTAATAGATGGGCAAAGGAGGGCGGGTTATGCTGTTGTGACCCTCCATGACACCGTGGAAGCTGAAGGTTTGCCTGCTGGGACCTCTGCCCAGCTTGCCGAACTAATAGCCCTGACCCGTGCACTTGAACTGTCAAAAGGAAAGCGGGTCAACATTTTTACTGATTCAAAGTATGGTTTTGGTGTGCTGCATGCTCATGCTGGCCTATGGAAGCAAAGGGGAATGCTGACAGCCCAAGGCTCCCCAGTCAAGTACGGGCCCCAAATCCTCCGGCTCCTAGAAGCCGTACAACTTCCCTCGGAAGTGGCGGTGGTACACTGTAAAGCCCATCAAAGGGAGGATCAAGATGTGGCCAGAGGTAATGCCCGGGAAGATAAAGAGGCTAAGCATGCTGCCACCCTGCCATCCCCTCAGACTGAGAACGCCCATATGCATGCCCTTATCCCATCAGTAGGGGAGCTTCCAATCCCTCAGTACTCTGGGGAGGAGAGACAGCTAACTGACAAACTCGGTCTCCGGGAAAAAGAGGGATGGCTCCATTCTCCGGAAGGGAAGGTCCTCTTACCAAAGGGCCTGATCCAGCCAGTGCTGCAGAAACTACATCAAACCACTCATGCTGGCAGGGAAGCACTTATCCAGCTAATGGGAAAATACTTTATCACTTCCGGACTCCGACCGCTGGCTGCCCAAGTACAAGCGGACTGCTTAGTCTGCCAAAAGAATAACCCCTGACCGGGACATCCTGTGCCACCAGCTGCCCTAGAACCCACTCCGGGCCCCGGACGAGTGTGGCAAATAGACTTTACTGAGTTTCCCCGGACCCAAGGGTTCAAGTATCTCCTTGTCATAGTGGATCGGTTCAGCGGATGGCCAGAAGCCTTCCCATGCCATAATTGCACTGCCAGAACAGTGGCCCTCAAGTTTGTTAAGGAGATCATTCCTCGCTTTGGACTCCCCCTGTGGATGGAATCTGCAACGGGACACACTTCACGTCAAAAATCATTCAAAGCATCTCACATGCCTTACAGATCCCCTGGAAACTCCATACGCCCTGGAGACCGCAAGCCAGTGGTGTAGTGGAGCGTACCAATCAGACCCTTAAACGGCATCTCTCAAAAGTGTGCCAAGAAGCCTCACTTTGATGGCCTGATGCTTTGCTCCTCGTCCTACTTTGTATCCGTGTTCTCCCTAAGGATAGATTAGGGCTTAGTCCCTTTGAAATTATGTTTGGAAGGGCATGGCCTATGAATGGCACCCCGGTTCTGTCAGGGGAATGGGAGTTGGGTAATGGTTTTTTGTCACAGTACATGTGTTCCCAGTCTGCTGTTCTCTTGTCTCTTCACAGGTATACCAAGGATTCCCAGCCTCTCCCCTTGGACTCTCCCGCCCACTCCTTACAGCCCGGTGACTCTGTGCTTGTTCGTACCTGGAAGGACGAGCCTCTCCAGGAAAAGTGGAAAGGACCCTATACCGTCCTGCTGGTCTCCCATACAGCAGCAAAGATCGAGGGACACAAGAACTGGATCCATCACTCTCGTCTGAAGGCAGTACCTGCCCCCTCGTCAGCAGAACAGTGGACCGTCCAACCTGCTGACTCCTCATCTAGTGACGATCTCGGGCTAAAGCTACTGTTTAAAAGACACAAATAGTGGGCTCCTTTACGCTCAAATGGGCCCACCCAGGTACTGGAGACCCTGGGTTGGGAAGACTCTAGTGATAATTAATTGGGTAACATTGTTATTCTCTGTATTGGTATTTCCAAACTGTGCATATCAGGAGCATAACTCCTTTGTTTTGCTTGTGCACCATGTTGCTACTTTAACAAACCAGACTGATTGCTGGGTATCTGCTCCAACTCCACTGTCCCCCAAAACGGGAATGCCCCTTGACATGCTGCCCTTGACCCTAGCAGAATTAGCCTCCACCAAAGAGCAGGAAAGAACGGATTCGCCGTTCTGGAACAAGACCTTTTTATAGCAAGCCACCTATCAGGACCAGGAGTATTCAGTTGCCGTACTCACTGAGGGAGTGTTATGTTTTACCCGAAACCAATTTGATCACTATGGGCGTCCTGTGGGAAAGAGCTCCTGTGTTATTACAATGTGGGCTGATGGGTATTGGATAAAGACCAAAAGCGGAAGCCAGCAGTGTGGGTGTAATGGTTCCTCCCCTTTTAGGGAAACTCTTACAAATAATCTTACCAAAAAAAAAAAAGGGGGTTGGAAATATAACTTGCCGTCCAGTTAATATCTCCAATGTAGCAAGCCAATGGTGGGTTTGTAGTGGTCCCCATGGCGAGTGTAATTTGAACGGCACAATTAGAAACGCCCCACTTGTACCCAATCAGGAGGATGGGATGCCCCCTTAGGGGCATATGAACTGTTTGGAAAAGCAGCCAAAGCAGCCTTAAATATCCCAGGAATCCCCTTAAGAAACAGTCCTTACTGGGCCCTACAGGTTCACTATTTTGTATATTTTGTAAAGGCTTACAAGGTGCTGCCAGCCAACTGGACAGGTAGCTGTTATATAGCTCATGGAGTTCCTCATCTTTCCATAACTGCCACACTGCCCAAAGGAAAGATTAGAAATACCTGAGACACCTCTGTTGAGTCACGAGAAAAGACCCTGCGGCGACTGACTACGACATTGGAGGGCAATATGAAGAATTCCCTCACAACCGAGAAGCTTATAGGGTGCTCTGTACTGGGAATAGCGCCACTGTTTTCCGGGCCAGCCATGGCATGCATAGGCCGCTATACTGTAAGGCTGCAAATGGTACTTGAGAAAGTTGCCTTAGAGTTAGAGGACTCGGTTAGTGATTTAGGGTCAGCAGTAAAAACATTAAATAAAGAGGTACAGCAGCTCAGGACGTTTTCCCTCCAAAACAGGCTGGCTTTGGACTATCTCTTGGCATCCCAAGGAGGGGTTTGTGCCCTCATCGGGTCCCGATGTTGTGTATGTGTAAATGATAGCAGTTATGAAATCTATGAAAAGGTGGTACAGGCTGAGGCCCATGCCCGAGCCGGAGCACAAGTTGCCTATACTGCCCCAGAGAGCGATTGGTTGCAAACCTAGTTTTCAGGCTGGGGTTTGTCGTCTTGGCTTGGTGGTTTATTTAGCCTGTTATTGAAACTTCTCTTTCCTGTTTGCTTGTATTACTGGTATTATGCTGTGCAGTATCATGTGTCAGGGCCCTTTTGCAAAAGTTAATAAGTCATTCTCTTCAGGGCTACCACAAAATGCTTATGCAAAGTCCTATTGTAAAGAAATAAGTAGCCCAAGTGAGAAAACTCAGAGCCAAGGCTGTTGAGTGTTCTCAAAGGAGGGAGTTGTTGGGGACACTGGGGCATGGCCACTAGGTAACTCAAGGGGATGGAAGACCACAAGTGTCGATGAAGCCCCATCGCACTAGGCCCAAGTGTCCTTGGCCCCTCCCCCCCGCCCGGAGGCACTCGCAGCAGTTATGCTGAGGATCTGCAACAATATGTTGCAGAGTCAGACTGCCTGAAACTAAACAAGGCCAAACAGGGCAGATATGGAAGAAAAATGCTGAATAAAGCAGCTTTATGTATAGTTTAACAAATGATACAAAAAACAAGGGAACTAGCTGGGAACTGGATTGGCTGGCTATATGGATACTTAGGGCAGCTTGCTATTGGATAAGTATGCTGGAGAAAGGATGTATAAAAGCCTGTGTAACTTCCTGCTCTGGGTGCAGGATTTGAGATTCTATTCTCCCTGTACCTTTTTGCAGCTGCAAATAAACTTTTCTGCTTCTCCACCCCGTTGTGATTATTGGGTGAAGCACACCGGGTAGCGAACCAACCCCTGCTGTTGTTTTGCCTCTCGGCACTGGGTGCCGGCAACAGCTTTGCTCTTAACTTTAGGGCCTTTTTGACTAACCTTCTCATTGTATTGCAATCTTCCTTCCGTATGGATCAGAGCTCGGTTGCTGACGTGTGTTAGCAACTAGTCTTCTGATCACATGGTGGATTCCTCTCTCAGTAAGACACATGTTGTGACAGCCCCTTGCTCCTACTGTGATGATGTAGGCAGGAACTCTGCATTTTAAACACAGGGCCAACCTAGCAGAAGTAGGCCAGCCACCTGCCTGCTGCAGGAAGGACCAACCAAGCTTGAGGCCCCATTGTCTTATGTGCTGTACAGAGTAGTAGATGGGCCCTGCCCTGAATATCTTAGAATCTAAACAGACATGCCAGGCACAGGATGAGGGAAAGGGGCAGATCAGTGGCTTCACCCTTCTCCCACTCTCATTCACCCCGATGCACTGGGTGCTCTGCAGCTGGGCATTATCACTAGTAGCTAATGCCACCGTCACTGAGAGCTCAGTGCCAAGTGGTAGCAGAATCAGGGTGCTGTCACGGAGCAGCAAACTCATGCAGTGCATGTCAGTCAGCACCATGGGCTCCCCCATTCAAATCCTTGACTAAGCCTCATTCACTTCACTGGGAGTTTGACCTGGGTCAGGACCTCAGATCTGGGCCCTTGAGCTGGAAAAGTTCTGCTGGATCAACAAGTCCATCCTGCCCAGCCCCCCAAGGCATCAGCTCAGGATTAAAACTGGATGACAGTTTTTGGACAAACCCTTTCTTCGCCCCCCCAGGAAATGCAGATTCAGATTGACTGAAACATTTAGTGAACTCGTGTCAATTTCACGGAATTGGAAAAAAATCCGAAACAATCAAACCACTTCGGGTTTTTTATTCAAAGCAACTTTTGGTTTTGAACTTTATTTTAATTTTATATTTTAAAAGGTTAAAAAAAAACTCACGTGAAACACAACAATTTTTTCCCCTGACTTTTTTGGTTCACCGAAAAAATGCAAAAAACCAAAAATCGTTTCCAGGTTGATTTTTTTTTCAGATTTCATAGAATCATAGAATCATAGAATATAAGGGTTGGAAGGGACCCCAGAAGGTCATCTAGTCCAACCCCCTGCTTGAAGCAGGACCAATTCCCAGTTAAATCATGTTGGTTTGTTAAATTTGTTGGTTTATACCATGAACCAAAAGAAAAGTTTATTCACACAGCTCTATTCAGGCTTGTCCCTTACAGTGCATTTAGTTTCAAGGGCAGACAAGACCACCAGTTTGAGATGGCTGGGAAGTCCTGCCCCATTGAAGTCACTGGGAAAAAACTCCCATTGACTTCAGTAAACCAGGGTTTCACTGGATGTATTACCTGGCAGGACCAATGCCCTAGGAGCTATTCCAGTTCGTCCCTTTCCCTATCCTGGAGATGGATATTAATCCCTAGATCCACAAAGAGTCTCGTATCAATCCCTTGTTATGTGGTGATTAATGTAAAGGTCATTACAGCTTTACAGAAATGCTAAGAACAAGCAGATTACGTCAGTGGCACTCAGGCTCATGGGGCTGTTGGGAGCCTGGAGCAGACTTCACGCATGTCACTCTCTACACGAACCCCTACTTTCTTTCCAAAGTGTTTGGTCTCAATTTTGGAGATTTTCGTGAAAGGGGTTTGCTGCACTGGTGAGATGAGCGTCCTATTGCTAGGATGACCAGAGGTCCCGTTTTGGCTGGGACAGTCCCTTTTTTAAGCCCTGTCCCGGCCGTCCCGACCTTTTTGGCAAAGGTGGGCGTTTGTCCCGTTGACTCTTGCCAACTCGATCAAAATGTTTTTTGTCAAAAAGTGGGATGTGGCGGAAGATGCTGGGGCAGGGCAGTGGTGAGCAGAGATGCCAGGCCTGCGTGGGGGGCGGAGAGGGAGGCAGGGCTCAGGCAGGTGGCAGGCAGGGCTCAAGGGACGCCAGCCCCAACCTCATGGGGGAGGCCAGGCAGGGCTCGGGCGAGCAGCAACGCCAGCCCCCTGGGACGGGGGCTCAGGTGAGTGGCTGGGGCCAGTCCCATTGCGGGGGTGCGGCTCAGGCAAGTGGCTCCAGACAACCCTGCGTGTTTGGGGGGGTGGGGGGGAGGGAGGCTCAGGCTAGCCCCAGGTGGGGGTGGGGAGGCCTCGGGCTAGCCCCTTTGGGAAATCTCGTCACCCTACTTATTGCAATCCCAACACCTCCACATTTCTGCTAACATGCCTCTCTCCTGGCCTGCAAAACCCCCTGCAATTCAGGTGGGGACCCACCTCTGCCGATGCACCTGAATCCTGATCTGCAGCTCCCCCTGCCCATGCCAGTCTTGAGTCCCTGTGTCCCCTCCCCCGCCCCTTGCCAAACACCTCAGCTCTGGCCTGTCCCTGGTGATGGGGGCTGCTGGTGGTAGCAAATTGTGACTAGGTAGCAAAACACAGCACCTAGGTGTCAGTAACAGCTGCTGGTAGGGGATTAGGACAGGGAGCACTTTGGATCTCTGCACTGGCAGGCTGCTGTATTAATCTGCTTGGCTGGGGGAGCAGAAAGAAGAAGGGTCCCCGGAATGGGCTCTGTACTCAGGCAGGTAGCTTGGCAGGGCAGGCGATGAGGGAACGGGAGCTGCTTTCACAGCCCTGGGACCTGCCCTGGCATCAGGAGTAATGTGGAGGGGAACGGTAGGGGGGTGGGGCTGGGCTGAGGGAGGGGACAGTGTGGCACCTTTGCGACATGGCACATGTGTGAGGAAGAGATGGACCAGGCAGTGGAGGTTGGTGAGGGAGGTCTCTGTGCCCTGAGAGGGGATTCTGGTGGGTTGGAGGAGGGGGCATTTTGTAACGAGATGTGCAGAGCAACTAAGGAGCTACCCAGCCCCTCAGCTTCTGACCCCGTCTGCCATCACTCTCACATTAGGAGACTAGGGCAGGGATTGTGTCTTCCCATAGCTGCCCCCAGAAATAAGAGGTTCCCCCATGCAAACCCAGAGCCTTCTAGCAAATGGAGCCAGAACCTGCCTGTAAACCTAGAGGCAACACCAATGACTGCTGACGTATCTGCTGTAGGGCACTTCCTCTGGCCTGTGTTGGGCAGGGATCAGACTGGATGATTGCAGTGGTCCCTTCTCACCTAGGAATCTACGAATAGCCCCCTCTGCCTGTCTGGTCCTCAGCCTTTTCCCTGTGTGGTGCCTAGTCTGTCTTGGGCCCTTTCTCTCTGGCATTATGCTTCCCTCAGCATTATCCCAAGCTCCGCGCTGAGCTGTGACTGATGGATGGACTGACACAGCCTGGCAACACTAAGGCCAGGTATATTTCCCCCATCCTGTTGCACACTCAGCTGCATGGAAGGGGTCCAAACCAGGGGGACAAAAATGCATCCAATTAGAGTGACAGGCCATATCACAAGAGTTGTTACTGGAACTGGCTACAACACCCACAGAACACAGGCAGCACCGTGGCAGGAGAACCCCCTCTGGCTCCCCAGCCCAGTTTCCTGTCCCAACCCGGAACAGATGAATCTTCAGAGGAAGGTGCACATGTTTTATTTTTACCCAAACAATTTGGTGAGACTGGCATGAATTTGCAAAATGTTTCGGTGTTGCTGACTCTGCCTTTTTCACTGTAAAAAGGTTTTGGGCAGCCAAAAAATTTTGCCCAGCTCTATCTTAGCCCTGGTCTACACTACAAAATTACTTCAGGATAACTATGTCATGCAGGGATGCGAATCCATGTAGCTATATGAACCTAAGCGCCAGCGTAGACAGCGGGTAGATTAACTAAATCCACAGGAGAAGTTCTCTCCTGTCAGCTTACAGCGTCTTCATTAAAAGCGCAACAGCAGTGCAGCTGTGTGCTAATGCATCCCTTTAAGTGCAGACCTGCCCCAACCCCAGTTTTTGTTCTGCACTCTTTGGGGCCTTCCTGTCTGCAGTGATAGGCATCCCGTATGTGCTGAATTCAGTGCAGACTCTCACCCCAGACACACACACCGTGCTCTCTCCCCTGGAGTCGTTAATTTCTGATTGGTTTCCTTAATCTAAAATTCTTTTCATCTGGAACTGAAAGTAACTGTCTTGTTCTTTGTGTCTGGACAAGAACACACTAGAGCTGAGCAAAGGATTAATTTTTTTCGGTTTGGTCACCAAACCAAAAAATCTGGAAAAAAAAATATTTGTTTTGAACTGAAACTGGATTTTTTCTGTTTCTCTGACTGAAACAACAAATAAACAAACAAAAACAACAACAAAAATTCTTTTCAGACTGAAAAACACCTGAAACAAGATGGAAAAAAGGAAACCAAATTATTTTTTTCAGCTTTTGCATTCCACTTTGGGTGTTTTTCAGCCTCTGGTTTTTTGACTGGGTCGGTTGGTTTATAAATTGAATTAAATTTCAAAATGAAACCTTGTTTTGAAATGAAAAGCCAAAATGTGTCATTTTGAAAGAGTCAGAACAAACTGCTTCGGACACAAAGTTCAGAGCCCCCCCCTCCCACCCAGTCCAGAACCACACAGAGTTGGATTTGATCCAGGCCCATCTCTAATGCACATGGCCCATCTCCTGCTTGGGGACCTCTCTGAGAAGAACCAACCCCCCAGGGCCCTTGAGCTCTTTACTCACCTTGTTGACACCCATCTCCCCCCGGGCGTATTCTGGAGTCAGCCCGTAGAGAAGAGCCGAGGCAGTGATCCCCCCAAGCAGCTGCGCCAGGATGTAGTACATGGCCCAGGCTGGCCTCACTTTCACAGCCACTAGCATGGAGACGGTCACCGCTGGGTTCAGATGACCGCCACTCAGGGGCAATGCACAGTACGACATGACAGCCACCGAGCTCCCGAAGGCCAGCGACACGTGGAGCGGGTTGGGGGAGGCCAAGCTGCAAGGAGCTTGCGTCCCCACGTCCCCCAGGCTGAGTGTGGCAGCAGCAGCTGGCGCGGCTGAGTACACGGTGCCGCTCGGCTCAGAACCAGCCCCGGAGGACTGGCTCTGGGCAGTGATGCCCAGATTCCCTGAGTCAACTGCAGGCTGAGTCCAAGGAGTGATGGAGGCCAAGCCGGTGAAGAGAAAGATCCCGGTGCCCATAAACTCAGCCAGCAAAGCTTTGAGGAGACAAACGTCCCAAGCTCTGCAGGCCACCCGGGGCGGCTCCATCCTAAAAAGCGGCGAAGGATCCCAGGGCACGAGCGACGCTCTAGGGCTCAGTTCTGTCCCCTTTGCATTTATAGCATCGCCCCCTCCCTCTCCCCTTCTGGAGCAGGTGCTACACAGACGTCAGCAGAAGGCGGGGACTGGCTTGCAAAGGTATTGAGGCCGGCAGGCTATCCAGAAACAGGACCCAAAGTGGTGCAGTGTCAAGACCCACTACTAGAGGCCTTGGCCAGAGCATGGCTGAGGCTAATTCGACCTGGCTTGGGCAGGGTGACAAGGTTGGCGGGGGGGGGGGGCATGGTGCCTCCTGCAGATTGCAGCGTCCTGCTGACCAACCAGGAGGGATGCACTATTCCCTTTGGCCAGCTCCCCTCATGGATAGGGGATGATCCGGCCTCCAGCTCTTGTGTGGGGAAGAACCTCCTTCCATCTTCCCTCTCCCACGCTGCACAGGGCAGCACCCATCCAAGGGCAATGAAAATATCTACCTGCCTAGTGTACAGAGTTGTCGGGGGGGGGGGGGGGGGCGCTAAGGGCTGGGCTCTGCCAGCACTCCCAGGCAGAGCGTTTACCCTATGAGCACTCCCGTTGACCTCAGCCGTCTGCAGGCTCCACTGCTCATTCCATCCTGTGCAAATGTCTCAAGTGAGGGATAAACTCTGCTCCCTTCTACCCTTCTGCCAACTGGGAGGGACCCCACAGAATTCCAGGGAGCTAATCTCCACTTGCTCTGGCCCTGCATGATGTTATTATGCTGGCAACCACTTAACGGAGCAACCGAGGGGAGATTTGATCTGGTTTGCCAGCCCCGCTGCATAGAGCAAATACCAGAACCCAGCTGGGAGGGATCCAGCTGCAGTGAAAATCCACCAAGGTCAGAGGCTTTTCTAACCCAAATTTGAACTCTGATCATTTTACGGCTTCCCCATCACATCACTCTCTTCATCCAGCCCCCCCCCCCCACCCATGTGACGAGGGACGCCCCTGGGGTTAAACCCCCCTTTGTCTCCATCCCACATGGGTCTCAGGGGACCTCACGCTCATGACTGTGTGCTATGGAGGTAACAAAGGATGACTCCTGAAGCTGAGCAAATACACCACAGGCCTGATGCCCTGAGGCCATATACTATCTCTAGCAGGTTAGCTCAAATGGCAGGGACTTGATCTTTTAGAGCTGCAGGAGGTGAATTCTCTATCTGCTTAACTTCTGAGCCATGGTGGTGTCTGTTGGTGGTGATTGACACATCCCAGGCTTCTTAAAAATAGCTGGGCTTTGAGCACTTTTTCATGAAATGGACTTGCAAGGGAGGGGAGGGGGATAATCAATTTGTCAACAGGATCTCATGCATCCAGAAAAACCCCCTCCTACCCCAGCTGTGGAACTGTATGCAAGACAGGTTGGGCCCTGAAAGGTCATCCTAGAACAAAGAGGTTACAGAGAGTGGATCAGATTAGAAATGGAAAAACAGAAACATAAGCCAGGGAAAATGTAAAGTATTTAATCAAAATTATTAATCACAGGCTGAGTTGTTGAAATGAACCTGCCAAAAATACTGACGGCTTCTAATATACCTCTGTGTATTTTATCTAAAATCCAAAACATACAAATACAACAGAGATCAAGTCTCAGGCCTCGCTGTTTGGGGAGAGGATTAATTAGTTTGGGCTCTGTCGCAGGGCCTCAGCATGTGCAGAGAAGGCCAGGTGGTACGGAGGTAGTTTTAAACCAGGCATTGCTAGTTGAGGTACACACACAATGAAATTCACAGAATCAGAAGCAGGTTCTGTCCCATTGAATTCCCAGGGCCGCTGTCCAGTCCCATGTAAAATGGCATTCACCAGGGGGCATTGACATAGGTTTTGAAGTTTCTTTTATTGCAATAAATATCCTTGGCTTTCTATAGGAGAGGAAAAAATGCCCTATAATCAGACATTCAAATAACTGTGTCATGTGCAAGTGCAGCCCATTCAGCAGGACAGAAGGCGGTCTCGGCATCACTGTTCCCAAACGTAGCAATGCTCTCTCAGGGCCACCGGGGTTTTATCCATGTCCACTTTGCAGTCACAGCAATTTCTCCCCCTCTCCTACTGCCAAGGCAAGAATCCAGCAACTGGCATTGTGGCTTCCTTGTCTACCTGGTTTTGCATAAGGCTTTTTTTTAACTTTTAACCATGGGATCCGTAAACAGGACTGAGCTAATATTATTGCATCTGGTCTTCTCAATCCCAGGCGGTGGAAATAGCGAAAAGCCCAGATCTTGTGTTATTTCAAGACCATAAAAGGATTGTTCAGGCAAGATCTGGCCCATGAACAAACCATAAATAAGCATCAGTCCTGAGCCATTTAGATTCCAGAGTCCATATGTGAATCCATCGCATTGCTGATCAGGGCCATCCACACAGCCCTGAAAAACAAGGAGCTTGGGGGAGTGTTTATTCATTCAACTTTGCAATTGTTTGTGTGAATGTGAATCCTGATCCTAACAATCATCTGTACTTATCTGGCCCCATCACCATGGTATCAGTCTTTAATGTCTTTATCCTCATAGCACCCCTGTGAGGCAGGGCAGGGCTATTAGCCCCATTCTACAGAGGGGAAACTGAGGCACAGAGCCGGGGTAAAACGTTCCAAAGTGCCTAAGTCTCATTTTCAAAACTGATCAAGAGAGGTAGGCGCCTAGGTGCCAGTGCGAGTTAGGCGCTTCCTCAGTGCCGAAGTCACCTTTGAAAATAGCATTCTAAGTGACTTGCTCACCGGCACACAGGAAGTCTGCGGCGGAGGTGTGGGGGTCTCCTCGGTATCCAGCCAGCCCCCTAACCCCTGCACCACCTTACTGTCTGCCCCACTGAAATCAAAAGGGACTCGACGGGTGACACCCCCGGCACAGTATCAGGCCCTTCATGCTGGCAAAGGTCTCTGCTTCGTGCCCAGCAAGCACAGGGCAAACAGCAGCAGCCTCAGCTGCCATGATACCACGTGCCTCACCTCCAATCAGGAGAGAGTCCCCTTACGGGTGACAGTTGATTTTTCCATGTGCACACTCAGAAACCGCCCCAGAGCAGGCCTGTGAGTGCTGTGGGCTCCCCCTGCTGACTCTGGAGTAGCAGCTCCTAGCAGAGCCTGTTCAGGTTAGTTTCTCTGTGAGCGAATGCAGAGTAGAACTCAAGACAACCCAGCCCAGTTTCATGAACTCACAGGCTATTGCTCCCCAGGTTATAAGCCATTTCGGAGCCTGGTTCTTTCCAGACGGCCAGCGAAACAGACGCTCAATAGGAGCTGGCTTTATCTGCAGCCTGCAAAGGGTTTTGGTTGGTGACATTCTGCCCCTGAAACCCAGCAAACAGATTCCGTTCTGCTTTCCCTTGGGCAGGCGCTTTCTGAGATTCTATAATAGACAGCGTCTAATTAAACCCAATGGAATCCAAAGTGTTTTGGTTACAGCCACTGAAAGCCGACGCATTTCTCATGACGCCAACTCATCTGGGAACAGTCTTGGCTTATTTGCACCACTTTGACTTCTGATTAATTCTGTCTGACCCCCAATGACGGAGCTGGCCCTAAGGAGCGGAGTGGGGAGGGAACCAACACTTCGTAGGCTACAATTTCCAGCCACAGAGCTGGTCACAAATGTTTGCGTTGACTCTATGTGATGTGTAGTATGCAGTAGGCCCCCCAAATCACATGACATTGTTCCAGCTCCCTGAATGGAAGAAACACATTAAGAGAACAAAGAATGAGGCAGTGTCTGCACTACAGAGCCTATGCTGGCATAGCTATGTCTGTCCATGGTGTGGAAAACACCCTGAGCAACGTAGTTATGCCAACAACCCCCACCCCCCCGTGCATATGTAGTTATGCTGACAGAAGCGTGGTCTGTCAGCATAGCTAATGTTCAGGGAGATGGTGTTACTCTGTTGACAGAAAAACTCCTTTTGAGGTACACTGTGACTACCCTGGGGCTAAGCTGGCATAGGCTCTGCAGTGTAGACACAGAGGAAGAGAGTCCCTGTGCTCACCTGTAGCCGTGGAATGGATGAGCTTACGTAACCCACCTATCAGTGTGTGTTTGGGGTCTCTCTCTTTGCCCGATCCAGAGAGTACGTATGTCTGTTCTAGCCCCAGCTGGAGAGAGACTCATGACTTCAGCTCTGATGGCTCCCTGCTTCAGTCTCAGGTGTGGACCGAGAGGACAAGCCTCATGCTTGTTTTTCATGGCTGGAGAAACAGAACGTGCTCCAGACAAACATTCCTTTGGCATCGCCCGCTTTCTCCTTCCCGGAGCGTTCTAAGGACGGGGTTTACTGGCAGCAGGAAAAAGCCAAGAATATGAAAACAGAAGTGCTTTGGAAGCATCTGTATTCACATCAGCAACCTGACAGGGAGTGCTGTGAATGGACAGGGTTGGGATGTGAGCTGCCCCCTGGCCTTGCTCGGCTCAGCGTCGCCCGTGGAAGCAGAGTCTGTGCAGGAGTGTTTGGGGAACGTCTCTTCACCTTCCTTGGTCACGTTCCAATTGGGTGATTTGCTCTTCATTATTCATCTGGGTTTCAGCCATCCAGCCAGGGAACCCCAGCAACATCCCGCGACGTAGGAAACCACCACCCACCCTCTATAGAGAATGGGCAGCGTGAACCTTTAGCCCTGCAACCAGAGAGGGGTCCAGCAAGTATTCAGGAGTGATGACCGTATCTGTAAGAATCTGGGCCAGTTTGGGAATGATTCCTGGAGAGCAGAGGCAGATTTACAATGAAACACACAGTGCCCTGGCACGGGGCCCCCCAACTACAGGGAGGGAGCCATTTAAGAGCTGTGCTTGGAGGCACACATGCAATGCGCTCTCCCAGCTGGTGAGCCGCACTCCTGCTGGCTCCCAGGACTCCTGCCGCAGGCATGTTTTTTTTAGAAAGTGCTCTTATCCAAAGCACTTTTTAATAGTGAGCTAACGGTACAAACAATATTTGGAAAGATCATTAAGTGGTCTGCCAAGACCCCCAGCGATTTTCAGGTGGTCTGTGAAAAAAAAGTTAGACTACAAAAACAATCCAGGTACCTCACTTTATTTTCATTTAATTCCTATTACTTATAATATAGGAGGAGGATGAAGAAAAAAGAATGAAAAACAGGGATGGGGGAGATACGAGAGAATGTTCTTTTTCTTGGCTGGGTCCCGAAGCGGGGCCCCAAAAATGAAGCTGAACACAGGGCCCCACTCACTCTAAAACCACCACTTCTGGAGATAGAGAGGAAGAAAGGAGCAAAATTCACTGGATAATTTACTGGGGACCAATCATTCGACCGGCTCCAACAGTGATTTTTAACCAACATCGACAAGAATAAATAAGTGCAGTTCTAATGTTTTTTCACTAGATGGTGGTGTAGGCTAAGAAAAGGGGACGGCATTGCTTTCTGAGGAGCTGGGTGTAGTAACCCAGCATTGTGAGTCGGGGAAGTAGGGTGACCAGGCAGCAAGTGTGAAAAATCGGGACAGAGGGTGGGGGGTAATAGGAGCCTATATAAGAAAAAAACCCAAACATTGGGACTGTCCCTATACAATCGGGACATCTGGTCACCTGAGGGGAGAATGGGGTACAGAGCCTTGCGTCTCTAGGTCACTGGGCCAGAGATAGGTCTGGGATGTTGGGCTATGAGTGGCAGCCCTGGCCCACTTGTTCGTGGGCGTGAATTCACATCACCTGGAGGCAGGAGGCCCGGACCAGGCAGGCTCAGCAGAGAGGCCAGAACTGAGCAAGGATGGAGACAGACCAGCCCCTAGAAGTGGGCCCTGCAGGACTGGGTGGAGGCGCGTAGCTGAAGCAGCGTGAGAAAGCCCATGCCCTCCCCACGCCGCGCCCGACCTGTGGCAGAGGAGTGACACTGTCTGGGATGTCGACCCAGCACTGTCCTTCACATTGGGGCATCAAGCCCAGCATGGGTACATGCCGCTCAGAAAAGTGTCGGGGCATTAACAGTGCAGAGCCTGGAAACGGCAGGAGTGGACTCCAGCGGGCCACCCCCAGGCACAGATGGTGCCAACCCTGTAGCTACCCTCAGTGACCAGTCAAAGAGGTGGCAGCTTTACCCGAGCCAGTGCCTGAACACTCTCAACACCACTCACTTCTTCCCTGCTTAGCAGCTCATGGGGTCAGGCCCTGAACTCCAACCCCACGGGAGCTTTTCCCGAGGCTCTTTCATTCCGCACCCCAGGGCTGGCGTGGGGTTTTCTTGCATGCTGCAGGCAGCTGAGCCCTGAGTGCCATCGGGAAGCTCTGTGTACCCTCCCTGTGCTGGGCAGAAAGGAAGCCATGCTGGCAGCTTGCCTGCTCTCACTTGTGGCTTCTCCAGGTATTTTCCCTCTGTGTTTTGCCCAAATTAAATCCTCCTCTCCTCACCAGTGAAGAAGCAATGGGCTTAAATTACAGCAAGGGCAATTTAGGTTGGACATTAGGAAAAACTTCCTGACTGCTGGGGTAGTTAAGCACTGGAATAAATTGCCCAGGGAGGTTGTGGAATCTGTCAGAGAGAGAGAGAGAGAGTGTGTGTTAGGAACAGCTTAGACAAACACCAGTCAGGGATGGTCTAATTATTACTAGAATTCAACCCAACCATGGCCCACACACCCAAATATTAAGAGCTTATATGTACAAACCAAATAGGGCACTCCCTAGGCGTTACTGTAATACACCTAATAAATAACATACCGCGCCTAGCACACTGGGGCCCTGGTCCATGACTCGATGCCTAGGTGTTACCGTAATGCACCTAATAAATAATATTGGCTGACTTGAGAGACCATACTGGCCTTTAAAGAGGAGCTGTGTTCCCCTGCGTGCTCCCAGGAACTCACTGCTGGGCACCAATGAACCTCAACGCCACCTCCTGGTCTGAAGGAGTCGGGTGAGCTGTGCACTCTCCTCCCAAACCTGTAAGTCCGGTAACTGGCTGTACAGGGCTGGCCATGGAGCTGCCATCAAGGGTGCCAGCTCCCAGCCGGGCTGCATGTAGACACTGCTCGATCTGAGAATGAGTCTTCAATGTTCCATTAATCTCACCTGGGAGACTTGAGATTGGGGGGCAGGGTCCATTTCCTTCCAGTCAGAGGCCAGTGGAGAGCAGAGATTGGCACTCTTATTATCACACCAGAAGAGGCTCTTTCACCCCACCGGTCAGGGTCCACATGTACTAGGGTTCAGCTGCTTGGAGATGGTTTTTGCGCAGGACCTGTGAGCTCCTCCCCTCTCAGCCATCAAATGGGATCTGTAAGAAGCAATTTCGATCCATTAAAATCTCACTTTTCTCCATCAAGGGCCTGGTTCTCCTCCTGCCTTTCCCCTTGTTTTGTCAGTTACACTCGTGCAAAGCACATGGGAAACCTTACCCTGGGCTGTAAGAGCTCAGGGTCCTACCTACAAAATGATAAGAGGGGGGGATGTTCTTAAGCATCTGGCTGCAGAAAGAGTTTGGGGCCTGGGATCAGTGATTTTCTGGTGCCCGGCAGCGAGAAGACCAGGGTAAACTGTATCCAGAGAACATCCTACACGGAGCATCAGTGACGCTCTAGGGGTTGATTTTCAAAGGCACAGCTTGCACTTAGGTGCCTTGTTCCCAGGCACTTCGGTGGACCCCTTTGAAAATCCACCCCGCCGTCTGAATTCTTTTGCATTGTACAGACAATGAAGCCAGCTGGTGTTTTCTTTCAGCTGCCTGCATGAACCAGCGAGAATTGTTTCCTTCCAGAATGGAACAACATCCATCTCCGCCCAATTGAGATTGTCAGGATTAGCGATTTGCTGTACATGGAACGAAGGGTCCAGGAATCTGTCTCTTTCATAGAAATGTATAGAAACAGGCCAATAGCCTACAAACTCTTCCTCCCACTTCCCCTATAGGGGGTCAGCAATACAGGAAACCCAGGAGATGAATTTTAGAACTAACCCAAAGGCTGAGAATGATTGGAACGCACGGTTATGGCCGTGCACAGAACCTTAACGCTGCCTCTAGACGCCTTTAGACAAATGTATCCAGATGAACCAAATGATTTCATCTCATCAGTGAACGCAACCCCTAGGCTGCTCTCCTCGGACGCACACTGCGGCTGTGTCATCTCTGGCAGTTCTGCGGTGATCTGCTGCCCAGAGAAAAGGTGTACTTCATAAAGGCCTGGTTGGGCAAATAGCAGTCTGAAGGCCAGTGTTCTCCTAGCTCCGTGGGTCAGACTTGCAAAGATATTCCTGTGCCTGAAGATGCTGCTAAGGGGATTTGCAAAAATGCCTAAACAGGTTCAAAGTCAATGGAAGTTTGGTGCCTAACTCACTTAGGATCCCTCAAGGGGGAAGCTACCTATCAGAGGCAGATGTGATGTGCCTCTGTCCCTATATGAGGCAGTTAACCCATTCCCATACGGAGCACAGCTGCTGATTGAAAGACAGCTGCGAGCAGAAAAGCAGCAGACAGTTAAATGAAATGAGCCAATGTCTGAATGAGTGAGCACATCCAGCCAAAGCACCTACCCAGAGGGCTCTTTATCTGGCTCCGTCTACTCAAGCTCATACCCCGCCCCTCGGCCTGTCTAGCCTAAGTTTTTCTACAGCATCTTTAATCTAAAAATGGTTAAAAGACGGGGGGGAAAAACCAAGAATGGGAGCAAATGGTCTGTCTTCATCCTGGCAAAATGGTTACCAGCAGATGCCTCGAGGTTCCGTGCTAGCACCGACATTGCTTTGTGTTGCAGAAATGCCACTTGCGGTCCCAGCATTTTTGAGTTTTATACAGAAGGCCGGGATTCCACCACAGAGTGACGGGTACTGTGTCCCCTGCCCAGAATTACAGCCCTCGCTCTCAGACCGGAAGAGGAGCTCTGGGTGCCTCAAAAGCTTGTCTCTCTCACCAACAGCAGTTGGTCCAATAAAAGATATTCCCTCACCCGCCTTGTCCTGTAGAGCTTGCTCTTGGAATGCTGAATTAGTTCCCTGAGAACTGACAAGCTAATGTGTTAATTAGTTGATGAGTTTAAATGAATGAGAAGATGGGGCTTTAAGATACTGAGCCCCCAGTGTCAGACCTTGTCCAGCTTCTGTAGAAGACCTGGCTGTGGTTTAACCTCAGGGTGCCAGAAGATCATGGACACAGCAGTGAGGTCGGCACCATAGAGGCACAGAGGAGAGCTCACCACATCCTGACCAGCCACGGAGGGATGAAAGCCTCCCTCCCTGCATGGCCTCTTCTGGCGGAATATGCAGAAGTCCTGGAGCTATCCTCAGCTGGGGAAATGGCCATTGCTCTACTGACAGAGCAGATGGCTCCCAAAGACAGTCCCATGCCCTGCTCAGCTGGGATCTGTGGGCGAGCCTATTGTTACTCATGGGCCATTTGAGTCCCTCGGCCCAGCTCCTGGCATCCACCCGAGCCTCCATTTACTATGGCATTCAGTCTCAGGCAGCTCCCCGATCCCAGCTGGGTGGGGGTGCCAGGCCCAGCTCAGGGGCTCAGCTACCACTCCTGAGGCTAAAGCTCTTTGTTTGGATCAGGCGGGAGGGGAGGAGGATTAGAGATTAACGTGACCTTAAATTAAGCTCCAGTCCTGGTGCCACTTTATGATTCTGCTCCCTTCCCTCCCTGGAGTTGGGTAGAAACAGGAGCAGAATAATAAAGTGAAACCACCCCTTCCCCAGCGCAGCAAGGCCTACATCCCTCCTCTCCCCCCGGCACTCCTGCCTAGCCCTCTTGCCCTGCTGACCCCTGCTGGGGGGACCCACCAGAGCACCTCCCCACAGAGCCACAGGGGACCCCATCCACCACATCCCCAAGCCCACCCCACCTTGACCAACAGGGGGAATTCATGGGCCCACCCTGCAAACCCCAGGCGGCTCAGTGGGAATGGAAGCCTCTGCAGTAGTAAAAAGAAAAGAAGGACTTGTGGCACCTTAGAGACTAACAAATTTATTTGAGCATAAGTTTTCATGAGCTACAGCTCACTTCATTGGACGCATTCAGTGGAAAATACAGTGGGAAGATTTATATACACAGAGAACATGAAACAATGGGTGTTACCATACACACTGTAAGCAAAAAGAAAAGGAGTACTTGTGGCACCTTAGAGACTAACCAATTTATTTGAGCATGAGCTTTCGTGAGCTTTCGTGAGGGACCGTATGGCTAGGCAGCAGTTCTGCGGAAAAGGGGTGACAGTGGACGAGAAGCTGGATATGAGTCAGCAGTGTGCCCTTGTTGCCAAGAAGGCCAATGGCATTTTGGGATGTATAAGTAGGGGCATAGCGAGCAGATCGAGGGACGTGATCATTCCCCTCTATTCGACATTGGTGAGGCCTCATCTGGAGTACTGTGTCCAGTTTTGGGCCCCACACTTTAAGAAGGATGTGGATAAATTGGAGAGAGTCCAGCGAAGGGCAACAAAAATGATTAGGGGTCTGGAACACATGACTTATGAGGAGAGGCTGAGGGAGCTGGGATTGTTTAGCCTGCAGAAGAGAAGAATGAGGGGGGATTTGATAGCTGCTTTCAACTACCTGAAAGGGGGTTCCAAAGAGGATGGCTCTAGACTGTTCTCAATGGTATCAGATGACAGAACGAGGAGTAATGGTCTCAAGCTGCAGTGGGGGAGGTTTAGATTGGATATTAGGAAAAACTTTTTCACTAAGAGGGTGGTGAAACACTGGAATGCGTTACCTAGGGAGGTGGTAGAATCTCCTTCCTTAGAGGTTTTTAAGGTCAGGCTTGACAAAGCCCTGGCTGGGATGATTTAACTGGGAATTGGTCCTGCTTCGAGCAGGGGGTTGGACTAGATGACCTTCTGGGGTCCCTTCCAACCCTTATATTCTATGATTCTATGATTCTATGAGCTACAGCTCACTTCATCGTGAGCTGTAGCTCACGAAAGCTCATGCTCAAATAAATTGGTTGGTCTCTAAGGTGCCACAAGTACTCCTTTTCTTTTTGCGAATACAGACTAACACGGCTGTTACTCTGAAACACTGTAAGCAGAGTCATCACTTAAGGTGAGCTATTACCAGCAGGAGAGCGGGGGGGGGGGTGGACCTTTTGTAGTGATAATCAAGGTGGTCCATTTTCAGCAGTTGACAAGAATGTCTGAGGAACGGTGGGGGGTGGGAAATAAACACACCACACAATCAGAGGCTCGTTCACCTGCACATCTACCAATGTGATATATGCCATCATGTGCCAGCAATGCCCCTCTGCCATGTACATTGGTCAAACTGGACAGTCTCTACGTAAAAGAATAAATGGACACAAATCAGACGTCAAGAATTATAACACCCGACGGAGAACACTTCAATCTCTCTGGTCACTCAATTACAGACCTAAAAGTGGCAATTCTTCAACAAAAAAACTTCAAAAACAGACTTCAATGAGAGACTGCTGAATTGGAATTAATTTGCAAACTGTATACAATTAATTTAGGCTTGAATAGAGACTGGGAGTGGATGGGTCATTACACAAAGTAAAACTATTTCCCCATGTTTATTCCTCCCCCCTCGGCTGTTCCTCAGACATTCTTGTCAACTGCTGGAAATGGTCCACCTTGATTATCACTACAAAAGGTTCCCCTCCCCCCCCCCGCTCCCCGCTCTCCTGCTGGTAATAGCTCACCTTAAGTGATGACTCTGGTTACAGTGTGTATGGTAACACCTTGTTTCATGTTCTCTGTGTATATAAATCTCCCCACTGTATTTTCCACTCAGTGCATCCGATGAAGTGAGCTGTAGCTCATGAAAGCTTATGCTCCAATAAATTGGTTAGTGTCTAAGGTGCCACAAGTCCTCCTGTTCTTTTTGCAAATACAGACTTACCCTGTTGCTTCTCTGAAATCTGCAGTAGTAGTTTTGTATCGGCCCAGCAGAGGGCGCTCTCAGCCTGTCTCAGACAAGCCGCAGGTGAGGGGTTCATTCCTACAGGGCAGTTGGACCCAAAGAGCTTTGGGGGAGTGGGGATGTTGAACCAGCTTTTCCGTGTATCCATCAAGCCGCATCCAGCCCCCGTCTCTGCAGAATCGGAGCACCTTGCAAACACTGATGGATTTTAACGTTGGTATTTATCTGTATTGCGGCAGTGCCTCCTTGCCCCAGGCTTGGCCCAGGACCCCACCACGCTAGATGCTGCCCAGACACAACAACAAGATGGCCCCTGCTATCCATGAACTGGGGTAGCTGGGAAACGGAGACATTTCAGACCTGCATCTTCAAAAGCAGCCTCTAATGGGGATTTGGGTGCCCAGCTTTGGACACCTGAAGCCAGATGCTTTTAGTGTGTAGAGCACTCCCAGCCCCCGGGAGCTCAGCAGCGACAGGGGCTCAGAACTAGAGCTGGTGGAAGTTTCCCAGTGGAACGTGCCTGCCTCCCCGGCATCCCACCTGGAGGCTTGAGCCATGGCTCAGGACTTCGAGCTCCCTGCTCCTTGGCAGGGAGCCTGGCCACCCTACCAACGGGTCCGCAGGATGAAGATGGCTCCCCACCAAATCAGCCACGCCTGTCCGCCTGACAGATGCGCTCCTAGGCGTGTTTGCAAGCTGCCGGGTTTTGCATTCACGCCACTGGCTAGGGGCAGGGAACGATTTGCTCAGTGCTAGTAAAACTGAAACGGGACTTGGCCGAGCTTTTCAGAGCCAGGATCTGAGAGGTCAAGTTGCCGAGGGCTGAGTGACCGGCCGGGAGAAGATCAGAGATGATGGCAGGAGTGAGCGCTCGCTGTGCCTCTGACAAAGAGACGGCCTGTTCCGTGCGCTTCCAGATGGGAGGCTGAAACCGTGAGGACAGAGAGAGGAAGATGTGGACTTTGCTCTCCACCTGGAGTCAAGCGAGAAGCACAAGGGTACAGGCCAGACTGAGCTGCTTTGGAAAGGCCTTTCCCATGCACTCCCCCAAGTCTACTCTGACTGGTCCCTCCCGTACATACCCGTCCATTCACACACCCCTCTGTGCACACTCCCCAGCCTCTCCTGTGCATGTACCCACCGTGTGCACACACCCCTGGCCACGCTCACTGGCCTTTCAGGCACTCCTCACTGGTACTGTATGGTCTGGGCAGCCGTGGGGGCGGGGGGCTGCAGGAACTTCCAGCCTCACCTGTTCGGGTTCCTGCCTCTTCCTGAGTTCTTTGGACCCTTGACATTTTTCTGTGTTTACAGGAAAGCTCCCTCCCACAACTCCCCCCCACCTCTTCCTCCCCCCAAGATTAAGGAAAAATCCCATTCCAGCTTTAATTGAGACGCACCATCTCCAAGCCCCAGCCCTGCTGCAGCTCAGCCAGTGCAACTGGAGCCTTGGTGCCTGGACGCATCCAGCCCGCCAGGGCTCTGAGCTCCATGCTGCTGGGACGCAGGTCGAATGCTAATGCTCCCAACGGCCCAGGGCTGCTCTAATGCAGCCAGGAAACCAAGCAGCCACCACCAGGGCCTGCAAAGCCCTTTTACTCTCTTAGCAGCTGGGCTGGATTACACCCCGCACCGCCCGCTGGGAGGTGCCAGGCCCTTGCTGAACATTAAAGAGAGATTTTTGCAACAGGATTCGTCGGAAAGAACAGTTTACCCACGGCGCGCTGGTGAGTGGCGCAGGATCTGTGCGAGGCGGGGGGCAACCAGGCTGCGCTGGGCGTGAGGGTTTACTTGTCCTGCCTGTATCGGGAAGGACTGGCAAAGAGCACACGCATACAATTGATTACACCCAAATCCCCTCTGACGTGGGGAACAAGACAAAACCGCCGACTGGTCTGTCTAGCCCTGAGCTGGGGGCTCTGCTGCTGCTGCGCAGCCAGACATTCCGGCTGCTCCCACGGGGAGCTGGGCAGCAGATTTGACAAATTATTTTTTTGCCGAAAAATGCATTTTTTAGGGCCCAAATGCAGCCCATCTTTTTTTCTGTTGGGGGAAAAATATTCAAAAGGGTCAAAATGTTTCACCTCAACTTTTCAATGGGAAACGGTGCCCCGCTTTCAAATGCCCTTGTTTAAACCCCCCCACCCCCATAACAAGGGTGAAAACACCCAACCTGGCCGATTCAAAATAAAAAACCGCAAAACCGTTCTGTTTGACTCAAACCCTTTCTGCCAGCTGGACACAGAACGTTCTGGAAGGTTGTGGTTCAGGGAAAAGAAACTGTTTGAGTTCAAATCGGATTTTTCACTTTGCACCCCAAGCCGGCAATTCTAAGTACTCAGCACTGCCTAGGAGCCTGCAGTCTAGGGCAGCACTTAACTTGCAACGTGCACCTAAATCCCATTGACTTCAGTGGGATGTAAGCACATGGAGATGTGGTTAAGTGCTGACCTGACTAGGGATTGGAGACAGTCAATAATTTTCCTCTTTAGCACTTTTTGAAGGGTTCCCTTTCTAGTCACTGCAGCCAAAGCCTGTCTCTTGACTAGAACAAGAGGTCACACCAACTATCTCTGGACACCCCTCAGGGTGCCGTGAGAAGGCACACGGCCAAAGCGGAGTGACTTTCCCCCAAGGGTGCAAAGTCAGGCTGCCAGGCTCCCACATAACCAATTTCAGTGACAAGAGTCACTTCAAACCAAAAATTATCCCAGCATCTTTTTTTAATGGCAATATTTCAAACATGAGCATGGCCGGCAAATCTGGCAAAGGCACAGGATCTTCCAGGAAATGACACCTTCAAGCCCTTCTGGATTGATGCAACTGCTTTGTGGGCTTGTGCATTTCAGGTTACATAGACTCTGCCACTGTGTTTTCAAAGGGCTGGGATACTGCTATGGAAGCCAAGAGAGAAGAAACCTTGCAGCACTCGGATGCAGAGGTGATGGACACCTCACACCTAACAGAGACAAATAACCGGCTCACAGGCTTCAGGGCGGCAGCTGTTTGCTGCAGAGATAAAATCAGAGCTTTCCCCCTCGTGCACCACCGCATGGAAGGGCTGGTTTAAACCCAAAGTAACCCCACTGAAGTTTATTAATTATGTGTTGTTATTTGTATTGTAGTAACACCTCGGAGCCTCAGTCCACAACCAGGACCCCACTGGGCTAGGTTCTGAAATGGAGTTACACCAAATCTGCATCAAGGTCACTGAGCTCCAAAGCCAGCCTATAACTCAGAAATTGATACCAGGGATTGGAATTGCATCTTTTTCTAGGCTGTCCTGCCAATTTTTGCTGGCGTTTTTTTTTTTTTTTTTGGAACGAGAGCCAATTGTTATTTAATATGTATTTAATACTGCCAGTAAGGGCATCCTCTGCCAGCCCCACCTGAAACATGCTGTCTGGGAACCTCCCATTGTGGCCGTGCAATGGAATTTACGGGTTAAAGTCAAGGAAGCAGCCAGAGGTCTGTGTATCCATTGGTCAATGCGCATGGGTGGATGTCCCTGACAGAACTCAGGCACCGTACTATGTTTTATCCTAGATAGCTTGATTGCAGTATAGTCACTCAATGTCTCCCCCTAGTGACTGATGCCAGTCGCTATAACAGACAGCTACATATTCACGCTGACATGCTGTTCTTTCAGCTCAAGAGGCTGTGACCTGGGTCACGGGTTCAGTCCCCATGGCAAGCGTGGCCTGTTTATATAGGTGAGCTCAGTTTGTTAGCCATGCATTGGGAATCCTTCCCCACTCTCTTGCTCCGTCCGTGGCACTCTAATTTGGATAACAGCTACCATCAGCCGGATGGGTTGGAGTTAAATATTGGCCCTACTTGGTCACCGTTTCGAGGTGAAGTTTGAGTGACGTCACCTAAAAGCTTTTCAATGAGCCCAGACCAGAAAGTCCCCCATGTTCCAATCCACATTCACGGAAGGGAACACTTATTATAGTAATGATAACCCTGAGCTTGCTAGGGTTAATGTAAGCAGCCATACCAGCCTTGGGGATCTATCAGAGCAAATTCATCGCAGCTCCTGGGACACCTGTTACATTGAAATGTTCTGCAAGTACCTTGATTCAGAGATTCAGAGCTTAAACTCAGGAGGGACCATTAGATAGGCTAGATCACAGGTGCTGGAACTAGGGGAGCTGCCGCACCACCTAGCTTGAAGTGGTTTCCATTACATACAGGGTTTACCGTTTGGTTCAATGGCTCTCAGCGCCCCCACTGTACACATTGTTCCAGCACTGCTGGGCTAGAGCATCTAGTCTGACCTCCTGCGTAGCCCAGGCCAGAGAATTTCATCCAGTTACTCCTGCACTGAGCCCAAAATCTTATGTTTGGCTAAAGCGTCTTCCGAAAGGAGGTTGAAAATCCATCACTTGCCTTGGAAATTTGTTCCAGTGGTTAATCCCCCTCCCTGACTAATTTCTAATTTGAATTTGTCTGGCTTCAGTTTCTAGCCGTTGGCTCTTCTGCTTCCTTTCTTCGCTAGATTAAAGAGCTGGTGTATTTTCACCCTGGGAAGGCATCTGTGTATTTTTCCCCATGAAGGTAGCTGTGATTAGCTGGCACAAGGAGATCTTAGGTGTTCAAGTTAGAACATTTACAGTGAGTCAGTATTCACACACACATGCAATTAAAACAAACAGAAATGCCTAATTAATGCAAAGCCCTTGTGTGAAGAGAAAGCCCAGTGTTCGTCATCTATCTATGCCTGCTGGCTCAGTAGTTTTCTATGAATTTGCCACCACTAGGCTTTTTATAATCACAATTGCTAGTGCTGTCCAAAGATCCAAAGACCTGAGGGTCAGCTCATGTTAGCATCCAGCAGCTCGGACATTTCTCCACCGCTTACTACACCAGCTAAGCAGTTTTAGGCTGGGTTGCTAAGTGGATGAGAGCTTGTCTGGGAATGCTGATGAGTGGTGAAGGCAGTGGGACACATCTTTCCCTCTGACTCAGTAAAAGCTAACTGCCCCGGCGTAGAATTCTGGTGCTGCCACGGTGAAGTGAGATGTCAAACTGAAGCCCCGGCTATTTGTGGTTCTTCAAGATCTGGTGGCACTTTTTGTACAAGTTTGGGGTATTAAGTCCGGACCAAATTCACACTTGAATGATTACATTCTGCTGACCTAAGCTCCTATGGAGGTTGCAAATGGATATGGGATTCTTTGTCACTTCCTCCCCTAACCTGGTGTGCCATGTTGCTATGTGCTGTGAAATAGGGGCTAGCTCTCCATAGGTCTGGTGGTCCATTCAAGGAGATAGGACAGGCTATGGCAGGGGTTGGGGCCGAGCATTGTCCAGGTCCTTGCAGTGACTCTGCAGACATTCCTCCCAGAGAGATAACACAGTCTCCACGCTCCCTCTGCACTCAGGATCCCTCAGGGAGCTGCTTCCTGCTGCAGAAGCCCTGAATGCAGCTTCCATCAGCATTGGGAACAAGGGGATTGCTGGGCTTCCAGAACCAGCCTGAAGGCCCAAGGCCTCCCATGGAACCTGGGTTAAATCTGAACCCAATGCAAATATTAGTTTCTGAAAAGCACAATACGTTCCAACTGTGCATCATAGTCCCTATACTGACAACCAATAAAGGAGATTCTCCACTACCTCAAGTGTGAAGATCTGTGCCTTACTTCTGAATCCTAACCCTGCAGTTGCTGTGATGTTCAGAATGGAGCTGGTTGGGAATTTTGCAATGAATTGTTTTTTCATCAAAAAATACAAATTCATCAAAGCCAAAACTGCTGGTGAACCAGGGTCAGTTCGATGAATTATCCAACTCAAAAAAAAAAAAATTCAAGGAAGTTTCAAACTATTCCAAATGTATTGTTTTGACATTTTTAAAACAAAAAATTCCAGTTTTCCAGTTCAAAGCGATTTTTCATTTTGAAATTTAAGCTCGCTAGGCTGAAAAAAGGTTTCCATTTCAATCTTCTTAAAACAAAACAAAACCTCTGAAATGATCTAAACAAGATGTTTAGTTTGCCCTGAAATGGGGGGGAAAAATCAAGTTTCCAGTTTGCGACTACTCTTGAGATTTTGACGGCTTGTCCTGATTTGAGACAGGGAAAAATGTTGAACTCCTGCAAATATTCACAAGACGGGAAAACTCTTTCCACCCCAACTCCCAATGTGAGTGACCAGTGCACAACGTAGTGCCAGCTGAGGAATCACACGGGGCTCCAGATTGCTGCCAGTGTATTGTGAGACACTTGGGATTGTGCACGGCTGACCGAGAACTCCTCCAAGTCTTTTAGGTCATTGTAGAAGGGTGGACTCGCTGCTGGCATGCCTCCTGGTGGCTGGGCATGGCATGGCAGGCTCTCCTAATTTAGCAGCCTCCTGCCAACAGTTGCGATGACCTCTCTCTTTTCATGACTCAGACCTTCATCCGTATCACCTTTCCATCCCACCCTTCTGGGCACACTGAAAGTCCAACAGAAACAAATGTGATCCCTCCATCCAGTCTGCTGGCCTCCATTCTGGGCCCACATGCCCTTTCCTCAGGACTTCAGTATACAAATCTCCATCTTCTCTGGGACTTCATACCACCTCCCCAGTGGCTGGCAGGGACCCCAGGCCCGCCTTGTACGCTGGACTCCAGCCCAGGGACCCTAGGACAGGCAGTCAAAGTTCACTCCACCCGACTCCTCGCTACCACCTCCCTTGACTTCTTCCTACCGAGCCTTTCCCTGAGCTTTCTCTGTCCCCTGCCAGATCCTTCTTGTTCCCTCCAGGTCTCTCCATGTCCCACCACAGGAGAGTGACTACAGCCCATTCTGTGCCACGCTTCCTTCGGGGATAGCGCCACCCAGACCCTCCCCTGCTGGGTCTCATAATTAATTAGGCCAGTCCCCCTTTCCAGCTGCAATCAGCGGGGATATAATTAGCCACTCTGGCCCACATTAACCCTTCCATCCCCGGTGGGGTAAGCGCCCCATCATAGTTGCTTCCCTAACCACTTCAAGAAGGCCTCTGCTCCCAGCATCACAGGGTACCAGTGATCTCCAGATAGAGCAGATATGGGCAAGCCAAGCCTGCAGCTTGGAGTTCCGTTTGCTAACTCTCAAAGATCAGTGCAGTGGATAGAAGTCACTCACTCTGCTCTCAGGCTATGCCTGCACCGCATTTGGAAACCCACGAGCCCGGGTCTACAGATTCAGGCTTGTGAGGCTCATGCTACGGTGCCGTGCCCACGCTCGGGCTCGGGCTGGAGCCTGAAGGTCTACACAGCTATTTTTAGCAACAGAGTGCTTGGGCTCTGCAGACCTGGGCTCTGAAATTCACGGCTGTGGGTTGGTAACACGGTGTGTACCTAACACTACTGAGGGTGGTATGCATCAGGGACCAGTAGAGTTGCTGCCGAAGTAAAAGAGAGAAGAATTTGGCCCTGGAATGTCTGCTCATGCAAGAAGCTCTAGTCAGCTGAGATGGTTTTGCAAACAGATGCTTTTCTTTTGCAGCTAGTTTCCCTCTTATGCAAACTCCCTGCCTGAACACAACTACTTCTCTGATAATGCGTGTTCCAACAGACTGTTCTGCAGGTGCTTGTCGAATACAGAACGAAGCATCCGCTCTGTTACCTGTTCTTTGTGATGGCTGCAACAGGTTCAGCTCAAAATGCCTGGCGAGCTGCATGAGAAAAAATACACTCTAACAAGTGTTCTCAGGCCCTTCTGCATCACAGCCCCAGGCCCGGGCTCCCAGGAACTTAAGGGAAAGTTTGGATCCAAAGCCAAACTTTGCAGCATGGTGAAAATGAGTGAAAATACGCTCGGCTTCTCATTGTGCATTTGCTAGTTTGATTAATGGACCAGGCTAAATGCAAGCAGCAGGGACCCACTCTGAAACGGATGGTGTTTACAGAGCCTAGCCCCGCACCTCGGATCGGGAGCCACACTGGCTGCTGAGAACAAGGAAAGTGTGCGGCTGGGAAAACGAGGCAGTGGAATGGCAAGTGGAATATCAGGCAGGGGTGTAATTGACTAGCGATCAGTGAGGCGTGGGCGTGCGGGGGAGAGGGAATCTGGGAGATAGAAACGTGGCTGTGCTGCCAAACACAGTCCCAGGGCGATGATTAAATTACGCCAAGGCGGTGCAGCATCTGTATGCAGAGGCGGGCTCCAGCCCTCTCCATCGCCTTCCAATTTATGTCCCTGCTAAGCCCTGCATAGGCCTCTTGCCTGGCATTTTATCTGCCTAGTTACCAGTCGCACGCTCGGCTCAAGCTGAGGGAGAACAGCCACAGACAACGGACTCCATAGGGCTCTCTCCTGGCTCTTTGTCTCGTTCAGAGCCAGCCTCCCAGAACTGCTTTGCCCACGGCCCTGGCAGAGCTTCCCTTTGCTTCGCCTCCCTCCAAAGCTGCCCTCTCAGTCCCCCACCGCCCCCCAAAAGGAGCTGGGGTTCGCCCGGTTCTATAAGACAGGCACACAGACAAAGGGAGCTAAAGAAGTGGGACTGGCAGCTTTGCAAAGTAACGGCTTGTGTCCTTGTTTGCACACAGTGGCATCCACAGGTGTTACGACTGCTCTGGCCAACACTCTGGGGGCTTCCCATTTGAAAACAGGAGCTGCTGTAGCTTGAACGGAAGCTTTCCAGCCTGGGGCTACAACAGACTCAAATCCTCCGTGGCTCAGCACAGAGTGGGGGCCCATTACACACTCACCACATGTTCACCCACCACCGGACCCAGCTCCTCCCTCACTCCCGTGCACCAGCCTCACATGTCCACCTCCTCATCCCCCCGGGATGCTCTGCAGCATTCATCTCTCTGCAGTGAACTGGGCTGACGTCTAAAGGTGCCTGAGATTCCCTTGGGTGGGATTAACTCCCCTTCGCAGAGCATTGGACTCAATCCATCTATCTGGCTCATAGAATCATAGAATATCAGGGGTGGAAGGGAGCTCAGGAGGTCATCTAGTCCAACCCCCTGCTCAAAGCAGGACCAATCCCCAACTAAATCATCCCAGCCAATGCTTTGTCAAGCCTGACCTTAAAAACTTCTAAGGAAGGAGATTCCACCACTGCCCTAAGTAACACATTCCAGTGTGTCACCACCCTCCTAGTGAAAAAGTTTTTCCTAATATCCAACTTAAACCTCCCTCACTGCAACCTGAGACTCCTTGTTCTGTCATCTGCTACCACTGAGAACAATCTAGATCCATCCTCTTTGGAACCCCCTTTCAGGTAGTTGAAAGCAGCTATCAAATCCCCCCTCATTCTTCTCTTCCACAGACTAAACAATCCCAGGTCCCTCAGCCTCTCCTCATAAGTCATCTGTTCCAGTCCCCTAATCATTTTTGTTGCCCTCTGCTGGATGTTTTCCAATTTTTCCACATCCTTCTTGTAGCGTGGGGCCCAAAACTGGACACAGTACTCCAGATGAGGCCTCACCAATGTCAAATAGAGGGGAATGATCACGTCCCTCGATCTGCTGGCAACATCCCAAAATGCTATTGGCCTTCTTGGCAACAAGGGCACACTGCTGACTCATATCCAGCTTCTCGTCCACTGTCACCCCTGGGTCCTTTTCTGCAGAACTGCTGCCTAGCCATTCGGTCCCTAGTCTGTAGCGGTGCATGGGACTCTTCCGTCCTAAGTGCAGGACTCTGCACTTGTCCTTGCTGAACCTCATCAGATTTCTTTTGGCCCAATCCTCCAATTTGTCTAGGTCCCTCTGTATCCTATCCCTACCCTCCAGCGTATCTACCTTATCAGAGTCTGTGGTCATTGGACGTTCTCTTGGGGTCTGCTGTGTCAGCGATCTGCAGAGCCAGGGAAGCACACAGAGGGAACATACACACACAGCCGACTCTTATGAACATTGGACAGAGAAGAGCACCACACCGGTGGCATCTGACGACAGCAGCCTGAGCCCAGAAAAGCTCTGCACCCCCACCATGGCCCCAGGGCCGGATGATCTCTCTGCCCACTGCCATGGCTGGAGGAGCTGTCCCATCATCTCTTTTGCTCTAATGAACCCCTGGCTGTAACGGCCAAATGGCTCGGCTCCCCCGGGGTTCATTATAAAGAGGATAGACTGTATTTCCTCATAACATCGTGTGTTTAACTTACCCCTCCAAAAGGGGTCAAATTTAAATTCCTGCTTGCACCCATTTGCATGGCATTTCCAGCACTTCCCACACTCAGTGTGGGCAGCAGGGGGTATAAAAAGAGTGAAACCTGATTCCCAGTCCTGTCCGCCTCCCACACCTGGCTCTGCAGAGAGCTCATGGATTCATGGCATTAGGGTCAGAAGGGTCTATCATCATCATCTGGTCTGAGCACCTGCATAACCCAGGCCAGAGAAACTCCCCCAGGGATTCCTGCATGTTTTCCCTGAGGACATTTACAGACAATTTCCAAAACTCAAGGTAAGTGGCGTTTCCTGTCACTTGCAGGTGCAGATCCACCAACGTGCTGCTCTTTGTGTGGGATCGTGGGGCCAGCCACATGTGCTCCTAGCCAGCGCTGCTCCAACTAACCAGCAAGAGTGCAGAGTGATGGTTCACTCAGGTCACATGGCAAGGCTTCTGCTCCTTGATTGTATGACACCACCTTAAAACCAGGAGCGGTGCCATCAGACAGCTCCAGGGCATTGAGTCTCTCAGAGCGGCAGTGCGGGGAGAGAGATGTAGCAGTGGAATCTGAGCATATTTAAATCAATTCATCTCCTCTTTTGCATAAGAATGAGCATGAGATCTGGCTGCCTATGCGGAGCCGACATACAAAAATAGCTGCATACCTCCTTCCCCGATGGAGAGGGAGGGAAAACGCTAAGCCAGACCTCCCGCTCGGTGCTCCCTCGCCACCTTTCTACCACGCAGCTGAGCACGTTCCAGAGCGAATGTGCTCATTAGGCAGAGAGAGAAAGAGCGGCTCTGTGACTAGCCCACAGTCCCTGAAACTCTTATCTCCTGTTGCATCCATTGAAGTCAATGGGTCACACAGGTGTGAGCCTGGACAAGATTTGCCCCAACAGGTCGGTTGGCGGAGTTAGGAACAGAGCCCGGGTTTTCTGACACCCTATTCGAATCACCGCATGTGTGATGGCTGGCACAGTGGGGAGTGAACGGGGCCTCCGGAGCTAAAAGCGTGCACCAGTCTAACCTGAGCTGAAGCTACCTAGGTGGGATGAGAAAAAGGCTCAGAACCTCTATAGATTTGGTAGAAGGTGGGGGACCGTGGGAGATACACTCCCCAGTGGGTTATACATCTACTCCCTGCTACCTCCCTCTTCCAGTCTTGGGTCTGTGCATTCAGAAACACCCCAACTTGCATGGCTGTGCAGACAGACAGAGGATTGCTTTGTGGCTAGCAGATTCGCCAGGAAAATGCAGAATGTTATCAGGCCAGATGTCCTCCCTGATACGAATGGATGGAATCCTCTGAATCCAGCCTTCAGGGAACTCCATATCCCACTAGTCTCTGTCACAGAATCATAGAAGATTAGGGTTGGAAGAGACCTCAGGAGGTCATCTCGTCCAACCCCCTGCTCAAAGCAGGACCAACACCAACTAAATCATCCCAGCCAAGGCTTTGTCAAGCTGGGCCTTAAAGACCTCTAAGGAAGGAGATTCCACCACCTCCCTAGGTAACCCATTCCAGTGCTTTACCACCCTCCTAGTGAAATAGTGTTTTCTAATATCCAACCTAGACCTCCCCCACTGCAATTTGAGACCATTGCTCCTTGTTCGGTCATCTGCCAGCACTGAGAACAGCCAAGCTCCATCCTCTTTGGAACCCCCCTTCAGGTAGTTGAAGGCTGCTGTCAAGGTTCCTTCCCTGCTCTGAACTCTAGGGTACGGATGTGGGGACCTGCATGAAAACCTCCTAAGCTTACTTTTACCAGCTTAGGTTAAAACTTCTCCAAGGTACAAAATTATTTTACCCTTGGATTTCCACTGCCACCACCAAACTTTATCTGGGTTTACTGGGAAACGTGGTTTGGACATGTCTTTCCCCCCAAAAATCCTCCCAACCCTTGCACCCCACTTCCTGGGGAAGGTTTGGTAAAACTCCTCACCAATTTGCATAGGTGACCACAGACCCAAACCCTTGGATCTTAGAACAATGAAAAAGGATTCAGTTTTCTTACAAGAAGACTTTTAATAGAAGTAAAGGAATCACCTCTGTAAAATCAGGATGGTAGATACCTTACAGGGTAATTAGATTCAAAACATAGAGAATCCCTCTAGGCAAAACCTTAAGTTACAAAAAAGACACACAGACAGGAATAGTCGTTCTATTCAGCACAGCTCTTTTCTCAGCTGTTTAAAGAAATCATAATCTAACATATACCTAGCTAGATTACTTACTAAAAGTTCTAAGACTCCATTCCTGTTCTGTCCCCAGCAAAAGCAGCATACAGACAGACACAGACCCTTTGTTTTTCTCCCTCCTCCCAGCTTTTGAAAGTATCTTGTCTCCTCATTGGTCATTTTGATCAGGTGCCAGCGAGGTTACCTTTAGCTTCTTAACCCTTTATAGGTAAGAGGATTTTTCGTCTGGCCAGGAGGGATTTTAAAAGGGTTTACTCTTCCCTTTATATTTATGACAGCTTTATGACAGCTTTATGATAGATTTATGAAATCCCCCCTCACTCTTCTCTTCTGCAGACTAAATAACCCCAGTTCCCTCAGCCTCTCCTCATAAGTCATGTGCCCCAGCCCCCTAATCATTTTTGTTGCCCTCCACTGGACTCTCTCCAACTCATTCACATCCCTTCTGTAGTGGGGGGACCAAAACTGGATGCAATACTCCAGGTGTGGCCTCAGAATAGAGGATAATAATCATTTCCCTCAATCTGCTGGTTTAGTGATTAACCAGAGGCTGGTGCAAGGAAACCTGGCATCAAGTGATGGTTGGATGGCACTGCAGGGTTCCCCTATCTTGGCCAAGTCCATTGCACCGAGCAGCAGCTTCTCAAGTGGCAGAGGTCTTTGAAAACCATCTGGTGAGACCTCAGCTGCTGCTTTCATTGTTAGTGGAGCACATGCGAATTGTGCCTCCTTGAGTGGAAAGGAATCTATCCACCCACAAGCTGCTTGGAGACGTTCCCAGTGTTTCCCACGCATGGAACCAGATCCACCAAGGCCAAAGATAAGACAGAAGCAGAACTGCTCTGCCCAGTCACACATCGCTCCTGGCACTTGGAAAGGACACAGTGGAGAGCATCGAGGATGCACTGGAGTTGGTAGCAGCTACAAGCTACAGTGCAGCGCCCACAGGTGTCATGTTGTGTGCAAGCTGCCTCTTCTCCTAAGCTGAGCTCTGAGCTCCACGGTGGTGGAGTCGGGGACACGCTTTCCTCTGAATCAGTGCTGCAGGAGCCGTCTGTGGTTAGGAAAATCCAATGAGCACTTTTTTTTCTCAACTCCAGATGCCTCCCTGTCCTCTACTGACATAAATACCCCCTGCATTCTCACTGGAATATAGTGTCTCCTTCACTTCCAGTCCCAATGTCTTGTGCTGCTCTACACTGTTAAACAGCTGCTGTGTTTCACCCCAGGGGTGGCTGCATTTGAGAAGTGGCTAAAGCATCTATAACATGGACCTATCTTTGTTAGGTTGGTGCAGTACGTTGGGATGCCCAGGATGGAGGGAGCTATATCACTGTAAAAGGCCAGAGCCTTGCACTTTTCATGCAAGGTTCACAGAGGGCTTGAAGCTCTAGTTAATTCACGCTCATGACCCCTGCATCGGCAGTGGTCAAGTCTGATGAAGCCCATTTAATGGGCTGAGAAACTGAGGCACACAGAAGCCGCACCATGTGCTGTATGTGACAGCCAGACACTCAGCTCATGGACTCCCAATGTGGACGTTGACCGGGTGGCCATGGCCAGAGCATGGAGTCGACACATGTGCCCCCTGTAACAGCCCATGACTCTCAGAATGAAGCTGCAGTGGGGAAGGGCTGAAGACCCCTTGAGGACCAGCCCCAGGTCAGCACCCCTGCCACAGCTGCCCTTACTGAACGAGCTAAAGGCAACTAGAGGAGGGTTGGCTGTCAGAGCAGCGGCAGGAACTGAATCAATTTCCAGAAGCTTATCAGGCCTCGTGCTTGATAAGTCTCGACTGGCACATGGTAGGGTCTGTGGCCTCGGATAAGCTAGAGGGGGGCTCAGTTCTCCACCCAGCTGCCAGGACCTTCTCTAATCCGTCTGCCCTGGCCAGGGGGCAGGAGTTCATCAGGAGAGCGACTCCGAGATGGGGCGGCTCTGAGTCTTATCACTCCTTCGGCAGCAGGCCAGGGATGCCAAGGGTGTAATTGTCTTTGCCTATCTCCTCTCCCCACTGCGGAGCAGGCCCGGCGCCATGGCTGGGCAGAGTTCCCCTCTGAGGGGAATGAAAGAGCAAACCTACGGGCTCCTGCTCCGCTCAGGCCAGAAGCCCCTGGCTTCTAACCTTTCTCAGCGGCTGCAATGGGGCAGAGCCATTTAACGCTGGGGCAGAAGGTTCACGCTAGATCCCTGTGCCAAGGTCCCTCCTTTCCTCCTCCTCATGGCACCGGCTCCAACTGTCCTGGAGGCCTGAGGAGGCGCCACTACAGACCCAGGGCTCCCCACAGAGGGAAGAGCAGATGGCATCAATCCCCTCCCCGTGAACGCTGCACAAAATGGTCCAGTAAGTCAGCCTGGCCAATGCTGCAGTGCCCTGGGTGCTGGAGGGGTCTCTCCCATGGTGAGGGCCCTGAGCCGTACTCTTGGGAAGCCAGGATAGAGCCGTAGGAGGCCAGGCGCCAACGAGGAATCACAGGCCCCTTTGCCTCGAGCAGCCCTGGAGATCTCTGTGTGGGGGTCTGCAGGGCTGGGGACTGACCCACAGTTCTCCTGCCAGGGACACTCCCCCTCCCAGGGAATGAACATGGGGAAAGGAACTGGAGAATGAGTATGTGGAGGAGACAGCACTGGGGCATTGTGGGTTCTTGTGGGGAGCAAACTGGACTCAAGGTCTACCTGCAACCCCACCGCTTCCTCTGGGCCCAGCCACCCCTGCCCATTCCTCATTGCCGTGGGTGTTCCTGGAGATGGGGGTAGCCCAGGTCAGGCATTGCAGATTGCAAAGCAGCTGGGGCTCCGTGGGGGTGAGACTCGCTGCAGAAAGGGCTGAGCGGGGCCTGCTCAGGGAAGGGGCAGCATCTCTGTTTGCACAGAGGAATGAGCATCCTTCAGGCACAACCAGAGTCCGGACTCCAGGGCATCTCTTATAGTTTCCTCTGTGGCTCCTTGCGTTGTGCTAAGGCACTGAGGGGCTTCAGCAGTGACCTCTCCAGCCTAGTCAGGGAACTCCTCTAAGAGCAGTGCATGGTTCCATAGCTCCTGGGAGTTAGTGCAGCATATGGGGACATGGGTTCTAGTCCTGGCTCTGCCACAGATCATCTGGGTGGACCTGGGCAAGTCATTTTGCTTCTGTGCCTTGGTTTCCCTCCTTCTGTCACATAAGTAGGGCCCTACCAGATCCATGGTCCTTCTTGGTCAATTTCACGGTCATAGGATTTTAAAAATCATAAATGTCATGATTTTGGCTATTTAAATCTGAAATTTCGCAGGGTTGTAATTGTAGGGGTCCTGTCCCAAAAAGGAGCTGTGGGGGGTCACAAAGCTATTATGGGGGGATTGCAGGACGGCTACCTTTACTTCTGCACTGCTGCTGGCGGCGGCGCTGCTTTCAGAGCTGGGCGGCTGGAGAGCGCGGCTGCTGGCCGGGAGCCCCGCTCTGAAGGCAGAGTCGCCGCCTGCAGCAGCGCAGAAATAAGGATGGGGTCTGGTGTTGCCACCCTTACTTCTGCGCTGCTGCCTGCAGAGCTGGGCCCGCAGTCAGCAGCTGCCACCCTCTGGCCGCCCAGCTCTGCAGGCAGCGCAGAAGTAAGGGTGGCAACACCACGACCCCCCTAAAATAACCTTGTGATGCCCCTGCAACTCCCTTTGGGGTCAGGACCCCCAATTTGAGAAACGCTGGTCTCCCTGTGAAAATCTGTATAGTATAGGCTAAAAGCACACAAAAGACCAGATTTAATGGTCCATGACGCGTTTTTCATGGCTGTGAATTTGGTAGGGCCCTACACATAATATAATGTAGTTGAAGGCTTTTTTTGTGACTGCCATCATCTGTCAAATACAATGCGATTGACCCTGCCTGTAAAGAAAATTAAGCATTACAGCAGATCAAAAAGCCTGGAGGAGGTGGAGGTCCATATAAAATTTCAACTTTTCATGAAAAGTAATCTTTTTTTTTCAGCCAACATGGTTCCATTTTAGGGTGTTCAGGGGGTTATTTGGGTTTTTTTCTAATAAAAAGGTGACATCTTCAAAAACCAGACACCTTTTAAAATAAATGTGTTTATTCGAAAACCAATTTTCCACCGAATACCTTATTGACGGGAAAATTTTAATCAGCCCTAGGAAGTACCATTACCTCTATGAATGTTTACCATCAATCCAGTTACAGGAGAACAAACCACATCTCTGGAACCTCTGCTGAAGACATCAGGGCAGCGCAGGTGCCTCTGCAGGGGACCCCATTTGACCATAAGAACCTTATTGCTAGCAATGACATATAAGATGAAACCAGCTTGACTCCCAGATCCCGGGCGTTTCAGGGATGGAAGTTAATGAAAAGATAATAAATGGAGCATATTTGATCTGGAGTCATTGAGACACAACGAACATCTAAATGCAGTTTCAGAGTAAATCCACGGTGGGGCAAGAAATAAAGAAACTGCTCTGGTAATTTCAGTGCCACTCAAAACACACACGTTAAAACAAGGGCAGCACTCCTTCAGAAAGGAGAGTGGCACCCCCTACTGAGTCCCCTGTTCCACTCACTGCAGCGCCTCGCTATGGCACTGTTTCAGTACTCATTGTGATGGGACAGCACCACCCACAAAGTCTTCCAACATAGCTCTTCACACTAACCTGGGTTGAAGAAAAAGGGGGCAAAACCACCTTGAAGGTCTCTCTCTATATTACTGTCACAGCGGAGGAAAGGGCATTTCAAATCAGAGAAATTCAGGATTTGATCTTGATGGGAATTACAGCCCTTAGGAAGCATATGCAGAATCTAAGTTCAGGAATTTATCCTGATGAACTTAGAATAATAGAATCATAGAATATCAGGGTTGGAAGGGACCCCAGAAGGTCATCTAGTCCAACCGCCTGCTCAAAGCAGGACCAATTCCCAGTTAAATCATCCCAGCCAGGGCTTTGTCAAGCCTGACCTTAAAAACCTCTAAGGAAGGAGATTCTACCACCTCCCTAGGTAACGCATTCCAGTGTTTCACCACCCTCTTAGTGAAAAAGTTTTTCCTAATATCCAAATCTAAACCTCCCCCACTGCAACTTGAGACCATTACTCCTCGTTCTGTCATCTGCTACCATTGAGAACAGTCTAGAGCCATCCTCTTTGGAACCCCCTTTCAGGTAGTTGAAAGCAGCTATCAAATCCCCCCTCATTCTTCTCTTCTGCAGGCTAAACAATCCCAGCTCCCTCAGCCTCTCCTCATAACTCATGTGTTCCAGTCCCCTAATCATTTTTGTTGCCCTTCGCTGGACTCTCTCCAATTTATCCACATCCTTCTTGAAGTGTGGGGCCCAAAACTGGACACAGTACTCCAGATGAGGCCTCACCAATGTCGAATAGAGGGGAACGATCACGTCCCTCGATCTGCTCGCTATGCCCCTACTTATACATCCCAAAATGCCATTGGCCTTCTTGGCAACAAGGGCACACTGCTGACTCATATCCAGCTTCTCGTCCACTGTCACCCCTAGGTCCTTTTCCGCAGAACTGCTGCCTAGCCATTCGGTCCCTAGTCTGTAGCTGTGCATTGGGTTCTTCCGTCCTAAGTGCAGGACCCTGCACTTATCCTTATTGAACCTCATCAGATTTCTTTTGGCCCAATCCTCCAATTTGTCTAGGTCTTTCTGTATCCTATCCCTCCCCTCCAGCGTATCTACCACTCCTCCCAGTTTAGTATCATCCGCAAATTTGCTGAGAGTGCAATCCACACCATCCTCCAGATCATTTATGAAGATATGAACAAAACCGGCCCCAGGACCGACCCTTGGGGTACTCCACTTGATACCGGCTGCCAACTAGATATGGAGCCATTGATCACTACCCGTTGAGCCCGACAATCTAGCCAGCTTTCTACCCACCTTGTAGTGCATTCATCCAGCCCATACTTCCTTAACTTGCTGACAAGAATACTGTGGGAGACCGTGTCAAAAGCTTTGCTAAAGTCAAGAAACAATACATCCACTGCTTTCCCTTCATCCACAGAACCAGTAATCTCATCATAAAAGGCGATTAGATTAGTCAGGCATGACCTTCCCTTGGTGAATCCATGATTCTATGATTGAGATGACTTGACTTGAGATGCAGGGACTGTTGGGTTTCAGGAAAGCCAACTCTGAGGGCTCAGATTTAATTGGAGGAGTAACCCCCTTGTGCACAGCAGTGTTCCACCCAGGCTGAATTTGGACATATGTGTTTACAATTTTATGGAAAGCACTAAGGGGCCAAGGCAGATATACGCAAGGGGATGCGTCTGACAAGTGCTTTCATGAGCAGCTGATGGTTATGAACAGGCCTGAGATTCTGAACATTTCACAATGAACAACACAATTACTGTGATAGCTGCTATCTCCCCAGCCGGCTTCCATTTTGCTCTGACAAAGTCAAACCAATAATAGTCACTGAATCAAAGGCAAAACTTGGCTGATTAGACCTACGAAAATCAAATGCAAACAAGCAGGAAATTTGTCATGACACTATTTGATGCTGGATTAATTTGCTGGGCCATTTGAAAGAGTGAGTATTCAGCATCCTGCAATGGAGATGATTAGCACTGGACGGCAAATCAAATTGCCTTCCTGCAGGATATTCTGATATTTCAAAATTTGTAGTCAAAATTGCTCATGGGAAATAAATTGCAAAAAATTTTGAATTGGAAACATCAAAAGGAAATGATTTGACAATACTGAAGTCAAACAATCCGATTTAGTCAAAATGTTTTGATAAGGTAAAACCATCATTTCAAGAAGGTTGAACTATTATATGAGTTGAAACTAAATAAAGAAAAAATGTTTTCTCCTTAATGAAACACATCAACATTATTGAAACAAAATGAACAAGTTGAATGAATCATTTCTACTTTTTCCCATTAAAAATCTTGCAGAATTTGACACATTCCTGCAAAATGTTTTGATTTTGACAAAACTGCATTTTCCAACTGAAAACTTTCCCATCAAAATGGTTTTTAACCAGCTCTACATATGATGCTGAATTTGAAATCTATATGATCAATGACAATGATTCTCTTTCATTGTGCTGCATGAACTCAAGTCAGTCAATTCACCTCGTTCCTCCCTGTATGAAATGCATATAAGAATTCTTATTGCTCTCACAGGGATGATTCTTCACATACTTAAATTTAAGCTGAGTAGCAGAACCAATTAGATTGGGGGGGGGGGCAGATTTTGAGTTTTTGTCAAAAAACTTAAACCCCACAAACATTTTGGCTTTCCCCAATCAAAACACAAAAAGTGTCAGCCAAAGCCATAACACTTTTACCCCCAAACTACTGAAAACCAAATAATTTTCAAATGATAATTACCACAAAATGTTCCCTTTTCAGCCAAATTCTTTTTAGGGTTTGGTTCTCTGATGGAGCATCTAAGATGGTCCAAGAGAGCAGATATTTTCTGAGAAAAAAATTGTTGCGTTAAAAAGCCAATTTTCTGTCCAGAAAAGAAAGGTTGGGAAAGAAGTCTTTCTAACAGCTGTCATGAACAGGGAGAGTTTCACCTACTCAGAGTTAACCATTAGCTTCAGTGCTTTTATAATCTGACCCGATTCCTTGAGCTCTTTGGAAGAAGGCTCGCTACTCCACCTGTAGATGGATGCAAGTGGGATAGGGAGCTATGCAATTGTTATGATTTTCTTTTCTGTGTACTGCATCTTTAAATTTCTAAGAAGTCTGTTGTCTTCAGAAAGTGGCTGCCATTTTAATTAACAAAGCATGTTGCAGAATGTCACATGCTGTGCTCACTCTTGCTGTCTCGTGGAGACTTTACTTTTGTTCTTTGTTGTTTTATTGTTTTCCTCATCTGAAATCTATACGCCATTCATGGTTCAGATGTCTTGCTTTGTGCATATAGAAGAGGTGTAGGAGGAGCAATGTTATTTTCCATCACACAAAACCCTTTATGTTTTTGAGGAAAATGGACAATGAGATTGCAAAACACAAATAAAAAATCAGCTGTGATCAAAGCAACTTTGCACAGAGGAGCAGGGGCCAGGACTCATCAGCTTAAACGCTTCTCATTTCTTGCTACCAATAGGATGGCAAATTTATTACCTTGTACAAGGCTTAAGGCAGCTGCATGCTAGGGGGCTGTTCCTTCACTCCCCAAGTCCTTGATTCAGGAAATCACTTGTGGAGAGCTGGTGGAAAAATTTTCAGCGAAAGAGTTTCCCATCAAAAAAATGTATTTTTGTCAAAATTGAAGCCATTTTGGGAAGTCTCAGTTTTGAGGATCTTTTTAGAGGGCAAAAGCTGAAACATTTTGTACCAACTTTACAGTTTTGATTCATTTTGTTTAAACTTTTAATGCTATTAATATATTCATATTATATTTGAATAGTGTAAATATATGTTGTAAAACTCAAAATGAATCAAAATGAAACAATTTGACAGTGCAGAAGTAAAACGTTTAGCTGGCCCTGAATCAAATTTTGAGGAATTGTCATTTCAGGGAAAATCTTGAAACTTTGGCTTTTTGTACCAACTTGGAACATTTTTTTGAAACTTTGGAATTTCCTGCAGAAGAGAAATTCTGGTTCCCAACCAGCTCTTCACTTAAACTATATCAATCATATGCTTCAATCCCATTGAATTTCAATGGGATACAGGCACCTGCCTCCCATAGGCCCCATTCAAAATCCCACCCATACGGTCTTTGGGGAAGGGACTATCCTTTTTATTTGATGTTTGTACAGCACCTTGCACAGTGGGATTTGCTTTGGCTACTAACTCAATGCAAATAATATATCCCCATTATTATAATCAGTTTTCAAAGCAGATAGTAGGTTTAATCCAGGGTTTCACGTCTCACCATTTTACTAGCTTGGTCTTACTCAGCAAATCCCAGTACGGAGTTAACCACGTGTCTCCTGGCCCAGTAACTGCCCACTCTGTGCCTCCAACTATTAATTACACACAGCCATCAGGCAAAGATGTACATTACATGCCCTGCTCACCTACAGGCATGCACCTTGCCCTAACACAATCATTAAAACAGAATATATTACAATTCCACTATATAAATCAAGGATACACCCACATCTTGAATACTGCATGCAGTTCGGGTCACCCCATCTCAAAAAAGGTATATTAGAAATGGAAAAAGTACAGAAAAGGGCAACAAAAATGATTAGGGGATGAAACAGCTTCCATATGGGGAGATATTTAAAAGACTGGGACTGTTCAGCTTGGAAAAGAGACGACTAAGGGGGGATATGACAGAGGTCTATCAAATCATGACTGGTGTGAAGAAAGTGAATTAGGAAGTGTTATTTATCCCTTCACATAACACAGAACCAGGGGTCATCCAATGCAATTAACAGGCAGCAGGTTTAAAACAAACATAAGAACTTCACACAACGCACAAACAACCTGTGGAACTCATTGCCATGGGATGCTGTAAAGGCCAAAAAGTATAACTGGGCTCAAAAAAGAATTAGATAAGTTCATGTAGGATGGATCCATCAATGGCTATTAGCTAAGATGGTCAGGGATGCAACCCCATCCTCTGGGTTAGGGACACCCTAACCTCTGACTGCTAGAAGCTAGGACTGGATGACAGGGGATGGATCACTCAATGAATTGCCCTGCTCTGTTCATTCCCTCTGAAGCATGTAGTACTAGTCACTGTTGGAAGACAGGATACTGGGCTAGATGGAGCATTGGTCTGACCCAGTATAGCTGTTTTTATTATATTCTGTCCCAGAATAACATGTTCCTTTCCCCTGCTGGCTTTTCCAGCGGAGAGTTTTCCACTCCTGTCCTTATGGGGGGAAAAATGTCCAGATAGGCTTACTGCAAGCTGCGACAGATTAAATCTAATTCACACTGGATGGAGCAGAACGACTGGTAAGACTGAACGATAAGAGGGATGTGACACTGGTACATGCAAAAGCAGAGGAAGCCACCTGCAGCCTCCAAGACACTTACATGAGCCAGCTGGGATGTTAAAGGCACTGGCAGACCTCACTTAGAGCTAGTCTATGTAGGGAAATTGACCAGAATAGCTTCCCGTGTGGATACTCAATTCCAGATTAAAAGTAATTTTATTCTAGAATAATCACTCCACTTTGGAAGCACATTCATTAGAGTGTCCACACGGGGAGCTAATTGAGAACAGCTAGTCTGGGTCAGTTTTCCGGTGCAGACAAGCTTTTAGATGTTGTCAAGGTTCCTTCCCTTCTCTGAACTCTAGGGTACAGATGTGGGGACCTGCATGAAAAAAACCCTAAACTTATTTTTACCAGCTTAGGTTAAAACTTCCCCAAGGTACAAACTATTTTACCTTTTGCCCCTGGACTTTATTGCTGCTGCCACCAAGCGTCTAACAAATATATAACAGGGAAAGGGCCCGTTTGGAAACTTCTTTCCTCCCCAAATCCTCCCAAACCCTACACCCCCTTTCCTGGGGAAGGCTTGATAAAAATCCTCACCAATTTGCATAGGTGAACACAGACCCAAATCCTTGGATCTTAAGAACAAGGAAAAAGCAATCAGGTTCTTAAAAGAAGAATTTTAACTGAAGTAAAAGTGAAAGAATCACTTCTGTAAAATCAGGATGGTAAATACCTTGCAGGGTAATCAGATTCAAAACATAGAGAATCCCTCTGGGCAAAACCTTAAGTTACAAAAAGACACAAAAACAGGAATATACATTCCATTCAGCACAGCTTATTTTATCAGCCATTTAAACAAAACAGAATCTAATGCATATCTAACTAGATTGCTTATTAGCCCTTGTCAAGGTTCCTCCCCCACTCTGAACTCTAGGGTACAGATGTGGGGACCTGCATGAAAAACCTCCTAAGCTTATCTTTACCAGCTTAGGTCAAAACTTCCCCAAGGTACAAAATATTCCACCCGTTGTCCTTGGACTGGCCGCTACCACCACCAAACTAATACTGGTTACTGGGGAAGAGCTGTTTGGACGCGTCTTTCCCCCCAAAATACTTCCCAAAACCCTGCACCCCACTTCCTGGACAAGGTTTGGTAAAAAGCCTCACCAATTTGCCTAGGTGACTACAGACCCAGACCCTTGGATCTTAAGAACAATGAACAAGCCTCTCAACACTTGCACCCCCCCTTTCCTGGGAAATGTTGGATAAAAAGCCTCACCAATTTGCATAGGTGACCACAGACCCAAACCCTTGGATCTGAGAACAATGAAAAAACATTCAGTTTCTTACAAGAAGACTTTTAATAAAAATAGAAGTAAATAGAAATAAGGAAATCCCCCCTGTAAAATCAGGATGGTAGATATCTTACAGGGTAATTAGATTCAAAAACATAGAGAACCCCTCTAGGCAAAACCTTAAGTTACAAAAAAGATACACAGACAGAAATAGTTATTCTATTCAGCACAATTCTTTTCTCAGCCATTTAAAGAAATCATAATCTAACACATACCTAGCTAGATTACTTACTAAAAGTTCTAAGACTCCATTCCTGGTCTATCCCCGACAAAGACCAGCATATAGACAGACACACAGACCCTTTGTTTCTCTCCCTCCTCCCAGCTTTTGAAAGTATCTTGTCTCCTCATTGGTCATTTTGGTCAGGTGCCAGCGAGGTTACCTTTAGCTTCTTAACCCTTTACAGGTGAGAGGAGCTTTCCCCTGGCCAGGAGGGATTTCAAAGGGGTTTACCCTTCCCTTTATATTTATGACAGCCCTTTACAGGAGTTCTGACCTGCATTCCTGCTCTGGTCCCGGCAAAAGCAACACACAGACAGAGAGAACCCTTTGTCCACCCTCCCCTCCACCCCCCAGCTTCGAAAGTGTCTTGTCTCCTCATTAATCATTTTGGTCAGGTGCCAGCGAGGTTATCTTAGCTTCTTAACCCTTTACAGGTGAAAGGGTTTTTCCTCTGGCCAGGAGGGATTTAAAGGTGTTTACCCTTCCCTTTATATTTATGACAGATGTGTATTTGGGATAAAATTAATATAGATTATGTGGCCAGAAGGGACCACTGTGATCATCTAGTCTGAAGTGCGGAGGTGGATTATTGTGAGGATCCAATTTCAAAGGATTTATTTCTTTAGATATATATGACACTCAGCAAAAGACAGCCCCTGCCCCCCATCCCAAGCTCTGGGGACCCCTAGCGCACTCTCAGAAATACACCTCATCAAGTAACAGTGATTGATTAATGCTCTTATATAGCATGTTTCATCAGCAGGTTGCAAAGTGCTTTACAAAGGAGAACAGTATGATTATTCCCATTGTACAGATGCGGAAACCAAGGCACAGACAGGCAAAGTGCCTTGCCCATGGTTATTCAGTTGGCCAGTGGCAGAGCCAGGAAGAGACCCCAGCTCTCAAGAGTGCTAGTCCAGTACTTTAAACCCCTTGAGTTCAACTGGACTTGCAACAAAACCATCAGCGAACCCAGGTGTGCTTAAAGTTGGGCTCACATTCACTTGAAACATCTGTGATCCTTGTAATGAACATTGGCTGGGAGACATACAACTGGGGGAGTTTTGCATGGTTTCAGGTTTACCAGCTGTGACCGGGGTCCCAGGGGGAGCCAGCTGAGGTCACTCAATTAGGGTGAACTGGAAAGAATGGGGCAGACAATCCCCAAAAGCTGATGGATATTCCAATCCTTAGATTTACCAAGCCAGCACAAAACAACTTCTGTTATACCTCACTGGTTACTCAGCTCCCTTTAAGTAACCCAGCCTCAGGCATCCACCTAGTTACCCAAGTCAAATATGATGAGGATTAATTAAAATCTCATTCATCATATAAAAGAAAAGGTTCTACCAATCCCAAAGGATCAGACATATTACCTCCCAAGTTAATGAATATTCCAGCTCTTACCCAAATACACGCATACAGCCAATTCTTATTAACTAAACTAAAATTATTAAAAAAGAAAAGAGAGAGCGTAAGATTAAAAGATCTATATACATACAGACATGAGTTCAATTCTTGCTGTTCAGATTCATAGCAGAGATGGTGAGCTTTGTAATTGCAAAGAGGCCTTTTAGAATTTAGTCCTTAGGTTATAGTCCAATGTCCAATATCATATGCAGGGTGTTCCAGCTTACATGGGATCTCAATCTTGCGACTCAAACTTCCCCTGATGAAGTTTAAGCAGATCTGAGATAAAAAGGATCGGGTCCCAAGGGTCTTTTATACAGTTTTCCAGCAGCCACTTGACCATACAGTCCTGGGTAAACAACAGGCTTTTCATGTAACCTTCTGTTTCATAAGTATCACCAGTAATTAGTTACACAAATTAACATAGGGCAATTTATCCATTAGGCAGTCTATCACAAACTTCAAAGAGACATATAGACAATGTCATTATTTCACCCAAGATTCATCTAAATTTTAATATTCCCTTTTGATCTCTAATTAATAGTTCCTGTCTATCACCATAACTGTCTGTTTACATGGCTAGCATCTAAGATGCACACAATTAGTACATCTAAATCTCTAACAATACAGGTTTGCACTTTAAAGTTCTAGCCTATCTAGCATCGAATGGCCCTAATTACTATTCACATACTTTCTAACATGTCTTTAAAGGTTGGCTTTGGGTCATTCAGCCCACAAGCTGTTTAACCCTTTTTGGCCATGAGTTATATTTTGTACAAGATTTGTTGCAATTATATAACAGTGGTAGCAATCATGATTTACAGGATTTTAATTTAATTAGACAATGTCACACTAGCGTTTCATCTGGCTGTGCTCCTGAGTCAACAGCCATTGCATTGCCCCACTGGAATTAGCTCTGCAGAAAGATGGTCCTGATCCGGCTTCGAACAGGGTTAGGGATCCCCTGGGTGCAGAGTCTTTACCTTTGTCACAGGTTGTCGGCTGCAGCCTGAGGAGGTGAACGAATGTGTCTGAAAAAAACTTGTGCCAGAGACAGCTGCTTCGGGTGGCATTGGATAGAAGGAGCCTCACGCATGTGCCTACAGCACAGGGCTGATCCTGCCCCCATTAAAATCAGGGACCATAGGAGAAGGGTTTGTTGGCTGCCATGGAGGGCCTAGAGATAGGGCAGCACTGGCCATGTGCAGAGCACAGAAGCTCCAGGCACTTCTGTGACACTGCTGTGGCTACCAGGACAGACAGGTGTTTGGCAGAATGGACTTTGAGGTTTGGTTGGAGCAAACCCCAACCATTCAGCGGTAGCTGCCAGGTTTTCTCCAGCGACGCATTCCAGCCCTGGCTGACGATCCCAGCATGCAGCCACCAGCCGGCTCCACAGATTTGTGAACTTATGAGTGGTGGTCTTTCACTGGACCCCAATCCAGAGCCTCTGCTTTGCTCCGGCTGCTTTGGCTTTGCTCCGAAGCCCCCATTATAACTGGGCTCGTATTAGCAGAATGGGACCCTGCAGGCGTAGCATATTGGGCCACAGATCTGAGTTTGGAGGCTGTCGGGGAGTCGTTTGGGGTCTGCAGGCTGCGCTCCAAACATGTTGCAATGTTCACTCTTCAGTTTCCAGGGGCATCCCTGGGATGAAACCCACCAAAACGGACTCTGGCTTCCTTGCTGTTTTTAGCACTGGCTTTATATTTTATTCAGCAGGCTAAATGTCTTGCCAATGGTGTGTCTCATGATTCAGAGCGTGGCTGTGAGCTCTGTACCTCATCAGCATTAACATCCACTCTTCTGAGTCCACAGCTTGTTTGGGCCTAATTGCGGGGATATTCTCGAGTGTTTAATTAGCCCAAAGCACTTGTTGCTGTGGCCAGAGGAGGGAGATCGTGGGAGGAATGAAGTTCCAGGGAGCTGCTGCCTGGGGACAGGATAGAAGAGCAGCTGAGTTGTATCAGGGTCATGCCACCCATCTGGAATGGGCTCATCCGCACGCTTTCTCCAAGGTTCTGGGGACTGATCAGCCCAGGCCTTCTCCAATCTCGCTGCTTTTTTTTTTTTTTTTTGCAATGGAAAATGGGTGATTCCAGCCGAACAAAAACTTTCATGGGAAATGTCTGTCCTCCTCGAACATATCTGATTTGGTATCAACAGTCTGCGGCGGCTCTCCCTGCTGCCCTCAGGGAGAGCAATGGGGTGAGCAAGGCAGGAATAAAGAAGAAGTCAGAGCCCGCTCTCCTCTGCTGTTGAGCTCTCACCTGCCAGGCGAGGGATTGTAGAGCCAGAGGAGTCTGAACCAAGACCGCCTCCTTGCGCTGTCCCTCAGAGCCCCACAAATCCCCATTGCCAGGGAGGGCCGCTCTCCAGAACTCTGCCCAGTGGACTGCCATATGTCTCAAGTGCCAGGGCTTCCGGCCTTTCCCTTGGGAGACAAGGAGCCTAGATACCACAGTGATGGGCATGTCAGATATGGCCAAGACAGAGGACAGACACTAGTGAGCTGAGGGAATGGAACAGGACAAGTTGAATCCAGACCGTCTCGTTGCCACAGTCCATGCAGATCCGCTCACTGAGACCCACCCTGCATTCAGTTTCATGGCATCACCCCCAGCAGCGTCCCAGCGGCTCCTTGCCCTGACTCACGCTCCCTCCTCTGGCACACAGGCCCATCCCTCATTGGGCATCCACTCTGTGACATGGGGAGGGCTTGAAATACAACTGGCTCTGACAGCACCGGTCACGGACACATGCCCATTGCAGACGGCAGCGAGTGCGGGAAGGAGAAGCCAGGGGGGCTGCCTGGCTCATGCCAGGACAAAGGAGGCCTTTCAGCTGTGATGGCTGGTCAGTGAAATGGACGGGGGGTCTCCGCCTGGAGCTGGGCTGGCCCCTCACTGCTCAGGAGAGGAGATAACCGTGTTTGCCTGGGTCGCAGAAGGGCACCCAGCTTCTACGCCTCTGGAGTGGGGCAGGCAGCCCCGAATGGCCTTGCCTGTGGAGACGGAGCAGAGGAGCTTCCCTCAGGGGTGGCGCCTCAGTGCCACGCTACTCGGTAAGGAGAAAGTTCTTGTGGCAGAGCATGGAGAGAGGTGACAGCGAGTGGGGAGCTGGAATGGAACCTAGGGCTAGGGTTGCCAACTTTCTAGTTGCACAAAACGGAACCCGCTAGCCCCACCCCTTCCCTGAGGCCCCGCCCCTGCCCCCTTCCCAAAGCCCCACCCCCTGCTCACTACATTCCCTCTCCCTCGGTGTCTCGCTCTCTCTCACCCTCACTCACTTTCACTGGACTGGGGCTGGGAGTTGGGTTGCGGGAGGGGGTGAGGGCTCTGGCCAGGGGTGTGGGCTCTGGGGTGGGGATGAGGATGAGGGGTTTGGGGTCCAGGAGGGGGCTCCAGCCTGGGGGGTGGGCCCAAGTGATTTGGAGTGTGGGAGGGGGCTGCAGATTGAGGCAGTGGGTTGGAGTGCAGGGGGGGTGCAGGCTTTGGGCTGGGGCCAGGGATGAGGGGTTTGGGGTGCAGGAGGGTGCTCCAGGTTTGGGGGAGCTCAGGGCTGGGGCAGGGGTTTGGGGATCAGACTTATTTCAGGCGGATCCCTGTCAGCGGTGCAGCAGGGGAGCTAAGGTAGGCTCTCTGCCTGTCATGGCACCGCGCTGCGCACACCCGAGAACCAACCAGCAGGTCCGGGTCCTAGGCAGGGGGGCCAGGAGGCTCCATGCGCCGCCCTTGCCCACAGGCACTGCCCCCCAGCTCCCATTGTCCGAGTGAAGAGCCGGTGTTTGGGGCGGCGGCAGCACTGGAGCCCCATGCCCCCTCCACCTAGGAGCCAGACCTGCTGGCCGCTTCCGGGACGCAGTGCGGTGCCACCCAGGACAGGTAGGGACTAGCCTGCCTTAGTGCCGCAGCACCAGACCGGACTTTCAACGGCCTGGTCGTTGGTGCAGACCGGAGGCGCCAGGGTCCCCTTTCGACCGGGTGTTTTGGTCGAAAACTGGACACCTGGTCACGTAGGCTAGGGCCGATGCACCCAAAGACTGCAGGCCACATACATACTTGGCATAAACAGGTGTAACGCCACCTGCTTACAGCTCACCTGGATTGGGCCCTGGATGCTCGTGCTGGGTGGCTCGAGGCCCAGGCAGTCAGTGAGTCTGGCCCACGCGCTCATCCCCGTATCACAACTCCTTGCAGGAAGCTTGTCACCTGGACTTTACTTTCCAGCACTGCCGGACTCATCCCAAATGCCCAAGGGGTGCTGCCAAGAGATTCCATGGGACCAAGCTCCCTGGGGCTCTGCTCTTTGCACTTACAGATCCCACAGCCTGCCAGCAGCCCTGCCCATTTCCAGTCTCTCCCCCAGGGAACCTCCGTGGGTTAACGAGACAAGAGAACTTGGCCAATCACCTCCCCGGGCAAGGACCGGGCGCCTGCTCTATCGTTTGATTTTGTGTCAGTGCCAGGCTCTGGCAAGGAGAGGCTGATGGGGTTAAAATCCAGCCTGGGTAGCAGAGGCTGCTACGTAAGCCACTAGCAGCCTTTCAGATTGCAAAATGGGGCCCTGAGCTGATGCAGATGCGAAGGTGCCAAGCAAAACATAGGTTGAAATCAGCAGGTGCTAACTGGGCCCTGATACCAGTTCTCCTGCCTGAATCCATCTGGATTTAGGAACCTGATATAATTGATCAATTGTTTATTTGCAACAGTGCCCACTATGCCCTAGGCAATTTCCAAACAACCAGGGCGGTTGCCTGCTCCTTGGAGCTCCCAGCCTAAGAAAAAGGAGACAGAGGGCAGGGGAGTAACTGAGATCCAAGATCTTGCAGAGGAACTTAAACTTGAACAGGCTCAGGGCCTTACGGGTGAGGCCAGGGAAGGCGTGTTGGATGCAGGGGGCCGCATGGAAGGAGGCGCGGAGACCATGGTATAGGGAGCTGACCAATGGGTGGGTGAGGTTGTGGGTGGGGAAGTGAAGGGGAAAGAATGGGCAGGATTCGGAAATGGCTTCTGTGGGCAGGGCAGTCAGAAATCCCTCTCCCACTGGCTGTGGGTCTGAGTGATGAGGAGGCCAGGGGTGCTGGCAGCAGGGGCGGAGAAGATGGGACAGGGAGGAGGTTTGCACGGGGCAGAAGGTCAGGAGTTCAGATTTGGCCCTGCCAGACAAGGTGCCCAAGAGGAGCCCTCAGAGGGATGGGCTGAGGGGCAGGATTGGTTGGAAGGAGGTCATTTACGGGTCGAGAGGAATTTGCGAGGTATTGGCATTGAGATGACGGGCAACCTGAACCCTGACCCACAACCCCAGAGAGCAGCCAAAGTGAAATGAGCAAAAGGCCTAGGAAAGCGCCTGAGGAAACCCCATGAGCCAGGACATGCAGCGACCACCACCTCTGCCATCACTGGGCCCAGGACCTGGGACCTGCACCAACCACCGACTCCACTAGTGCCAGGCCCACGAACTGGGACACACACCAACCACCAGCTCTGCTGGTGCCATGCCTGTGAGCTTGGCAAAGATGTGGTCACAGAACTAGAGTTGGAGTCGGGAGCCTTGGGATTTATTCCCAGCTTTGCCACTGGCTCAGTGTGTGAATTTGGGCAGGTCCCTCCATCTCTCCGTGCCTCGGTTTCTCAGGCAGTTCTGCTGTTGATCACAGCGGTCTCACTCCAGCTCAGGACAGACTTTCTAGGGCTCTCGATTGGGGCCTCTGGGTATTACCATGGTATTGGGAATGGTGACATGCTTTTAAAGTCAGAGCCAGCTCACCTGACACTCACTCAGCATCTTTCCAGTACAGATGAGCCCAGCAGGCTCGGGATTCACGGTATGAGCCAGAGTCCAGGTTAAAGTCAAAATGACAGAAATCCTGCGAAGTCACTGCTCTGGGGAGATTTGAGTCCCATTGAAACCAGAAGCAGGAAATGTGGCCTTCGTGGTTGGGATTCAGTTTGGAACCAGACACTGGACAGATGGTTTCAGATCAGGGGAGTCTGGCCAAAGGGGAATTTATCAGAGGTGCCATTCCCCACCTAGCCCACTTCTGCATTTTTCTTACACACAAGATGTTTGCTTCACCCGTGAAGCTTTGTGGATTCCTTTCCTTATTAAGAACCCCGTCCACCTTGACCATCTCACCTATAGACTCAATCTCATATTGCACAAATCAGCGCTGATAAGCTAATCACAAATTAAAGACCCATTCATTGAACTTGAACAATTAAGCAGCAGATAAATAGTTGCAACTCTGTCTTAAGCCTCTGTAAATACAGTTTGTTAACGAGCTGCTTTGAAATAAGCACACAATGGAAACAGCATCTTCGTCTTTCCCATGGGACTAATCAGAACATAGAGTGAGAGTTATTAGAACACCAGAGCACTACAGAAAATCCCAGCAACATCACTTAAAGATTTGACAGCTAACGGCTGGATTTCAGGAGAATCTCGCTCCTTGCTGAAGGCTGCATAAGGCTTTCCAGTTTGGCAACTGATAGTTCGTTTAGCATGTGTTAGGGTCGGATTCAGATCTCACTTACCCCAATATAAATGTGGAAAAAAACCATTAAGGGGAGTAGCGGTTACTAAGCATTTATACTGCTAACATCTGCACTGTAATTGTTAGTGGCAGTCAAGATTCTGTAGGCCTGGGTCAAAGAAGAGTCCAAGGTTGGGGAACAGTGCAAGTTTTGGCTTTCTTGAAGGACGACAGCACACTTGGGCTTTGCGTGATCTGAGAATTTCCCTGTTCTTCATGTCCATCCACTCTCAACCCCACATGGCCATAACCATGAGGGCAATCTAAAGGAAAGGCATTAAAGGAAATTTTTTCAACCCGACAAGAGGGTTAGAATGTGGGAGAAGGTTCAAACTGGTTTTCGCAGAAAAAGCTCATCCATCCCTCGTAATTATTTGTTCAGCCTAAAGCATCTCAGTTTAGGTCAGGTCCTTGTTACCATCGTAAATAGAATCTGAGTGCCAAAGAATTAGGGCTGACCAGCTAACAGAATTTTCAGCTGGCTGGCAATTTTGAAAAGTCACAAGAAACCGTTTCCTTTCAATTTTGACTATTTGTAAACATTTTTTAGCATTTTTAAGAAGAAACGTAAAGGCAACATGGAAAGACAAAGTCGTTTCAAACCAAAACATCAAAACATTTCATTTTAAAAATGTTTAAGCAAAACTTTGTGATTTTTTTCTGATTTTTTTTTTAAAAAAAACAAACAATTCAGAGAAATTGGCACAAATTCATGGAACATTCTAGTGTCATTAAATCTGCTTTTTTTTCAGGAAAAAAAATTGGCCAAAACATTTTACCCAGATCTACTCACAATCTTTAATGGATTTAACCTCATAACCCCCTGTAAGGCGGGACAGAGCTATTATCCCCACTTCAGATATGAGGACAACCTTTTCCACCATCTATGTTAGTGCTCTAACCCCTGGACTATCTTTCCTCTCTGCAGTAACATGCCAACCTAAGCCATCTAAAACAGCTAGTGTGCACTCCCTACATGGCAAGGGCAATGTAACATACGCAACAAAACCCTGAGGTGATGTAACATAAATCAGATAGACTTATGTATTGGAATGAGCAGTAGAGCTCCCCGTAATGGGGGTGTTATATACATAGCAAGTTGCAGGATGTTCTTGTTCCTTACAAAAAGAAAAGGAGTACTTGTGGCACCTTAGAGACTAACCAATTTATTTGAGCATGAGCTTTCGTGAGCTACAGCTCACTTCCTTACAGTTGTTCCTTCTGGGCATTCTTAATAAGCTAATAAGGTTAGCTGTGTGTGTGTGTGTGGATTTTTATTCCTTTGTGTCTATGTTCATGGCTGTGTGAATGCTCTCGGCCAAAGCGAGGGACTTTAGATCAAATAAAGCAAATCAGCAAATAAACAGCATTATGACATTGTACAAAGTCCAGGAAAGTCAATCAAATGGGGCAACAATCCTCCAAGGTAAAGAGCCCTGATGGACAAAAAGTCCACATTTTCCAAAACTCTGGTCAAATAGAACTACTCCAGTGAGTGATGGGCAGAGGGGAGAGTGACAGGTTCCCCCAGGGTTACACCTGGAAATGGGGTACCACAGAGCCCCCCTGACCCACCAGCCTGGGCTCCCTTTACACTGTACTGCTGTGACCAGCCTGCTAAGCCCTCTCCCAGGTTCCAGCGCACATACAGGTAGGGACACATCCAGCTGCAGTCACATAAAGATGCTGTAATCAGCTCTGCATGGGGAGGCTTGCTCAAGTGCACCCCTCCCCTCCCAGAGTGTAAACCCAAAATTATACCACCTTGCGCTGCACAGAGATCTGTACAGCATAAGATCATGAAATTCGCCCCCTCCCTCAATGTGGAGATGAAATATACAACAGCTTTTTGCCCCAAGTTATGACTCCCAAACACTGGTTTGTGATAAAGAAAAATTAAATTTATGAACTACAAAAGATAGATTTTAAGTGATTATAAGGGATAGCAAACAGTTCAAAGCAGATTACCTAGCAAACAAACAAAAACACAACCTAAGCTTAATATACTAAAGAGATTAGATTTAAGTAGCAAATTCTTACCCTAAATGATGATTTAAACAGGCTGCAGAGATTCCTAAGGGGACAGCTGCACTTGCTTGCAGCTTTAAAACCCCAGGTATTCTTTTCACAGGCTAAAAATTCCTTCAGCCTGGGTCTAGCACTTCCCCCCAGTTCAGTCCTTATTCCTCAGATGTTTCCAAGAGTCTCCTTTGGGTGGGGTGTCATTGAAGAACTATGATGATGTCACTCCCCTGCCTTAAACAGCTTTTGCATATGGCAGGAACCCTTTGTCTCCAAGCTTGTTTCCCACACCAGTCAGTGGAAAAACACTGGTATTCCAAGATGGAGTCCAGTACCAGGTGACTTGGTCACATAACCTTGTAGGGTTCTAGCAGCCATGAGTCAGAGGCTGTTTATAGTGTCCTCAAGAAGGCTCCCTGGTGGGAGATTAGCATTTTCTAAGACCTATTGTTTTCTCCTAATGGCTCATTGACCTGAACAGGCCCTTCCCAGCCAGCCATCTAGACGGAGTGTTTTTTGCCTAGTGGGCTTTCCCCAGTTGTAAACACATTTGTAATAGATACACAGACAATATTCCTAACTTCAGATACAAAAATGATACATGCACACAAGTAGGATAATCCCATTTAGTAAATCATAACCTTTTCAATATCTTACATGACCTATCTTGCATAAAATACATCACAATTATGCCATAATCATATCATAATAATATCTCTCTGAAGGATTTGAGGTGCAGTGTAACAGGGAATATATACTAGACCTCGCGCCTCCTCCATTCCATGATAGATCACATTCTCCTGGGTGATCTGGCTATCTGATTATCAGAGAAAGACTTCAGCTTAATTGGACTCTAAACTATTAATCTTTTATTTTTCTGCTGGCTCCACATTTAATAAATACAAGGCTTTTTTTTAAAAAGCAATATCTTGTTGCTATGAATAGTGCACTCTGTTTTCAATAAGGCACTTGAGAGCAGCAAGAATCAATTGCCTAGAAGTTGTTGCCTGTTTAATTGAAGATGTATTGGAAACCTTAGGGCTGCTATGGGGAAGTTAAATGACATACTCCAGTGGTTCTCAAACTTTTGTACTGGTGACCTCTTTCACATAGCAAGCCTCTGAGTGTGACCTCCCTTATAAATTAAAAACACATTTTTATATATTTAACACCATTATAAATGCTGGAGGAAAAGTAGGTTTGGGGTGGAGATTGACAGCTCACGACCCCCCATGTAATAACCTCATGAGGGATCCTGACCCCCAGTTTGAGAACCCCTGACATACTCGCTCTATGCCTCAGTTTCCCCATCAGTAAAAGAGGGATACAGATGCTTCCTGCAGCATCGGCAAGTTCTGAGCATAAATCCACTGATGTCCATGAGGCATTCAGATACTACTTTTAGCTCAGGCACTAGATCTAAACTCTCAGCTTCAAATCCCATTGCCAATGACCCAGGCAGGGAGTACCAGCATGACAAGTGGTGACCCATATGGGAACTTAACAGGGAAGCCCCTGACACCTAGGATACACTTCACCAGCAGAGGAGTTTTTAAGCCAAACCTACTTGGGGTGTGTGACAGGGCACTGTCTAAGGAACTCTGAGCCAGGCCTCTGCCACACCAGCTCCAATTCAGAAAGGGGAATTGGAGCTGGCTGAGTAAGCCCAGGCCTGAGGGGCAAACAGGGAACAGCTGCCGGCCTCGTTAGCCAGGGGCTTCATAAAGGTTGGCAGGAAGGAAGCCAAAGGGGGAAAGAAGGGAAGGAAGGAGTCAGAGGGTTAGGGCAAAGTGCGTCTCTGCTGGCTGCAGGAGTTAGCAGTCCCTGGGGCTATGACACTGAGGCTGTTTGTGGCTAGAAGGTGGTGGGGAAGTATACTGTAAATTAAAGCACAGCTGATTGCACCAACGCACAGGTCTCTGAGTGGTTTTTGGAGCAGAGCAGTGGCAGGAGCAAATGGGGCCCCGCTACACCCTGTTACAGGGTGGTACTCTGTCCTCGTCTGGACACAGGCCCAGATTTTCAGCTCTTTTAAACTGGTGTGAATGCAGAGCAACTCCCTGGATTTTGGTAGAATGGCTTTGAATTTACTCTGACATAACCTGGGTCCGAATTTAGCTCATGCATCTATGGCTTCCCACAACTCTAGCTTCCAACAATTCTAGCAGGCGTTTGAAATTCAGCCAAGTAAGAAATGATTTTGGTGGCACCTCACAATGCCTCTGAAAATCACAGGCTATGCATGGGCAGGGTATTTTGCATGGAGTTCATTGCTAAGTGTGTAGGGCTAGACAGCTGCTTTCCGTTGCAGGAGCAACATAAAGCAATTGGAGAGAATCCGTGACAGAGCTGATATATAGAAAGTGCACAGCTAAGGGAGGCTGAGCCAGTCTTGTATGTGCAGCTGTCGTCGCTGCATGAAGAAAAGTGCCATTTGATTGCATGTGGGCTGATGTATAGGGTCTCTGGAGAAATGAATTGTATGTCAGCACTGAGAAAAGTATTAAAATCCACTCCTTGGCAGGAAGAGAACTGATATGCAAAGACTAAGGCAATAAAGGTGTCAGACAGTGACAGCATTACAGATAGCATACATAAAAAAGAATTCCAAGGCCCTGTACGTGCATTGTATCTAAAGTTCCAGAAACAACCTATTGTGTGATAGTCTATTAAAGAATAAATGCGTGTATATATAGTGTATTATTTGAGAAACAGTATGTGATGATGTAATTAAAGACTGGACCCTAATGCCACAAGATGGGGCAAAGTTAAGATTACATGTCTGATGTTGACATTTCCTGGCTTCTGAACATTTAACCATAACATCCTCTTGTTGCCTTTTTTTGATGGAATTGTTTTATTAATTATTATGATTATTGTGGTAGGTCCTAAAAGCACCAATGAGGGATTAGGGCTCCATTGTGCTATGTGGTATACACACGTGTAATTAAAAAGATCAACTTAGAATCATTTCACTCTTCCACTGTCTGTCTTTCCTCCTGCTCATCTGCATATTTTTCTCTGCCTGTTCTCTCTTGCCACATGCTCTTTGGTATAATCAAAGACTTCCGAGCCAGTGCCAAGTTCTTGCAAATGCTTTACATTTGTTTAGCTCCTCTCATTTCATACCCTGAGTTTGCTTCATCCATCGCTTCTCAGGCCACAAGGGACCATCTTCTCTGACCTCCTGCACAACACTGGCCAGAGAATTTCACCCAGTGATTGCTTTAATCCAGCTCTTTAACTGCCTCGGGAGACTGAATGTTCCATTCCTCATGGTTCCCCAGTCAAAGGCTCCACCAAAATTTCATTTCCTGGAATCTCCAAAGTGGGGCTAAGCCGGCTCCTGCAGACAGGCTGTGCTCATCCCGGTTGTCATGGGCCATCATGAGTCTCTTAGGCCCTTCTCCTCTCCCGCTGCTTTGCAGAAAGCATTCCAGAGATCTCGGCAGCATCCTGGTCTGTACAGTCTGGGGAAGGCCTAGCCTGAAAGACAGAGCAAAGCAAATCGAGCAGCAAAATAGACCCACAAACCAGCTTGGCAGGGGCGGGAAGGTTTATTCCAACCGGAACCGAACTGATAGCTCCAGTTTTTAGTAGAACAAGAACATTCCCAGACTCCTCCTCCGCTCTGTGGGGAACTGTGAGAAACCCCAGAATGCAGATTGGCAGAACCACCTGCATTTGTTGAAGACCTTTAGGAAAGTAAATAGACTCCTGGACACATTGATGTCAGTGGAGTGACTCTGGATTTACACCAGTGTAGTGGCAGAAGCTGGCCTATCTTGTCCTTCTGTTGCCTTCAGCCATGCACATTTAGTAGACTAGTCCTCTCCTTCCCCTCTCTTCTTCTGAGGTCCTGCATTGGCACCACTTTTAGAATAAATCCAGTGGTGCTGAGGAGGGCGGGCATTACAGTAGTGCAAGGGGACTGTGCCAGGTTCTAGGTTTGCATCCAACTGGGTCCGGACTGGTTTTGTTCCAAAAGGCTTTCTCTCCGTTTTTAGTTGAAAAAGACCCCTTCTTGCAGATCCAGAGGTTGAAATCACAGACGCTGCTTTTCTTTCTGAAGAGCAATGGGACGTTTGTGTAGAAAGTCCCAATTTACTGGTTTTATTTCTTTAGTATGCTGAGAATCTCTCCACCACGCTTGTGCCAGGTCAATGCTCACTAGAGGAGGTCCATACTTTCCTGACACAAACTGGTTGAAACTATAATAAAGAGCAATATTGTCAGGCATATAGATGAACACAATTTGTTGAGAAAGAGTCAACATGGTTTTAATAAAGGGAAATCATTCCTCACAAATCTACTAGAATTCTTTGAGGGGGTCAACAAGCATGCGTACCAAGGGGATCCAGTGGATATAGTGCACTTAGATTTTCAGAAAGCCTTTGACAAGGTCCCTCACCAAAGGCTCTTATGCAAAGTAAGCTGCCACGGGATAAGAGGGAAGGTCCTCTCATGGATTGGTAACTGGTTAAAAGCTAGGAAACAAAGGGTAGGTACAAATGGTCAGTTTTCAGAATGGAGAGAGATAAATAGTGGTGTCCCCCAGGGGTCTGTTCTGGGCCCAGTCCTATTCAACATATTCATCAATGATCTGGAAAAAGGGGTGAACAGTGAGGTGGCAAAATTTGCAGATGATAGAAAATTACTAAAGACAGTTAAGACCCAGGCAGACTGCGAAGAGCTACAAAGGGATCTCTCAAAACTGGCAAAAAGAACAGGAAAAGGAGGACGTGTGGCACCTTAGAGACTAACCAATTTATTTGAGCATGAGCTTTCGTGAGCCACAGCTCACTTCATCCGATGGGTGACTGGGCAACAAAATGGCAGATGAAATTCAATGTTGATGAATGCAAAGTAATGCACATTGGAAAGCATAATCCCAACTTATACATATAAAATGATGGGGTCTAAATTAGCTGTTACCACTCAAGAAAGAGATCTTGGAGTCATTGTGGATAGTTCTCTGAAATCATCCACTCAATGTACAGCGGCCGTCAAAAAAGCAAACAGAATGTTGGGATAATTAAGAAAGGGATAAGTAATAGGACAGAAAATATGTTGCCTCTATATAAACCTATAGTTCGCCCACATCTTGACTACTGTGTGCAGATGTGGTCGCCCCATCTCAAAAAAGATATATTGGAATTGGAAAAGGTGCCATATGAGGAGAGATTAATAAGACTGGGACTTTTCAGATTGCAAATGAGACGACTAAGAGGGGATAGTATAGAGGTCTACAAGATCATGACTGGTGTGGAGAAAGTAAGTAAGGAAGTGTTATTTACTCCTCATAACACAAGAACTAGGAGCCACCAAATGAAATTAATAGGCAGCAGGTTTAAAACAAACAAAAGGAAATATTTCTTCACACAATGCACAATCAACCTGTGGAACTCCTTGCCAGAGGATGTTGTGAAGGCCAAGACTGTAACAGGGTTCAAAAAAGAACCAGATAAATTCATGGAGGATAGATCCATCAATGGCTATTATGGGCAGGGATGGTGTCCCTAGCCTCTTTTTGCGAGAAGCTGGGAATGGGCAACAGGGGATGGGTCACTTGCTGATTACCTGTTCTGTTCATTCCCTCTGGGGCACCTGGCATTGACAACTGTCGGAAGACAGGACACTGGGTGAGATGGACCCTTGATCTGACCCAGTAGGGCCGTTCTTATGTTCTTACGCTTTGTAGTTCCTATGGCACTCCTTTCCAATGACGTTCCTAGCTAGGCCTGTTCCTCTGTTACCTGTGATTAATTATTTGATTCCCATAGCTGCCTTTCAGCAGAAGGGCCATTTTGAGGGCCTGGATCTTATTGGCACTAAGACCACAGAATGCAGCTCAAGCAGTGTAAAGGGGACTTTCAGGGAAAGCAAATTCTATCTATGGCCACACAGAGACCCTTTGACATGGCTAGAGAGATGCCAAGTGGCCATAGTATCTATGAGAATTGGGCCTGGAATTATTCTGAAGGCTCAATAAATATAAATGAGAAAAAAATTAGGGCTGTCAAGCAATTAAAAAAATTAATTCTGATTAATCACACTGTTAAACAATAATAGAATACCATTTATTTAAATATTTTTGGATGTTTTCTACATTTTAAAATGTATTGATTTCAATTATAATACAGAACACAAAGTGTACAGTGCTTTATATTTATTTTTATAACAAATATTTGTGTTGTAAAAAATAAAATAAATAGCATTTTTCAATTTACCTAATACAAGTACTGTAGTGCAATATATTTATCATGAAAGTTGAACTTACAAATGTAGAATTATGTACAAAAAAATAACTGCATTCAAAAATAAAGCAATGTAAAACTTTAGAGCCTACAAGTCCACTCAGTCCTACTTCTTGTTCAGCCAATCGCTCAGACAAACAAGTGTGTTTACATTTTCAGGTGATAATGCCACCAGCTTCTTTTTTATAATGTCACCTGAAAGTGAGAACAGACATTCACATGATCAGCACTGTTGTAGTTGGGGTTGCAAGATATTTACATGCCAGATGTGCTAGAAATTTATATGTCCCTTCTTGCTTCAACCACCATTCCAGGGGACATGTGTCCATGCTGATGATGGGTTCTGCTCGATAGTGATCCAAACCAGTGCAGACCGACGCATGTTCACTTTAATCATTTAAGTCAGATGCCACTTGCAGAAGGTTGATTTTCTTTTTTCGTGGTTCAGGTTCTGTAGTTTCTACACTGGAGTGTTGCTCCTTTAACACTTTTGAAAGCATGCTCTACACCTCGTCCCTCTCAGATTCTTAAACCTTGGGTTGAGTGCTGTAGCTATCTTTAGAAATCTCACATTGGTACCTTCTTTGCATTTTGTCAAATCTGCAATGAAAGTGTTCTTAAAATGAACAACATGTGCTGGGTCATCATCCGAGACTGCTATAACATGAAATACATGGCAGAATGCAAGTAAAACAGAGCAGGAGACATACTATTCTCCCTCAAGGAGTTCAGTCAAAATTTAATTAATGCATTCTTTTTTTAAAGGAGTGTCATCAGCATGGAAGCATGTCTTCTGGAATGGTGGCCAAAGCATGAAGGGTCATATGAATATTTAGCATATCTGGAACATAAATACTTTGCAATGTTGGCTACAAAAGTGCCATGCGAACGCCTGTTCTTACTTTCAGGTGACATTCTAAATAAGAAGCAGGCAGCATTATTGCCTGTAAATGTAAACAAACTTGTTTGTCTGAGTGATTGGCTGAATAAGAAGTAGGACCGTGTGGACTTGCAGGTTCTAATGTTTTACATTGTTTTGTTTTTGAATGCAGTTATGTAACATAAAAATCTACATCTGTAAGTTGCACTTTCATGATAAAGAGATTGTACTCCAGTACTTGTATGAGGTGAATTAAAAAATATAATTTCTTTTGTTTATCATTTTTAGAGTGCAAATATTTATAATAAAAATGATAATATAAAGCGAGTACTGTTCACTTTCTATTCTGTGTTGTAATTTAAATCAATATATTTGAAAATGTAGAAAAACATCCAAAATATTTAATAAATTTCAACTGGGATTCTATTGTTTAACAGTGCAATTAAAATTGTGATTAATCGCGATAGAATTTTTTAATCACAATTACTTTTTTGAGTTAATCACGTGAGTTAACTGCGATTAATCAACAGTCCCAAAAAATGCGTGGGGGGAGGGATGTTCATAAAGCCAGGAGAAGCAGGACCAGGAGCTGGGGTGAAGGAGATGTCTCCCAGGAGCTGAGCCAGTCAGGAGGAGAGAACCATGCCAGTCAGGGCGTGCCGCCTTCTCTCCGGCAGCGTGGTGGAGCTGTGCTGACTTAAGATGCCTGTGCCCCAACTCGACATGTTTTCACCAAAACTGTTTTGCGCTGAAAAATGCAGATCCAGGTCAATGGAGACATTTTATGAATTCGTGTTGACTTCAGCAAATTGTGCTGGTCAAAATAACAAAACAAAACTAAGAAACCTGCCCAAAAAAACCCTACCCAACCCCCACCCCCCCCCCCCCGTTTTTCTTTTTATTCAAAACCACTTTTTGTTTTAGACATTGACTTCAATTGGATTTTCTAAAAAAGAATAAAAAAGCTCAAAATAAAAAAGCTCAAAAACTAAATGAAATGCTTTGTTCATTCCGGAATAGAGGGTTTTTTATTATTGCTACACCATGAAATTAGGTCGAATTTATAGAAGTTGGTTTTGTAGAAAGCGTTTTTATACAGTTGATTGTGTGTGTCCCCACACAAATGCTCTAAGTGCATTTAGTCGGCGGAGTGTGTCCACAGTACTGAGGAAACTGTCAATTCCCAGAGCGCTGCATAGTTCCCGCAGTCTCCGCCGCCCATTTGAATTCTGGGTAGAAATCCCAGTGCCTGATAGGGCTAAAACTTTGTCGCAGGTCATTCTAGGTACATATTTTCAGGCCCCCCCTTTGCTCCCTCCCTCCGTGAAAGCAATGGCAGACAATCGTTTTGTGCCTTTTTTCCTGGGTTACTCTAGCAGACGCCATACCAAGGCAAGCATGGAGCCCGCTCAGCTCACCGTCACTGTATGTCTCCTGAGTGCTGGCAGACGCGGTACTGCATTGCTACACAGCAGCAGCTCATTGCCTTTTGGCAGCAGACGGTGCAGTATGACTTGTAGCCAATGTCTTCGTACTCCTGGGTGCTCTTTTAGCCAACCTTGGTGAGGTCGGTCAGGGGTGCCTGGGCAGACATGAGAGTGACTCAGCCAGGTCATTTTGCTTTTAAGTTTCATCTCATGGACATTCAGTCCTGCCGGCAGTCATACTGCACCATCTTCTGCTGAGCAGCCCGGAGATGACGATGGCCAGCAGTCATTCTGTACCATCTTCTGCCGAGCACCCAGAAGATGACGATGGCTAGCAGTCATTCTGCACCATCTGCTGCCAGCCTAAGATGTATAAAGATAGATGAAGTGGATCAAAACAAGAAATAGACAAGATTTGTTTTGTATTCATTTGTATTCATTTTCTCCCCCTTCGCTCCCTCCCTCCATGAAATCAACGGCCTGCTAAACTGAGGGTTTTGAGTTCTATCCTTGAGGGGGCCATTCTGTTTCTCCTTGATGCAAAGCCACCCCCTTTGTTGATTTTAATTCCCTGTAAGCCAACCCTGTAAGCCATGTTGTCAGTCACTCCCCCTCCGTCAGAGCAACGGCAGACAATCATTTCACGCCTTTTTTCAGCGCAGATGCCACAGCACTGGGAACATGGAGCCCGCTCAGATCACTACGGCAATTATAAGCACTGTAAACACCACGTGCATTATCCAGCAGGATATGCAGAACCATAACCCGCAACAAAAGCGAAACCAGACAAGGAGGCGACTGCAGCATGGTGACAAGAGTGATGAGGACAAGGACATAGACTTCTCACAAAGTACGGGCCCCTGCAATGTGCACATCATGGTGTCATTTGGGCAGGCTCATGGCGTGGAACGCCGATTCTGGGTCCTGGAAACAAGCACAGACTGGTGGGACCACATAATGTTGCAGGTCTGGGGTGATTCCCAGCAGCTGCGAAACTTTTGCATGCGTAAGGGCACTTTCATGGAACTTTGTGACTTGCTTTCCCCTGCCATGAAGTGCAAGAATGTCAAGATGAGATCAGCACTCACAGTTGAGAAGTGAGTGGTGATAGCCCTCTGGAAGCTTGCAATGCCAGACAGCTACCGGTCAGTCGGGAATCAATTTGGAGTGGGCAAATCTACTGTGGGGGCTGCTGTGATGCAAGTAGCCAACGCAATCACTGAGCTGCTGATATCAAGGGTAGTGACTCTGGGAAATGTGCAGGTCATAATGGATGGCTTTGCTGCAATGGGATTCCCTAACTGTGGTGGGGCCATAGACGGAACCCATATCCCTATCTTGGCACCAGAGCACCAAGGCAGCGAGTACATAAACCGCAAGGGGTACTTTTCAGTGGTGCTGCAAGAACTGGTATATCACAAGAGACGTTTCACCAACATCAACATGGGATGTCCGGGAAAGGTACATGATGCTCGCATCTTAGAATCATAGAATATCAGGGTTGGAAGGTGTTAGAGAGCTTATTCCTTCACTCTCCCACTTCCCTGGTTCTTCTCGCATGAACAGAGAGCAACAATACCCGAAGTCCGAAGGTGCAAACAATTCGATGTTTATTGGGGTGAACTTCCAGCAAGCTAAATATAAGTTCCTTTTTCCTTATTTTCGAATCCCAACTTACTTCCTGTTTGCCCCTAATTTATATAGTAATATTCTTAGCTATACATTAACCAATCATTCTACTAAAATTTAACTAACCAATCCTAACATGGATTAGCTAACCAATTATATCCCACCACCTTAATTAGTTTACACCCAGCAAAATTAATTATACAGCAGACAGAAGCAATCACAGAACCAGACAGAGACCATGCCAATAAACAATAGCAAAGTGGGAACTATAATGACAAAACAATACAGAAGTGAGGATTTCACAACTACATCTGTAAAGACATAAGAGTTTCCCAGCTGTGTCTATTGATAAGTGAATTCTTACCAGACAGAAAACTATCAACCTCAATTTCCTTTTACAGCTTCTAGGCACTTCCCTTTCTCTGGAGGTGATAGGCACTATAAGGACAGGATTAAATTCCTAACAGCCCAATAGCACCTTATTTCAATGTGACTAGTTTGGAATGTGAGGATGTGACCATTCACTTCCCAGCTTATGGCTGCCTCTGTCGCTTAGCCAAAGGCCTTAGCCTAAGAACAGGGCCTCAGACTGTCACAGTAAGAGAAGGCCCTTACACTGGCAGACAGTGATTTTGATTCTTTCTTTTATACCTCTAACTAGCCAAGTGATAGGAATACACCTAAATTCTTAGAGTATAGGCCTTTACAGACAGGCCTGAATATCTATATCCTAACAGAAGGGACCCCAGAAGGTCATCTAGTCCAACCCCCTGCTCAAAGCAGGACCAATTCCCAGTTAAATCATCCCAGCCAGGGCTTTGTCAAGCCTGACCTTAAAAACCTCTAAGGAAGGAGATTCTACCACCTCCCTAGGTAACGCATTCCAGTGTTTCACCACCCTCTTAGTGAAAAAGTTTTTCCTAATATCCAATCTAAACCTCCCCCACTGCAACTTGAGACCATTACTCCTCGGTCTGTCATCTGCTACCATTGAGAACAGTCTAGAGCCATCCTCTTTGGAACCCCCTTTCAGGTAGTTGAAAGCAGCTATCAAATCCCCCCTCATTCTTCTCTTCTGCAGGCTAAACAATCCCAGCTCCCTCAGCCTCTCCTCATAACTCATGTGTTCCAGTCCCCTAATCATTTTTGTTGCCCTTCGCTGGACTCTCTCCAATTTATCCACATCCTTCTTGAAGTGTGGGGCCCAAAACTGGACACAGTACTCCAGATGAGGCCTCACCAATGTCGAATAGAGGGGAACGATCACGTCCCTCGATCTGCTCGCTATGCCCCTACTTATACATCCCAAAATGCCATTGGCCTTCTTGGCAACAAGGGCACACTGCTGACTCATATCCAGCTTCTCGTCCACTGTCACCCCTAGGTCCTTTTCCGCAGAACTGCTGCCTAGCCATTCGGTCCCTAGTCTGTAGCTGTGCATTGGGTTCTTCCGTCCTAAGTGCAGGACCCTGCACTTATCCTTATTGAACCTCATCAGATTTCTTTTGGCCCAATCCTCCAATTTGTCTAGGTCTTTCTGTATCCTATCCCTCCCCTCCAGCATATCTACCACTCCTCCCAGTTTAGTATCATCCGCAAATTTGCTGAGAGTGCAATCCACACCATCCTCCAGATCATTTATGAAGATATTGAACAAAACCGGCCCCAGGACCGACCCTTGGGGTACTCCACTTGATACCGGCTGCCAACTAGATATGGAGCCATTGATCACTACCCGTTGAGCCCGACAATCTAGCCAGCTTTTTACCCACCTTGTTGTGCATTCATCCAACCCATACTTCCTTAACTTGCTGACAAGAATACTGTGGGAGACCGTGTCAAAAGCTTTGCTAAAGTCAAGAAACAATACATCCACTGCTTTCCCTTCATCCACAGAACCAGTAATCTCATCATAAAAGGCGATTAGATTAGTCAGGCATGACCTTCCCTTGGTGAATCCATGCTGGCTGTTCCTGATCACTTTCCTCTCATGCAAGTGCTTCAGGATTGATTCTTTGAGGACCTGCTCCATGATTTTTCCAGGGACTGAAGTGAGGCTGACTGGCCTGTAGTTCCCAGGATCGTCCTTCTTCCCTTTTTTAAAGATTGGCACTACATTAGCCTTTTTCCAGTCATCCGGGACTTCCCCGGTTCGCCACGAGTTTTCAAAGATAAGAACTCTGGTCTGTTTCAACAGCTGCAGCAAGGGACTTTCTTCCCAGACCAGAAAATAACCATTGAGGATGTTGAAATGTCTACAGTTATCCTTGGGGATGCAGCCTACCCCTTAATTCCATGGCTCATGAAGCCATACACAGGCAGCCTGGAGTCAGGAGCTGTTCAGCTACAGGCTGAGCAAGTGCAGAATGGTGGTAGAATGTGCATTTGGGCATTTAAAAGTGCGCTGGCGCAGTTTACTGAGTCATGTAGACCTCAACGAAACCAATATTCCCATTGCTATTACTGCTTGCTGTGCACTCCACAATATCAGTGAGAGTAAGGGGGCGACATTTATGGCGGGGTGGAAGGTTGAGGCAAATCGCCTGGCCACTGATTATGTGCAGCCAGACACCAGGGTGGTTAGAAGAGTACAGGAGGGCGCAGTGTGCATCAGAGAAGCTTTGAAAACCAGTTTCATGACTGGCCAGGCTACAGTGTGAAAGTTCTGTTTGTTTCTCCTTGATGGAAAACTGCGCCCCCCCACCCGGATTTGCTCTACTTTCCTGTAAGCTAAGCACCCTCCCTTCCCCCCTTCGATCACTGCTTGCAGAGACAATAAAGTCATTGTTGCTTCACATTCATGCATTGTTTATTTATTCATCGCACAAATAGGGGGATAACTGCCAAGGTAGCCCGGGCGGGGTGGTGGAGGAGGGAAGCACCGGGTGGGGTGGGGAAAAGGGAAGGACAAGGCTACAAAGCACTTTAAAACTTATTGAATGCCAGCCTTCTGTTGCTTGGGAAATCCTCTGGGGTGGAGTGGCTGGGTGGCCGGAGGCCCCCCCACCGCATTCTTGGGCATCTGGGTGAGGAGGCTATGGAACTTGGGGAGGAGGGCGGTTGGTTACACAGGGGCTGTAGTGGCAGTCTGTGGTCCCGCTGCCTTTCCTGCAGCTCAACCATATGCTGGAGCATATGAGTTTGATCTTCCAGCAGCCTGAGCATTGACTCCTGCCTTCTTTCAGCAAGCTGACACCACCTACCATCTTCAGCCCACCACCTCTCCTCCCGGTCATATTGAGCTTTCCTGCACTCTGAGATTGTCTGCCTCCATGTATTTTGTTGTGCTCTGTCCATGTGGGAGGACAGCATGAGGTCAGAGAACATTTCATCGCGAGTGCGTTTTTTTCGCCTTCTAATCTTCGCTAGCCTCTGAGAAGGAGAAACATATGCAGCTGGTGGAGGAAAAAAAAGGGAGAGTGGTAGTTAAAAAGACATTTTATAGAACAATGGGTACACTCTTTCATGGTAAATCTTGCTGTTAACATTACATAGCACATGTGTTTTCAGTACAAGGTCGCATTTTGCCTCTTATTGAGGGTATGCCGGTTTGGTGTGAGAGATCACTCACGCGGGGCCGGGCAGCAGAATTCGGCTTGCAGGCAGCCATGGTAAGCCACAGTTTTTTGGCTTCTTTAACCTTCATAACATGTGGGAATGGTTTCAAACAGCAGCACCCTCATTTCCCATACGAAGTAGCCTTTGGGTTGGCCGTTTAAAATGGGCTGGCAATTTAAAAGGAGGGGCTGCGGTTTTCAGGTTAATGTGCAGCAGAAACCCAACTAACCCCCCCCCACACACACACACACCCAATTCTCTGGGATGATGGCTTCATCCCTCCCCCCACCGTGTGGCTAATAGCGGGGAAGATTTCTGTTCAGCCACAGGCAAACAGCCCAGCAGGAACAGGCACCTCTGAATGTCCGTTTACTAAAACCACCCTATTTCAGCCAGGTGACCATGAATTATATCACTCTCCTGAGGGTAACACAGAGAGATAAAGAACGGATATTGTTCGAATGCCAGCAAACACCGGGACCATACGCTGCAATGCTTTGTTCTACAGTTATTCCCGACTACATGCTACTGGCCTTGCGTGGTAAAGTGTCCTACCATGGAGGACGGAATAAGGCTGCCCTCCCCAGAAATCTTTTGCAAAGGCTTTGGGAGTACATCCAGGAGAGCTTTAAGGAGATGTCCCTGGAGGATTTCCGCTCCATCCCAAGACACATTAACAGACTTTTCCAGTAACTGTACTGGCCACAAATGCCAGGGCAAATTAATCATTAAACATGCTTGCTTTTAAACCATGTATAATATTTACAAAGGTACACTCAGCAGAGGTACCTTCTCCTCCTTCAGGGTCTGGGAGCCCACCTTGGGTGGGTTCGGGGGTTACTGGCTCCAGGTCCAGGATGATAAACAGATCCTGGCTGTTGGGGAAACCGGTTTCTCTACTTCCTTGCTGTGAGCTATCTACAACCTCCTCATCATCATCTTCCTCACCCCCAGAACCCACTTCCATGTTGCCTCCTACTCCTTGGATGGAGTCAAAGCACAGGGTTGGGGTAGTGGTGGCTGCACCCCCTAGAATGGCAGGCAGCTCATCATAGAAGTGGCATGTCTGGGGCTCTGAACCGGAGTGGCCGTTTGCCTCTCTGTTTTTTTGGTAGGCTTGCCTAAGTTCCTTAATTTTCACATGGCACTGCTGCGTGTCCCTGTTATAGCCTCTGTCCTTCATGCCATTGGAAATTTTTTCAAAAGTTTTGGCATTTCGTTTTTTCGAACGGAGTTCTGCCAGCATGGATTTGTCTCCCCATACAGTGATCAGATCCTGTACCTCCCGTTCGGTCCATGCTGGAGCTCTTCAGCAATTCTGGGACTGCATGGTTTCCTGTGCTGATGGGCTCTGCATGGTGACCTGTGCTTGTTGAGCTCGCCACGCTGGCCAAACAGGAAATGAGATTCAAAAGTTCCTGTCTACCTGGCCAGTGCATCTGAGTTGAGAGCGCTGTCCAGCGGTCACAATTGAGCATTCTGGGATGGCTCCCAGAGGCCAATACCATCGAATTGCATCCACACTACCCCAAATTCAACCCAGCAAGCCGATTTCAGCGCTAATTCCCTTGTTGGGAGTGGAGTAAAGAAATCAATTTTAAGAGCCCTTTAAGTCGGAAAAAGGGCTTCGTTGTGTGGACGGGTGCAGGGTTAAATCGAGGTAACGCTGCTAAATTCGACCTAAACTCATAGTGTAGACCAGGCCTTAGAGGGGGTTTTGAGTTAAGTGATAAAGATGAATAGGGGCCTAGAAAAACTCTTATATGAAAAGACACTGAAATGACCTAGAGCTGGCTGGAAAATGAAATTTCCTTGAAGCAAAAAATTCAGAGTTTTTGAATAAAATGTTTTGTCTTGAACCAGGATGAACAATAAAAAACTTGCAATTGTTTGTGGGACTGAAAATTCCGAAATATGTTGTTTTGGAAATGTCAGAACATTCCTGCTGCCCATCTGCCCCGCTGGCTGGCACAAAATGGCTTCTCAATGGTTTCCGTTGAAAGTGTCAACAGAATTGACACACTTCCACAGAATGTTCAGTTGTGACCAACTCTATTCTTTACCTTAGAGAGGAGACAATGAAACTGTAGAAAATAACCAACTGTCTAGAGAAGGTTGGTCAGGATCTTCTGTTCCTCCTGTCTCATAGCATAAGGACAAGGGGATAGTCAATGAAGTGGGAAGGTGAGAAATTTAAAACTGAGAAAAAGAAATACCTTTTTGCACAATGTGCAGTTAACCTGTGGAACTGACTGCTACAGGATAGCATTTTGCTTAGCAGGATTCAACAAAAGAATGGACATTTCTATGGATAACAAAGATACCCAGAGTGACAATGCTAATTATGTAGAAAAAGTAAACAAGATTTTGGAAAGGCTATAAACCCTCCAGCTTCAGGGCATGAGCTGAACTCTAATAAATGGTGGTCAGGAGGGAAATTTCTCTGGGGGTGGATTATCCCTGAATTGCCTCCTGTTGAGTTTCTTGCCCCTTCCTCTGAAGCAGCTGGTTCCAGCCACTGTTGAGGACAGGCTACTAGAGTAGAGGGACCTCGGGCTGGCAATTCCTCTGTTCCTCACCCAGGACCCACTGGTCCAAAGGTAGGCCAAAGAGTCACTCTCAGGGCTGGGGAAAGCCCCGAAGGGGGTTCCACACCGATGCATTTTTGGCAGCTGCTACTGTAGTTTATCAGCAGTGATATCTAGGGAGTTTTCCTGAATGACTTTGCTTGATCATCTACAGGGAGATCACAAAGCAAGCTAACCTGGCTTTTCCCAGGCTAGAATCAAGTCCAAGGTGGACACTGAAACAGCAAGACTCTCTATAGGACAGTAACCATGAATCAATCAAGTGACTGAAACAAAGCAAAGGCTGGGGAAATTGACATATCATATTCCACAGACCTGTGGATGCAGACCTGTGGATGCCCTAGGACGCTGCATAACCTGGAAGAACATCCCAATATGTGTTGAATTGACCCTAGAAAGGGCCAGTTGCTGATCCGTGTATTGGGGCACAGCTCCAGCGCCATCTCTCCACGGGTGACCGGGTTCTTCTTCTACAGCCTAGTTCAAACAGGAATTATTTTGGGGAAGTTCTCTGGCCTGTGTTATGCAGGAGGTCAGACTAGATGATCACAGTGGTCCCTTGTGGCCTTAGACTCTATGAATCTATAAGTCTCCCAGCCCATCTCAGAGGAAGAAAGTATTATCTCCATTTCACGTATGGGGGAACCGAGCCACAGAGAGGATAAACTACAAACCACAGATCACGCAGTGAGTCGGTGGGACAGGGAGAAATCCCAAGACATGAAGGAGATGGTGCTGGCATCTTCTGTCCCTTTGCAGGTCTGCTCTTCCTTCCCACCACTCCCAGGACATCTTCCGAACTGGCTCCCTCTCCCCACTAGTTCACTCCTCCAGTTCTCCATCAGTCTTACCCAGAACGCTCCAAACCCTCCCCTTGCTAGTAGCTAAAGGAGCTTTTCTTTAGCTCAGGTGCTTGGGGTTTTTGTTCTGCAGCTGCTGGGTTCAAGCCCCAGCTCCTGTGGACGCGTGTGATTTAGTAATTGCATGTCTGCACCAGATTTTGTGACCCTTGAAGAATAGGATCTGTGGGCTCCCTTTTCTCATCTCATCTGATGCTGCACCCAAGGCATCCTCTGGACTTTGACACAATGGGGAGCAAATGGTCCCAAATTCAGCAAGTGGCTTTTGCAGCAACACCGCCCCAGAAGCACCTGCCCAAGGCAGGCCATGAGCAAGACAGACTGACTTTGAAACCAGACACATGGCTGCTGATTCAGCCCTCCCTGTGCCTGGACCTATCAGAGCAGAGGGATTACCACACTGCGGGGGAAGGAGCCAATGTCTATGCAGGGACCATGGCAGCCAGCTAGAGCACAGCAGGGAAAACAGAACCACCACGCAGTCTCCACTGCTTGCATGGTGGTAGTGCCCCGGGGCCCAATCAAGAGCAGAGCCCCATTGCACCAGGTGCTGTACAAAACACATATGAGGCACAGAGTCCACCTCAAAGAACTGGCGGTCTAGCAAAGCCAAAGGAGAGTCTCTGTTCAGGGCTGCTGGCGTTATGGCTTATGGCTTTGTGCAGTGTCGAGCCAGGTGCATGAGAGCATCATGCTGGAGCAGCGGAGGGTAAGCGGCCTATGCACTTGCCCTGTAACTCCTGAATGCATCATGCCCCTTTGGCTACTGCTGAGATGGCAGAGCCCCGAAGGGGAGGAAGGGGGGGTGGGTGGTGAGCTGCCTTCAAAGCGAATTGGCAGCTGGAAAGAAGGAGGAGGAGGCAGCACCCAGTGTCCACAGACCGGAGTTTGGGCACCACTGGCCTGGTGGGATGCATGGGATGACGGGTAGCTCTCCTACCCTGAAGTCACGTGGTTTAGCCACACGTCCACTTTGCCTCTCCGTGCTCATTCAAACACAATGAGCAGCCAAACTGACATGACACCAGAAGTGAATCTGACCCGCTTGGCATCTGGTCCACCTGCCCCAGAGAAGCCAGGCCTCCAGGCTTTCCCTAGCCTTCTAGTCACGATAGAAAGAGTTAAACTGCCTCAAGCAGCGAACAGCAGATAGGCTAACAGAAGGAGTTTGCCTGGGATCTGTCTGAGAGGAGGTACGCTAAGGGCTGCATTAGGCAGGCTGTGTTGGTGAGTATCTGAGTGTCTGTTGTGGGGACAGTTTGACAGTTTGACGGTGTGCTTGACTGGTTGTTTGAAAAGTGTGAATTGGGAGTGCTTTGTTCCAGGTGAGCCTTGAGTGGGCCTGACTGTTTTTTTCCTCCACCAGCTGCGAACAGCAGAGAGGCTAACACGGTGAGTTTGCCTGGGAGTTCGCCTGGGGAGACCCACTGAGGCTTATATCTGCCAGCTTCTCTGAGTAGTTACTACAACTCCTGAGGAAGCTCGTAGAAGGAAGGTAATATGGATGGGGAGTGTTCAGCTGTTGTGACCTGCACTGGATGTACCATGTTTGTCTGTCTTCCACAGGAGAGAAGCAACTTTGTCTGTACAAAGTCCAAGCTGGTCTCCATATTGGAAGAGAAAGTTCAAGGTCTGGAGAAACAAGTATTGACCCTGCGTTGCGTAAGAGAAACTGAAGATTTCCTGGACAGACGTCAGGCTATGCTTCAAGGACACAATGTTCTGAAGATTCAGAGCAGGCTGCACTGTGGGGACAGGAGGACGGTGAAGAAATTTGGCAGCATGTGACCTCCAGAAGAAGAAAGGGGAGCGTCCATGTACCAGCAGCGCAGATACAGGTAGGTAACCGTTTTCATGTTCTCTCCACAGGTACTAATGCGGAGAGTGGACCAGATGATACATCTGAGGGAAGGGAACAGAAGGAGACTCCGCTGGTTGGAAGGCATGAGATGCCCTGTCCTAGGGTTGGCGGTTCCACGATCACTGCTCCCAAGAGGAGGAGGCAGGTGGTGGTGGTCGGGGACTCTCTCCTCAGGGGGACTGAGTCATCTATCTGTCGCCCTGACCGGGAAAACCAAGAAGTCTGCTGCTTGCAAGGAGCTAGGATTCACGATGTGACGGAGAGACTGCCGAGACTCATCAAGCCCTCGGATCGCTACCCCTTCCTGCTTCTCCACGTGGGCACCAATGATACTGCCAGGAATGACCTTGAGTGGATCACTGCAGACTACGTGGCTCTGGGAAGAAGGATAAAGGAGTCTGAGGTGCAAGTGGTGTTCTCGTCCATCCTCCCCGTGGAAGGAAAAGGCCTGGGTAGAGACCATCGAATCATGGAAGTCAACAAATGGCTACGCAGGTGGTGTCGGAGAGAAGGCTTTGGATTCTTTGACCATGGGATGGTGTTCCAAGAAGGAGGAGTGCTAGGCAGAGACGGGCTCCACCTAACGAAGAGAGGGAAGAGCATCTTCGCAAGCAGGCTGGCTAACCTAGTGAGGAGGGTTTTAAACTAGGTTCACCGGGGGAGGGAGACCAAAGCTCTGAGGTAAGTGGGGACATGGGATACCGGGAGGAAGTATGAGCAGGAGAACGTGAAAGAGGAGGGCTCCTGTCTCATACTAAGAAAGCAGGACAAACAGCAAGTTATCTCAAGTGCCTATACACAAATGCAAGAAGCTTGGGAAACAAGCAGGGAGAACTGGAAGTCCTGGCACAGTCAAGGAATTATGATGTGACTGGAATAACAGAGACTTGGTGGGATAACTCACATGACTGGAGTACTGTCATGGATGGATACAAACTGTTCCGGAAGGACAGGCAGGGCAGAAAAGGAGGGGGAGTTGCATTGTATGCAAGAGAGCAGTATGACTGCTCAGAGCTCCAGTATGAAACTGCAGAAAAACCTGAGTGTCTCTGGATTAAGTTTAGAAGCGTGAGCAACAAGGGTGATGTCGTGGTGGGAGTCTGCTATAGACCACCGGACCAGTGGGATGAGGTGGACGAGGCTTTCTTCCAGCAACTAACGGAAGTTACTAGATCGCAGGCCCTGATTCTTATGGGAGACTTCAATCACCCTGATATTTGCTGGGAGAGCAGTACAGCGGTGCACAGACAATCCAGGAAGTTTTTGGAAAGGGTAGGGGACAATTTCCTGGTGCAAGCCCTGGAGGAACCAACTCGGGGCAGAGCTCTTCTTGACCTGCTGCGCACAAACCGGGAAGAATTAGTAGGGGAAGCAAAAGTGGATGGGAACCTGGAAGGCAGTGACCATGAGATGGTCGAGTTCAGGATCCTGACACAGGGAAGAAAGGAGAGCAGCAGAATACGGACCCTGGATTTCAGAAAAGCAGACTTTGACAATCTCAGGGAACTGATGGGCAGGATCCCCTGGGAGAATAACATGAGGGGGAAAGGAGTCCAGGAGAGCTGGCTGTATTTTAAAGAATCCTTATTGAGGTTACTGGGACAAACCATCCCAATGTGTAGAAAGAATAGTAAATATGGCAGGCGACCAGCTTGGCTTAACCGTGAAATCCTTGCTGATCTTAAACAGAAAAAAGAAGCTTACAAGAAGCAGATGATTGGACAAATGACCAAGGAAGAGTATAAAAATATTGCTCGGGCATGCAGGAGTGAAATCAGGAAGGCCAAATCACACCTGGAGTTGCAGCTAGCAAGAGATGTTAAGAGTAAGAAGAAGGGTTTCTTCAGGTATGTTAGCAACAAGAAGAAAGTCAAGGAAAGTGTGGGCCCCTTTCTGAATGAGGGAGGCAACCTTGTGACAGAGGATGTGGAAAAAGCTAATGTACTCAATGCTTTTTTTGCCTCTGTCTTCACGAACAAGGTCAGCTCCCAGACTACTGCACTGGACAGCACAGCATGGGGAGGAGGTGACCAGCCCTCTGTGGAGAAAGAAGTGGTTTGGGACTATTTAGAAAAGCTGGACATGCACAAGTCCATGGGGCCGGATGTGCTGCATCCGAGAGTGCTAAAGGAGTTGGCAGATGTGATCGCAAAGCCATTGGCCATTATCTCTGAAAACTCAGGGCAATCGGGGGAGGTCCTGGATGACTGGAAAAAGGCTAATGTAGTGCCCATCTTTAAAAAAAGGAAGAAGGAGGATCCTGGGAACTACAGGCCAGTCAGCCTCACCTCAGTCCCTGGAAAAATCATGGAGCAGGTCCTGAAGGAATCAATTCTGAAGCACTTAGAGGAGAGGAAAGTGATCAGGAACAGTCAGCATGGATTCACCAAGGGCAAGTCATGCCTGACTAATCTAATTGCCTTCTATGACAAGATAACAGGCTCTGTGGATGAGGGAAAAGCAGTGGACGTGTTGTTCCTTGACTTTAGCAAAGCTTTTGACACGGTCTCCCACAGTATTCTTGCCAGCAAGTTAAAGTATGGGCTAGATGAATGGACCATAAGGTGGATAGAAAGCTGGCTAGATTGTCGGGCTCAACGGGTAGTGATCAATGGCTCCATGTCTAGTTGGCAGCCAGTATGAAGTGGAGTGCCCCAAGGGTCGGTCCTGGGGCCAGTTTTGTTCAATATCTTCATAAATGATATGGAGGATGGTGTGGATTGCACCCTCAGCAAGTTTGCAGATGACACTAAACTGGGAGGAGAGGTAGATACGCTGGAGGGTAGGGATAGGATACAGAGGGACCTAGACAAATTAGAGGATTGGGCCAAAAGAAATCTGATGAGGTTCAACAAGGACAAGTGCAGAGTCCTGCACTTAGGAGGGAAGAATGCCAAGCACTGCTACAGACTAGGGACCGACTGGCTAGCCAGCAGTTCTGCAGAAAAGGACCTAGGGGTTACAGTGGATGAGAAGCTGGATATGAGTCAACAGTGTGCCTTTGTTGCCAAGAAGGCCAATGGCATTTTGGGATGTATAAGTAGGGGCATTGCCAGCAGATCGAGGGATGTGATTGTTCCCTCTATTCGACATTGGTGAGGCCTCATCTGGAGTACTGCATCCAGTTTTGGGCCCCACACTACAAGAAGGATGTGGAAAAATTGGAAAACGTCCAGCGGAGGGCAACAAAAATGATTAGGGGACTGGAACACATGACTTATGAGAAGAGGCTGAGGGAACTGGGATTGTTTAGTCTGCGGAAGAGAAGAATGAGGGGGGATTTGATAGCTGCTTTCAACTACCTGAGAGGTGGTTCCAAAGAGGATGGTTCTAGACTATTCTCAGTGGTAGAAGATGACAGGACAAGGAGTAATGGTCTCAAGTTGCAGTGGGGGAGGTTTAAGTTGGATATTAGGAAAAACTTTTTCACTAGGAGGGTGGTGAAACACTGGAATGCGTTACCTAGGGAGATGGTGGAATCTTCTTCCTTAGAAGTTTTTAAGGTCGAGCTTGACAAAGCCCTGGCTGGGATGATTTAGTTGGGGATTGGTCCTGCTTTGTGCAGAGGGTTGGATTAGATGATCTCCTGAGGTCCCTTCCAACCCTGATATTCTATGATTCCATGAATTGCAAGGGGAGGTGAGGCACCGGCCTTAGAAAAGTGACAGAGCTTTCCAGGGTGGTGCAAAGAAGCTGGCATCCAGAGTCTCTCTCTCCTGACAATTCAATTCACACGAAGCACCAGGCACGTGACCCGGCAGCCTCCGACGGAGGTAATTAGAGTCCATTTAGTGTAGAGTCTGCTGCTTTCCTGACCTCATACAGTGCCTCAACCCAGGGTAGCGAGGGGATAGTTCTGCAATTTCCATAGCTAGATATTTGCTTTGCGGCCAACTAGGGGAATAGAGTCAAGGCAGCAGTATTGAAACCACAGGGCGTTAGCGGCGCAGTTAAGGAAACAACTCTGACTGCATAACCCTGAGACACCTTTCATGTTTTAATTAAACCTATATATAGAAATCTGCAGGCAGGCAAACTGCAGTAAAAGTTTCTCACTTGCTGAGTATTTTTCCATCCAATTTTCCCCACTCCCCAATGTTGGGGCAGAGGGCGGGAAATCCCTTGCACTCATTTTGATAGAGAGAAATGCCAAGGAGATAGAGATCAGCAGCATTGAAATTCTCCAGGACCTGTCTGAATGGCACAGGACCTGCTGACGCTCCCTGATAAGACAGAGCTGTGCCCTTTTGCCCCGATAAAACGAGGCTAACACAAGCCACACACAATGAGCTGAGGCATCCATTTAATCAGCCTGTCTTTGCTCTTTGTGGAACTGGAAGGGAATGCGGGGTTTCAGACAATGCTTCCTGGGTCTGGGGAAATCACAAAGGGTGTCCAGAGGAATTACTGTTGTGAGTGGGAGGTAAAAGGTAAAAGTGTGATCTTTACTGCTTTTCAGCCCTAGCATTGCTGCATGGAACAGATCATCACCAGGGATTATAGGAATCCGTCTGCCATGGAAAAACGTGGAATTTTGCATTTTTACAGAGAATCTAGTTTTCACATTTTGCAAAGAAATAAAACCATATGCAACGGAACCCTGATTATCCAATCTAATTAGGACCAGGTCCAGCTGGGATAATCAGGAGAATGGGCAAAGAGCTTTCTATCTCTTATTTTAAGAGGGCTGACAGCCCGAGCCCTGCCGTTGTCAGCCCCAGGCGGCTGGTGGTTCAGTTAATTCAGAGATCCAGATAACAGAGGCTCAGATGAATGGGGTTCTGCTGAATATCAATAATACATGGTTCAACTGAGACCTCTCTATACTGTGGGCAGGAAAACTACAGTTCAGCATTTCATTTTAATCACAGGAAAATGCGGATTTTTGTAATTTTTTTATATCTGAGAATTTTGGGGGGGGTTATCATGGAAAACTAGAATCCCTGATCGTCAACATGGCAAATCCCAAAAGGACATAGCCTCCTCTCGGACTGAGCTCCATGTGGCCTGATCGCTAGCTACGCCCTTAAAGTAGTAATGAAAATACATTGCTCTGATTCCAGCGCCTTTCACTGGTAGATTTCAAACTGCTCACAAAGAAGGTCACTATTATTATCTCCACTTTAGAGATGGGGAAATTGAGGCTCCGAGAGGCAAAGGACTTGCCCATGGTCACGCAGCCCATGAGAGAGGCAGGCAAAAGGCTTTCATCTCTTCCATACTGTCACAGTGGCTGGAGCCTGAGGGTGCGTAAGATCTATGACACTTTAGAGCAGTTCAGCTTATTTCACTTTGCTGAAGTGGAAGCACTTAGATACCTGTATTACTGCATCTACACTGGGAGAACTGCCACTTTAACCGTACTGCAATAACTAAAATGGCAACCCTTTTAGTGTTTCAACAAGGCCTTGAGCTTTGTTGTTGCTCAGTCTAAAATAAAAGCTACAGCATCACAAGGGCTCAAAAAGCATGACACAGGCTTCAAAAAAATCAAGGCATTATAAAAGCAGGGGTTTTGTTAAAAAAATACATCTCGGGTTGGCTTTCTTAGTTTCTTTTGTTTTGTTTTAACCTTCATGTTGCTTTGGGGCCGTGCTTTCAAGCCTCTCTCTGCAACTGTGAGTGCTAGAAACCTAATTTTCCATTTTTAAACAACAGAGAGAAGAGACTCCCCTTTTGGGGGCCTGGCAGGTCCAGGACAGAGTCCTGCACCCTTGACTTCCCTGGCAGCAGGCCGCACGCGCACACACACACAATCACTCTGGCAACCCTTCTCCCTTTACCAAGGAGAAGAGGGGAGACATCAGCAGTCCCCACCAGCCAGTCAGAGGGCAAAAGCCAGCCACGCAGACAGCAAGCAATCTCTGACCCAGTGCAAAGCCCTGCATGCCCAGGAAAGCAGGAGGGAGGCTGTGACTGGCCTGGCATTCCCAGCACATGACAGAGACCCGCCAGAGGGTGAAGACGAAAAGAGGTCTCGCTGCAGCCTGCCAGCACAGCACACTCAGGCCCAGAAGCTGACCTGTGTGTAACCTCGGCCTGCAGGAAAGGCTCAGGAGGGGACAATCCGTTCCTCCCATACCAGGAGGAGGCAGCCCATCCCTCCTGCCACCCTGCAGCCAGCCCACACCAGATCCAGGAGTTTGGATCCAGAGACCCAACCCGCTTACAGATGAACCCATGGATTGCAAGCTTTAGAGACTGTCAATACCATTCCAGGAGGGAGCAGGTGGTTAGTACCCCTCCAGAGATCCCTGGGGAGGACCTGCTGGCCTGCACCAATCTCCTGCTTGTTCACCCAGAAAAGAAACCTGAGTGAGTTCTCTGTATTATAGGTAGATGCGGGTAGGGTTCAATCTTGCACTATTAAAGCATCTGGATCTGCGAAAAGGCTTTCCTCTCCCTGGATCATCAAGCCCTGCATTGCCAGTTCCCAGTATGATTCTAACAGCATCTCCTCACAGGCCTACAACACACCTGTGATTCTAACAGCATCTCCTCACAGGCCTACAACACACCTGCGCATGCAGCATGGGGGTACCTGAGACATGGGGGACAGACAGAGCCGAGGGGGGAGACGCTGGTGTTTAGGAACATTGTGGGAGTGTGGGCTCACGTGCGCTCCTGTGCTTGCTGGCATAGCCTTCAGTAATTAAAAAGCATTATTAATATCTCTATTCATTTAATCTTTTTACTGACTGTGTATTTCTCTTTAATCAAATCCGCACATATTGGTTTTCATTGTTTACTTGTGTGAGTTTGAATTATTTGTGAGTCCAAGCGTGGCAACCCTGACCTCAGTATGGTCACCCCCTTGTCTCACTGGAGGCACCGCCAGGTAGCTTTATTCTTTCGCACACCAGGAGGAGGAGTTGGGCATCTGAAAGGAGCCTGGGCAACAGAAACTTTGGAACTGTCCAAAGACCGTGAGCTGCCCCTCTCATGTTTGCACATCATCTGAGTACTAAGCCAGCAGTGAAAGTGGGGTTACATACACCTTGGGGAGTTCATTCTGGGATGGTCACCTGATGCAGCCAGACCATATCAGGAATTGAAATCCGCCAAGAATGAACAGGAAGATTTTGACAGAAGTAGAGTCCTTTGTCACCCTCATAAGAACAAAGGAACATAAGAATGGCCCTTCTGGGTCAGACCAAAGGTCCATCTAGCCCAGACTCCTGTCTGCCGACAGTGGCCAGTGCCAGGTGCCCCATAAGGAATTAACAGAACAGGGAATCATCAATTGATCCATCCCCTGTCGCTCATTCCCGGCTTCTGGCAAACGGAGGCTAGGGACACCATCCCTGTCCATCCTGGCTAATAGCCATTTGATGGACCTATCCTCCATGAACTTACCTAACTCTTTTTTGAACCCTGTTATGGTCTTGGCCTTCACAACATCCTCTGGCAAAGAGTTCCACAGGTTAACTGTGCATTGTTTGAAGAAATACTTCCTTTTATTTGTTTTAAACCTGCTGCCTATTAATTTCATTTGGTGACCCCTAGTTCTTGTGTTATGAGAAGTAGTGAGCAACACTTCCTTATCTACTTTCTCTACACCAGTCATGACTTTATAGACCTCAATCATATCTCCCCTTAGCTGTCTCTTTTCCAAGCTGAAAAGTCCCAGTCTTATTAATTTCTCCTCATATGAAAGCCGTTCCATACCCCTAATAATTTTTGTTGCCCTTTTCGGAACCTTTTCCAATTCCAATATATCTTTGAGATGGGGCAACCACATCTGCACGTAGTATTCAAGGTATGGTCATACCAAGGATTTATATAGACAACATGATATTTTCTGTCCTATCCCTTTCTTAATTATTCCCAGAATTCTGTTTCCTTTTTTGACTGCCGCTACACGTTGAGTGGATGTTTTCAGAGAACTATCCACAATGAGTTCAAGATTCACCAAGGGAAGGTCATGCCTGACTAATCTAATCGCCTTCTATGATGAGATTACTGGTTCTGTGGATGAAGGGAAAGCAGTGGATGTATTGTTTCTTGACTTTAGCAAAGCTTTTGACACGGTCTCCCACAGTATTCTTGTCAGCAAGTTAAGGAAGTATGGGCTGGATGAATGCACTACAAGGTGGGTAGAAAGCTGGCTAGATTGTCGGGCTCAACGGGTAGTGATCAATGGCTCCATGTCTAGTTGGCAGCCGGTATCAAGTGGAGTGCCCCAAGGGTCGGTCCTGGGGCCGGTTTTGTTCAATATCTTCATAAATGATCTGGAGGATGGTGTGGATTGCACTCTCAGCAAATTTGCGGATGATACTAAACTGGGAGGAGTGGTAGATACGCTGGAGGGGAGGGATAGGATACAGAAGGACCTAGACAAATTGGAGGATTGGGCCAAAAGAAATCTGATGAGGTTCAATAAGGATAAGTGCAGGGTCCTGCACTTAGGACGGAAGAACCCAATGCACAGCTACAGACTAGGGACCGAATGGCTAGGCAGCAGTTCTGCGGAAAAGGACCTAGGGGTGACAGTGGACGAGAAGCTGGATATGAGTCAGCAGTGTGCCCTTGTTGCCAAGAAGGCCAATGGCATTTTGGGATGTATAAGTAGGGGCATAGCGAGCAGATCGAGGGACGTGATCGTTCCCCTCTATTCGACATTGGTGAGGCCTCATCTGGAGTACTGTGTCCAGTTTTGGGCCCCACACTTCAAGAAGGATGTGGATAAATTGGAGAGAGTCCAGCGAAGGGCAACAAAATGATTAGGGGTCTGGAACACATGAGTTATGAGGAGAGGCTGAGGGAGCTGGGATTGTTTAGCCTGCAGAAGAGAAGAATGAGGGGGGATTTGATAGCTGTTTTCAACTACCTGAAAGGGGGTTCCAAAGAGGATGGCTCTAGACTGTTCTCAATGGTATCAGATGACAGAACGAGGAGTAATGGTCTCAAGCTGCAGTGGGGGAGGTTTAGATTGGATATTAGGAAAAACTTTTTCACTATGAGGGTGGTGAAACACTGGAATGCATTACCTAGGGAGGTGGTAGAATCTCCTTCCTTAGAGGTTTTTAAGGTCAGGCTTGACAAAGCCCTGGCTGGGATGATTTAACTGGGAATTGGTCCTGCTTTGAGCAGGGGGTTGGACTAGATGACCTTCTGGGGTCCCTTCCAACCCTTATATTCTATGATTCTATGATTCTATGATCTCTTTCTTGAGTGGTAACAGACTCTCGAGATCAGGCCAGGCTAGAGCAATGGAAAGACACAGTTTCCAAATTGAACTTCATGCATTTCAGTCACAAAGCCTGGCAAACTATTAAAAGAGACTGAGCACAGATTCTAGTCTGGGCAAGAGGGAATAACCAGTCACAACAAACTCCATTGCAACCCAGCTGGTGGCCACTGGCAGAGCTTCGAATCAAGATAAAGTTTTCAGCCATGCAGTTAAAATGATGGTTGCTGAGAGATGGCAGGCTCCAAGTATGGACACAAACCTGATGGCTCCTTTTAGTGATCAAGAGCTTCACCTGGTTATACATTAATTGTCATCTAACAAGGCTCCTGGTCTAGATAACACCCAGCAGGAGCTTATCTCTTACTTTGGGCCCATCACCAAAAACTGACTGCTTCTATTTCTGAATCGTTGGACCCAGGACTGCAGCAGAGCAAAGGCTGTAGCTGTTTCCAAACGAGGGAAACCACTGACAGACCCAAAGAGCTCCCGATCAATGGCTCTGTGCGTTACCTACAAGCTGTTGGAGAGACTAATCTGGACGTGGATTAATGAGTTAGTTGAGCCTCAGCTGCCTTGCATTCGGGCTGGATTCAAGGGGGACGATGCAGCCAGTGTCAGGTGCTTTATCTGACTAAAGGTATTGAAAACACATTGCAATGAGGAGAGAGAGAGTTGGTGCCGTCCTTATTGGTCCGACAGCAGCCCACAACATGTTTTGCTGATTGCCAGACTTCTGCAGGCGGATGGTAAGGATCAGCAATCAAAGCTTCATCCTGTACACTGGGGAGAAAAATCAGTCTCCTAAAACATCTCCACAATGGCCTTTCACAAGGGTCCATTTTGACTCCCCTTTTGTTCAGTACATATACATACGACCTTCCTGAAAAGCAGGCCGAGAAGTATGTGAATGCTGATGATGTCCGTATTCATAGAATATCAGGGTTGGAAGGGACCTCAGGACGAAACTGGAAATGATGGAAAGGCATCTCAGCAACGGTATGGGAATTTGGACCACTTACCTCCAGCAAAGGAGACTAATTCTCAATGAAACCAAGACAGGGGCAACTACTGACTATCTAAACGATCATCTCGCCAATCATCCCATCCTGATCAGCATCCAAGGATGGCTACTTCCCTTCCATCCAGTTGTCACATATTTGGAAATAAAACTCAACTGTAGTTGCACATACCGGCCTCCCCTGGAACACCTGAAAATGAAGATCTCTTCCCGTACAGCCTTGAGATGAAAACGATTGGGGATCTCCTGGGGAGAGACCCTTTGGACCTTCATACATTGGCCCTGATGTTTGCTCCAGCTGAAGACTGCTCTGTGGTTTGGGCACTCGGCTGCCACACTGAGCTTGTTGCCACAGAGCAGAATTCGACCACTCAGATTATTAGTGGCTACTTGAATTGCACCAAGCCTCTACTCTGTATGTGCTCATGCACATAGCTCCACCAGACCTTCGGTGAGATGCCACTACCGTTAACGCTGCCTGGAGAGCTGTGACAGGTGAAACCAACCTACTACATCTCCAGTGGTCTGATGCCGAGTTTTCAGACAGGAAACAACATGCAGGGCCAACTCGAAGGTGTGCTTTTTATTGAGAGGAGGAATTCCATGCCCGTGGACCAGGGTGTGACACCATGGCTGATCTCTTGATCCCCCCTTTGCTGTGGCAGTGCTCACACTCCTGGACAAGAACGCTACCGGCCTTTTACCGTGCACAGGTGATCCGCACTGCCAGGGAGCTGAAAACCACATTCTTATTAGGTAGACACCTCAGTGGCAAAGAGAGTCTACAACACTAAGTCAATACAGGAGTCCACCCCTGCACCTGCCTCCTTGTCCATTCAATCATAGATCCTGGACTGGGCTCAACAGGCTACTCTCTGGCTCATCCAGAGTTCCTGCAACAATGCAGCGGCTTGGCCTGGTGTTCTCTTCGTGCCGTGATTGTGGGGCAACATTGAAGGCAGTATCCCATCTGGCCCAATTCCACATCTGGAGGGTGGTTTACAGCACCTGGCCATCTCTCCTCTGGTTCTGGCAGCCGGGCAGTGAGCTCAGACACCTGCATACTCCATGAGACTTCAGGTGCAGGGATTGGGGTCCTGGCACACAGAATCACAGAGAGCTTCAGAGGTCCATGCTGCTCAAACCCCTGCATGGCTTGCTGCTTACAAAACCATGCTCCCAGAGGGAATCAACACCAGTAACTAGGATCAAACCAGAAACCTCTGGTCCTTAAGAGCCCTTGCTGCCAGAGCTAAATTACTCACTTTCTGGTGTCATTGCTGTAGGAGGCTCATTAACCCCAGTTATGTGGCCCAGTCACCACCTGAGGAGGACTGAGTAGGTGTGGATTACAGATTCAACACACATGACTGAATCACAATACTGGGGTGATATGACTGCTGGGCTTAAGGTTACCATACATCTGGGTTTTCCCCAGACACGACCTCTTTTTTGGTCCTCCAATCTCCATCTGGGTGGATTTTTGAAATATGAACAAATGTCCGTGATTGCCACCCTTACTTCTGCGCTGCTGCTGCTGGCGGCGCTGCCTTCAGAGCTGGGCAGCCTGAGCAAGAAGTAACTTAGGGAGCAGAAGTTCCCTGGGACTGACTTCACGTGCAGGGGCTGGGGCATTGCTGGGGAAGGGGGTATATGTGAGGCAGAAAAGTGAGGACAAAGCCAGCAGACAGCGAGAGAAGCAGGTGCGTGTGGTCACCAGGGAGCAGAGACCGAACTCCTGGGGGCATGGAACTGCATGCAGGGGCAGACCTGGAAATGGCACAACAGGAAGAGACAAAGTAGGAAAGGACTGGCTGCCTGTAAAAAGGTATATTAAAATTTGATGCATGCATCTGAAGAAGTGGGTATTCACCCACGAAAGCTTATGTTCCAGTACGTCTGTTAGTCTATAAGGTGCCACAGGACTCTTTGCCTCTTTTACAGATCCAGACTAACACGGCTACCCCTCTGATATTTAAAATTGATTCACATTTATTTTTGAGGCCATTACACTTGTTATTTATAAACATTAGATATCCAAAGTAGAAAGAAACTGTACAGTAGAAACTGTGCACCCCCTTCCCCCGCCTGCTCCCCCTCCCCCCGGCAGTGTCCTCTATTTGGGAACTTGAAATATGGTAACCCTATTTGGGCCTCCCCAATGCTTCCACCTTGAACAGTTACCAGAAGAGAGGAAGACAAACACTAAAGATCAATGCCTTATAGAGAACGCAAGCAGGGAGCTAGTCACACACTGCTGTGGAGTCACTGGGGTCTCCGGCAATACGTGCTCCTCAATTAAAGGCAGTTTGTCCTTGTAGATGGTGCTCTGGTCAGGGCCTCAGCAGACCTAGGTTCTAGTCCTCACTCTGCTGCTGGGTAACCTTTAACGTCTCCGTACTTCAGTTTTCCCGTCTGTAAAATGGAGATAACACCTCCCACTTTTGCAAGCTACTGACGAAAGGTGAAATGCCAAGTGCTCTTATAATATAAATCCTATTTGCCTGCAAAACAATAGGAGTCTATGCCCTTTCCTGGAACTGCCCTTCTGGCCTCTTTAGTCATGCCAATTCTGTCTGAGACAGAGTCTTTCTCATTTCCCTTCTGTGTGTCCACTTCAAGGACAGCAGCCAGGAACATCTTTATTCATGGGCCAGGATGGGCCTGCTCTAGGAGTGATGAAATGAGGTGTTCATCAGCACCAGCTCTCTGCAAAAGCTGCCCTTTCCCTAGCAGGGACCATTGTGTAATTAACACAGAGTATAAAGCATATTTAATTACACTCCAAGCCATATGCCCCTGTTTTTATTTGCAAGTGACAGGAATCTTCTTTTCCTCCTGCTGCAAGATATTTTTAAGGACCTTTCTTCTCATTTTAAGCCATCAGAGTTCTCTCTATTGAGTTAAGACCATGGATGAACAACTGGGCCCAAAATGTGACTCTTCACCATGAGCTGAAAGAGATACTAAGATGGCATCATGTTGCTTTTAAACAGCTAGTCTATCTCCAGGCTGCTACGGAGGCTGGGAACAGCAGTGGTGAGAGTGTTACATTGAATCCCACTTTCCTTGGAATCTTACGGCAACCCCTCAAGTCCTGCTGAATTCTACACCAAAGTCTTGAGCATGAACTACAGTCAGAATCCAAAAAGGGGACAGTCATCTTCCAGGTTAGCCCTGCCTCTGGGTGAGTTTGGAAGAACCTGAGCTTCTCCAAAGGTATTCCAAGAACCAGAGAAAACTGTTAATCCCTCACTCCAATTTTCCACCTTATAAAATACATGAGATTTGTAAATCATGCACGGGACAGTACTCTTTTCTAGATTTTACATTTCCCTGCAGCTCATGCAATCCCGCCATTGCCCATGAGTGATTGCTAACACTCATTTCAATCACCCCTGAAATGCTAAGTCAAGACAAAGGCTAGAGAACATCTCCTATGTTTAAAACAAACTGAAATGTTTTGAAATGATTGAAACAGAACCTTCCAATCAACCCAATCCTTTTTTTTTTTTTTTTTTGATTATCGGTCCTTGAAAATTTGCATGATTGATTTTTTGTCTGATTCTGGGGTGGAAACATTTGTTTAAATCTCGAACACACTCATGGGATGGGAAAAACATTTCCCACCCAGCTGTAGGTCAAACAAGGAAGAGTGGCCAAGAAAGAATGGTGAGACCCAACTGAGAAAAGAATGGCTTTCTGCTTCATTCTGATAAATCCCTCCCTGTCTTTTCCAGTGTGAATCTCCTTCTTTTCTAAGTCATAAAAGACTTGCTTCCCTTTTCAGTTTTGAAGCATCTTCTGCCCCTTTCCCATGGCTGCATCAGGAATCCAGGATGAGACAGGCCTGTTCAGATGAATTAAGAATCAGTAGACTCTTCTTCTGAACTGAATCAATGTTTCGCAAAGGAGAGTTCTCAGCTGTGCTGAGTAATAGATTGACAGAGGTGAGGCCCTGGCTAGCAGGAGCTACACACATATGCACAATCTATAAAGTTGCCTTTCGACCGTTCCACTTGACCCTGAAATTTATACTGTCTTCTCCAGCAGCTGAGTGTAGAAAGTTGTGCCTTCCGCCACAGTTCAGGGCAACCGCATCTGTATTGCCCCTCTATGGTCCAGCAATGGCACCCACTCTGCTTCTCTTGCGTGAGACACACATCATTCTCCCTTCTGGCTAGGGTATTTCCAGGCTGAACAGTTCCCTGACTATACCGTGATATTCCCCAGCAAGGCAGCCTGCCTACATGGCCAGCATCCGCACTCCGCTTTCTCTTCAGAGGCTAATCACAGAGTCATCACCACCAGTTACAAGTAACAACACAGCTCTTTCTAAGCAAGCACATTTATTTTTAAGGTATGAGGCATGCAGAGAAAACAGATTAAAAACAATAAAAGAACATACACGCATGCTAATATGCTTCCCAGAGGTCACCACAGCTCCAACATGGCTCTGGCAGGGGAGCAGTCCATCTAACCCCACTCGGAGGTTTCTTGGTTTCAAGTTCATCACATGATTTGCTCAGAACAAGAACCCAATTTATGGGGCCTCAGAAGGCCAAAGTCCTTCCAACCCTTAGCCAAGGATTGGGGCCCTCCATGCACCGGAGGTCCTATCCATTTGCTGGATGAGAAAAGAGCCATTGGGTCAGGATACCACCAAAAATCCTCTCTTCATCTATTTAGTCCTCAGAGAAGAGGGAATTGGATTAGATTATGCAAACCTCCCCAAGGCATAGCTTCAAAAGGTCTCCCAAGTATCTCCTAGGAAACCCACGTCACACGTATTGTCCCAAAACGTTCTTTGACATGCACAGGGCTTCCCAGAGATTGCATGAATCATGTCTGCGCTCCCAAATAAATTCCATGCAATCCCACAATAACACATACACTTTTGCATTTTTAATACAAGGAGCTCCTAACATACTTAAGCTTCATTCAGTGAGGCTTAATTTAATTCAGTCAGGTTTGTCCAGGATATTGCAGGGCATTGCCATAATAGTCACAGGGTGTATCCAACTGATAAATTATCAGCAACAAATAATTCAAGAAACTCTCGTTCCTATCTAATACTTCACATGCATATGCAGGCAAACTCCAATATTTTGTGCATGTCGCTGGCTTATCTGCTAATGTTTATTCATTTATTTATTTTCTTTACAGGATGTGACGATGTGACTCAGCAGGGAGGGGGGAGTGTTGACCTGGGAATGTGCCCTGGGGATGGGAGACCTGAGAGCCTGTCACCTGAGCCAGGAGGGGGAGGGGGAGGTAACACCTCTGCCCAGGAATGTGGACGGAGGCTGGAGCAGGGAACCTGCTGGGTGAGTTTAGTTGGCAGTTTGGGGCTGGGGAGAGGAACACAGGGAACCCCAGGGCTGGGGTCTAAGCTCCCTGCTCCCCCAGAAGGACGTGATTGAGGGGTCCTGGTTGTACCCACAAGCTCTGTTGTGGGCTGTGTTCCTGTTGTCCAATAAACCTTCTGTTTTACTGGCTGGCTGAGAGTCTCAGTGGATCCCAGGAAGAGGGGTGCAGGGCCTGGACTCCCCCACACTCCGTGACACAGGAAAAAACAATTAATTTTTAATCAGCTGGTAATTAGCTTTCGGCACAGAATCCTCACATCGAAAACTCCGTCTGAGGCCGTATCAACGAGAAATGATTAAGTGGACAATAATGAGAAAATTAGACAGTCAGTGACTTAGTCAGGCTTGAAACAAATGATCCCTTACTCAAGCACTGAAGCAGCTCATGAAAATAAAAATAAAATTAATTAATTAAAAAGGCAGCTGAGAGAGCTTTCTCTCTTGAGAAAGGTGTTTGCAAGGCCCTTTTCGCTGTCTGCTACAGTGACAGCTTCAAGAATCAATAGGCAAGAGGAGAAAACAAGATGTCAAGGTATTTTGGGAAATGTGCGAGACTCACTCCTCTAGACAAAAACAAGATGTCTGTTGCTGTTATTTTATTTATGCTGTCCACTCCAAGCCACAAGAGGCTCTTGACTCTCTGGATCTGGATATGCAAGAATTGCCACGTAGACCCAAAAAGTTCTAGTTCACACAGGAATTATTTCAGTAAGTCCTATTCCCTAGTGTTATACAGGAGGTCACATGAGGTGACCACAGCAATCCCTTCTGGATTTGGAATCTATGATTCTTTCTCAGGTTTGGATTCAAACCCAAAGCCGTGGAGAGGTTCAAAAAGGGCTCAAATGATTAGGCTTTCATTTTATGGCACCTATGGAAAATATTAGCAATGAACCCAGGAGAAACTTGACATATTTAGGATTTCATTATGAGCCCCAAACTCAGATCAGCATTGCCAGAAAGTCTGCTGAGGTTCCCCGCCTGGGACTCAAGTTTCTTGGGGACCCAGAGCCCAAGTTTCAAGCCAGTCTGAGAAGTTTTCAGTGTACCTGGGAAGATGGGTGACAAATGCACCTGGGCCCAAGTTCCAAGCCAGACCAAGCCTGTATTCCATGCAAGCCCAAGGTTAGATTCTCTGCAGTCCGTGGTTCAGTCCCGTTGTAGCCAGACAAACCTATCACAGTTTTGCAATGTGAAGCCAAGTGAAAGTCAACAGGTAAACTGGGTTCCACTTTAATTTGAGCCTGGAGTCTCCCGGGGAGGTTGGAGGGGTTGCAAACCCACATGAACTGACATTAAAAGGGAGCTTCCCATGAGGCTGAGTCCTGGTTCTAGCCCAGCCTGGTGGCAGAGAGCTATGGGAAGCTCACAAATGTGTGTGTTTGCATGAGCTCTGCAGCTTGGTGCTGCAGACCCAGGAAGAGTCTTCAAGTTAACTGGCAACACTGGGCAGTGCTGTTGGAAGAATGGGCATATACCCATGCACTCCAGTGTATCTCACATTCACGCTGCTATCAGAAGGGCACAGGGGTGAGTTTGTGGGGTTCTGGCAGGCCACTTGCTCCCCTGAAGATACCCATCAGACGGATTTGCAAGAAGCCAAGTTCGCTTGCCCCACCCCAGTGTCTGAAGCTACAGGGCAGAGGGAACAGATGCCTCTGAAAAAAACCTGAAGCTGAGCACCCCCAGCAGAAACAATGGAGAGATGGGTGGAAGACAACATGGACTCTCCCCTAGAGGCTGGCTGCTGGATATCCTGGAGGTTGTTTGGAGAAGAAGGGGATCCAGTTTGGCAGGGATTAGCCCTTGTAGGACTAGCTTGGTCCCTCTGGGTGTTGAGGTTCCGATTCCCAGTGTGGAACTTTGCTGGAGAGCACTGGTGGAACCATGGGTCCCAAAATGGGAACTCAGGGGGTGGAAATCCCTGGGAGTCCCCATTCCAGAGGACTTGGCAGGCATCCACTCCACAGCTTCCTGGGGCCTGGCCCAGTTCAGGCCGACCTGAGCGCTGGACAGCTATCCTAGTGTCATTCTGCTGCAGCAGCTGCTTTCCCAATCATCCATTAAGGAACAGGCAGCACAAGGTAGTGTGCCCATGAATAAGGGCTGGAAACATGCGGCCATTACTGGCCTGCTGAACACAGCCAATACTTCAGCTGTTTTGTAGGCTCACGGTTCAATCGCTCTGCCCTCAGCCATCCTGGTGCCTGTTGCCTATCTCTGATAAACTCCCGGTTTCCTCCCCTTTAACGGCTCCTTCTCCCAAGTCTTTGTTTTGCGTCACTGCTGTGCTTGCTTCGCACAAATGCCTGGAGGGGGTGTTGAAAAGAACAACACACCCCTCTTTGTTGCTGTTGATTGTATGACAGGAGCAAAGTCTCTGGGGCATGGAGTGGGGCCTGGAAAGGTCACCGCTCAGTGGGTTTCTCTAGCAAATTAAGCGGCATAGTGGGGGAAAAAGGACTCTCTACATCACTGGCAAGGTCATGGTGTTTGCTGCGGCTTATTCATGTGATCAGCAGGGAAGATAAAGGCACCTTCCCTCGAGGATCCACACATGGAAGACTGCAAGGCACTCACACATGGTGGCAGTGGGCACCAGATAAATGCATCAGCTGGATTTCAGCTCTGCATGCTAGAGAACCTACGGGGAGAGGGTTTGTGGAATGGGCTGCTCTCCGTTTTCTTCTGCTAGCACCTACAAATGGAGAATACATGTGCAGGGCCCAATACTGCCAACGCCACCTATCACGTGACTGATGAGCCTGGATTTCAGTGGGACTGCTCATGGTTATGAGTGTTAAGTGATGGCAGGACCAGGGCCAGAGGCTGGGATCCAGTTACCCTTTGTGAAGTGACTGGTCACTACTGCATCAAGATGGTTTCTCTAAGTCGTTGTCTGTCCTGCACCGTGGATGATATTGAGGCTGATTGTGAATATGGGGCCCACGCTAATCTCCCCGGATCCCAATTCCTCCATTGAACGCTGGGGAAGGTGGGCTGATGAGCCGGATGCTCACAGTGCAGAGTCTGTGCAGGCAAAGGCAGCTGCTGTTTGGTACCTGGTAAATGCTCACGCACAGCCTGGAGCAAACAGAAGAGCTCGAGAGAGGAGGCTGGGCCAGGTTTCTGGGGTTAGCTCCTCCTCTGCAGGCAAAATCCCTAACTTCCAACTTGACCTCTGCCAGAAGAAGCAGAGGGGACCTGGAACCAAATCTCCTCCAAAGGGCAGGTTTCAGGGGGTCCTGATGTGCGGTACATGTCTGTACAGAATGTGGCTGAGGAGGGGATTCAGTTTATGTGCATTCATTTACTCTCAGAACAGGAGTTACAACCCCTGTGGCTGTGGATTTCACTACAGTGACAGGGTCAAACCATGATCTGGATTTAAGTCTGTTGACATCTGCCCTTCCTGACCTATCTCTGAGCTCAGCATGTGAAAACTCACCCCAGGAGTTTTAACTGGTCATGTTCCTGGATGAAAACAAATGCAGCGCTACCCAGGAAGTTTAACAACAAAAGCTCGGTCTCTGTCCTGCCTCCATCTACTGGCCACTGTCTTTGATTTAGCTGCCATCCAACAGATGTGGGCACCTAATGTTGGGCCTCCAGGTTGGAGACACCAGGGGTAACATTTTCCAAAGCAGCTAAGTGATTTTGGAGCCCAAGTCCCCTTGACTTTCAGAGAGACTTAGGGTCCTAAGTGCTCAAGTCACTTTTGAAGAAGGGGCTCAGGGCCTGATTTTCAAAGGTGTTTCAGTGCCTGAAGATGAAGCTAGATCCCCATGGAGTTTTCAGAACCCTAAATCAATGCAAGCTAGGCAGCTTTGAAAACCCACTAGGTGCCTGTTGGCATCTTTAGATGCCTAAACACCTTTGAAAATCAGGCCCATGGGCACTTTCAATGTTACCCCCAGTGATGCCTGTCTGCCTCTCAGGGGAAAATCTCATGTACCAAGAGAGCAGCCCTCCCATGTTCTCATCCTTGTCCCTTTTGTCCAGCAAAGTTGGAGCACAGTGGAAGGGCTGGAATAATGCATCTAGTTTGACCTGTCTCCAGCTGAGATGCCACCACAGTGAGGAGCGAAGACAGGAGCCCACAGGGAATAAGGGGAAGGTGCAAGTTTGTGGGAGCTTTCACAAACCTAAGGACAGCTTTGGGCTCAGTGTGAGAGGTGGGCTGGATCATTATCTGAGCCATTTCACCTGCCCCTTCAGGTGAGTTCTTGTGCGCCTCTGCTCACCTGGAGACCATTTCTTGGCCTCACTAGCCCTGCTCCAGTTGGCGAGCATTCCATGGGACCATGAGAGTCCAAACTCCACAGATGCCATAACAGAGGGGCTGGCAGAGTTTTACTGGTGGATACAGGTTCGTTCCACACTATTCCATTTAATAGCTATGTGGAGATTTTGCCATGGGACTATTTCATTACACTGCTGATAAAGCGGTATATGACAGGGAGGGAAGGAAATCAGTTCACCACTGCTTCTGTCACCATCTCACTGGGCAAATCATTCAGGCTGAAATTTTCCAAGTGGCCACAATCTGAGTACTCAGTTTTTAGGTACCAAAGTCCATCCATCCATCCCCAAATGCCCTGTCTATCTATCTAAGGGTTTTATCCTGCCACCCATCAGTAGTATCTGGGCACCTTCCACATAAAATCAATAGAGAAATCTCTATTGCATTTCAAAGAGTCTCTGGCACATCTCCGCTTTTCTGGGTCAAAACATGGGTTAGGTGAAGGTTTTTGTTTTGATGTTTTGGGTGTCAGGGTTGGGGGGTAGGAGTTGTAGGTGGTGTCAGGTCTGTGACTGTTATTATGGAATAAAGCCTTTTTCAAATAGGTCGGTTTGCAATGTTTCCTAAAGATGCCCAGACTCTGGATTCACCTGATCTCCCCTGGGATCTGGTTCAGGTCTAGGTCCCCTGAGCTGAGTCTGGTTTGTCCCAAGCTCTCACGCATTTCGTCCTGGCCCTTGTGATCTGCATTGTCCCGGAGGAGTGAACCCAAATAAGTGACCTCAGAGCGGACACCCGGATACTAACACACCCAAGATGTGTAAAATCTCAGAAGCATCCATCCCCCTGAACTCCCATTTCCCTGTGTGGAGAAGAATCTAAATGCTCACCTTCAGAAAGGGGATAGATAATGACAGAAAATGTAATATTGCCTCTACATAAATCCATGGTACACCCCCATCTTGAACACTGCGTGAAGATGTGGTCACCCCATCACAAAAAAGATATATTGGAATTGGAAAAGATTCAGAAAAGGACAACAACATTGATTAGGGGTATGGAATGGCTGCCATATGAGGCAAGATTAATAAGACTGGGACTTTTCAGATTGCAAAAGAGATGACTAAGGGGGGATAGTATAGAGGTCTATAAAATCATGACTGGTGTGGGGAAAGTGAATAAGGAAGTGTTATTTACTCATTCTCATAACACAAGAACTAGGGGTCATCCAATTAAATTAGTAGGAAGCAGGTTTAAACCAAACAAAAGGAAGTATTTCTTCATACAACGCACAATCAACCTGTGGAACTCCTTGCCAGAGGATGTTGTGAAGGCCAAGACCGTAACAGGGTTCAAAATCAAGGATTGGCCCTGCTTTGAGCAGGGGGTTGGACTAGATGACCTCCTGAGGTCTCTTCCAACCCTAATCTTCTATGATTCTATGAAAAAAAATCTAGTTAAGTTCATGGAGGATAGGTCTATCAATGGCTATTAGCCAAGATGGGCAGGGATGGTGTTCTAGCCTCTATTTGCCAGAAGCTGGGAATGGGCAATGGGATGGATCACTTGATGATTACCCTGTTCTGTTCATTCCCTCTGGGGCACCTGGCATTGGCCACTGTTGGAAGGCAGGATACTGACTTAGATGGACCTTTGGTCTGACCCAGTATGGTTTCTGTCGTGTTCTTATGTACATGCTTTTCAAATGCACACAGAATGGGCCATATTCTGCCCCCAATGAAGTCAACTGGAATTTTACCTTGAACATCAGTGGCGGCAAACTCAGGTCAATGCTGAGAGCTTTTAAAATTCCACCCTCAGAAAAATACTGTGTGCAAAGTGCTGTGAGCTCTTCCGATGAAGGACACTGTTGGGGCCCCAAGCAATCACTTCATTATCTTGCAGAAAATACAGTAGCCCTTTCCTTTGGGCACAATTATAATAAAGCAGCACCTCACCCATCCACCCTTCGCTAATTCTCGCACTGCAATTCAAACATGTTAGTTTCCTCCTTACTTCTCACAGCCACGATTTCACAGCAGCTTTCTGTGGCGAGCTCTCGGTAGGTTTATGAAGGGCTGTGAAATCCTTGAATGGAAGGTGCTATCCGAGCGTGGTGTATTATACTGCTAAGACTTCACTTGTTTTTACACACAGTTGCTACAGCACATTTTGCAGGACACACATTACGCAGGGTGATGGTAAACAATTAAAATTCAGTGGCACTTGTCAAAGCAAATGAGCAAAATACATTCTGGCGAGGTGGAGACCTTGCTATTTTCCCTGCCTTTAATCATAATTCGCAAAGTTCAGCTCTTCAGAGATTCATAGATATTAAGACCAGAAGCAATCAAACACTCTGATCATTTAGTCTGACCTCCTGCCTAACAGAAGCCAGAGAACCTCACTCTGCATCAAGCCCATATTGGGTGTTGTGATACATGAAGGTGGGGGGGGGAGAAGATCCCTTTGGTGGACACCGAGCCAGCCAGTTAGCTGTAAAATCCCTCTTGGTCTGGTCTCTGCTTGCTTTACCTGTAAAGGGTTAACAAGCCCACAGGTAAAAGAAAAGGAGTGGGCACCTGACCGAAAGAGCCAATGGGAAGGTAGAACTTTTTAAAATTGGGACAGAAACTTTCCCTTTGTCAGTTGTTCCCTGGGCTGCAGGGACAGAGCAGCAATGCTGTGTAAGGTTTGAACCAGGTATGAACATTCATCTTCCATACCTAGAAGAAATTATTTGGATAGGGAATATTTAGTTAGACACAATCAGGTTTATTTCTTATTTTGGCTCCTCTGTGCTAACCCCTGATGCTTTTGTTTCCTTGTAACCTTTAAGCTGAACCCCCCCAAGAAAGCTTTTTTGGGTGCTTGATTTTTGGAATTGCTCTTTTAAAATCTAGCAAAAGCCTAAGTTCCAGATGTATTTTTTTCCTTTTTGTTTTTAATAAAATTTACCTTTTTTAATAACAGGATTGGATTTTTGGTGTCCTAAGAGGTTTGTGCATGTTGTTTGATTAGCTGGTAGCCACAGCCAATTTCCTTTGTTTTCTTTCTCAGCTCTTCCCCGGAGGGGGAGGGGGTGAAAGGGCTTGAGGGTACCCCACAGGGAGGAATTCCCAAGTGCTCCTTCCTGGGTTCAAAGGGTTTGGGTTTTTTTGCATTTGGGTGGTGGCAGCATTTACCAAGCCAAGGTCAGAGAAAAGTTGTAACCTTTGGAGTGTAATACAAGCCTGGAGTGGCAAGTATTATTTTTTAAAATCCTTGTGGGCCCCCACTTCTGCACTTGGAGTGATAGAGCGGGGATTCAGCCTTGATGGGTGTATTTGCTCCAACCTCGTTCAAAGCATTAGAATCATAGAATTCTAATCACAGAAGATTAGGGTTGGAAGAGACCTCAGGAGGCCATCTAGTCCAACCCCCTGCTCATTCCGATACCAGAGCTATGGGTGCATAAGAAATATTGAGGGACACACAGACAGAAATGATATTGGTTAGAGATTTCTCATAATGGGAACAGTGGGTTTGATTCACTCTCCTAGAACTATTTGCAGGGGTACTCCCAGTCACTAAAGCTTCTACTTGTCATGACACTTATTTGGTCATTTTCATTCAAGAGTTCAACAAGCTCATGGGCTCCAGGTTTGTATAATTTTTGGTGGTGCACAGAACAGGTTCAAGTCCTGCCCCCCACAACTGCCTTGTAAACCAATATATATCCTTGCCCCTGTCCATGACCCCCACAGCTGGGGCTGGGAGCAGGGCCGTGTGTCCGGGAGGGGGGACCTGGACGGGTAAGGGAGCCAAGGTTGGGGTGAGGCGTCGGGCTGGGAACGGCAGCACCCCCTGCACCCCTAGTTCCTGTGCCTATGAAAATAAGGTTGTGTGCCCTTCAAGTTGATGTTCAGTGGACAATTGTGAACAGAGATATTGTTCACATCAAAACGTATGGAGAACATAAGCCCAAACTTTGGTGGAGCCGGGTCCATGTTCCTGAATATTGGTGGCGCGCGGGCACTACGGGCCCATATATCTCGCCACCTATGGACACGCTGATCACAAGCTCTGGTGTTTACTGCTGGAGTGAATAGAGACAGCTTTTTCACAGAACAGATGTGGAGCAATGTCATGGCAGCACAGATTGGGCAAGTGGCACACGGACTAGCTGCCCCAAGTACGTACTCACAGGGCCTGGGTGTAGATGCATCCTGTGTTCTGGTTTGGGACAGGAAGTGCTTTGTCAGTATTTTCCCCCAATTCTTTTTTTCACGTATTTCTGGATCTGAAGGATAAGGAGGCGGGATGTCATTTTGAGAGCTGAGCATTTTTTTATTTTTTTTGACAAATCAATGCTGAAAAAAAAGAAAGACCAAACCAAAATGAAAAACTGAAAAATTTCATTTTCACTAGAACCAAAACATTTCAGTCAATTGGACACTGATCTTTTTCAATTCAACTAGAAAACATTTGAAAAAAATTGGGTTTGGTTTGAACTGAACCATATTTTCTTTTTTGTAAAATTCCCTGGATTTTTCAGTTCCACCTCCAAACCGAAAAATCCATGATTCGCTCATTTCCCACCAGGACCAACCTTCTCATCTTACAAAAATGCTGTGGAATCATAGAATCATAGAATACAAGGGTTGGAAGGGACCCCAGAAGGTCATCTAGTCCAACCCCCTGCTCGAAGCAGGACCAATTCCCAGTTAAATCATCCCAGCCAGGGCTTTGTCAAGCCTGACCTTAAAAACCTCGAAGGAAGGAGATTCTACCACCTCCCTAGGTAACGCATTCCAGTGTTTCACCACCCTCTTAGTGAAAAAGTTTTTCCTAATATCCAATCTAAACCTCCCCCACTGCAGCTTGAGACCATTACTCCTCGTTCTGTCATCTGCTACCATTGAGAACAGTCTAGAGCCATCCTCTTTGGAACCCCCTTTCAGGTAGTTGAAAGCAGCTATCAAATCCCCCCTCATTCTTCTCTTCTGCAGGCTAAACAATCCCAGCACCCTCAGCCTCTCCTCATAACTCATGTGTTCCAGACCCCTAATCATTTTTGTTGCCCTTCGCTGGACTCTCTCCAATTTATCCACATCCTTCTTGAAGTGTGGGGCCCAAAACTGGACACAGTACTCCAGATGAGGCCTCACCAATGTCGAATAGAGGGGAACGATCACGTCCCTCGATCTGCTCGCTATGCCCCTACTTATACATCCCAAAATGCCATTGGCCTTCTTGGCAACAAGGGCACACTGCTGACTCATATCCAGCTTCTCGTCCACTGTCACCCCTAGGTCCTTTTCCGCAGAACTGCTGCCTAGCCATTCGGTCCCTAGTCTGTAGCTGTGCATTGGGTTCTTCCGTCCTAAGTGCAGGACCCTGCACTTATCCTTATTGAACCTCATCAGATTTCTTTTGGCCCAATCCTCCAATTTGTCTAGGTCCTTCTGTATCCTATCCCTCCCCTCCAGCGTATCTACCACTCCTCCCAGTTTAGTATCATCCGCAAATTTGCTGAGAGTGCAATCCACACCATCCTCCAGATCATTTATGAAGATATTGAACAAAACCGGCCCCAGGACCGACCCTTGGGGCACTCCACTTGATACCGGCTGCCAACTAGACATGGAGCCATTGATCACTACCCGTTGAGCCCGACAATCTAGCCAGCTTTCTACCCACCTTGTAGTGCATTCATCCAACCCATACTTCCTTAACTTGCTGACAAGAATACTGTGGGAGACCGTGTCAAAAGCTTTGCTAAAGTCAAGAAACAATACATCCACTGCTTTCCCTTCATCCACAGAACCAGTAATCTCATCATAGAGGGCGATTAGATTAGTCAGGCATGACCTTCCCTTGGTGAATCCATGCTGACTGTTCCTGATCACTTTCCTCTCATTCAAGTGCTTCAGGATTGATTCTTTGAGGACCTGCTCCATGATTTTTCCAGGGACTGAAGTGAGGCTCACTGGCCTGTAGTTCCCAGGATCCTCCTTCTTCCCTTTTTTAAAGATTGGCACTACATTAGCCTTTTTCCAGTCATCCGGGACTTCCCCGGTTCGCCACGAGTTTTCAAAGATAATGGCCAATGGCTCTGCAATCACAGCCGCCAGTTCCTTCAGCACTCTCGGATGCAACTCGTCCGGCCCCATGGACTTGTGCACGTCCAGCTTTTCTAAATAGTCCCTAACCACCTCTATCTCCACAGAGGGCTGTCCATCTCTTCCCCATTTTGTGATGCCCAGCGTAGCAGTCTGGGAGCTGACCTTGTTAGTGAAAACAGAGGCAAAAAAAGCATTGAGTACATTAGCTTTTTCCACATCCTCTGTCACTAGTTTGCCTCCCTCATTCAGTAAGGGGCCCACACATTCCTTGGCTTTCTTCTTGTTGCCAACATACCTGAAGAAACCCTTCTTGTTACTCTTGACATCTCTGGCTAGCTGCAGCTCCAGGTGCGATTTGGCCCTTCTGATAACATTCCTACATGCCCGAGCAATATTTTTATACTCTTCCCTGGTCATATGTCCAACTTTCCACTTCTTGTAAGCTTCTTTTTTATGTTTAAGATCCGCTAAGATTTCACCATTAAGCCAAGCTGGTCGCCTGCCATATTTACCCTTAAGGGCCTGGACCACCTTCTTCTGCGCCCTCCAACACCACAGTGCCCCCTAGCACCATGTAGCAGGGAGCACCCTCACCAGGAAGGAAAATAACCACCCACCTCATTCCACCAGGGTGTTCTTGATCTCGCTTCCAAGTGCAAACCAGATCACACTCTGCCTAGCTTTGGAAAGATCATGAATTCGCTGGCACACAACTGGTACTGACTTGCAGGTACTATTACTACACATCCAACAACTTCTCTGTTGAACCTTCATTGTCACTACCTCGTCTGTGGCTAACTCTCTGCTTGTAAAATATACCGGGAGACTTGGAGCATGAAACCCCCCACTGTAGGCCGCCTTCTATTGTGTGTCACTTCTAATTTGTGTAGGTGGCTGTGTTTCAAAATCCAGACCAAGGCATGCAGTGAACTGTGCCGATTGTCTGGTGGAGAAAAATACAGGTTGGGGAATGAACATCAATCCCATGCAAACCTTTTGTCTGATGAGCACCGTGCTGGTCTTTGGAGTTGATTTGCATAGAAAAGCATTTGGCTGCTTTTCAGAATCCAGGTTCCCGATGCGTTGACGTAGCTGGGCTCCTATGCCTTGGATGCCACTGGAGTAAACAGGGGGAGCTTTTTCACAGCATGGGACTCTGTCTAAGCTAAGAGCTAGGGATGTATTTCACAGCTCAACTAGACAGACTTGTGCTAGCTCTCATCCCGCTACTGCGATAAAAATAGTAGTGTAGCCATGGTAACATAGAGAGGGGTGAATGGCAGCACGGACTAGCTGCCCCACGTACGTACTCACAGGGTGCAGGTGTAGACACAGCCTGGGTTACAATTTGGGACAGGAAGTGCTTTGCCAGCCTTTTCCCCCAATTCTTTTCATTCATGGCCAGCACAATGGCTGTGCAGGTGAATGCCACAGATTGTAACTCTCGAGCTCAAGCCAATGCCAATGATGGGGCCCACTGGACAGGACACTGCAGTACTTTGTTTGAAATGTTTAATGGGGATGCAAAACGGTGTTAGATCCCGGCCCGCTGTGTGAATATGATGAAGTTCTCTGTTGATTCAGTTTGGCAACCAGACCAGATGTCTTCTAGCTCTGGAGATTCTTGCTTCCATCCCTGGTGTATCTGCCTAGCTGAGACTTTTGCATTCTATGGGGATAGTGCACTGAAAGGGACTCATGTACATCTGGTTGGGAAATTGTTCTCCTGCCCCACACAAATTGGAGATTTTGAAAAGTTTTCCCATTCCCAAAAAGTAAAAAACTCAAAAACATTCATGAACTGATAATCCCCAAAGAACTGGACTGGGTTGATCGAAATGGTTCAGTTTAATCTTTTTTGAAGCATTTCATTTCAATTTTGACTTTTTAAAATTTTTTTTCTTAATATAATTCACTAAAATTTTGGAATCAAAATTTATTTTGAACAGAAAAAAAATGAAACTTTTTTGTTCAAACAAAGTCAAACCAGGAAGTTTTGACAATTTTGAAACTTCTCTTTCTTAAAGTTTGATTTTGCATCGGGAGATTTATTGAAACCAACCCTTACCCATGCAAGTTTTAACCAATCAACGTTGTCTGATGGAGATACACTTCATTGGAAAATTTCTCACCAGCTCTACCTGTAATGCAGTTGCCAATGGGTTCATTACCACTTCCTGCAGGGTTTGCTTGCAATTTGCAGAACTTTTTTTAACCTATGTACAGAATGTCAAAGTGAAAGGCTCCTGATCATCAGTTGCCATGGACTGGAGTCCCTGAGAACAGGAAAAGTGTGGAAAGCAGATGTGCAAACTTCCCCTGTACTGCCCTTGCCAACGCGCCACAGTCTTGACCTGGAGAGAGCCCCCCTTCTCAGAGCAACAACAGAGCCCAGGATGTCTTGCCCATGGCCACCTGGATCTCACTAACAAGGAGGCCAGATTGTGGTGATTTTTTTGTGCTGTGGACACTTGGACTGAGACCCACCAAGTCACACTGAGCCTGGAATCGTAGCGACCTATGGAATGTTTGGCTGGAGTTTATCTTTCTGAATGCACTTCCTTCCTTCATCCTTTTGCTCCCAGCTCTACGTTCTCTTGTCATCTGATACTCACCTAGCCTTCTAGCCACCCAACTCATGCCTTAACTACAGTGCTTCAAATTCTGCACTCAGTCCCAACCGTAGAACCCCACCAAAGCCACTGGAGTTACACAGGTGTAACTGACTTGGGGATTTTGGCTCAGTGTCTCCTGCTGTCTCATCTTATGCTTTGAATATATATGTTTTTCACTGTTTTATGTTCCCACTTGTCCCCGTTTGTGTAGGTCTGTCCTACCTCATGTGAAACTAGCTTGCAAATTAAAATAAAAACTCCCAAAGTTTATTTGACCTGCGGGGGGCGGGGGTCTGCCAAGTGAGAACCCTTCAAACTGTCTGCAAATGCAGATAGTTTCATCACCCTTGCAGGAAAGTCTCCAGCATGCTCTTTGATAGCAATCCAGGTATTATGTCCTGAGAGAGACCCACCCAACAGAAGCCTCACCCTCCTCAGTGAGTGGAAAACTTGATGGGGGTTGGCCAATTGGGACAGCGGCAGCTGAATGGGATGAATAGAACACGTGGGGATGCAGGGGTGCCCCTCCCCTTCAAAGTTTCACTACAAAAGGCTTTTTTTCTCTCCTGCTGGTAATAGCTCACCTTAACTGATCATTCTCGTTATAGTGTGTATGGTAACACCCATTGTTTCATGTTCTCTGTGTATATAAAATCATCCTACTGTATTTTCCACTGCATGCATCTGATGAAGTGGGCTGTAGCCCACGAAAGCTTAAGCTCAAATAAATTTGTTAGTCTCTAAGGTGCCACAAGTACTCCTGTTCTTTTAGCTATTCATTGACTAGCCTGGGGAGGAAGGGAGCTGATTGGTCCTTTGCCTTCCCCTTTCATTGATGTAAACCCTCGTTTGACCAACATGGATCCTCTTTTCGCTCCATTCCAGCAGTGCCCCCTCCAACCCCTCCCCCCATGCTGGTAGCCTCGGAGCTGTGGTTTGTGGATGCTGTGGGTCTGACTGAACACCTGTTTTGGGTCAGGAAGGAATTTTTTCTTCCCATAAGGGCCAAATAGGCAGAGTTTTCCCCTTCCTTGCAGCATCCTGGAGATGCAGTGGAGTTGTACAGGATTTAATAATGAATGACAGCACTCCGCAAGGAGGTTAGTGCGTCACAACTTGCAGTCGGTTTCAATGGCTGTTAAAGGGATAAGATGAACCCAGAAGAAGAAACCTGGGATTTTACTGGTGGAGCTTCTTCCCACTGGATAAGGGAAGCCTTTGTGGCCTTCGCGGGTCAATGTCCCAGATTTTAGTCCCTGCTGTCCCATCACAGGAAGGTGGGTGGTAGGACTCAGAAGGGCAAGCTAAGACCTAGCGGCAGGTTGAGGAGACTCTGCCCTGAGTTATGGGTTAGATGGTAGGAGCCCTGGAATCCCCACATGGGAACCACTTAAAATGCCTGCTAGGTGAGTGTCTAGGTGACAGGGCGGGGAGTAACCCTCCCCTGTGGCAGGTTTAATAAAGTTGTGGCCTGGTGCTTAAAAGCCACCCTGTGCTTGTCCTCATTTGCGGGTATTAATCAGGGCTGCAAGGACCTCAGCCACCACATGATGGCTCACAAGAGACAACTCTCCAAACGCAAGGAATAAGAAGTAGGCGAGAGATCACAGCATGGATCAGAGCGACCCCTTGCAGGGGACATGCACCCTGGCTATTTACATTCTGCAAGAAGCAAAGGCAGGTGACTGTCTCAAGCTAACATGGCTCAGGAAGGCTTATTATTATGATGATCTGTGTTGTGTCCCCACGAAGGTGCTTTGCAGACGTACCTGATGGGACAGTCTGTGCCCTAAGGAGCTCACAGCTGAGAGACGGATGGGACAGACAGAGCGAGAGAGGGGAAGGAAGGGGAGCCGCAAAATGGGTTTTCTCTACAGGATCAACAAGGTTTGTTATAGGCAGCTCAGCCAGAGTGGGCTTTGGAAGAGGGATGAGATGTGGGGAGTTGCGTAGAGTTTAAGGCCAGACCTCATCAGGTCTTATCTCTTATCAGACCTCATCTGGTCTGACCTCCTGCATAGCACAGGCCATTACATTTCGCCCAGATCCCCTAGTGACTTCAGTTAGACTCAGGAGACTAAACGGTTCTGTGTAATAGGAGAGAACAGGAGAGACCGAGCTGCCACCAATGCCCATGGTGATTAGGTGAGACATGCCCAGAGGATGGGTGGAGGGAGGCGGGGGGCGGGGTATCTGTGGGGGTGGGCATGTAGAGTACAGGATGGAGGGAGATGTTGATCTCTGTGTATTTGGCATAACTCCGTGGGTAATGTCATCTATCACGGTTATACCAAACATCCACTGTGACAGGTAGGGCACTTTCCTGCCATGTCTTTAGGAAATCTTACTGCGTGAAGTTACTTTATCATAGTGGGCCCAGGACTGTCTGTAATTTCCTGGGGGAGGGTGACCGCAGTTCCCCCAGGAACTAAGAACAGGTGCACTTGCCTCTTCCCTTGTAAAGGGACCGTGTCACCCTGTGACAGTATCATTATCCCCATTTTTACAGATGGGGAAACTGAGGCATAGAGAGGGGAGTTGACCAATTCATAGAATCATAGAATCATAGAATACAAGGGTTGGAAGGGACCCCAGAAGGTCATCTAGTCCAACCCCCTGCTCGAAGCAGGACCAATTCCCAGTTAAATCATCCCAGCCAGGGCTTTGTCAAGCCTGACCTTAAAAACCTCGAAGGAAGGAGATTCTACCACCTCCCTAGGTAACGCATTCCAGTGTTTCACCACCCTCTTAGTGAAAAAGTTTTTCCTAATATCCAATCTAAACCTCCCCCACTGCAGCTTGAGACCATTACTCCTCGTTCTGTCATCTGCTACCATTGAGAACAGTCTAGAGCCATCCTCTTTGGAACCCCCTTTCAGGTAGTTGAAAGCAGCTATCAAATCCCCCCTCATTCTTCTCTTCTGCAGGCTAAACAATCCCAGCACCCTCAGCCTCTCCTCATAACTCATGTGTTCCAGACCCCTAATCATTTTTGTTGCCCTTCGCTGGACTCTCTCCAATTTATCCACATCCTTCTTGAAGTGTGGGGCCCAAAACTGGACACAGTACTCCAGATGAGGCCTCACCAATGTCGAATAGAGGGGAACGATCACGTCCCTCGATCTGCTCGCTATGCCCCTACTTATACATCCCAAAATGCCATTGGCCTTCTTGGCAACAAGGGCACACTGCTGACTCATATCCAGCTTCTCGTCCACTGTCACCCCTAGGTCCTTTTCCGCAGAACTGCTGCCTAGCCATTCGGTCCCTAGTCTGTAGCTGTGCATTGGGTTCTTCCGTCCTAAGTGCAGGGCCCTGCACTTATCCTTATTGAACCTCATCAGATTTCTTTTGGCCCAATCCTCCAATTTGTCTAGGTCCTTCTGTATCCTATCCCTCCCCTCCAGCGTATCTACCACTCCTCCCAGTTTAGTATCATCCGCAAATTTGCTGAGAGTGCAATCCACACCATCCTCCAGATCATTTATGAAGATATTGAACAAAACCGGCCCCAGGACCGACCCTTGGGGCACTCCACTTGATACCGGCTGCCAACTAGACATGGAGCCATTGATCACTACCCGTTGAGCCCGACAATCTAGCCAGCTTTCTACCCACCTTGTAGTGCATTCATCCAACCCATACTTCCTTAACTTGCTGACAAGAATACTGTGGGAGACCGTGTCAAAAGCTTTGCTAAAGTCAAGAAACAATACATCCACTGCTTTCCCTTCATCCACAGAACCAGTAATCTCATCATAGAAGGCGATTAGATTAGTCAGGCATGACCTTCCCTTGGTGAATCCATGCTGGCTGTTCCTGATCACTTTCCTCTCATGCAAGTGCTTCAGGATTGATTCTTTGAGGACCTGCTCCATGATTTTTCCAGGGACTGAAGTGAGGCTGACTGGCCTGTAGTTCCCAGGATCCTCCTTCTTCCCTTTTTTAAAGATTGGCACTACATTAGCCTTTTTCCAGTCATCCGGGACTTCCCCGGTTCGCCACGAGTTTTCAAAGATAATGGCCAATGGCTCTGCAATCACAGCCGCCAGTTCCTTCAGCACTCTCGGATGCAACTCGTCCGGCCCCATGGACTTGTGCACGTCCAGCTTTTCTAAATAGTCCCTAACCACCTCTATCTCCACAGAGGGCTGTCCATCTCTTCCCCATTTTGTGATGCCCAGCGTAGCAGTCTGGGAGCTGACCTTGTTAGTGAAAACAGAGGCAAAAAAAGCATTGAGTACATTAGCTTTTTCCACATCCTCTGTCACTAGTTTGCCTCCCTCATTCAGTAAGGGGCCCACACATTCCTTGGCTTTCTTCTTGTTGCCAGCATACCTGAAGAAACCCTTCTTGTTACTCTTGACATCTCTGGCTAGCTGCAGCTCCAGGTGCGATTTGGCCCTCCTGATAACATTCCTACATGCCCGAGCAATATTTTTATACTCTTCCCTGGTCATATGTCCAACTTTCCACTTCTTGTAAGCTTCTTTTTTATGTTTAAGATCCGCTAAGATTTCACCATTAAGCCAAGCTGGTCGCCTGCCATATTTACTATTCTTTCGACTCATTGGGATGGTTTGTCCCTGTAACCTCAACAGGGATTCCTTGAAATACAGCCAGCTCTCCTGGACTCCTTTCCCCTTCAAGTTAGTCCCCCAGGGGATCCTGGCCATCCGTTCAATTAATTTGCCCAAGGTCACTGAGCAGGCCAGAGGCAGAGCCACGAATAGAACCCTAAGTCCCAAGCCAGTGCTCTACCCACTGGGAAACTCTCAACAACTTTTGTTTTTCCTCTATATTCCTGCCCCCCTCAACCTATAGAGGAGAAACTCTTTAAATCTCTCTCCTCCCCCATTTCCCCAGTATCATGCACATTCCCAACACAGGTGACAAATCACCCCATTCCCACCACGCATGGACTATGGAACAGCATCCAATTCCTTACCCTCTTCAGCCAGAAACACTAACCTTTTATCTCTTTCCTGCCATACCCAGATCAGATTTGACGCTCCATCATCCCAGCTGTTATGTCAGAAGGCCCCAGTGCTTCTTGCTGTCCTTGTACTGTTTTTGTGGAAAACTGGGGTTTTGGCTGAACATATGTTTTCACTAAAAGGGATGTGCTTCCTGAGGAAAAACTATTTTTTGTCAAAAAACTAACCCCCAAAACCAAAATGTGTGTGTGATAAACTGAAATATTACAGGTTTCAGAGGAACAGCCGTGTTAGTCTGTATTCGCAAAAAGAAAAGGAGTACTTGTGGCACCTTAGAGACTAACCAATTTATTTGAGCATGAGCTTTCGTGAGCTACAGCTGATGAAGTGAGCTGTAGCTCACGAAAGCTCATGCTCAAATAAATTGGTTAGTCTCTAAGGTGCCACAAGTACTCCTTTTCTTTTTGAAATATTACAATTCAGCTAGCTTGTCATGGGTGCCTCATTGTAGTTGTAGTTTGATTGCATCGTGGTCCCCATTCTCCTCTTTGAGTCAGACTCCCCAGCCAGCCTACATCTCCCATGATGCACCATTGCCCCATCTTGATACCACTGGTGCATCGTGGGAGATGTAGTGCAACCATGGAGGAGCCTAGGGAGGACAATGGGAGCGTGAGGCACCCAAACTACAATGCCCACAAGGCACTGCGGCAGCATTGCCAAAGCAAAGGATTTTGGATCTTGGTTAAAATATTTCTCTTTTTGCCAGAAATATTTAAATTTTTGAATTTCCACAAAAAAAATCTAAATTTTCCACAGAGAATAGAGATGAAAACAATTTTTTGTTTGTTTTCCTCAAAAATTTTCAAGGGAAAAAAAATTTCTCGCCAGCAGTGCCCATGATGCCCCTTCCCACTGTGAGGGCAGAACCTCCCAGAGAAAGGCTCCATGTCCACCCAACACTCGCTAGTTCTCAGACCTCCCAGCACCCTGAAACACTGCCCGGCTAGGATGTTATTGACAGACCATGGAGGAGAGACGGAACATCAGTTTTATCATTTGCCCTCAATGATTTCAGAGCTGTCTATTGTTGTGCTTGTCATGAGAGCTGCATCTCCCTGTTGGATGCCTGGTGGGTGGCTGTATGGGGGAAGTGTTAAAGTTGTTTGTGGAATTGGCAATGTGATATGATACACACGTGCAGTTAGCTCATGTTTAGCTGCCTTCTTAACTGCTCGTTTCCTTACATTTAAATACAGTATCACCTCCACCCCCCACCCAAAAATCATGAGACTGACTTAAAAATCGTGGGATTTAAAATATAACCATCAAACTCGGGGGTTGTTTTCACCTTCTGCTTTTTTTGCCTTTCGGGATCATGATTTCAAACTGTTCTCACAACCGGGAAGGGTAGAAACTCCCTTCTTCTTGTGAATGAAAGCTGAGACTCTCACGTCCCTTTTAAAAGAAATGAGGTTCAGCTCCTAGCCCCCTATTTTTCCAGCAGGGTGGCTCTTAGAAGCCTGGGTCCCTGGACACCCAATGCCCTGCGGTGCCCATGGGCTAGGTAAAGTTCCCAGCTCTCCCTGCTGTCCTGGTACTGCTGCCCTGCAAAGTTTATTTATTCCCCAGACTCCTCTGTTGCAAGCTTGGCAGACCCCCTAGGTCCCAGGCTTAGACTGCCTTGCAGGAAGACAATCCCAGTGGGCTAGCCTGGGACTCAAGAGATCACAAAATCAGAGAAGACCAGGGTTGGAAGAGACCTCAGGAGGCCATCTAGTCTAACCCCCTGCTCAAAGCAGGACCAACACTAAGTTCAATCCCCTGCTCTGCCACAGATGCCTTTGGATGTGTCACATAGCCTCTCTGTGACTCAGTTTCCTCCCTTTGTAATAGCCCTGCCTCGCCCCACAGGGGGGCTGTGAGGATAAATCCATCAAAGACCGTGAGACACTCAGATCCAGGCTTCTCAGAGTGTACTGCTGGGCGATAACATTTAATGGTGTGCATGGTTTGAAATTGCACCATCCAACTCCTTTTCATTTAAAGGGACACCCCCCACACACACACCCCGCAGCAAAACAATAAATGTTGAATGACATTTTCAAAAGGTGTCATTTCGAGGGGACGTGATGGAGGGAGGGTGTGAGAAAGAGGAGAGGAAGACAGAGAGAGGCCTCTCAGTGATGCCTTCTCTTTCCGCCCGCTCTTTTTGAGCCTGCCCCTGAGCAGCCACCAGACCTGCACCTGACGCCTTCACTCAGGCAAAGCTCCCATTGATGTCCATGGGATGGCTGCTGCTCCACTTCTGTTCTGGGCTGGGCTGTGTCTTGTGCTCTGTCCAGTGTGCTGAATCCTGAGGCTCGGAGTCATTTTGGGTACATCTACCCTGCAAAAAACCCAGCATGGCAGCAAGTCCCAGATCCTGGGGCAACTGACTCGGGCTTCATGTATGTGTGGGAGGGTCACACTAGAGGGCTTTATTGGCATCATTGCAGATGATCTCGCAGACACCCTGGCTGACAAGAGACAGGGGAGGTTAAAGTGAATGTAGACAGCGAGCGCCAGCTGTACTCCCAGGAGAGCTTCCGACCGCAGCCTGACCGCTGATGCGCAGGGCTCATAAGAACAGCCCTACTGGGTCAGACCAAGGGTCCGTCTAGTCAAGTATCCTGTCTTCTGGCAGTGCCCAATGCCAGATGCCCCAGCACAAATGAACAGAACAGGTAACCATCAAGTGATCCATCCCGTCATCCATTCCCAGCTTCTGGCAAACAGAGGCTAGGGGCACCATTCCTGTCCATCCTGGCTAATAGCCATTGATGAACCTGTCCTCTATGAATTTATCTAGTTCTTTTTTGAACTCTGTTATAGTCTTGGCCTTCACAACATCCTCTGGCAAGTTCTGCGTTGTGTGAAGAAATACTTCCTTTTATTTGTTTTCAACCTGCTGCCTATTCATTTCATTTGGTGACCCCTAGTTCTTGTGTTATGAGAAGTAGTAAACAACACTTCCTTATCTTGGGGCTCTGTCCAAGCACTCGTTGCCCATAAATTGTACCCCCAACAGAAGCGATCGTGAACAGTTAGCACTTCTCAAAGACAATCCCACTGCGAGCCCAGGGAACGACGTTCTACAGCGGGCAATGCACAGAGCTGTTACATCGGAAATCATCGGGCCAGGCGGCGATTGGTTTGAAGGAGCTGCACAGGTGTATAGGGGAGTAGCGCAGGGGGAATGAGGCCAGCTGAGTGCCGTTCATGACCATCCACAGCATCATGCTACTCGGGCAAGTGCCAGCTGGTCATGGGGTTTGGAGGTTTCGCCCACTTTAGCCTGAAGGGTCATTTGGCTGGAAATCTGAACTCGAAAGTGGTGTTAGCCACTAGTCAGTAGTTGTTGTTCTGCTATTTTAAGAGCTTCACTGGAGCACAGACAATCACGTGTGGCTATTACAGACCAGTCTGAGACCTAATGTGAGGGCAGATTATACCATACCTGCTACTGCAGGGTTCTTATGCCTGGCCCTTAGCACCTGTCTGCTGTCAGAGATAGGACACTGGGCTAGATGGAGCTTGGGTCTGATCCAGTCCGGCAATTCCTCTGACCCTCCAATCACCATTATCTATGGGTGCTCGGATGCTCTAGTGACAGGTACTATGGGAAACAAACCCAGGCAAAGGAAAACCAACTTGGTTCATGAGTGACATTTAAATAGGGAGAAGTGGGGACTGATTGTCAGGCTTGGGGTTCCCAAGAATCCCAAAATCATGTTCTATGCCTATTACATTAGCTCTTAAACATGATAATGATGGGCACTATAGAAAACCCTGGGAGAAAGGGAGGGAGGAATGGATGGATGGATGGATGGATGGATGGATGGATGAGGGGCTGGACAGATAGACTGATTCTCAGACAGTCATTCTGGGGAACACTGAGAGCTCAGGGATCCTACTTTTGGGGGTTCCAGAGTTTGTTTTTTTTCTAGGTTAAATAAAATGAGAATCATGTTAGCCAAGCAGCGGGGCTTGTTTTTCAGGTATGTTGCTAGATGGAGTCATGTTGTTCTATGCTGCACCTTTTCTCCACCAGACTCCCCTGTTGACTGCAGGATGAGTGAATACGTGGGGGCTGTCAGGTTTCTGGGATTTTTTTTAATGTCCCTGAAAAGAAATGAGTGAATGATTGGAGTTTGGTTTAATTGCATGTGTTTCTTCTGCTCACCTCATTTATTTTTCCTGGAGATTCAGTTTCTCACATCCTGCACTATAAATGACCACTTGGGGCTTTAATGTGTAATTGGATTCTTTCCAGAACAGGAGTCAGAGGTTGCTGGCTTTGGTTTTGCTTCCTTAAAATGACTTTAATAAATAGCTGCGTTTCTTACAAAGAGGGATTGCTATTTTTTCAGAACATGAATTTTGTTATTTTCAGTCTACTCCCTCCCTGATGTTTCATTCCTCTGCACAGCTCAGAAGCAACACAGATTGGCAGTGGCTGGAATTGCAGGAGTGAGGTGCATTAGCTGAGCTGTGTGTGAGAATCCCAGGACCAGAATAGTGGCCGGGGGAGAGGGGAGGCTGTAGGTCAGCATTGAGGTGCATGAGCAGAGCTGCGAATGGGGAGCCCAGGACTGGAACAGCAGGGAGTTGTGGGTCAGGAGTGAGGTTCATTGACAGAGCTATGGGGATGGGGGTGCCCAGGATTGGAATAGCAGGGGGGCTGCGGGCCATGGGAACGTAGGAATTGCCAGGCTGCATCAGAGCAGTGATCCACGCCAGTACAAGCTGCATCAGAGGAGGAACCCTTGCAGCTGGCAGTGGTCGGATATACTTTCACCGATGTCTGTAGTGGGAGGCTGGCTCATGCCCCGACGCAGGCGGGTTTATAGCCCTTCCAAAAAGTGACTGTGAGAGAAGGAGGGGTGAGAGAGTTTGGAGGCCGCAGCCAGTCAGCAGAGGGGAGGGAATGTCCAGACATCATCAGCGTCTGAAGGTGCCTGTCTGCTCCTGCTGACATGGGTCTGGCTGTCTCTGCACTGGGGTTTTCTCTCTCCCGTGGAGCCAGGGCAGGGGGTGACGAAGGGAATATAGGTCTTCATGGGGTCTGGTGCCCCATTCGCCCAAGAGGGGTCTGCCCTGCCCTGGACTGTTCTGGGTCCAAGGCTGCTGGTGGGGAGAGGTAGCCCCAGTCATGTCCCCTATCTCCATTCCATCCACTACTTATTAGCTTTAGTGGTGTTTTGTGAAGGACATTGTCAAAGGCCTTTTGCTATCTACATACACAGTAAGCTGCTTCTCCTTTGCCCATGTTAATAGTGTCCCCGTTAGCAAACTCAAATAGATGGGCAAGGTGGGAGCCCTCTGCAGAAGCCACACTGGCTACATCGTATCATATCATGTTCCTCTGAGTGCTTTATAATTCCATTGGTGTTCTTCATCTCCACCAGGGCTCAGTAGTGTCAGGTTCCCCGGCCATTGCCTGGCACTCCAGGTCATCTGTGTTTGCTCTTAAACCTCTCACAATTGTATCAGGCACGTCCCTTTCTTATTTTTAAGCACATGCTTATGTTTATTTAACTCCTGAGACTGGGTCCGTCTGTAACCCACCCACCTCCTGGGCATGGTGTTCTGTCCCACCTCGTGGCACTGAGCCCACATACAGAGAGAGAGAAAATGAGTCTGCGCTACAGCCTGAGCGAACAGCTCTTTGGCTTTTCGCTCATGCGGTAGAGGCTCATGCGCTAAACTCCAGAGGTCCCAAGTTTGACCCCACCGACGACCAGGGTCTGTCAGTGTCACACATCAACCCAGCAATAAAGGGCCAGCAGTTACTGATGTGCCTAATAATAATACACAGCTCTTGTCCAGCATTTTTCACCTTTAGATCTCAAAGCGCTTTACAAAGGACATCAGCAGAAGTATCCCAATTTTAGAGATGGGGAAACTAAGGCATAGAGCTTTGCCCATGATCACCCAGAAGCAGAGCCAGGAATTGAACCCGAGTCTCTTGACCCCAGGCCAACACCCTAGCCACTGCATTGTCGTACATTGTTAAGAATATGGAATAAACAGGCCGGCCGTGGACATATTGGAATATAAATACAGGAGACCATGTTTAAGTTGTAACACACACACACAGAACCGAGAAATTCACATGACACACAACGCATCAGAGACAGGATTCCCTCCTTTCGCTTCCTCCTAAGTGAGCTACTGAGTAATTCCAGGAGTCACACTCACAAAGTGCTCCACAGAACCAGGTGTCTTCCCATTAGGCAAGTGCCAAAGTGGCTGAGAATAAATCCAGGCTGGCTGGCTGTGAATGAGTCACTCTGAGTGGGAGAGCATGTACTGACTGCATGGCAGGGAAGGGGATTAGTCACTTTTAGGTGACAGTGCAAGGAACAGCCAAGCATTTGCAGGTTCCTAGGTGCACATGGAATGGGGGAGCCCCAGGGGATATGCCCAGCCTCTTCCCTGATTTAATTAAAGGCAAAACAGACCAGAGTTCAACACCTGGAAACTGAAACCCTCTCCTCACAGCCTGTGCCTCCCACCATCCCACCCATGGGCCCCCACAGAAATATGGAGAGACTGTGTCAGGAACCCATTCAACTTTACCCACCGCCTGCCAGGAAACCTCTTCTTTGCTCCTAGTGACAGTGATTCCCCCATGCCTTGTTAGGGCACCTTTAACGAACCAGCCAATGATTCCTGCAGCCTCAATCCATGGGACACACCAAAACAAGGCATTCTGGGAAAGCATATATCCCAGCTAATTATGTCCGATTAACACTCAGCCAATGGCCCTGTGGATACCTGCCTAAGCATCTCTTTGGCTGGCAGGTGGGCAAACGGCCACACTATGAAACTGAGTCATGATAAGTTCATCTAAGCCATGCTAGGAATAACCCAAAAGCTCCGTAGTTAGCCAATCTCTCGCTTCCCAGAATGCAGCTTAGTTTAAATGAGATTTTGCTTCCTGATTTAAATGCCTTCATTCATCTAATCAATGAATAACACCCTGGAATTGGTTTTCTTGTGGACTGACATATGTAAGAGTTCACTCCCCCAAGGGTTCGGGCTCACTGTTTTTAGCATTGCAAGTTCAATGTGGTGAAACGTCTTTCGGCCAGCTGGGAACCTTGTTTATAGAGTAAACAAGCAGACCTCTGCTTTGTGCTCACGCAGCATTCATGCGCCACCCACCCTGAGGCAAACCCAGAGACAGCTCAGGAGACTGGTGAGGGGATCGTACCCATGGCTCCCTCTGCCCTCCAGACCTCTGGTCTGGATTTCAATCCAGCTGGTAGTGACTGTGGACGGCTAGATGGGGGGAGATTTGCAGGCATGGCTAGCTTTGCCTGTTAAGTATTAGAGCCTCAAAGTCCAATCATGCTGGCCCATGCACTTCAGCTGTGATCAGCAATGGTAACATGCTCCTGGCATTACAAGATGCAAAGATAAAGAGAGCCCCGACCCAAGGACTTTCCAGTCGAACAGACAGACTCCAAGCAGACCTGGTAGTGTGGAGACTGGACAGCTCCCTTCCATGTCCTTTGGCCTGGGGCTGAGCTGGAGAATGAAGACTACTCCACCTCACCTTCCTGCTCTCTGCAGGGATGTCCTCCTACTTGCTGTCTTTTAATCCGAGAATCAGGTGATCTGTAGGCAATCACCTGACCCCTGGCCTCAAACCCCATCACCTGGGAGGCACAGTCACAGCTGGCGGCTAAGCCCACCTACCTTAAAGGGCCATCCCACCCTAGGACAAGAACATTTTTATGGCTGAATTTTGGGCAGAACAGAGTGGCAGGTAGGGGATGGCAAGTAGGTGTTGGAGGGACCAGAGACAAGGAGGCTGCAGTAATCATGATGGGAGATCATAGAATCATAGAATCATAGAATATCAGGGTTGGAAGGGACCCCAGAAGGTCATCTAGTCCAACCCCCTGCTCGAAGCAGGACCAATTCCCAGTTAAATCATCCCAGCCAGGGCTTTGTCAAGCCTGACCTTAAAAACCTCGAAGGAAGGAGATTCTACCAACTCCCTAGGTAACGCATTCCAGTGTTTCACCACCCTCTTAGTGAAAAAGTTTTTCCTAATATCCAATCTAAACCTCCCCCACTGCAACTTGAGACCATTACTCCTCGTTCTGTCATCTGCTACCATTGAGAACAGTCTAGAGCCATCCTCTTTGGAACCCCCTTTCAGGTAGTTGAAAGCAGCTATCAAATCCCCCCTCATTCTTCTCTTCTGCAGGCTAAACAATCCCAGCTCCCTCAGCCTCTCCTCATAACTCATGTGTTCCAGACCCCTAATCATTTTTGTTGCCCTTCGCTGGACTCTCTCCAATTTATCCACATCCTTCTTGAAGTGTGGGGCCCAAAACTGGACACAGTACTCCAGATGAGGCCTCACCAATGTCGAATAGAGGGGAACGATCACGTCCCTCGATCTGCTCGCTATGCCCCTACTTATACAAGATGGCGCGGGTGATGTCAAGGGACAGAGAAGAGGGGACAATTCAATTTGGATGCAGCTAGGGTGTGATGGATGCGGGGAAGGAGGAGCTTGTGAGGAGACAAGGGGATGGCCCCGTTGATACTCTCTCTCACACACACACACACACACACACACACAAAGGGAGGAGCTAAATTTGCAATAGATATTCATGGCGTTGGGTATCCGGCCCAGCCCGAGTGTAATGCTGGTGAAAAGTCTGGATCAGCGTTTCTCAACCTTTCCAGGCAGGCGACCCCTTACTCAGAGTCATTCATGTTTGTGACTCCCTCACCCTGGACAATGCAGCGATGCAAACAATGTTAAGGCTGTGTAACTGGTTTGTGTGTCTGTGTGCATGATGGGGTGTACAAACCCCACATCGGGCAACAAAGGGGTTCAGGGATTATTTGGGGCTCAGCCAGCCCCACCCCACCATAGAATCATAGAAGATTAGGGTTGGAAGAGACCTCAGAGGTCATCTAGTCTAATCCCCTGCTCAAAGCAGGACCAACACCAACTAAAATCAGCCCAGCCAGGGCTTTATCAAGCCAGGCCTTAAAAACCTCTAAGGATGGAGATTCCACCACCTCCCTAGGTAACCCATTCCAGTGCTTCACCACCCTCCTAGTGAAATAGTGTTTCCTAATATCCAACCTAGACCTTCCCCACTGCAATTTGAGACCATTGCTCCTTGTTCTGTCGTCTGCTAGAGGAATTAAAATACAGGGAATTAGCTCCCTTGGGTGGCTGAGCTGGAGGTGAGCAGACCTGCACCCACAGCTCCAGCAGTGCAGAGCAAAGGAAGCCTAAAGGATCTGACACAGCTGCCCAAAGGGGCTCTCCCCGAGGAAAGGAAAGACCCACCCCAGAGACAACCTGAGAGGGAAGGATCCCCCTCTCCCCTGACTGTCGACCCTGCACATTGGTAACCCCTTCTTACTTATTTTGGTTTGGACTTCCCCAACAGGGGAAGCCTTGGATTAAGCTGATCCCGGCGGGAGGAGAGGAAGAGGCCCAGGGAGCCTTAAGCTGCCTTGGTTGCCAGACCACTGGAAGCCCAAAGGACTCTGGTTCGGAGCCCGATGGAATGGGAGGGCCAGGGCTCCCCGCCCCACAACCTCAATGGCAGTCAGGGGTTGCGGTCGTGACCATTGGGCCACGTTCCCCAACCAGACCCTGAGTGAGGACAGTGGACAATGTGTTTCAAAGGGCTGACAGAGAACGGAGGGGGTGTGTGTGTGGAGAGTAGGGTAGCCATATTTTCTTTGCTTTAAGGTGTAGGAAAATTTTCAATGCCTCGCAACTTCCCCAGTCACCTTTCGTCACCCCTCCCCCCAATGTTGTGAGCCCCTGGTTGAGAGCCATTGCTCTAAAGCCATGAAGACACATCAGACAAATAAACAGGCTCACTTAGTGCACCGCAGCCGGCCCTGTTCCCAGGCTATCGCCTTTTGCACGTGAACGATGTGTCCTGCATCAGGAAAGCCCATGGCCACGCGGGATCGTTTCACAGGAAGGTATGAATGCAGGGAAGCCACAGCACAAGGCATTTCATGTGAGCTCCCTTCGCCGCCTGGCCCCCTCGCTTCGCCCAGCTCAAATTTATGCTGGCATGGCGATTCACGATAAGCCACAAGAACACATTAATTTCAATTTTGATCGTTCTGATAAGGTCCATCACCCCCTCCCCCCAAGCCATGCTCATTTTGAAAGGCAAAGACTCAATGTATTTCTCCAGCGGTAACAAAAGCTCTGACTTTGCATTATCTCTCCACTGAGTCTGCCAGGCATAACGAGAAAGTGGGAGCCTCGTTAACCGAGGCTTGCTCAAGGCATTAGGAGCTGACAGAATCCCTGGGGAAGCTGGCACAGTTTTAAGGGTAATGATACTTCAGAGATGTCAGAAAGAAAAACCGTTGCTTTACTTGAGTGGCAACCAGCTTAGGCAGCTGCAGAAATCTTCATTGTGTTCAATGGACAAGGCGCATTATTAAGGGTTTAGGTCATTTAGTGGCTCAGATAATGGACACTTGTCTGCCATGTAAATCACATCAGTGTGGCTCACGGGGGCTGGAATAGGCCGGGGAGGAAGGCAGAACGGAGGGGCATCAGCAGGCCCACAGGTGAGCCCAGGCTTAGAATAGAAGGGGGCTGTGGCTGGCCAGGACTGCAGTGCATTGGAAAAGCTGGGGAGCCCAGGGCTGGAATAGTGGGGAGGGGGCTACAGATCAGGATTGAGGGGCATCAGGAGAGTTTTGTGTGTGACTGGGGAGCCCGGAGTGGGAAAAGCAGGGGCACTGCAGAGCAATACAATGCATGTGGGGTATCCCATAGAGAAGGAAAAGGAAGAAGAGGTGGGAGGGCAAGGGTGGGTTGGTTTGCTTGTTGAGTTTGGTGCTACCCCCAGTAACATCAACTGCACTCACAAACTGCACTGCTGGGCCTGCAACATCGCCCAGCCCAGTCCAGCCCAGCCTGGTTTTTATTTCCATCCATTAGCCAATCATATTCCTGGGATCGGGGCTCTCTACTCCAGGGACCTGTGCTGTGGCTGAGTTGAATGGGAGGCAGGGGGATCTCAGTGCAGAGCGAAGATTGCAATGGCTGGTGTGAGTTCAGTCCCTGCATTGCAGCTCTCCTGGATTTGGCATGGGAGGCAAGCGTCTTTCCATTCATATCCAGCTAGAGGAGCTTTAGAAACTCAGGGAAGACCTAGAGCTGCTTCTGAGTTCCCCAAATTTCTAGTCGTAGCACTAGTGATAAGAAAGCCAGGCTGTCTCTGTGCAGTCTCCTAGTGCCCCAGGAGAGTTGCAACATTCTTTACTAGTGGATGCACTGATCCAAGAAAGAGGTATGTTCAAGAAGCCCAGATTACCATGGCATGAAGGTGATATGTCAAATCTGAGAATTTACTGGAAACCGAGGGGGCAATGATCTTCCCAATGAAACAGCACACCATCTCCAACTTCTGTGTCATGTGCACTTATTAGGTGTCCATCGCTGTAGTGTCCGGTCATCCTTTACATGAGTGAGATGAAGGATCTGCAGTATTTTCCCATAAATGGCATGCACATGTGCATACTTCCTCTCTCTCCTGCAGATGGCATACACACACCCAGCCACATGCGCACCCACACTGCAGCCGCATAAGACTCCAACATGAAAAGGCATTTGCTTCTAACTCTGACACATCAAGAAATAAGGTGGGTGAGGCAATATATTTTATTGGACCAACCTCAGTGGGTGAAAGAGACAAGCTTTTGAGCTGCACAGAACTTCTCTTTCCCCAGCAGAAGTTGGTCCAATAAAAGATAGGGTCTCACCCATCTGGTCTCTCTAATATCCTGGGATCAACATGGTTACAACAACACTGTAAACACCAAGAAATATCAGCTTTAATATCTTGACATTATTATTTATAGGAAAGCTATTCCATTGCACAGAGCCTCAGTGAGACAGCTCAAGAGTTGGAATATTAACAAAAAAAAATACGCCAAAACCTCCTACTGCTAAAACAAATAATTGTGTAAAGCCAAATAAAAATGACCCAGAATAATGAGAGCCAGCAAATCCAGCTTCTTTAAGACACAGGGTCACTGGAGAGACAGACCATGCTCGGTTACCCATACCTGAGCTTCAAAGACAGCCATAAAGTGGAACTCCCCTGTAACAGAAATGCTGAAGAGTATTGTCCTAGGACAAATAAACTGAGAGCTTCAGTGACTTCATCGGAAAGGAAAGTTGAGGTCTTTCTGCTACATGACGTGCTCAGGACAAGAGATTGTGAACAAGATTGGAGACCCTGAACAAGAACCACTAGTCATCACAGAAGAGATAGGCACTCACTCTGGAATGGTGAACAAGAACTTATCCCCCAGTACAAATTCCTCTCAAAAATAACATCAAGCTAGCAAAAATGTTGGGAAAACAAATCTAGCCATGGCTCAGGAGAGCGTTGTGGGTTCCTGGAGGGAGGTCCCATCATGTGAAAATTTCCTAGCTGAGTTAACACTGAATTTCGTCTTTGATGATGTTCGATTGGCCAGATCTTCATCTGATGTAAACTGACCCCTCCCCATGGACTTCAGTGGAGCTATGTTGATTTGCTGCAGTTGAGGGTCTGGCCCTCTGTGGCTTCTAGAGCAGGAGGCTTCTAGGTAGGTGAATAGGCATCTAAATGTTTCTAGACTAGTAGGCTGCTAGATGCTCTGATTGGTGGAACACTTGCTGGTGGTCTGCAGAGAGTTGGCTGTAGGGCTGGTTGGGAATTTTTCCATGAAACATTATTTTTTACACAAAAAAATGAAGATTTGTCAAAAACGAAACTATTTGTGAAACAGCGCTGGGTCTGATGAGACACCTGACTCCAGAAAAATGTGGTAAAAAAACTTCTCAGATTGTCAGACTGGAAAGTTGCTTTTTTTTAGTCTAAATGACTTTTCATTTAAAAATTTTAGTAAATTTAGACTAAAAATGGTTTAAAACAGAGGGAAATTGAAAGTAAACATGTTGAAATTATTGAAACAAAATGTTTCAATTGATCCAAACTGAATTTTTTTTCAGTTCATGAAATATTTCAAGATTTCAACTTTTCATCCTAATTCAAGATGGGAAGATTTTTTACACATCAAAAATCCTCACGGGATAGAAAACCATTTCCTAGCCAGCTCTACCTGGATGTTGACATATTACTTCTTCTCTTGCTTGTCTCCTACTGCTAAAATACATAAAGGGAGCTCAAACTACCTGAAATACTTCCCTGGTATCACTATTCCAGGTAAGCAACTTCTTTATGTGCTTGTGAACAAAATCATAGAATATCAGGGTTGGAAGGGACCTCAGGAGATCGTCTAGTCCAACCCCCTGCTCAAAGCAGGACCAATCTCCAAATAAATCATCCCAGACAGGGCTTTGTCAAGCCTGACCTTAAACTTCTAAGGAAGGAGATTCCACTACCTCCCTAGGTAACGCATTCCAGTGATTCACCACCCTCCTAGTGAAAAAGTTTTCCCTAATATCCAACCTAAACCTCCCCCACTGCAACTTGAGACCATTACTCCTTGTTCTGTCATCAGCTACCACTGAGAACAGTCTAGATCCATCCTTTTTGGAACCCCCTTTCAGGTAGTTGAATGCAGCTATCAAATGCCCCCTCATTCTTCTCTTCTGCAGTCTAAACAATCCCAGTCCCTCAGCCTCTCCTCATAAGTCATGTGTTCCAGTCCCCTAATCATTTTTGTTGCCCTCCGCTGGACATTTTCCAATTTTTCCACATCCTTCTTGTAGTGTGGGGCCCAAAACTGGACACAGTACTCCAGAGGAGGCTTCACCTATGTCAAATAGAGGGGAACGATCACGTCCCTCGATCTGCTGGCAATGCCCCTACTTATACATCCCAAAATGCCATTGGCCTTCTTGGCAAAAGTAGCACACTGGTGACTCATATCCAGCTTCTTGTCCACTGTCACCCCTAGGTCCTTTTCTGCAGAACTGCTGCCTAGCCATTTGGTCCTTAGTCTGTAGCAGTGAATGGGATTCTTCCGTCCTAAGTGCAGGACTCTATCCACCTTATAGTGCATTCATCCAGCGCATACTTCTTTAACTTGCTGGCAAGAATACTGTGAGACCGTGTCAAAAGCTTTGCTAAAGTCAAGGAACAACATGTCCACTGCTTTCCCCTCATCCACAGAGCCAGTTATCTCGTCATAGAAGGTAATTAGATTAGTCAGGCATGACTTGCCCTTGGTGAATCCATGCTGACTGTTCCTGATCATTTTCCTCTCCTCTAAGTGCTTCAGAATTGATTCCTTGAGGACCTGCTCCATGATTCTTCCAGGGACTGAGGTGAGGCTGACTGGCCTGTAGTTCCCAGGATCCTCCTTCCTCCCTTTTTTAAAGATGGGCACTACATTAGACTTTTTCCAGTCGTCCGGGACCTCCCCAGATCACCATGAGTTTTCAAAGATAATGGCCAGTGGCTCTGCAATCACATTCACCAACTCCTTTAGCACTTTAGAAGAGGAGTTGGCCCCTATATCTATGGGGGAAAGAGGCCGAGGTGGCTGTGAATGGGATGGGAGGTGTGGGCAAGGCTCAAACAAGGTGTGAGTTGACCTGTGAGAAGATTTGTGAAACTCAGCCTGGAATTCTTACCCGTAACTTGGATTCATAGATCCAGAGATTTCAAGGATAGAAGGAACCATTGTGATCATCTAGTCTGACATCCTGTATAGCCATAGAACCATGCCCAGAGATTTCTGCATCAAGCACAGTGACTTGTGGTTGAGCTTGTGAGATATCTTTTAGAAAGACATCTAGTCACGTTTTAAAGATGCCAAGTGATGGAGATTCCATGACCTCCCTGGGGGAGCTGTTCCAATGGTCAAAACACCCTCATTTAAACAACCTCATGTTGTTTCCATATCTCTAGCTTCAGTGTCCAGCCACTGGATCTTGCATTGCTGCCTTAGTTAGATTCAAGAGCCCTCTAGTAGCTGATATCTTCTCCCTTTGAAGGTACTCCTAGAGTGTGATCAAGTTGCCTCTTAATTGAAGCTAGCTGGGAATTTTCTGACAACATTTTTTCTCATCAGAAAATGTTGACTCATCGAAACTAAAACTGTTCTTGAGACAAATCTCCCAATTTGAAAAAGTCTTTAAAAGTTTTGAAATTGTTGAAATGTCACGTCAACATTTTAAAAATCAAAAGTTTTGTTTTCCAGTTCAAAATGGCTTTTCATTTTAAATTTTTAAATTTATACTTTAAAAAAATATTTTTAAAAGGTCAGAAAATGAAACATTTCAAAAGAATCAAAATGAAATGCTTTGATTGATCCAATCAGAAATAAATTTCAGGTGATCACTTCAGTAAAAGTTTTGAGATTTTCAACTTTTTAGCCCATTTCAGGATGGGAAACATTTATGAAATCTCAAAAACTCTCACAGGACAGGGAAAACCATTTCCTGCCCAACTCTGCCCTTAACCTTCTCTTCAATATGCTAAATCGATTGAGCTCCTTTAGCCTTCCATTAATCATCAGATGAGTTTTCAGCTGCTGGAATTGCTCTTGTAGCTGTTTTTGGAACGCTCCCCAAGTCTGGATAGTGGACACACCTCAAGTGGAACTAGATTAGGAGCCATTTTTGATTATTCTCATTTATTGTTCAGATGGAGGTAACATCCAGGTGATTCAGAGATCAAAACCCAACTGTGGTATACACCGCACATACCTAGAGCGGAAAGGTAGTCTCCGAACGACCGTAAACCCTCTGAATACAAAGAGAGGCAAGTAGGCAAGAGGTAGATAAGGCAAACAGGAGAAGCAGGGCAGCACACAGTGATGGGTTGGATCATGACAATGTCCTCTGAGCAGCAAGATTATGAAGGATGCCAAAAGTTCCCCTTTCTGCGGTGATAGGCAGCCATGCAAAAGAGAAAGAAGGAATTTCTTGTGGCCTTGGCTGGGATGATTTAGTTGGTGTTGGTCCTGCTTTGAGCAGGGGGTTGGACGAGATGACCTCCTGAGGTCTCTTCCAACCCTAATCTTCTATGATTCTATGATACAGGATTTATAACTGAGAGAGCAAAAGCGGGGGCTTGTTTCCCCCTTCCTAGCCCCTGGTCCACTATAAAAATAAACAAATCACACAGAATGCAAAATCCATCAGTCCAGAATTTTTCAGAGACTGCATCGACCCTGTTGATGGATCAATGGTGAACTAGCACCATGGTCCTTCTCTCTCTGTCTCTCTCTGAAAATTACTACTCTTCAGTGCTCAAGCGTTATCCTGACTTGTTCTGTACCTAGCACCACCAGTGTCTGAGGCACTTATAGGCAGTAAGAAGATAAGCTCCCAGCCCTGAAAAGCTTAGCTGAGTAGCAGCAAAGCTGAGCATACAGGGAGTGCTGAGGACAGGAGGCAAAGCAAAGCAGAACCCACCTAGGCAGTGAAGTTCAGCATGAGATTTGCTAGCTCTGCAGTATGGGGCTAATGGCTTTTTTCCTTTAAAGAGCATTTCCTCTCCTCGGTTTTGTTATCGCTGTGGGAGAAGGGTGTATTAAGGAGATTGCTGGAGGAGCAGAGGGTGTATTCATGGCCCACAGGGGCGGGGGGACATTGTAATGGGGGTCTGCATTGTGAAAAGGTTCAGAGAGAAGAGAAGGGCACAACTGGCCCAGCTTGGGTGCAGTTTGGGAGCCAAGGGAAGGCAGCAAACAGAGACAAGAGCAGAGAAGAAGGGAGGTAAGCAGGGTCTTCTAGGGGAGGACAGCCAGGGTAGCTCCTCAGCTGGTGTTAATCAGCATCGGCTTCCATAGAGCTGCCTGGCCCAGGCAGATTCCATCTGATGCAGGCTTTAAGGGGTGTGTGGCTGGAGTGGAAGGGATGAGGGGCACTTTTTCAGGCAGCTGTGCAGTCTCCAGGGGCTAACTGCTGAGCCGTGCAGAGTAATTGCTGGAAACCAGCAGCCTGCACTGACTTTGACAGCAGATTGAAGGGGTGCAGGCCTGGGAGGTCAGGGAAGAGGAAGAAGCTGCAAGAGCTGGGGGTGTAGGCTTGCCATGGAAAGAAGGGAGAGGAAGGGATGGATTCTGCAGCCATTGGGGAGGAAAAGCCAGCAGGATTTAGTGAGAGTGTCAATCAGGGGAGGAGTTGCAGACAGAGGAGTCCAAGGGGACACCAGGCTGTGAGCCTAGCCAGGCTGCAAGGAGCATTTGAGGGTGGCAGAGAAGAGATGGTGAGAGAGGAACTTCGAGGAGGCCAGCCTTGACCACCTGTTCTCAGCTCGGACGCAGCATTTCCTTCAGGGTTCAGGTGTTTTTTACCCTTTTTTTTAAAAAATGACATCCAGTTACCTTTTAAGCCAAAACACACAATGCCCAGGAAAACAGGGGGGACTTTGAAACTTGCAGTCTGAAGCGGAGAAACAAACTCCTGAGCCAATGCTTTGACTCTATAATCCCCCATGCCTGCACACCCACCCATCCACAGACAGACTCACCGTATCTATGGAGTGGATTTCTTTGTCTTCCTTCCAACCCAGTGGGGATTTGGCTGCTGAACCCCTGCCACTAGCACATACATTTATATCATTTATTTTATGTATTTTGCAGCAGCTGGCAGCAGCACCACCAAATTTGTCTAGCTTTGGAAAAAGCCAGTTAACAGGAAGATACAAAGACAGCAATTAACGACGACGCCCCTGCACGCAGCAATTAGACACTTGCAAATCAAAGGATGCCGCTGAACACTAAAATTGCACTGGCAGCTTCCCGGAGTTGAATGGATTAATGTGACTTCCAAAGAATTTAGAGGCCTGGATTATTTTTATTTGAATGTCATTTCAATCAAGTTTTTGTTCCGAGCACACCATTTAAGAAGATAACAACTTGGACAGGTTGAGGGGGTTTGCAGTCAAAGCTGCGGAGGTGAAGAACCTCTAGCACTGCGCAGCTCCTCCAGCAGTGGGCAGCGCGGGAGGGCTTTGAAGATGCAGCTGTCTGGTTGCAGCCGGAGCTGGTGTCTTCAGACAGTGCACGGGGCTAGCAGAGATCAACAAGGAGCCACGAAGGCCCTGGTCATGTGTGTTTCGGCACCTGTACACTTGGATTGGGATTTCAAGAGGCCAGTGAGTTGGTGGATTTTCTCATGGATACCCTAACTGGGACAGCTGTGAAAATAAACCCATTGGAACTCTACGGGTTCACTCGGCATGAGGGTCTGAAAACAAGGGGAAAGCTTTTGATCTGTGCTATGGAGTAGAAGGGAAGAGATGGGCTTCTGGCTAAAATGCTAGGCTAGGGATCGGGTAGTCTCGGTTCAACTCTCCATTCTACCACAGACTCCTCTGCTCATTTGTAAAATAGGGGGAATGGTGTTTCTCTATCATGTGGAGGTGGGGGTTCAGTATGAGGATCCATTTACTGAAGTTTGTCAGGCCTCCATAGATGCGTCATGGCCTCAACAGAAGTTCTGAGCAGGCATTTGTGATCCCTCTTCTCATAAAGCTTCTTCTTTAAGGACATCTTATGTGTTAAGGAAGTAAACTGGGGAGGATGGTCAGCACGGAAGCTAGAACATCTATGAACTTGTCTATCAAGTCATTGGAAAGTGGCTTAAACAGGAGGCCGCTCGTTCCATTGCCAGTTGCATCATGGTTAAAGTCTTCAAGATGTTTATCTTTACTCACCCTTAGGTGTCTGAGTCATGGTTACTATTCGGGGGGGAGCAATGCTGCCCTGGCATAAAGATGCTCGCTTCCACGTCTAACTTGCAATGGTCGATATTTCTGAATGAACCACTTTACAGGATCGCCACATGACCATTTGTGATGCAATATCTATAGGCTTTTACAGAATTCCATTGTGGGGGAGGGGGTTGGGGATTTTTTGTAATTTCAGCAGATATCAATGCTTATTTGTAAGCATTTTTTTAGCTTTTTATCAATGTAAATGTTCACCGTTGCAGAAAATGATTAAGAGGGCAGACAGTGGGGGGGGGGAGGGAGGGAATCAGTCAATAATTATTAAACAACAGTTGATGTTGGGATTTCAAAAATGTAAAGCTTTACAACTGTTAAACCACAAATGGTAAGTATCATGTGTCAAAATGTACAAAGTAAATATCCAGAAATCAAATTCTAAGAAGTTCTCAAGCAGCGTTTTTCTGACTTTGCCTCACATTGTGATTATTATTGGAGGAAATATTTTTTCATCGGGGCGGGGGTGTAGCATTAAATCCACATTTGTGGACATTTATTGAAAAAATTGAGTCCTTCCAAGCCTATATATAAATGAATGCTCTATTTTAATGACTGGTGCAGAGTGGCTTTGGGGCCAGCCCTAGAGAGGGTTGCATTTCAGTGGCTGTCAGCATCCCCTTTGCAGTGCACTTTGGGATCCTTCAGGACGGACGTGTTATAGATGTCTTAGATTTTAAGGCCAAAGGGCACTGTTGTGATCATCTACTTGATACAGGCCACAGAATTTCACCTGCCGTGATTTCTGCATCCAGCCCGACAGTTTTCTGGCTCCTTTGAATTAATCCCAGTGATTTTTAATTGGCTCAGGATAAGAAACAAGAGAAACAAAACAACAATGCACGGAGTTAACACAGTGGATGGGGTTAGGTCCAGCCCCACCTCATTCCCGGGCTCCCTTTCTAAGTAAGTCCAGTTGGACAAGACTTCGAAACTCAGCAATAGAAATCATTCCAGACCTTCACCGTGAAGGAACCACCCGCACCCAGTGCAGCTCTTTAAAACACCACCCACCACAGCCCCACTGGATGGGGCCTTGGTTAAGGCTTTCTCAAGGTCCATGGGGCCAAAATCCTGAAGTCTGGACTCAGTTTTCACTTGGATAAAACTCCCCACAACTAAAACAGGAGATTCCCTGAATCAGGTCTGTCAAGGTTCCTTCCCCACTCTGAACTCTAGGGTACAGATGTGGGGACCTGCATGAAAGACCTCCTAAGCTTATTCTTACCAGCTTAGGTTAAAAACTTCCCCAAGGTACAAACTTTGCCTTGTCCTTGAACCATACGCTGCCACCACCAAGCGTTTTAAACAAAGAGCAGGGAAAGAGCCCACTTGAGATGTCTTCCCCCAAAATATCTCCCCAAGCCCTACACCCCCTTTCCTGGGGAAGGCTTGATAAGAATCCTCACCAATTTGTACAGGTGAACACAGACCCAAACCCTTGGATCTTAAGAACAATGAAAAATCAATCAGGTTCTTAAAAGAAGAATTTTAATTAAAGAAAAGGTAAAAGAATCACCTCTGTAAAATCAGATGGTAAATACCTTACAGGGTAATCAGATTCAAAACAGAGAATCCCTGTAGGCAAAACCTTAAGTTACAAAAAGACACAAAAACAGGAATATACATTCCATCCAGCACAGCTTATTTTACCAGCCATTAAACAAAAGGAAATCTAACGCATTTCTAGCTAGATTACTTACTAACTTAACAGGAGTTGTAAGTCTGTATTCCTGATCTGTTCCTGGCAAAAGCATCACACAGATAGACATACCCTTTGTTCCCCCCCGCCTCCAGATTTGAAAGTATCTTGGCCCCTCACTGGTCATTTTGGGTCAGGGTGCCAGCGAGGTTATCTTAGCTTCTTAACCCTTTACAGGTGAAAAGGTTTTGCCTCTGGCCAGGAGGGATTTTATAGCACTGTATACAGAAAGGTGGATACCCTTCCCTTTATATTTATGACAAGGTCTCTGAGTGAAAATTGAGGAAAGGCTTTAGGCCTGTGTACAGGGGGCATGTCTGTCTGTCTGTCTATCTGATCTAACCCTTTCTCTTGCCTCCTTTTCCGTCTTTCTTCCCATCCCCATCTCTCTCCAAATTTCCCCCCCTTTTCTCCCTCTCTCATCCACTTGTCTTTTCAACCAGTCTCTTTCCTTCTCTCTCTCCACCTTATTTGCTCCCCGTCCCATCCCCCTCAAACATCTCTGCTCCTCTTTCTTCCCCACACACGTGCTCCCGGTTCTCAGGACTCGGCACCGGCTAGCTGCAGCCTCTGGCGCTATCTCCTCCCTCAACAAAAATCATTTTTATTTCATGTCTAAATGAGTCCTAAATTGCAGTAAGCCCAGGAATCCATGACAAATTGAAATTGCTTTTCAAAAATGTTTCCTCAGCTGAAATATTAACCTGGAAAGACTTCACATGGGCCAAAGTGTCTGAATTAGTGGAAATGGAGGTTTTTAAAAGATAAGAGAGATTAAATATCCAAAAATCCCAGAAGTCAGACTGAACCAGGTGCCAGCTGGTTCAGAATATTGGGTCAAATTCAAGGCTTTGATTCAAATCTTTGAAGATCTCTCTGTAACGGACTGGCCCATATCATTGAAACAATGCCCTCTGCTGGTGTGATGTCCATGGCAACTGTAGAACCTTCTAACCACAGGGGTGATCCCTGGGGTGCTGTAGGAGGGGGTGGCACAGGGGTGCCATGGGTGCTCTGGGGGGATGGCGGCACATGGCCCAAGACCCCTGCTAGTGCTGGGGTGGGGGCGGCGGTGTGCCACCAGGACCCCCCGCTGCTGCTGGCCTGAGACTGCGCCAGCAGTGACCCATGCGGCCTGCCCGAGCCAGCCACACGGGCCACTGCAGAAGTCCCAGAGGTCCCGGAAAGTCATGGAATCCATGACTTCCATGACCTCTGTGACAGACTCGCAGACTTACCTCTGGTGACAAGATCAGTACAAGGAACAGTCAGAGTCCTCTGATTTCCTGCTCTCATCCCTGTATCCCCCCTCACATCGCTCAGTAATAGAAAGAGCTGGCTTGCTTCGAGGAGTCTTTTTCTGCAATGGGGTGACAAAGAGCCAGTGACGCTCTGCTTTGAAGCCTGCTGGCCCCCTCTCTCCATCTGTCTCTGATCCAGTCCTTCAAGCACAGGAACCCACTACATGAGCTAAAGGAGAAGTTCCATCTGCTGCCACAGGGAAGGGACTATGGTACCCATGTCATTCACACCTACTACCTGGGCTGATCTGTTCCCTTCTAGCTGTGGCTGGGGTACCTATGAAGGTTGATGAGTCCACTACCAACTAGGCAGGGCCAATCGGGGGCTGGGGGGGGGCAGGAGCCTCAAGCTGAAAGGGGGCCTCACATTTAGACACTCGTTAATTTTTTGGCATTTGATAAATTTCGCAACTTGTTTTTACGTGCATCCCTATTGGACCAAAATGTGACACACTCTCTCAGCTTGGAGTTGCAAATTTAAGCGAATAAGAGATGTGATTTGGTAAAAGACATAATTTTTTTGTTAACTGATATAGATTTTGTCATAGTAAAAAGTTTAAAATGTTCATAAATATTAATAAACATATATCGGTTCTGAGGGCACAAGATTAGGCCATGATGAATGTGTCCTCTCAGTTCAGCTGATTATATAAGCAAACCACTCCAAGTGGCTGGTGCTGGATCAAGTGCATGTTGAAAGGTAGAGAATTGTTACATTTTAGTGTCTTTATAGTTTTACGTCTAGTTGACTATGGAATTATTTATGTGTAAGAATTCCACATTATTATCTTCATAGGGTAGCTAAAAGAGGTGACTGGTTGGTTGGTTGAGCCCTAGCTTGGTAGCTTAGCCATCATCATAGGCTTTCGTAGGCTATAGGCCCAGATTCAAGGTGAAAATTTCTGAGAACAATCTTGTACAGTGAGTTTCGTGAGGACACACGTTTGAAATTTTTGGACATTATCCCTCTGTCTGTATCTGTGTCTCTGTTTACTATATATATACGTCATCCCTTTGTCTTCAGCTCAGCCTGTTATATTATACCTTGCGTGCTTGAGTTTTGATTCAGCGATAAGGATAATAACCTGTCTGTTTCGTTTTGTGTTCTTAATTAGTAGTCCTATATTTTAAGTCTTTTCAGCATTTGTGTACCATTCAGCATTTGTGTACACATTTACAGTAGAAGATTTCAAGTGTGGATAGGCTCCAGATAGATCACTATGAAGAGGAGATTTGAAAGTGGTGCAAGCAAGAGATGGCGAAAACAACTGAGTGAAGCAGCCACTAAGAGCTCAAAGCCAATAACTTCATTTCTCAAACCACTGGAAAACACACCTTACCCAACAAATAATGCTACAGATAATGAAAACTCCGCAACTGCAACAGGTGATAGTTCAATGCCAATACCTGAACATGAGGACAGTAGTCAACAAGGAGACGTGCCAACAGTAACAGATGCAGCAGAAGATCCTGTGTGCGATCAAGAAACTCAACAGCAACAGGAAGATGTAGATCTTACGCAGCAAGAGCAATTCATGAGTACTAAAGGTTTGACTCGGACTGACATTGGAATTATCAACAAGAGCAATGCTGCCCAAATGCAATCTTTTCTTCAAATTAGTTGTTTTGAAATTCCAAGTAACATGAAATTCCACAAGATGCTGATAATCATGCTTTCCCTAATCGTCTGCTGACAAAAACTCTTCCAAATGGTGAGACCTGCACAAGACACTGGCTATGCTGGAGTATGGAAAAATAATCTCTGTACTGTGCATCCTGCTTCATTTTGGACAAAAGTGCTGCAAATGCATCAGTTCTCTCTGATCAGTCAGGATGGAGCATCAATAGAGGTTGGAGGAAGTTGAAAGACTGAATACCACCACATGAGAGTTTGACGTCACACAAAGAAAACTATGGTGCATGGAAATCAGCCAGTAGGGCAGCATCAGCTGAAAGTTCAGTTGAGAATTTACTCTTGACTGATTGCTCTACAGAAACTAATAACTGGAAAAAACTTCTTGAGTGCATCCTGAATGTCATCCTTTTTCTTTCCTTTATTGGTGATCATGCAAATGGAAACTTTCTAGGCATAGTTGAGCTCCCCAGAAAATATGACCCACTTTTATCAGAGCATGTTAACCGTGTTTGAGAATCACAAGAGAGTCAAAAGCGCATGCAAGTCCATTATCTTTCCACATGCATACAATATAAGTTTAGTGAGCTATGTGAGTCATTCGTACAAACAACAATTCTTGATGAGATTCGAAATGCCAACTATTTTTCAATCATTGTTGATGCCACTCCAGATTGTTCTCACAAGGAACAGACTACTGTGGTTATTTGATATGTTAAGGTTGTAGACAGCTCAAAATTTTTAATTGAAGAAGGGTATATATTGTTTGATAATTTCATGAGAAAAACTGAAAAAGAAATTGCTGCTTGAGTACTAGCAATTCTAGAAGGTTTTAAGTTAGATTTTCACGTCTGCATTGGTCAAGCCTATGACAATGGATCTAATATGGCCGGGAAGTACAAAGATGTACAAGCAGTTTCGCTTGAGCATAATTCAAACTGTATTTTCTCCAGCTGTGGAAAGCACACACTAAACCTTGTAGGTGATGACTATGCTGAATCGTGCAAGGAGGCAATTACTTACTTTGGAACTGTTCAGCAAATGTACAATCTCTTCAGTAGCAGTCCACAAAGGTGGGAAATTCTGAAGCAATATCTTCCTGTTTCACTGCATGGGATGTCCAAAACTAGATGGTCTGCATGGATTGATGGTGTTCAATCAGTTGCGCAGCATTTGAATTCAGTAAGAAAGGCTTTAAATGAGCTTGAATCTCTTAATCTCACTGCACAGGCTCGAACTGAACTTCAGTCTATTCAGAAGCACATGTCCAAATTTGAATGCATTCTGATGTCATCTTTGTGGATGAAGCTACTTATAATGATCCCCAAACTAATCTAGTAATTGAAGCACTCAGTGCTACACTTGATGTTGAGAGGGATAACACTGAAAGTCTTATCAATGACATTCAACAGATTCGTGAACAACGGTATGCGATCCTGACTGAGTCCAAATTAGTAGCACAGAAAATTGGCATTTCTTCTGAGTTCTCCACCAATCACAACTTACCTACTGAATCCGATGCCGAGCAGCATTATAGGGTCAATGTCTTCCTTGTTGTCATTGACTCTATTCAGTCAGGTCTTACACGTCGATTTGAGTTACTGCAACTAATTTGTAGGCTTTTGGGGTTTCTTTGGCAGTTCAACAGACTGAGTAATGAAGATCTACTTTCTGCAGCTGAACAATTTCAGCAACAGTGCAACAAAGAAATCTCAAAAGATCTCAGTGACGAGGTCATCTTCCTCAAACGAATATATTCCACGAACTTTAAATTGGATTGCAAGCCAAAGGAATTGCTTCAAGAAATACTCGAACTTGGACTCTCTGGGGTGTTTCCTAATATCACAATTGCATTGCAAATTTTTGTCAGTTTGCCTGCATCACGGGCTTCCGGTGAATGCACCTTCACTGTGTTGAAGCAGGTAAAGAACTATCACCGTTCAACTATGGGACGAGAGTTTGAATGGGCTAACCATGCTTAATATCAACTGTGACATTGCACAAAAGCTAGATTTTTCCTCAATAATAAGTGCATTTGCACAGAAAAAGGCTAGAAAAGCATTTGTTAAATAAAAAAAATATTCAAATTATGCCTCACCCTTTTTTTGGTGCCTTATTTTGTTTTCATGTGTTGTCATTATTTATTTTTATTATGGCTAGGGGCCTCAAAAGCTGGAAGTGGCCCAGGCCTCTCTGAGAGGGCCTGTGTCACGGAGTGTGGGGGAGTCCAGGCCCTGCACCCCTCTTCCTGGGATTCACTGAGACTCTCAGCCAGTCAGTAAAACAGAAGGTTTATTGGACAACAGGAACACAGTCCAAACAGAGCTTGTGGGTACAACCAGGACCCCTCAGTCAAGTCCTTCTGGGGGAGCAGGGAGCTTAGACCCCAGCCCCGGGGTTCCCTGCATTCCTTCACCCAGCCCCAAACTGAAAACTAAACCACCCCAGCAGGCTCTCTCCTGCAGCCTCTGTTCACATTCCTAGGCAGAGGTGTTACCTCCCCCACCCCCTCCTGGCTCAGGTTACAGGCTCTCAGGTCTCCCATCCCCAGAGCACATTCCCAGGTCAACACTCGCCCCTCCCTGCTGCGTCACATGGTCACATCCTGCAACTAGGCTAACAGAGATCATAGAATCTCAGTGTTGGAAGGGACCTCAGGAGATCATCTAGTCCAACCCCCTGCTCAAAGCAGGACCGATCCCCAATTTTTGCCCCAGATCCCTAAATGGCCCCCTCAAGGATTGAACTCACAACTCTGGGTTTAGGAGGCCAATGCTCAAACCACTGAGCTATCCCTCCCCACAGTGGGGCTTTTAGATTTAGAGGTCCCAGGCAGGGCCGTCCCTAGGGGGTGGGGTGGGGCCCGGGGTGGAAGTGACGTCATTTCCGGGACTGACCGCACCGGGGGCAGGTAGGGGAGGCTGGGGGAGGTGGTGCCTCCCCAAACAGCCAGGCATGGTCCTGCCCACACTCTGCCCCCGACCCCCATCCAGGCCCTGCTTCAGCGGTGCGCTCCAGGGGGCTGGAGCCACGCTGTCTGCCTTCCCAGCGCTGGGGAGCGGCAGCATGCGCTCTCCCTCCTGGCACTCTCTCCCTCCCGGTGCACTCTCCCTTGGGTAGAAGGACCAGGGCTGGGAGTAGCCTCCCTCAGCCAGAGGTTCACCTGCCGCCCATGCGGTGCCGGCCAATCGCGCCAGCCCACGGGGCCCCCAAAGCGCGGGGCCCGGAGCGGTCGCCCCGATTCGCCGTCCCCTAGGGACAACTCTGGTCCCAAGTATGCTCCCTGATGCCAATGACCCACCCAGCAATGTGTTGTTGTGTGCACAGATACACAGTTCTTATTCCATTCAGCAAAGGGCCGTGGTAACACACAGGCTTCTAGACAGTTATTTACAACGCTATGTCTCGATGGCATGGGAAGGACCACGAGGAGTTTGGATTTGGTTTCCCTAGACATTATGCTCTGAGCTCATGTTTGCATTAACCATCATCGAGCTTAGTTTCTTCCAAGCTCGCTGGTGCCCTGGGCTGATGCCAGAGCTGGTCTCCCCAAGGACAAGGAGCCTGAACCATGACTTGAAATCAGTGGAAGCATTGCACCCAGCCCATGGCGAGAATGCATTAAAGATCCCACCCTGTTGCCCTCCCCAAGCTCCTGTTGGGCTTGTCAGGGGCATGGATCAGCATTCACATCACACTCCCTGTCAGTACTCAGCCCAGGCCGGGGACGCTAATGATCCAACCAGCGGACAAAATTCTGTGATGACTCCTGGCCACCTGCCACCTATGTACTAAGAAGAAGTTGGGCTTATATCTCCTTGGCGGGGAGAGCTCCTTAAACCAACGCATTGAGGCCCAGGACTCCCAGAGCTGACTAAACTCCCACAGGCCTGGATTCAGTCTCAAAACCGGCTGGGATTCTCCAGAGCAGGATGGGTAACAGTGAGCAGGAGAGAAATATCCCTGAGGGGAGTCCCGGAAAGCTTCATGTTGAGGCCCCTCGGACACGGTTTCACTGAGTCGCTGACTCACACTAATGCGCAGGTGCCATGGTGGCCATCTTGGCCCACCCACTGGGGATTGAACCAGGCCCCTCCAGAGCTCAAACCATGCTTGGCTATAATTTGAGGTGGGTTATATCAGGCTCATATCCTTTGGACCAGCCCAGCATGAGGAGCAGTAACACACAAGTGAAGAAACAGATTGATAGAGCCAGAAGAGTTCCCAGAAGTCACCTACTACAGGACAGGCCTAACAATGAAAATAACACAACACCACTAGCCATCACCTTCAGCCCCCAACTAAAACCTCTCCAGCACATCATCAAGGATCTACAACCTATCCTGAAGGATGACCCAACACTCTCACAAATCTTGGGAGACAGGCCAGTCCTTGCCTACAGACAGCCCCCCAACCTGAAGCAAATACTCACCAGCAACCACATACCACACAACAGAACCACTAACCCAGGAACCTATCCTTGCAACAAAGCCCGTTGCCAACTGTGCCCACATATCTATTCAGGGGACACCATCAAAGGGCCTAATAACATCAGCCACACTGTCAGAGGCTCGTTCACCTGCACATCCACCAATGTGATATATGCCATCATGTGCCAGCAATGCCCCTCTGCCATGTACACTGGTCAAACTGGACAGTCTCTACTTAAAAGAATAAATGGACACAAATCAGATGTCAAGAATTATAACATTCATAAACCAGTCGGAGAACACTTCAATCTCTCTGGTCACGCGATTACAGACATGAAAGTTGCGATATTACAACAGAAAAACTTCAAATCCAGACTCCAGCGAGAGACTGCTGAATTGGAATTCATTTGCAAATTGGATACAATTAACTTAGGCTTGAATAGAGACTGGGAGTGGCTAAGTCATTATGCAATGTAACCTATTTCCCCTTGTTTTTTCCTCCCCCTCCCTCCCCCCCCAACGTTCTTTTTAAACCCTGGATTTGTGCTGGAAATGGCCCACCTTGATTATCATACACATTGTAAGGAGAGTGATCACTTTAGATAAGCTATTACCAGCAGGAGAATGGGGTGGGGGGAGAGAAAACCTTTTGTAGTGGTAAACACCCATTTTTTCATGGTTTGTGTGTATAAAAAGATCTTCTGTACTTTCCGATGAAGTGAGCTGTAGCTCACGAAAGTTTATGCTCAAATAAATTGGTTAGTCTCTAAGGTGCCACAAGTACTCCTTTTCTTTTTGCGAATACAGACTAACATGGCTGTTACTCTGAAACACACTCACCAGTGAAAGAGAGAGATTTTACACAGCTGCTCCCAAAAGGCTAAGCACTTCAGTCCTGGCAATCTCTCATTTCCCACCCGGCCCCTTGGCCACCGCATCCCCTTTTTTTAGTAGCCTGTTAGGTCAAAATCACAAGATGCTTCTCATTAGTTTCCATTTTTTAATGAAACAAAAAGGTAGCCACCTAGCCCCTGCATCCCTTGAAATAAATCCCCAAGCATCACAGCTTGTCGTCTGTGACAGCCACTCACTGCCCTCTTGTGATACCTAGCATCTCCCAGGGCTCGGTAGCTGGTCCCAGGCTTTACGTCTTGCCTGGCTTCTGTCACTCACTATTCAGCATTACATGGCTGATCCTTTAGGTTCATTGATTGCCTCAGGCAAATCCTTCAGCAGCAATTCCTGTGCTGTCAGCCTGTCTGCTGAGATGAGCAAGCTGAGGGCTCAGCACTTTTAGAACATCAATGCTGGCTGGCTTTAAGAGGCTGGTGGACCCCAGCGACACTGATTCTCCCTGGAATAGGAATGGCCCACAGGTACTGGAACTAGGGGTCCTGCTGCACCGCCTGGCTTGAAGTGGTTTCCATCAAATACAGAGTTTACAGGTTGGTTCAATGGCTCTCAGCACCGGCACTATCCAAATTCTTCCAGCCCCCCTGCACATGTCTTTAGCCAAGTGTGATGATGATGGTGCTAGTTCATAGGGAGTTTAAGCAGAATTAATCCTTTCTCACTTACCATTTTCCACGTGCTTTAGTGTGTTGATACTGGATCTGACTGAACTATTCATTGCAAATAATCTGTCAGGAATTTAGCCTCTTTTTATCATTTACGAACCTTCCCTGATTCTCTGTGCCTGTCTTTTCTTATGCCCAAATATCCACCAAATAGTCTGAATGAATAATGTTCCCCGAAAGTCTGTTTGCTTTAAGTATTCTCTGCTTGTTATGTATGGTGAGTGGTGGGGTCACCTCAGTGACACAGCGGCATTGCTGCTCCTTGATCAGAGATAAGAAACGTAGGTAAACAGACAGATATCTGGGCTTGGCAGGACCACATCTTTATCTGTAAATGTTAATAATCGCCAATTTCACTGTACACACACACACCAATTAAAAATATTTCCTTTGATAATATTAGAAATGCACAGACAGGAAAAGCAAGAACTATGCTGCCTGATATTTTGGATACTTTGGATATTTTGACATGCAATGTTGACAGTTTGTGTTTGAATGGTTATAAAGCTTTAACTTTTTGAATTTCAATTTATACTGTCATTATATAATTATTGGCTGACTCCCCCCATAATTTAAAAAGTTAAAAGCCCATAATTTTGGGCACCTGCAAACATTTAAATCAATAAAACCCTAAAAAAAATGCTTAAAAATAAACATTGCTATTAGCCGTAGAAATTACCACAAAATAAAAATCCAATTCATCCAAGCCTAAGAATAACCAATCACATGCTATGCAGTATGAATGCTCATCTATGCAGCTTGCAGGATGTGTACCTATTTTCATGAACACACTGCAGCCTTTTAAATACTTATGAATAATGAATATGACTCCACAAATCATAGCAAAACAAAATCTTTTTTTTTTGCGCAAATCAAATTTTGTCATTTTTGCTTTACTATTAACCAGTTCTTAAATCTCTCTGGGACAGTGAGAAGAGGTATAAAGACGGGACCTGGGTGAATAATGAGGACCTGTGGACACACCCTCCTACACCTGTGCAAGATGTCACAGCTGGAGGAAAAGAGGAAACATGGAGCTCAGTGGTGGCTGAGTAGGAGAGGGAGCAGACCTGAGCTAGTCCTTTGATCTCGATTCCCCTCACGGTCACACCTCTGCAGCTCCCTTGAAAACGCTGGGGTCGCTGAGACCAGAACTGGGCCTTGTGTGTCTGGGGTTCTTCTGCTCCAGAGATCAGCAAACTCTTCACAGCTCTACAGTCGCCTCTACCTGGCAGCAGCAGAGTCAGAGGCGTTTGCCAGCAAGGCAGCTGAGTCCCCCTGGTAGCAGTTTTAATTCACTACGGGAGATTTTGGCAATTGATAGACACTTGGGCAGCCAGAAACTCGAGCTGTGAGGGTTGCCAACTTTCTGTTCAGAGAAAACTGAACACCCTTGCCCCGCCCCTTCTCTGAGGCCTCACCCCTGCTTACTCCATCCCCCCTCCCTCTGTCACTCGCTCTCCCCCACCCTCGCTCACGTGCTCATTTTCACTGGGCTGGGGCAGGGGGTTGGGGTGTGAGAGGGGGTGAGAGCTCCGGCTGGGGGTGGGGGCTCTGGGGTGGGGCTGGAGATGAGGGGTTAGGGGTGCAGGAGGGGGCTGCAGGCTGGGGGTTGGGGCCAAGGGGTTCAGAGTGTGAGAGGGGACTTCAGGCTGGTGTAGAGGGTTGGGGTGTGGGAGTGGGTGCGGGGAGCGGGCTCCAGGCGGCGCTTACCCTCTGTCTCCTACGCAGAGGCATGTCCAGGCGACTCTGTGTGCTGCCCCTGCCCACAGGTGCCACCCTGCAGCTCCCGGCCAATGGGAGCTGCGGAGCCAGTGCTGGGGCAGGGAGCAGTGTGCGGAGACCCTGTGGCCACCCCTAAGCCTAGGAGCCAGACGGAGATGCCGGCAGCTTTCTGGGAGCCACGCAAAGCCGGGCAGGAACCCTGCCTACTCCACTCCGGGCAGCCAACTGGACTTTTAACGGCCGCCAAGGTCCCTTTCCGACCAGGTGTTCCAGTTGAAAACCAGATGCCTGGCAACCCTACCAGCAGTCAATCCCTGTGTGATCACTCCCAGGCATTGCTGAGAGCTCCCCCCCCCCCCCCCCCGCCCCACTTTGTATTGCATTTAAGCACAAGGGCTTATTAAAGTGTTGTACTACAGAGATTGTCACAACATATTAGCAGAGCATCTCTGGATAATTCCCCTCCATCCGCTAAACTACTTCTCATTTCAGGGGAAGGTTTTAGGAAATTCATGCATGTGTTATACAAGGCTCAGCAAATGGCTCTGACATGCTTTATGGGACTTTAACGCAGCATGTCCAATTCTTCACTTGATATTTTTCATGCAATTCTTACTCTCCAGCCAGTGACAATTTTTTTTATTCTCTTTTTGCTTGGCCTCAGCTGTCTGCAAATCTGCTGGCAATATGTTCCCTTTCTGCACAGTGATGGCGCTGGGAGTGAATAGGACGCTTCCTGGGAATAAGTACTACCCCTGTGAATGAGGGCAGCCAGGGGGCCTAATACAGCACACGCCCATTTATCCAAATAACAGGAGGGACACAGGTTTTATCCAGCTAATTGGGAGTTTGGATAATTGGGAGGGCAGGCGCCATTCAGCCAATCAGCAATGGTATGGCCTTTCCCCTGGCCAGGAACTTGTCCTCCTCCTGGAAGGGGGTCTCTGCATCATTATCCAACCCCCTGCATTGTCCAAATCCATTCCTTGCCCCCCAGTGTGCCGAGAAGAGTGTGCACCTCCTGTATCTCAGGCTGGGGGACAAGGAAGGGATTTGCATAATGCAGGGGTGTTGGAGAACAGGGTTTCAGATAAACAGGAGCAATACCGTATACAGAATTCCTGACACATGCTCTGCAGTAAGAAAAGGAGGACTTGTGGCACCTTAGAGACTAACAAATTTATTTGAGCATAAGCTTTCGTGAGCTACAGCTCACTTCATCGGATGCATTCACCCCAACGCTCTGTAGTGTGGCTGAGATAATGTTGCTCATGGAACCAGAACCTTTGCAATCCATTCAGACTGGCCAGTGACAACCTGAGGAACTCCTAGATTACTACATTAGTCTCACCCTGGAGTCACAAACAGTCCCCCTTAGGCTCTCCAGCGTATCTTGCCACCCAGACAAACTGGGCTAAGTGATGAAAGGTTATTAAAACCCCAAATCCTCTCACATTAGGTTACTCCCAGCCCCAAAGGGCCAGTCACTTACCCCAGATCAAAGGATACTCAGGAGCTCACACCAAAGATGGGGCTGTAGCAAATTTTTCTCACAAACTAACTAAAGATTTATTAGCTAAGAAAAAGAAACCAGAGCTATTGAGAGGTTAAAGCATGTAAAATACATTACAGGTGAGTCTACGTTTATAGTACAAATGATAGCAAGATGTAGTATCTGCTAGTTTTCCAGAAGTCTCTCAGAATGGTTTTGGGGACCTCAGTCCAATCGCTCAGAATTCCCGGTCAGAATTTATCAATCCAGAGATGCAGAACTGCACCCAGGGCTCCTTCTTATAGTTGAAAACAGCCTGGCAAGTGTTCTCAGCACAACATGGGCCCTTGCTCTGTTAACTAAATGCAGACAAAGTTGTGGATTTTCCACTGTTGAATGCAAAAACCCATGCTTTGAAGTTAACATGCTACTTCATTTACAGTTCCAAGGCTCATCAAGTGATCCAGGCCCTGTCACCCAATCCCAGCTTCTGGCAAAGAGAAGCTAGGGGCACCATCCCTGCCCATCCTGGCTAATAGCCATTGATGGACCTATCCTCCATGAATCTCTCTAGCACCCTTTTGAACCCCGTTATAGTATTGGCCTTCACAACACCCTCTGGCAAGGAGTTCCAGAAGCTGACAGTGCGTTGCGTGAAAAAATACTTTCTTGTGTTTGTTTTAAACCTGCTACCTATTAATTTCATTTGATAGCCCCTTGTTCTTGTATTATGAGAAGGAGTAACTAACACTCCCTTATTTACTTTCTCTATACCACTCATGATTTTATAGACCTCTATCATATCTCCCCTTACCCGTCTCTTTTCCAAGTTGAAAAGTCCCAGCCTTACCAATCTCTCCTCATACGGAAGCCGTTCCATACCCCTAATAATTTTTGTTGCCCTTTTCTGAACCTTTTCCAAATCCAATATATCTTTTTTGAGATGGGGCGACCACATCTGCTTGCAGTATTCAAGGTGGGAGTGTACCATGGATTTATATAGATGCAATATGATATTTTCTGTCTTATTATCTATCCCTTTCTTGATGATTCCCAACATTCTGTTTGCTTTATTGACTGCCGCTGCACATTGAGTGGATGATTTCAGAGAACTATCCACGGTGACTCCAAGATCTCTTTCTTGAGTGGTAACAGCTAATTTAGACCCCATCATTGTATATGTATAGTTAGGATTATGTTTTCCAATGTGCATTAATTTACATTTATCAACATTAAATATCAAGTGCCATTTTGTTGCCCAGTCACCCAGTTTTGTGAGATCATTCCAATCTCTCTCGTTTGGTGGGCAGTTATACATAATGTATTTAGTTACAGCCATCCAGACAATCCTTCATTAGTTTTCAGGAAGTTTTATATATTAAGTGAACTCACATCTAAACATTAAACAGCCCTTTGATCTAGGGCTAACTAAGTATACTGTAAATCAATAAGTTTCAGAGGAGTGAAGTCAAAGCATTAGCATTTCACTAGCTTCCATGCAGTTCGAGCAAATGTAATTACCGGTCACATGCCATGTACCTGTAATGTGATCGTGTTCCCATTTGTTCTGTTCTAACTAGTGACTGTTCCTGTGCCTTTGATTTGAGCTGGCTCCTGGGTAGGCAGCTCACACAAGCAAACAGCCATTTGCATTGTGCTCCCTCGGCCATGCAAGAAGCTTGGCTGACCGCAGCAGAGCATCTGGCATGTAAATGAGAGTGGAATCTGGCCAAGAGTTTGTCAGAGGATTTTTGTAAAGTGCCTTGGGGCCTATTTGGACGAAAGACTCTAGGCGGAGCTGTGAAGAAAACAGAATTTCTGCTCTGCAGGGAATTCTGACATTTTGAAACATCTTTACACTTGGACTCAGAACGAATGGCAAAAATTCTGAAATCAAAGTTTGGAAAAATTTCCATTTGGGACCATTGGAATGTTTCACTTTGATAATATAATATAATATAATATAATATAATATAATTATAAAGAAGTAATAGCTCTATAACTTTCTTCATCATGTATTTTTGATAGGTGTCCAACCACAGTTGCCAACTTTCACGCAGTAAATAAGGACCCTGACTTTCACAATAAGCCAAAAATCAAGCTGATCCCATTTCAAAACAAGCCAAGCCCTAAGAACCCCAACACTCTATGTGACTAGATCCCCCTGGTGTGCAGGCTGGAACTGTGGTGGGCCCGCAGTGCACCCCTGACTCTCTCCCCCCTTGCCCCTGCTTGCCCCTGCTTGCTGGGAGCCGATCAAAAAAAGGAGCAACAAGCTACAACAAGCAACAAACTACAAGCCAACCAAGCAACAAGCCAAAAACTAGCCAACAAGCAACTCACAAGCCAATTAAGCCAAAAACAAGCCCAATTTTTGCATTTTTTTCACAGGTTTGGCATATCTGACTGTAACCCACCAAGAAGTAAAAAATAGAACAATAATACCTACCTCCTTCCCTTGTGGCTATCCTGCTGGGTCCTGAACAGAAGTTCTTCCTAGGAAAGGAGACAAATTAACTTTTGAAGCATTGTCCCTACGCTATTGGCTATGAAAATATTGCACAACTGCATAAGAAAAGACGCGCCATTCAAAAAGGCAGTTTTGTGTGCGTCTCAACACTTCTCCATTCCTCCGTCATGAAGACACTGTACTATTATTTAACGACTTTATTAAAAATTCCACTAACGGCATAAAAAGCATGTTTCCCCCTTAAAATAAGGAAAGGGTAGGACTTCTCTATTTATTCATTTATTTCATTGTTTCCAAGGAGGATAAATTAAGTTTTTTTAAATATAATTTTTCCCCAAAATAGCCAACAATGCCAAAAATGCACATGTCCAAAAATGATACCTGGGGGCCCTGAAAGGGAGGGGAAGATTGGAGGGACTTCCCAAACCATGTAGTCCGCTGATTAGACAAAAAGGGGGGGCAGGATAAAAGGAGGGGCACGCAGTCTCATACAGGGGTGTCGTTGGCACAATACAATGGCAGGGGATGTGGACATCTGTCAAAATATACATGGTGAGGGAAGCTACAGCGCTATTACTACTGATATAAACTATAATCTCTACCTGTAGAATATTGCAGTTTAGATTTTAATATACAGTAAGAGTCAAGTTGAAATGATATTATTTGCACCGATCGTTGAAACAAAATGTTTTCACCTTAACGTCGACACATTTCAATCTCCTACTAGCAAAATGCAATGGAAAAGTCAAACTGATTTGTTTTGACATTTTCCCATCAAAAAGGTTCATCGAGACTGACCCGTTCCTGCTTCAGTTTCCACGATACCACCATTTCCAATGTAAAACAGTTCCGTCAGCCAGCTGCGAGACTGAGCAAACACAGGCTTCTCGTGACCAGTGCTGTAAAATTGCAAGCCAGCAAGCACACATGGATCAAGATCCTTAAGCCCTGCCAGTGTTTGAAGTGATTAAATGGAAGATCTATGGACTGTGTAATATTCACAGAGCAACCATTAAACGTACTGTGGGCTGATCCAGATCTTTTGGCTGGAATAATCAGGTTAATCACACAAACTTATTTCATGACTATTAGTTTTGCTACGCTGGTTCCACACAAGCTTCCGTCGGCACAGCATTAGCATGGAAGGAGAGGTTTCTCGGGCCCAACAGAAGCCCCAGGCGTGGCATTAACCTGGGTCTTACCGCTCATTTGCATGGAATTTGGCATTAAATGTGTAGCTTCGGGAGAGAGTGAAGGTTCCTGCTAGCTCTGCCTGAGGTAGGCTACAAAGGATGAGTCAGTGCCCTGTGAGCTGTAGCTCACGAAAGCTCATGCTCAAATAAATTGGTTAGTCTCTAAGGTGCCACAAGTCCTCCTTTTCTTTTTGTGTATTCACACAGCAGCACAATAATACTACGGTATTATAGATTGTACTACGGTACTTGTATGTGGTGAACTGAAAAATACTTGTGGCACCTTAGAGACTAACCAATTTATTTGAGCATAAGCTTTCGTGAGCTACAGCTCACTTCATCAGATGCTATTTATAATTTATTTATTTATAAGTTATTTTAATAGTGACTAGTTACTAGTTGCAAGGCTGGTTGGTGCCATGGCAGCGGGAGGCTGAGCTAGCTGATGCGAATGGTGCCAAGTGACTGGTGCCCGGCTGGGAGCCTTTGAATTAAATCAAAGCTAAATCCATGAGTGACTCACAAGGGGAGGCAGAAACCAAGATACAGGCAGGGGAGGTGCTGCAAAGGGCTTGAACCTGGCCTGGGAGGAGACAGGAAGGCAGCAGAGGGCCAGAGGGAGGGCGTTCCAGGTCCCCTGACCCACAGCAGGCTATGCTGCTGGATGGTTCCACTGCTCCCTGGGCCCTTAGCCCTACCCTTGCCCCAGGTCTCCAACAGGTCGATCAGAGGCGGATGTCAATGTCTCGAGAGGTAATAGGCAAGTGGGGATAAGTCGTGAAGGATGTTGAAAGAGAAGACAAGCAGCTTATGTTTGACGTGCTCAAGGAGGGTGATCCAGTGGAGGGATGCAAAGAGAGGGGTGACATGGTCAAAGCCAGGGCCTGGGAAAATGATCTCTGCTACAGCTTTCTGAATGGAGATGAGCAAGGCAAGACTGCATTTGGCCAGAGAAGAGAACACTGCTGTAACTGCGAGGTGAGATGTTGAGAGCCCGGAGGAGAGGGTTAGCTGTGAGGATGAATCAGAAAGGCTATATGTTAGTGGTGTGATGCAGAAAGAATCAGACAGACCCTGGCTCTGAGCTACAGTGATGCTGACGCCAAATGACGCCGTCCTCGTAGGTTCTTTTAGTGTCGAAATCACACTTATTTTGCACACCCACTGAAAGCTGGAGTGCGGCAAATTATGCCACTTACACCAGTTTTCTGATCAACTCTTTCCTGACGTGTGGCTTAGCACCTCCTTAAATCCCCACTGAATTTGGCCCAGAGACTTTCAGGGGAGTTGTATTCCTTTACCCTAGGTTTCATTTGGCTGAAGGCCTGGAGTTAATATCAGGCACTTCTGTGTTTTATGTGCAGTATCTGGAGGGCAGTCACTTTATGGATTACCACCCAGCCCACCAAAAGAGAGCAAAATAATACAGAGGAATGCGAAAAGATTAGGACTAGGGGCAGTCAATAATAAAATGAGCTTGAAACCAAGGCTGTGAAATTTCCCCTAGGCAAAGAGCAAAACATGCTCCTCCAATGAGAGGCCTTTCGTTTCCGATGAAGGAAGAGTGCAAAGGAAGAAAGAACAAATATAAAACGAATCTTAGTGAGTGAGAACCACAGTGTTAGTCACTCCATAGCATCTGAATTGAAAGTGAAAATGGAATTCTAGCCCAGCTTTACAGACACCTGGCATATATTTCCTGTGTAGTCCTTATGAGTCCATAAGAACGGCCCTACTGGGTCAGACCAAAGGTCCATCTAGCCCATTATCCTGTCTTCCGACAGTGGCCAATGCCAGGTGCCCCAGAGGGACTGAACAGAACAGATAATCATCAAATGATCCATTCCATCATCCATTCCCAGCCTCTGGAGAACAGCCAGGATGGGCAGGAATGGTGTCCCTAGCCTCTAATAGCCATTAATGGACCTATCCTTCATGAACTTTTAACCCTGTTATAGTCGCAGCCTTCACAACATCCTCCGGCAAGGAGTTCCCCAGGTTGACTGTGCCTTGTGTGAAGAAATACTTCCATTTGTTTGTTTTACACCTGCTACCTATTAATTTAATTTGGTGTCCCCTAGTTCTTGTGTTATGAGGAGTAACTAACACTTCCTTATTCACTTTCTCCGCACCAGTCGGGATTTTATAGACCTCTGTCCTATCCCCCCTTAGGCGTCTCTTTTCCTTCCTTGCCATTTAGCATGCTTGGTGTCGAGGAATTGGCCTGGGCCTCAGCCCTGTAACTCAGAAGCACCTTGCAATCGCTCGTGGATTTTGTCCAGCCAGCCGCCTGCAGGATGGGGATCTGTCCTCCCTGCTTGATAGGCTGAGAGCTAAGGTACAGGCAGACAAATTGACTTGCCCAAGTCCTACAGGAAGGCAGAGCCAGGAATTCAACCTAGCCCTCCAGAGTCCCTGTTTGGTGACTTAAACACCCAGAACAGCTTTGATTGTAAGCTCTTGAGGGCAACGTCTTTTCTTCTTAGCTGGAGGCGAAGCACCATACAACCAGCGGTATTGTCAATACACAGCATGGACCATCTTGTTATTCTGGGTTTGTACAGTGCTAGCACAATGAGCCCGGTAGTGGCTAGAGCACCAGACTAGGCCTCAGAAGATCTGGGTTCTGTCCCCGGCACTGCCACTACCCATCTGGGTGACCTTAGTCAAGTCACTTCCCTGCTCTGTGCCTCAGTTTCCACAGTTGTAAAATGGGGATAATGCTATTGAGTGGTAAAGGGGTAAAGCACTTTGGGATCTACTGATGATAAGAGCTAGGCATTTCCCAGATGCTACTGCCAGACAAATAAGTGATAGTAATAATAATATTAAATATCAGAAAATTACAATCTAGTTGGGAGCCAGTGAAAATAACTGGAATTTCCCTCATCCCTAAAGTGAAGTAGGTGTCACTGCTCTATTTCCCTCCCCTTTTCAGTTTCATTCTTCTGTTCCTTTCCGCACTTTCCATTTTCTTCCTGGCCCTGGATTCCAGGCTCCCTCCCCACCTGACACCACTCAGCTCCAGACTTCCTTCTCCTCTGCTTTGCACTCTGCTCTGACACCTTGTGTTCCTCCGGTGCTGCCCATCACTGGTATCTGAGCCTCTCTGGAAAGGGAATCACCACTGTTATGCTGGGCCCCGCTTTTATTTTTTCTTCCTTTCTCCCTCCTTCCCTAGGGTTTCCCCCAAACTCTCCTCCCCCTCAAGGACTCCCCTGAGTGTTGTTCCCTCCATGAGACCTGCACCCATCTTCCTTCCCCCTCACCATATGCAACAGGAGATGCTGCTCATGGCACCTCCACTGTGTGTGTTCATGTGTGTGTTCACATGTATCTGTGTGACTGGATGTGCATGTATCCGTGTGAATCTCTGTGTGCATAAGCATGAGTCCACCTGTGACTGTGCTTGTTAGGGGGCTTATTCCTTCACCCACTTACTTCCCTGGTCCTTCTCGCATGAACAGAGAGCAACAATACCCGAAGTCCAAAGGTGCAAACAATTCGATGTTTATTGGGGTGAACTTCCAGCAAGCATGATTCCAGTTTCCTTCCTTAGTATCCTCCTTCCCAGCTCTGACACCACAGAGCCTTACACCTGTGTCCCTGTTCCCATTCCTACCCTTAGCCAAACATGATTCCAACTTCCTTACTCCCATTCCCTGTTCCCATTTCGCCCTTTAGCAAAACATGATTCCAATTTTCTTACCCCCATTCCCTGTTCCCATCTCCCCCTTTAGCAAAACATGATTCCAATTTTCTTACCCCCATTCCCTGTTCCCATCGCACACACCCACATGCCCACCCCCCCGTCACTTTCTCATTGACTACAGATTATATAGTAAAACTTGAGTTCTGCTTAGCTATACCTTAACCAATCATTTTCCTGAAATTTAACTAACCAATCCTAACATATTGTAACATGATTATGTAACCAATTATATCCCACCACCTCAATTAGTTTACACCCAGCAAAATTAATTATACAGCAGACAGGAACAATCACAGAACCAGACAGAGATTATACAGACAAACAACAGCAAAGTGGGAACTATAATGACAAAACAATACAGAAGTGAGGATTTCACATCCCAGCTATTGATAAGTGAGTTCTTGCCAGACAGGATGCTATCAAACTAAATTTTCCTTTTACATTTTCTAGGCACTTCCCTTTCTCTGGAGGTGATAGGAATACAATCCTGTCCTGATAGTGCCTAACAGCCCAATAGCACCTTATTTCAATGTGATTAGTTTGGAATGGGAGGATGTGACTGTTCGCTTCCCAGCTTATGGCTGCCTCTGCTGCTTAGCCAAAGGCCTGAGCCTAAGCACAGGGCCACAAACTGTCACAGTAAGAGAAGGCCCTTACACTGGCAGACAGTGGTTTTGATTCTTTCTTTTATACCTCTATCACTAGCCAAGTGATAAGAATACACCTAAATTCTTAGAGTATAGGCCTTTACAGACAGGCTTGAATATCTATATCCTAACACTCCACCCCTTTTTTTCTTTTCTTTTTCTTTTGGGATCCTCCTGCCCAGGTATCCCTGGAAAAGCATAGGACATATGGCGACACATTTCCTGATAGGGCCAGGCATCAAGGTGGAAGGTGTCGATATTCCATTTGTCCCACTGCCCCTTGTGTAGTATTGTGCCCTGCACCTTCTCTCATACGGGCATACCACACCTATTCCAATTAGTGTTCCAGACTTCCCATTAGAGTGGGCCTGAGAAGGTTGGGTCCGGGTTGTCTAGTACACTGCAGGGTTTGGAGGGCTTATTACATTCCTAATAGGTTATCTCCCTATGCAACGTAACACAAGTACAGTTAACAATACAAAATCCACAGCAACACCGAGTCCTGACCACTGCAGTATGGTCCAACATCCAAGACACCCCCAGAACACTTCCTCTCCTCCTTCGACGGGGTCACGATCTTGTGTCCAGTTGCTGGCAGTTGCAACAAGCTGCTCCTTCAAGTTTTGTATGCTTTTGTCCATATCACAAGTCCATTGAATGTTCACAGAGAAATGGGATATTGTCCAAACCAGCTTGACCACTTGGTATGGAATCAGGCAGTAAGCCCTGGCTTATTCACAGCAATAAGATTCACAGATCCATTTGAGCACCAAAGTCCATATAGCAGCATGTAGATGGGTGTAGTTTGGTTATGAGCTGGTGTAATTGTGCCCCCAGTAATATGTACATTCCCAGCAAAACACCTTATACACAGTACACCCAATTGTCCACCCCTTGCATAGGCCATTGATCCCGCTCCTCTATAGTCATAGGAGAGGGGCACATCCAAACATCTTCTATTAATTTACACTATTTTACACACACCCCCATTGATTTCCAGTGAGCTCCTCCCCTTCTCATTATTTCCATAGGGCTTGTGGGGGCCACCTTAGTTGCCATTCCATTTCCAGGTACCACGGTAGCTATTACACAGATGCTGGCCTCCTAGTTGAGCATTTTGCATTCCCATACACATCTTCCCCCCAAGGTCAGCCTTTTGAAGCCATCCCCCACCCACATCGTGAGGTTTTCTGTTCATTAAAACACAACAATGCTAGCAACAAGACAAACACCACAGACAAACAACACAAAACATAGATCCATGGTATTCTGGGTTATTTTTCCCGCTGGTGCCAGCTTGCTTGTAGAGTGTCTGAAAAACAAAAGAAACAATTTCCACCCCCTGGTGGGGACAGATTATTGCTTAATAATAATATCACTTTCTTTTACAAATGTCCTTGCTACTTGCAGGAAAAACAGAAGAATTACCTCCAGACTGTCCTTATTTTGTTCTATAGTCAGGCTAGTGAATTACCTCACTCACTGGTCATTTATGAAATTCATGAGATGGTGTACCTCAGTTTCCCCTCTTGTACAACAGACCAAGTTTGCAATAGTTTCTCTGCTGTACCAAGCTTTAAGTTTATTCTCAGGTAATAGCTGAGACACAGCTTCAGATTTTAGCACTGTACACACACACACACACCCCTTAAGGTTAACCTGTCCCCCTTATTTTCAGGCTTGACTTGTTTTTTTCACCTCCCTTTCCTGAAGGGCCATAATCTGAGTCTTCTAGTAGCTTGTTTGCTGACCAGATGTATTCAGTTATTTGCAGCTCCTTTGTGCCCATCAGCTAGGTAATTTGCATTTACACAGAGAATTACTAGCTTGCTTCTGGATCCAAAGCTGTTAGCAGCTCAGACACTGTCTTAAAAGGGAAGCATTTTACTTCCACCAGAGTTCTGATTACTTTCCACTTTCATCTCCTGCTCCAAAACACAGCGATCTGAAAAAGAAAGCACAACCTATTGTGGCTCCTTTTGGAGCCCTATTAGGATTTTAATGAAGTACCATGTTTTATTTGCATTTCTTTTACTCCTTTTCCAATATACACTGCACATGTCCTGGGAAAATGCAAATTCCTTCCATATAGTTTAACCTCCATAACATCATATTAGCCAAATTAATTTTACACAAGGTATAACTGCCTCCCCCATGCCTACAGAGTTTTCATGCACACCCACCAAAGCAACAATCTAATCCCCCAGAGCCATCCCAAGGCTCAGTGTTCCCATCATTCCTCCCCTTTTCCTTTTTTTACCTGTGCACACACACACACAAAATTCTGTTTTGCCTAACATCCCTTGCACTGTAATTACTCTTTTTATACAACTGTACCCCGATTACACTTCCATCTTGTACAACTAGACACAACTAGGGGCAGCCAAGTTAAGTTCCAAAAGAAACCCCTTCCATCCTTTAGTGATTTTGATTACATTACCCAATAGTCAAATAATTTTGCTCAGATTCTCTCTCTGCCTGCTGCCTGCAGCAGTCCCTTATAGACCATTTCTGTGGGAAAAGGGCCCATCTTCCCTCAGAATAGCTATAAAGGCTTCTGGGGACAGAAGCGTAGTGGTGATAGTAGCCACTCTACCTGACCCCCTTGGATAATTTAATGACCAAGCTTCCATCCAATGTGACTGCACAGAGTTGCACATACAGTTACATTTATATACCTGGGTTTTATCATTAAACAAAAACTTCCTTCTTGACATCTCACATACGTATCCAAAGTACCCTCCATTAAAACTTCAGAAAACAAAAGAGTGTGGAAAGGCAGGTTGCACTTTGAAACTTTTATTTTTTTTTCCTCTACTCCCCCAGGACCAAGTCTCAGATCCAGTCTCTAAAGGTGGTCTGTTAACTCTGCTTTTGACCTTAAACCCTTTTGTGCCAAATCATCTTTCACTACCCCTAACTAATTTACAACCCTTCAGCAGCCCTTGCTGAAGCAGCACCAAACTTGAAAGATTACTGGCAGCTTCCCATAATGCTGCCCTTACTTCAAACCTCTCAAGCAGACTGAAGTGCCTCTTTTCCCTGGGAGGCATTCAGTCCCCATGGGCAGGGACCTTCTTCCCCTACCCATATACCAAGGAGGGTGGGCTCCTCAGCCACCCCCCATACCTCTGGGTCCCCTAACACTTCCTCCATTTCCTTTTTAATCCTATCCCAGGTTGACCCCTGTACCTGGTATGGGCCCTGGTCCTCCCTTATCCATTTATCCAAAATATCCTTTACCCTGGCTTGCCAGAACCCGCAACTACCATCATGAGAGTTCGCGATACCCCCTCCAAGCAGCTGCGCGGACTGTTGGGGAGGGGGACTTACAGGCTGCCACTCACCTATCCAATGCGATGCATCCGAGTCACGGCACCAAGATGTTAGGGGGCTTATTCCTTCACCCACTTACTTCCCTGGTCCTTCTCGCATGAACAGAGAGCAACAATACCCGAAGTCCAAAGGTGCAAACAATTCGATGTTTATTGGGGTGAACTTCCAGCAAGCATGATTCCAGTTTCCTTCCTTAGTATCCTCCTTCCCAGCTCTGACACCACAGAGCCTTACACCTGTGTCCCTGTTCCCATTCCTACCCTTAGCCAAACATGATTCCAACTTCCTTACTCCCATTCCCTGTTCCCATTTCGCCCTTTAGCAAAACATGATTCCAATTTTCTTACCCCCATTCCCTGTTCCCATCTCCCCCTTTAGCAAAACATGATTCCAATTTTCTTACCCCCATTCCCTGTTCCCATCGCACACACCCACATGCCCACCCCCCCGTCACTTCCTCATTGACTACAGATTATATAGTAAAACTTGAGTTCTGCTTAGCTATACCTTAACCAATCATTTTCCTGAAATTTAACTAACCAATCCTAACATATTGTAACATGATTATGTAACCAATTATATCCCACCACCTCAATTAGTTTACACCCAGCAAAATTAATTATACAGCAGACAGGAACAATCACAGAACCAGACAGAGATTATACAGACAAACAATAGCAAAGTGGGAACTATAATGACAAAACAATACAGAAGTGAGGATTTCACATCCCAGCTATTGATAAGTGAGTTCTTGCCAGACAGGAGGCTATCAAACTAAGTTTCCTTTTACATTTTCTAGGCACTTCCCTTTCCCTGGAGGTGATAGGAATACAATCCTGTCCTGATAGTGCCTAACAGCCCAATAGCACCTTATTTCAATGTGATTAGTTTGGAATGGGAGGATGTGACTGTTCGCTTCCCAGCTTATGGCTGCCTCTGCTGCTTAGCCAAAGGCCTGAGCCTAAGCACAGGGCCACAAACTGTCACAGTAAGAGAAGGCCCTTACACTGGCAGACAGTGGTTTTGATTCTTTCTTTTATACCTCTATCACTAGCCAAGTGATAAGAATACACCTAAATTCTTAGAGTATAGGCCTTTACAGACAGGCTTGAATATCTATATCCTAACAAGAAAAGGAGTACTTGTGGCACCTTAGAGACTAACCAATTTATTTGAGCATGAGCTTTCGTGAGCTACAGCTCACTTCATCAGTGAGCTGTAGCTCACGAAAGCTCATGCTCAAATAAATTGGTTAGTCTCTAAGGTGCCACAAGTACTCCTTTTCTTTTTGCGAATACAGACTAACACGGCTGTTCCTCTGAAATATATCCTAACAGTGCTTACGCATGAGTATGCATGTCCCTGTGTCCATTGGCCTATGCATGCCTGTGGGCGGATGCATGAGTGTTCATGTCTGCATGTGCCCATCCACGAATAGGTTTGTTTGCATGGGTGTATGAGCTTGTATGTCTGCCGATTTCGGTGGGCAAGTACATGGATTAGGGCCTAGCAAAAAAGTCTTTACTTTGACAAAATAAGCCCTGCACTGATCCTCCCCGCTGAGACACCTTTGTAATTCTAATTTCTGCCAGGCTCCAGTGTGCGGGCTTCTCTCCTGACTCCTGTCAGCTCCAGTGTGAACTCTCCATCAGATCAGCAGCTTAGCGGATGAGCAACGCAGTCAAGTAGCAGGAGCCGTAGGCTGAAAATGCAATTCCAGATTCCCTACATTGGTCAGAGGGATGGAGATGCCTCTGAACTGTAGAGATTTGACTTGCCGCTCCCTGGGGAACCCATGAAGTTATCTCAGCCCCATGCGCTGTGCAGTGCACATTTCAAATTGCTTGGAAAGAATGAGATTGTGTCAGTGCCGTGTGTGTGTTTGGGGTGGTAGCAAGGTCTAGTGGTTAGGGTCCTGGCCTGGGAGTCAGGAGATTGTGGCAAGTCACTGCTCCTTTCTGTGCCCCTTTTGTCTGTTTAGAGCGCAAGCTCTTCAGGCTAGGGGCTGACTGTCTCTGGAGGCAGAGTGCCTAGCACGATGAACTCCCAGCCCTGGCTGGGGCCTTGGGTTGCTACTGAAGCAACAATACGTTTGGCTAGGTCTCTGTGCATGGCACTGTTACACACCATGGGGCCTTGCTCTGCACAGAGACTTGTCAACACAGACTGTTTCAGAAGGGAGCACACACGCTGTGCTCTTTCATGGGCACTTTCCTCTCACCAAGGTGCTAATCTGGCCCCCCATCGCCATAGTGTCTGAGCAGCTTTTGACCCTCGCAGCACCCCCGTGAGCAGTGCTGCTGCCCAAGCCCCAGAGGAGCTATGTGTCTTGTTCTGATTCCCAGGGGGCATTTGTGGCAGATCCGGGACGTTACCACAGATCTCCCATGTCCTCAGCGACTGCCCTAACCACTGAACCATCCTTCCTCTCTTTGCTTTATTTTTCTTCTTTCTTCTTTGTTATTTGCAATTCAAATCTAGGAAATTGAGGCTATCAGTACCTGGTGCATAGAGAAATATAACAACATGGGCTGCGTTACCTTCTAAAATTTGAATGTGTTGAGCACATCTGCAAATTAGGTACAAAAATTAACCTCAAATTGGGCCTTAGCACCACTTCTTTGACCCTCACTCTCCTGCTGTACCTTTAGCTGCTTTGCTTGTGACCTGCCTCCTGCCCTGGAATATTATAGTCTCCACGGTGTCACCTGAAATGTCCATCTCATCAGATCAGAGTCACTACCACTTCTGTTCCTGCTATACCTCCCGGCACAGCCCTAGTGACAGGTTTTATGAACTAGAGCTGGTCAAAAATGGTTTATTGTCCATGAAAATTTTGAAAGAAAACTCAAACATTTTAGGCTAAAAGCTGCCAAAAACTGGGCAGGGGGGGAGGAGAGGGTGGAGAAATTGGTCAAAAACTGCCAAAAAGAATCTTTTGGTGGAAGTTTTCCAGTTTTTCTTTTCCAACAAAAAATCAAAAATCCAGGAATGGCAACTTGCACTGTCCTGGACCTAGACTATCTTTCATTCTTAATCCAAACCAGGATAGGAAATATGCAACGTGTTTTCGCAGCTTTAAGCCACTTTAAAAGTTCCTTCCTATGCATTCCATTTTAGATCTGCCACAATTTGTTTAGGATTTTCTCCTAAATGATTGTCTTTTATTTGGTTCTTTGACTAATGAAGCCATTATTCCAAGGGGAATGCTAACAGCACAGGGTTCTGTGCAAATGGATAACATTGTGTAAAATTACTGGGGACTTTGAGAGTCATTACTTGGTCTTAAAATTGTAATAGGGTATTTCAAGGAGATGGAGAATGGCCCAGAGATTAGGGCACTAGCTTTTCATTTAGGAAATGCAGGTTCAAGTCCATCCAGGAAGCCGCTCTGTGCCTCAGTTTACCATCCACTAAAATGGAGATAATATTACTTTCCTGGGGGTGTTGTGAGGATTGTGGCAATAGAAGTCAGATAAGTAACTTAGACAGACATTGTTTCCTTCCTCAGCATGCTGTACTGTCCTGGCAACCTGTTTCTGTATAAATGAGTGCACTCAGAACTGAAGCAATTTAGTACTAGCTGGTGTCTGCTACAGACAATCAAATCACACCAGAAAACAGGTTGACTGGCTCCTTAAGCACTTATCTGTGGGGTCAGGTGGAGCAGAGGGAAGCTGTATGATCAAGGGGACTTCAACCTGAGTGACATATGCTGGAAGTCTCATGCTGCCAGTACTAAAACAGCCTTAGAATTACTGAATAGTATACATTACAATTTCCTCACTCAAAAAGTGTTGAATTCTATAGTAGACCTCAGCTAAACAAATAAAGAGGAACTGATCGCAGAACTAAAAGTTAGTGGTAGCTTAGGTGCAAGTGATCAGGCCTTTATCACATCAGTTATGTGCAAACAGGATAAAGTCCAAATCAATAATATAGATACTTGGTGCTTTAAAAGGGCTAGTTTCATGAATCTGAAAACAATTATGAGCCAATTCAGTTGGGAGAAAGAATTTAAACAGGAAAATGGGAATAAATGGGAACTGTTGAACATTTTATTAGATGTCCAAAAAGTCACAATCAAAAGAAAAAACAACAAGGAGTCCTTGTGGCACCTTAGAGACTAACACATTTATTTGGGCTTAAGCTTTTGTGGGCTAAAACCCACTTCATCAGATGCAATCAAGAGAGAAGGTCATGCTGATAAAAAGAAAAACCAATCTGGTTTAGAGGGGAAGAGCAACTATGAAAAAAACTTCTGTATGTGTTGGAAGCAATTGGAAGCAACAGGAAGTTGACAGGAATCAATATAAATCAGAAGCTAGAAATGATAGAAAACTGATAAGGGAAGAGATACCACTGACCCCAAATGATCTGGATCACTTGATAAGCTGGGTGCAAGCAAGCAATATGAATTTTAATGCAGCCAAATGTAAAGTCATACATCTAGGAACAAAGAATGTAGGCCCTCCTACAGGATGGAGGACTCTATCAGGGGAAGCAGTGACTCTGAAAAGGTCTTGGGGGTCATGGTGAATAATCAATTGAACATGAGCTCCCTGTGGAGAATGTTAATAATAATCAGGAATAATGATCCTGACCTCCCCTGTAAAGCACTTAGAGATCTACTGATGACAAGTGCTAGATCAGAGCTAGTTGTTGGGCCTGTTCCCCCCCCTCCCCTGAGGAAATTCTGGGGAGAAATATAAATCTTCCACAAAAATATTTTTGAGGCTTTTTACAAAACCCCCAAAATTAAGTAAATAAATTGAATTTAAATAGATATTTTTAAGGTCAGGCTTGACAAAGCCCTGGCTGGGATGATTTAGTTGGGGATTGGTCTTGCTTTGAGCAGCGGGTTGGACTAGATGACCTCCTGAGGTCCCTTCCAACCTGATATTCTATGATTCTATGAATTTTTTAAAAAATTGTTTTTGAAAATAATTTTTTCTTTAAAAATGTCAGTTTTCATAAACTGAAAATTTGTAGCATATACCACGTTTTTACTCCTTTGTTTTTTTGTTTTGTTTTTTTCGATAAAAAATTTCAGTTTGGTAGAAGAACCATTTTTCATCAAAAAGAAAAAAAAAGGGGCCATAACAAATTCTCAACCAGCTGTCCAAGGCACCCAAGTAGGGACACCAAGGCATGTCCTAGCAGTACCGTGCTCACGACAATGCCTGGGACATGTGGGAGTGCCTTCACCCTGTACAGATGGTACAAAGCACTGGCAAACTCCCAACGCTGATTGCATGCCTTTGCTCTGGATATAATGCACCAATTAGCTGTATCATCCGAGCCACTTGATTGAATGAAAGGGGATCCTTTCCCTTGAAAGGGCATGTTCCATCTTCAAGCCCTACTAAAAATAAAAAGAAATCCAGCTATATGCTCATGCCATCCCTGGAGTATTGTGTCCCCTTCCCCTTGTTCCTACAGCGCTGTGCAAAGGGAGTACCCAGGGGGCACTCGTCAGGGCAACCAGGCACATAGCTGCTTGGAAAACACATCCTCTAGTAAAGAACAAGGCATCTCGGCCCTGCAGACCCAGTGCCCTAGAGATGCAGTTCTTCCCAAGCAGGGCGGAGGGAAAACTGATCGCTGCTGGAGTGATATTGTTCAGATTCTTCCTTGGGACCACAATAGCAAGTGACAATTCTTTTCTCCCTGCACTCTCGTATTGCACAGCTGTAACTAGACACTGAATTCCACCTGACCATAGAGGCCAGAGATTTCTGACAGGCAGAGAATGCTTCCACTCCAGCTCTCTGTGCCAGGCATGCCAGTGGGATATAGCCTCACAAGGTGACCTTGGAGGGGAATGTGAGGGTGGGGGAAGGCAGGCTTCATGCTTAAAGAGAGAAAAGGTGGCAGATGGGATCTCCGGGGAGCTGTCAGATCTCTCCTACTGCAGGACTGCAGCCTCTACTGCTGCCCAGATGCAGGCAGGACATGGGGGGCCAGTTTCCCAGGGCAATGTGACAGCTTCATTCTCAAAAAACGCATTGTCATATGTGCTCCTACAGTCAGCTCGCACTGATAGAAAGTTCAGGGTTGGGGTAGGGGGCCTCTGGAGTAGAGCTGGGTGAATAGTGGAGTTTTCGTTGCATGGGCAATTTTGAAAATTCGTTTCTAGGTGGAACCAACAATGAAAAAACGTGGGTGAATAGAAAAGCTGACAAAAGTTTTGGCTTGGGTCGAATGGAATGAATTGGTTGGAGACAATGAGGGCACCTCCGTTCAAAGTTGATCCCTTTTAAATGGTGTTGAATTTTTTTAAAAATAAAATGAAAGTAAATTTGGAAATGGAAAAGTTGTTTTTGACTTGAAAATGAACCCATTTGGTTTTGTCAATGTCACAATGAAAAGTTTCAATTTGTTCAGATTTTTTTTAGTTTTTTAGTGTTTTTCCCCCTATCAAAACAATTTGGCAAAATTGACATGAATTTGAAAAATATTTTAGTGTTGTACTTTTTTTGGCCAAAAAACCCCCCACTTTTGGATGAAAAATTTTACCCATTTGTACTTGAATGTGCAAATGCCTTGGGCTTGATTCTGTTCTCACTTGGGGCCTGATCCAAAGCCCACTGAAACCAACGGATGCTTTTCTATTGGCTTCAGAGGGCTTCTGATCAGGCTCTTACAGCAGCGTGACTTTGCTGGAGATACCCTTGTTCAAGCATTGGCATGTGTCACTTTCATCTGGGGGTGAAAAGGTCTTTGCAAACCTGCGAACCATGCAGGCTCTGCAAATTAATTATTTTTATTATTATTAACTTGCAGTGACAGCATTACTATTTCAATTGAGCTTTAACCAAATCAATTATATGATGTTAATTAAATTTTTATTAGTATGCTAATTAAGCCTCATCTACTCCTGTGATAATGATGATCAGCCTTCTTTTATGGATGGGGAAACTGAGCCACATGGCAATGAAGTGACTTGCCCAAGGGCACGCTGTATGTTGTTGGCAGAGAACAATGAGACTTGGCTCCCTTCTTTAACTCCTCTCCCATCCACCCACTGCTGTGACACCCTTCCCTGAGTAACTGATCCACTCCAAACCTATCTAATGATGTCCACCTTGTGTTTTGACTGTGTCCCTTGTGCCCAGGGTACGGATGGGGAAACTGGGGCACAGAGAGGTGAATTGCTTCACAGAGAGGTGAATTGCTTCAGTACTTTACCACAAACTGTACCCAGGGATCCTTGCATCTGGCTTTGAATTACACCCACCCCACAGGGAACACTGATCTGCTTCTCAGGGTATGTCTACACTATGAAATTAGGTCGAATTTATAGAAGTCGGTTTTGTAGAAAGCGTTTTTATACAGTCGATTGTGTGTGTCCCCACACAAATGCTGTAAGTCATGTAGTCGGCGGAATGTGTCCACAGTACCAAGGCAACCGTCGACTTCCGGAGCGTTGCACTGTGGGTAGCTATCCCACAGATCCCACAGTCTCTGCCGCCCATTGGAATTCTGGATAGAAATCCCAGTGCCTGATGGGGCTAAAACATTGTCGCGGGTGGTTCTGGGTACATATCGTCAGGCCCCCCTTCCCTCCCTCCTTCCGTGAAAGCAAGGGCAGACAATCGTTCTGCGCCTTTTTTCTTGAGTTACCTGTGCAGACGCCATACCAAGGCAAGCATGGAGCCCGCTCAGCTCACCATATGTCTCCTGGGTGCTGGCAGACGCGGTACTGCATTGCTACACAGCAGCAGTTTATTGCCTTTCAGCAGCAGACAGTGCAGTATGACTGGTAGCCATTGTCAACATAGTCCTGGGTGTTCTTTTAACTGACCTCGATGAGGTCAGGGGCACCTAGGCAAACATGGGAGTGACTCAGCCAGGTCATTTCCCTTTTAAATTTCGTCTCATGGCGATTGAGTCCTACCGGCAGTGCACTGTCTTTTAATCAGCAGCCAGCAGAAGATGATGGCCAGCCGTCATACGGCACCGTCTTCTGCCGAGCACCCAGGAGATGACGATGGCTAGCGGTCGTGCTGCACAATCTGCTGCCAGAAAGAAGTATAAAGATAGATGAAGTGGCTCAAAACAAGAAATAGACCAGATTTGTGTTGTATTCATTTACTCCTCCCTCCCTCTGTGAAATCAACGGCCTGCTAAACCCAGTTTTGAGTTCTATCCTTGAGGGGGCCATTCTGTTTCTCGCAAAGCCACCCCCTTTGTTGATTTTAATTCCCTGTAAGCCAACCCTGTAAGCTATGTTGTCAGTCGCCCCTCCCTCCGTCAGAGCAATGGCAGACAATCGTTCCGTGCCTTTTTTCTGTGCAGACGCCATACCACGGCAAGCATGGAGCCCGCTCAGATCACTTTGGCAATTAGTAGCACATTAAACACCACACGCATTATCCAGCAGTATATGCAGCACCAGAACCTGACAAAGCGAAACCGGGCGAGTGGGTGATGTCAGCGCGGTGATGAGAGTGATGAGGAAATGGACATAGACTTCTCTCAAAGCATGGGCCCTGGCAATGTGGGCATCATAGTGCTAATGGGGCAGGTTCATGCCGTAGAATGCCGATTCTGGGCTCGGGAAACAAGCACAGACTGGTGGGACCACACAGTGTTGCGGGTCTGGGATGATTCCCAGTGGCTGCGAAACTTTTGCATGTGTAAGGGCACTTTCATGGAACTTTGTGACTTGCTTTCCCCTGCCCTGAAGTGCAAGAATACCAAGATGAGAGCAGCCCTCACAGTTCACAAGAGAGTGGCAATAGTCCTGTGGAAGCTTGCAACGACAGACAGCTACCGGTCAGTCGGGAATCAATTTGGAGTGGGCAAATCTACTGTGGGGGCTGCTGTGATGCAAGTAGCCCACGCAATCAAAGATCTGCTGATATCAAGGGTAGTGACCCTGGGAAATGTGCAGGTCATAGTGGATGGCTTTGCTGCAATGGGATTCCCTAACTGTGGTGGGGCCACAGACGGAACCCATATCCCTATCTTGGCACTGGAGCACCAAGCCGGCGAATACATAAACCGCAAGGGGTATTTTTCAATAGTGCTGCAAGCACTGGTGGATCACAAGGGACATTTCACCGACATCAACATGGGATGGCTGGGAAAGGTACATGACGATCACATCTTCAGGAACTCTGGTCTGTTTCAAAAGCTGCGGGAAGGGACTTTCTTCCCAGACCAGAAAATAACTGTTGGGGATGTTGAAATGCCTGTAGTTATCCTTGGGGACCCAGCCTACCCCTTAATGCCATGGCTCATGAAGCCATACACAGGCAGCCTGGACAGTAGTCAGGAGCTGTTCAACTACAGGCTGAGCAAGTGCAGAATGGTGGTAGAATGTGCATTTGGAAGTTTAAAAGCATGCTGGCGCAGTTTACTGACTCGGTTAGACCTCAGTGAAACCAATATTCCCACTGTTATTACTGCTTGCTGTGCGCTCCACAATATCTGTGAGAGTAAGGGGGAGACGCTTATGGCGGGGTGGGAGGTTGAGGCAAATCGCTTGGCTGCTGGTTACGCACAGCCAGGCACCAGGGCGGTTAGAAGAGCACAGGAGGGCATGGTGCGCATCAGAGAAGCTTTGAAAACCAGTTTCATGACTGGCCAGGCTACGGTGTGAAAGTTCTGTTTGTTTCTCCTTGATGAAACCCCCCACCCCTTGGTTCACTCTACTTCCCTGTAAACTAACCACCCTCCCCTCCTCCCTTCGATCACCACTTGCAGAGGCAATAAAATCATTGTTGCTTCACATTCATGCATTCTTTATTAATTCATCACACAAATAGGGGGATAACTACCAAGGTAGCCCAGGAGGGGTGGTGGAGGAGAGAAGCACTGCGGGGGGGAGGAGGAGGGAAGGACAAGGCCACACAGCACTTTAAAAGTTTAAAACTTTAAAACTTATTGAATGCCAGCCTTCTGTTGCCTGGGCAATCCTCTGGGGTGGAATGGCTGGGTGGCCAGAGGCCCCCCCCACTGTGTTCTTGGGCTTCTGGGTGAGGAGGCTATGGAACTTGGGGAGGAGGGTGGTTGGTTACACAGGGGCTGTAGCGGTGGTCTGTGCTCCTGCTGCCTTTCCTGCAGCTCAACCATATGCTGGAGCATATTGGTTTGATCCTCCAGCAGCCTCAGCATTGAATCCTGCCTCCTCTCATCACGCTGCCGCCACCTTTCAGCTTCAGCCCTCTCTTCAGGCCACCACTTACTCTCTTCAGCCCGCCACCTCTCCTCCTGGTCATTTTGTGCTTTCCTGCACTCTGACATTGTCTGCCTCCATGCATTAGTCTGTGCTCTGTCAGTGTGGGAGAACAGCATGAGCTCAGAGAGCATTTCATCACGAGTGCATTTTTTTTACCTTCTAATCTTCGCTAGCCTCTGGGAAGGAGAAGATCCTGTGATCCTTGAAACACGTGCAGCTGGTAGAGAAAAAAAAAGGGACAGTGGTATTTAAAACGATACATTTTATAGAACAATGGGTACACTCTTTCATGGTAAACCTTGCTGTTAACGTTAAATACATAGCACATGTGCTTTTGTTCTAAGGTCGCATTTTGCCTCCCCCCAGCGCGTAGCTAACCTCTCCACCCTCCCCGTGGCTAACAGCGGGGAACATTTCTGTTCAGCCACAGGCAAACAGCCCAGCAGGAATGGGCACCTCTGAATGTCCGCTTACTAAAACCACCCTATTTCAGCCAGGTGACCATGAATTATATCACTCTCCTGCGGATAACACAGAGAGATAAAGAACGGATGTTGTTTGAATGCCAGCAAACATACAATGCAATGCTGATGTAAGCAGAGGCAGGATGAGCTCCACCCTGACACCTGGTGGTGAGGTGTGGCAAGTTGTGGAAAAGAACTTCAGGGGCTGATCTCATTTGCATAGGCACACCCACCCCACCTAGAATGAGGCCATAGCTGCCCAAATGGTCACTTTGGCTGCTGTGGGATCCCCAGTGTCTCTGTTATTGGGGCAGGAAGAATAAATTGTTATTACCCTGATTATGGGAACTGTGCTTGGAACTGTACTTGGCCTTTTGTTATGATGGAGGGACTCGCCATCAACTAAGTAGCACTCGCTAGGCAAGGGTCATGAGTTCCAAAACTCTGTGAATGGAGAAAGGCTGGGAATAGGTATTAATACTTGGTAGCATGGGCTGCCTGGTGAGGGCCTTACATGCTAATTGCGCTTCCTCCTCTCTCCACTGTGGAATATCAGAGCTAATTTTGATTCCGTTAGGAGTCTAGTTAGAGGCTGCTGAGCTCACTTTGGGCTAATGGTGCACCAGTACTGAGGCTCCCCTACTACAAGCTGAATTCACCAAAGAGCTGAACTGACTAAGAGCTGAAATCACTGAGTGTTGTGTTAAGTAGTGGGGGAGCCTGAAGACATATTGTGGAGCAGTTTGTGGGACAGCTGGAGTGCCTTGTGGACTGGCTGGTGGAGCAGTTTGTGGGACGGTGGGAGCTGCTTGGGGGACGGGGAGCAGAGCTGAGCGAAGCAGTTTGTGGGGTGGCTGATGCAGCGTAGTGGAGCGAAGCCCTATGGAGCTGCGTGGCACTCAGCTTCAGCCCCTTACCTCTTCCCCCCCCCCCATCTCCACCCAGGTTGGGAGGTAAAGCTCTGCAGATAAACTTTTGAACTCTGGGGCTGCCCTGACCAGGGACAGAGACTTTTGGGTCATTGGACTTTTGGGACTTTGGGTGATTTGGGGTTGCTGGACTCAAGAACCAAAGGGAAAGGACATGCCCCAATTTGCTTGGGGTGGGTTTTTTGCTCATGGGTTGTGTCATGAATCCTGTTGGTGGTGTTTCCCCAATATAATGCCACATTTTTTCTTTCTGTTATTAAAAGGCTTTTTGCTACACTCAGACTCTGTGCTTGCGAGAGGGGAAGTATTGCCTCTTGGAGGCGCCCAGTGGGGGTGGTATATATTTGTCCCAGGTCACTGGGTGGGGGCTCGAGCCGGTTTTGCATTGTGTAATTGGAATGGAACCCCTAGATACTGAACCCGGCCCTTGTTGCTGCCAACTCTGACAGGCAGAAGGGTTACACTTTGTTCTATAATGATTCCCGAGTACATGCTACTGGCCTGGAGTGGTAAAGTGTCCTACATGGTGGATGGAATAAGGCTGCCCTCCCCAGAAACCTTTTGCAAAGGCTTTAGGAGTACATCCAGGAGATCCACGAATGCCAGGGCAAATTAATCATTAAACATGCTTGCTTTTAAACCATGTATAGTATTTTAAAAGGTACACTCACCAGAGGTCCTTTCTCTGCCTGGCCAGTCCGGGAGGCATCCTTGGGTGTGTTCGGGGGGTACTGGCTCCAGATCCAGGATGAGAAACAGTGCCTGGATGTCGGGAAAACTGTTTTCTCCACTTGCTTGCTGTGAGCTATCTACAACCTCATCATCATCATCTTCCTCATCCCCAAAACCTGCTTCCGTCTTGCCTCCATCTCCATTGAAGGAGTCAAACAACATGGCTGGGGTAGTGGTGGCTGAACCCCCTAAAATGGCATGTAGCTCATCATAGAAGCGGCATGTTTTGGGCTCTGACCCGGAGCGGCCGTTCGCCTCTCTGGTTTTCTGGTAGCCTCAGCTCCTTAAGTTTCACCCGGCACTGCTCCGGGTCCCTGTTATAGCCTCTGTTCTTCATGCCCTGGGAGATTTTGACAAATGTTTTGGCATTTCAAAAATAGGAACGTAGTTCTGATAGCACGGATTCCTCTCCCCATACAGCGATCAGATCCCGGAGCTCCCGTTCGGTCCATGCTGGAGCTCTTTTGCGATTCTGGGACTCCATCATGGTCACTTCTGCTGATGAGCTCTGCATGGTCACCTCTGCTGATGAGCTCTGCATGGTCACCTGCAGCTTGCCACGCTGGCCAAACAGGAAATTGAAATTCAAAAGTTCACGGGCCTTTTCCTGTCTACCTGGCCAGTGCATCTGAGTTCAGAGTGCTGTCCAGAGCGGTCACAATGGAGCACTCTGGGATAGCTCACGGAGGCCAATACTGTCTAATTGTGTCCACAGTACCCCAAATTCAACCCAGCAAGGCCAATTTCAGCGCTAATCCCCTTTTCGGGGGTGGAGTAAGGAAATCGATTTTAAGAGCCCTTTAAGTCGAAAAAAAGGGCTTCGTCATGTGGACGGGTGCAGGGTTAAGGCGATTTAATGCTGCTAAATTCGACCTCAACTCCTAGTGTAGACCAGGGCTCAGAAGTGTATCCCTGGCCCTTGGGCTAGAAAAGCTAGGGAGGTCATCTCTCCTTCCAGAGATTCCCAGTGCAGGCTGGAAATACCACTGGAAGGCGCTTTTGTAAGGCGTTTTTAAGACTGTCCATTCCCAGCTCATGGTTACCTTTGACAGAGTTAGCTACTACTATGACCACTATCACCCTAGTATCTGAGCAGCTCACGATCTTTACCGTATTGATCCTCAAACGGCCCTATGGAGCAGGGCAGAGCTATTGTCCCTTGTAAAGCGAGACAAAGTGACTCCTCCAAGGTGATACAGGGAGGCTGTGCCAGGGAAGGGAATTCAGCCAGGCCTCCCAGGTTGCAGGCTGGTGCCCTGACCGCCGGAGGGTACATCTTCTCCATCTGGATAGCTCACACACCACAGGAGAACCACAAGAGGTTTTTTCAGAGACCTTCCCCACCAGACAAAGCACAGTCCTGTTCTTACACTCTGACCTCCTCCTCTCCCCAACCCCCTTTCCTCGCTTGCTCCCCTGTTGGGCTGTGATTCATTTGAGGTGGTAAGGGCAAGCACTGTGCCATTCGTCTGACTATAAATCATGTAGCATGCTCCAGGCACCGGGTGAATACCGGTAACCTCTGAGTGGATTCCCAATGGGAAACCCAGTGGGCTATGAGGCAGGTAGAGTGGCAGCTCCCACAGCTCTTCCCAGGAAATCTGGTAGCCACACAGAAGGCCCACTAGGGGAGCAGTATGTCCTGGAGCTAGCGTCACACCTTTCGGAGCATTTCCATGCCACACATTACTCCACTTTGTTGCTCTCTATCATGCCTCCTATCTGAGGGGCAAGTCGGAGCTCCATTTAGCAAGTGATAACAGATTGGCAACCCTAGGCGTGCAAAATGCATGGGTCTAGCCCTCCAAAATTGGCTTACAACTCATGAGCTTTTATAAAAACAATACATTGGGGGGGGGGGTCTTTTTCTTTGCCTTCTGGACTGTTAGGGTGTTTTCAGGCAATTCTTCACAACTATGATGGCCAGAAACTTCTTGGAGTTTTTTTTTTTAATGACAGCTGAGATTAGAGCTGGGCAAAATATTTTTTGTCCAAAAACTTATTTCAGCTGAACAAACCTGTAGATTTGGGTCAACTGGAACATTTCACAATTTTGTACCAAATTCACCGAACAGATGCAGTCAAAACGAAGCCAAAAAATTCCGCACAAAAAAGTCTGTATCTTTCCTTTTAACATTTTCTAAGTGAAAGGTTTCATTTTTTTTAATTTAAAGCTGCTTTTTGTTTTGAATTTTACCTTGCTTTTATTTATTTAAAAATAAAAAAACTCTCAAAAACAAAACAAAATGTTTCATTTGACCCCGGATGACTTTCCCCACAAAATTTTTTGGGTTCCGCCAGCGAACTAAAAATCAGTTATTTGCACAGCGTCAGCTGAGATGCCCCCTTATTCCAGGGCTGCCTGGGAGGGGAGGGACAAAAGGAGTAGTTTGCTCCAGGTCCCCCATTTGCGAGGGCCCTCAAACCTGAGTGGCGCTGCAATTCTGTGTACTAGGTCAGGGAGCCAGGCCCAGCCCAGCCCCGTGGGACAGGCGTCACCACTGCAGGGTAAGTATGATGCGGGCTCACTCTGCCACACCCCCCACACTGCCCTGGGCTTCCCTTCAGTGGTAATGTGTTTTTAAAGGTGGGCAGGGGGTTGTTTCTTATTTTGCCCTGGGTTCCCAAAAACCTATGTGCAGCCCTGCCTTATTCACATGACTCCAGGAGCTCAGGCTTCAAGTAAATCACCCAAAACTTAGAATCATAGAACCATAGGGTTAGAAGGGACCACAAGAGTCACCTATTCTAACCCCCTGCCACGATGCAGGATTTGTTGTGTCTAAACCATCCAAGACAGATGGCTCCAGCATCCTTTTGGAAACCTCCAGTGAAAGAGCTTCCATGACCTCCCTAGGCAGTCTGGTCCATTGTCCTACTGTTTGTACAGTTAGGAAGTTTTTTGCTGAGATTTCATCTTGTGAGAGTTGGCAACACCATGCTACTGCCAAGCTTGGAAGAATAAAAAGAGGAAAGAGAAAATTCTCTTCCATGGGTGGGGAATTCTGGAATGTTGAGATGAACTGGTTCATGGTAATGAAATTCTTTGAAGTTGCAAAGTGCAAAGGGCCAGACAGTGGAGGCTGTCCTCAGTCTCTGCTCAACTCCTAACCCTTGCAGATCTCCCCTGAGCATGGATCTTCAGGTTTGGGCCATTGATCCATTTGAGACAGGACAGGATGAGAATATTTCTCACCCTTATACTCACTGCTGCTCTGGGGCCATTTTGGATCCAGTTGAAACCAGGCTCATCAAGGAAAACTACTGGGGTTTCCAACCCAAGGAGTCTGAATACTTTGCAGAGCAGCACCATCCCTGCAGGGAACTCAAAGCCCCTTACTAAGGGTGATCAATTCACCCACACAGTCCCTCCTCTCACCATGAGGCAGATCATTATGATTACATACGGTTTATTCTGACATGGAGAGGGGAAGGCCAAAAATTGCCACAGAGTCTAATTTAGGTGGCCTAAAAGTGAGGCACCCAAAATTACAAGACAAGTGAAAAGTTTGGCTTGACTGAATCAAACAAGTCATCAGGTCAACCTGGCCTAGAACCCAGGTGTCCCAAGTACCATACTCCTGTTCCAGGCACTTGCCACTACGGCCTCTGCAAATCTGGGCAAAACTCTGGAACCAACCCTGCAAACTTGCCAAGGGTCTTTCACAACTAACTGTAACTGTAGCTAATATTCCTCTCTAAGCACCTAGAGGGTTTAGAGACAATGAATATAAACAATGAGCTGCCGCCAGCCATGGACCACCATCTAGCTGCATTTCAGTTCTCAACCAGGTCATCTGTAATGCTACTGCAGCCAATTTCTGAGACTCTTTGCTGGATAAATGTCACTTGCTGAAGGAAAATGCTAGTGGTGGGGTTGACGGGGAGTATCTCCTGGGCTTGGTGTTCGAGTACTCCCTGCTGGGTAACCACCCTCCCCAGGTGTTGGTCACCCAAAGAGTGTGGCTCTAGGTAGGACTAGAAAAGAGCAGGGAACCTGTACAATGGGCATGTCTCAGTGTTGTCTGAGCTGTGCCCACACTAACAAATGCATGCTGCTGTGTTTAATATCGAGGAGCACTGGTAAGACCTGGCTCTTCTCCTCCGTGAATATCAAACCGCTTTACAAAGGAGGAAAATGTAATTTTACCCCTTCTACATATAACGAAATTGAGAGGTGAAATGACTTACTACCTGTCAGCCAGCAGCAGATGCAGGATTAGAACCTAGCTCTGATAAATACAAAGCCAGGGCTCTCACCACTAAGCCATACAATCTATGGGTGTGCTATGGTCCCTCCCCCAGGTGACTACAGCCAACAGCACTGCCACCAAGCCCCCAGTATGCCTCCTGTAGCACAGCACCCTCTCCTCTCCTTGGAGCTAGCATGTCTAGACATTGCCTCTGGGTCTGTCTACACTGCAGTCAGAGGTGTGATATCAGCATATGTAGACGGACCCGGGCTAGCTTTGATCAGTAATGGCAGTGAAGCCGTGGCAGCATGGCTAGCCACTCGAGTCCATATCCAGGGTCCCAAGCAGGGTTGTACAGTCCATGCTGTCGTTACTGGAGCTAGCCAGATCAAAGCTAGCTCAGGTCTGTCCACATGGGCTGCAGCCACCCCTGTGATTGCACTGGAGACTGATCCATCTTAGCCTGTGACCAAAGGCACAGTCCAAGTTGTATGGCTGATGGAGGGAAGGATAGTTCAGTGGTTTGAGCATTGGCCTGCTAAACCCAGCATTGTCAGTTCAATCCTTGAAGGGGCCATTTAGGGATCTGGGGCAAAAATTGGGGCTTGGTCCTGCTTTGAGCAGGGGGTTGGACTAGATGACCTCCTGAGGTCCCTTCCACCCCTGATATTGTAAGTTAATATAGGCCATGGCCAGAGCAGCAGGAAATGTCAATCAAACTACCGTTGACAATGCAGTTGAGTTCTCTACAGGCTTTGGGCTCCCTAAGCCTGGGGCGATACCTGCAGGATGATGCAGTGGGTACAGTCAGACCGAAACACTGTCCTCTCCAGCCGTCCCCCAGAGCAGCTTTCCAAATGGTGCACTCCTCTGCAAGATTGATGAACACTGTATTCCAGGAAGAAACGTGACACCAAAGCAGGGCTCAGCTGTCTCGGAGCAAGGACTGTAGCCTGGAGGAACAGTTGAAGCTTGCACTAAATCATTGTAATGAAGCAAGTGTCGGAGGATCCCACGCTCACAACAATTGCCAGGGAAGTCAGTGCTGCAGAGAATTTTGCAGTCAGCTCCGGATGGATACATGCATTGCAATGAACACGAGGGAGCCTTAGAGAGGGAAAGCAAAGGCCGGGTCCGCCAGGCTTTGCAGTTCCAGAGAGGTTGAGAATGGTCATTGACATGAGTTCCGCGTGCCGGTCTCTTGCAGTGGTGAGTGGATGGTGTTGAGAATCAGGCATCCATCCTCAGCTCTTTCTAGGGGAAGGGTCAAGTGGAGAAGGGGGTTGGGGTTGTTCTTACCAACCCAGTACAATTTGCAGCCAGGCCTGGAACTGCTACTGAGATTAGACTTTTCTATTGCTGAGGTGCAGAACCACCCCATTCAGGTGCTGATTGGATTACCTAAACGAGGAAATCTCATGGGCCCATCTTCTTAATATAAAGCTCATGCTCAAATAAATTGGTTAGTCTCTAAGGTGCCACAAGTACTCCTTTTCTTAATATAACTTGGCATCCCTGGGTAGGGGTGGAGGACAGCAGTGTAGGGCTTGAATGCGGGACATCGGGATCTAAACACAGGAGCAGCTGGTGCTTGAGCTGAAGGACACCCCTCAGCTGTAGCAAACTCATCAACCTCTATATGTAAGCCAGCGACCAGTAGAGGGGGACAGAGCGCCACACTGAGCAGGTGTGAGTTACCTTAAACAAAGACAGGGTCAGGTAGTGGAAGACCTGATGGTGTACTTTAGAGAAGTTCCCCAGACGTGGTCTGCACAGCTCCAGCTGGGGCAGCTGCCAAGAACAAGGAAGAGAAGGGGAAATGAAGACCAAATGCAGAGCATGAGCTCAACTCTTTCAAGCAAATGGAAAAACGCTGCTGTAAAAGCCACTGAAAATACGGCCATGGCATCCTGCTCCACAGAAGCAGCTGCTGCAGCAATGTTCTGGGAGTTCGTACAGGAGAGCAGGTCCCCACAGGACAGCTTCCTACTAAGATATGGTCTCCACCATGAAGACATTGAGAATTTGGGCAGTAGGAGGTGCTCCGCTCACTGAGCTTGTCTGCACGGGGAAGCTAGTACACAGTAAGCTAGGGCGTGAATTTAAAGCATGCTAGCTACTCCATTAACTTCTGTTGTGGACACTCTTACTGCCCCCTAAGAGTGGCCTCAGATGGTTTAACTTAGTACACTTCCAAAATGCATTAAGCTAATATGCACCTTCGTGCACAATAACAGTGTCCGTGCAGGGAGTTAGTGCAGAGTAGCTAGCACGCACCAGCAGCGGCAGGCTTTTTTCTTGTATAGACAAACCCTGAGTCAGTCCCAAGCTAATGCCCAGCACTGCAATGCCCTGTGCTGCTAGAGGTTCTGTTCTTCAGAGGAGACAGGAAGCTGAGGTCCTGACCATTAGTCACCCAAAGGAGCTTCTTGTGAGAATTAAGGAGTCAGTTCTGGTGTCCTGGCCAGATTCCAGTTGAGTAATGACATTCTGCCTCCCCTTGCAGCCTTTTATACGGGAGCGGGTAAGATTCACTGTCTGCCCTAAACTAGTGTGCGGAATGGCCGAGTGCTACTCAAAGGCGGGCTCCTTCCACCCCAGGGGCAGCTGCATTCCATTGCTTGGTCCTCACACCATTTTTAATCACTCCCAACTCAGGCAGAATCCGAATGACGTCAATAGAAGTTTGCTCGAGCAAGGACTGAGTAACATATGTGTAAGAGTTGCCATTTGCAAAGTCAGCCAAGCATCTGGAGCTCTGGGGATTCTGGCATGTCCTCATGTCAGTCATCTCTATGCTTCTGACACTGCGCTACAAGCCCCGGGCCAAGAGGGCCTTATCTACAAGATGACAGGAGAGGTCCAAAGAAGCTTAGCAGTGAAGAAGTGGATGGTTTTCTCCAGGAACTGGTGAAAACCCCATCACCAGGGCTGGCCATACATTTTTCATCAAAACTGTTTTTCAGTGGAAAATGGGTGGGAGGGAGGGTTGACTAACTATTTTTCATAAAACATGGCGGGTTCTTATGGAAATTTTTGGCTTTTCATCAAAAAAACCCAAACTTCTGAATACCAAAATATTGTAGCCGAAAACCATAATGTTTCCATTTAGAAATCTTACCGCAGCCTCTCATGACAGTTGCAGTTCCATTGCCTTGTGTCCCCATTCTCATCTCTAGGCTAGGCACCCCCAGCTGGACCACATCTCCCATGGCACACCATATCCCATGATGCACTCCCTCCCCTCTCCAAGTGATGCATCATGGGATATGTAGTCTGACAGGGAGCCCTGCCCATTGAAGGGAATGGGAGCATGAGACCACCCAAACTACAACTCCCATGAGGCATTATGGCAGTATTTCCAACCCAAAATAGTCCAGTTTTCAGCTAAAATATTTCACTACTTGAATTTCTACTGAAAAATTGAAATGTTCTGTGGAAAAAATAAATCGTTTTCAACCAGCTCTACCATGTCACTTGTGTAATTTTCCCACTGGAATGAGGAAAGCCCTGGAGAATGTATTGTAGCTAATATCCTCATATTAAGCCATGGAAGAATGGACAAGAGGTAGCCTGGTAAGTATTTACTGTGCTGAATTACTAGGATTCTCTGAGTGCCTAGAATGTTTCTTTTTCCAATAAAGGTTTAACCCTTTCCATAATTCTTCCAACTGGAACAGTGAAGACCAGTTAAAAGGAAGAGAAAGGAGCCCCAAAACAGTCCCATCACTAAAGCTGCAGTCCTGCAAACTTCCCCATGGAGAACCCCAATGAAAACCTTGGGTGCTCCGTGATCTGTTGTCAAGGGAGTAGCTTGCAGGATCATACTTTAGGCTTGCCTGGATGAAGAAGTGTTTGGTACAAAGAGAACATTTGGTACAGGTGCAAAATATCTTTGTCTCTGCAGGTAATAGCAGAGGTACAGCATCATTGCTCCTTCACCAGAAATTCTTAGATATACCCAGACCCAGATGGGGTAACCTAGTAAGGTGGAGTGGTCTGGAGGACTTAATCATGGAGAACTTGAGGTGATGGGCAAGAGCATTAACCAACCATATTATTGCAAAAGCAGATGGAGATATTCTGAATGGGTCAGGCACCTGCCTGCATCTTTGACTGATGAACTATTTCACAGCAGAGACTTTTGCAGGAATTCCATTCTAATCAGACTGAAATTCATCATCTAGAGAGATGCTATGGTTGCTAGGCAATAACAGGCAGTGGTAACCTCTACACATCTATCCCTTTGGATCCTGCAGATCTCCTCAGTGTTCGATTTTTGGCTGGCATCCTGGCAAATGCCAGCCTCCCAATTAAGGCATGAGAGAAGTAGCGGGAAATCAGCAAAGAGAGCACACCAGGGGACTGGAAGGAAGAGTTGCTGACATATTTTGTCTCTATTATATTTAGAACCTGACCAAATTCACGGCTATGAAAAACACATCGCGAACCATGAAATCTAGTCTCCCCGCTGTGAAATCTGGTCTTTTGGGTCCTTTTACCCTATACTGTACAGATTTCACAGGGCAGACCAGCGTTTCTGAAATAGGGGTCCTGACCCAAAAGGGAGTTGCAGGGGGGGTCACCAGGTTATTTTAGGGGGGTCACAGTATTGCCACCCTTATTCTGCGCTGACTTCCGATCTGGGTGGCTGGAGAGTGGTGGCTGTTGGCTGGGCGCCCAGCTCTGAAGTCAGCGCCTCTCCCCCCGCCCCCCGCCCTCCTCCCGGCCTGAAGCCGCTGCTCTCCAGCTGCCCAGCTCTGAAGGTACTGCCAGCAGCAGCGCAGAAGTGAAGGTGTCATGGTGTGGCTTTGCCACCCTCATGTCTGCGCTGCTGTGGGGGGCGGTAGCAGTCACCATAACCAACGTAGTGTCTACCCTGACGCTGTGTCGACCTTGACTCTACGCTGCTCATGGAGGTGGAGTTCTTAAGTCTGCGTAGCAGGGCAGTTACATCAGCGGGAGCCAAACTGAAGTGTAGACGCTTCCAGAGTTCGGCTGCCGTAAGCTGCCTTGTGCCGCCCTACCTCTGTAGTGCAGACCAGGCCTCAGGAATCTGGGCATTAGAAGTGACTCATCAGCAAAGACTGAAGCACAGAGGAGTCTTACTGCTGTACCGCTAGCTGGCGGTGCCTGGAGCGCACAGGGGCAGCACACGGGCGCAGTGGCATATGGTGCCTCTTCTCGCGGACAGCTCCACAAACGGCAAGCAGCATCGTGCTAACATTCTGGTGATCCTCCGCACCCGTCAGGGCCTCTGCACCACCTGCCTCGTAACTTGGGTGCCTTAATGCTGGGTGGCTATGGCTCAGAGCCCTGACAGTAGCCAGCCCACAAGCAGAAGGTCCCCTCCTGGCTTCCACCAGCCAAGTTACTTCTTGCAGGTGTCCTCAACAATTCCTTCTGCTCCTTGTGTCCCCCCACCCCCAGTCCAAAAAACCCCATCTCCCTGTGTTCTTAATTATCAATCCCTCTGATGTTTCCCAACTTGTTCATCAATCCCACAGGTGGGAAACCTGCCCCCTACTGTCAGTTCACTTTGGTGCACACAGACTTGCTTGATTTTGAAAACACACAAAAAGTGTATTTAATAGACAAATCACCGATTCAAAGAGGAGACGGTGAAGGAAAGCAAACACACACAAGTTGCACAGAACATAAACGTAAAGACACAACGTCAGGCTTTACATTTCTATACGAGCCAAATTCCCTTTTCCAATACAAGTCACCCATTGCCTCTGAATGGTTTCCGAGCATGCCCTCTGTCCAATGGATTCAGTGCTTCCTGGGCAGCACCCTGCTTAGAAGCTGGCCCTCAGTTTCTGGAGGCAGTGTGTTCCACAGGTTAATTATGCCTTGCGAAAAGGCCTATGCCCTTTTCAGCCCCTGTGCCAGGCAGTGCTCCCAGTACTTTTTACTCTTTGTTCCCCCTTTGGCAAGAGCATTTTAATAAGGACAGTGTGCCCTTGTTGCCAATGGCATTTTGGGGTGTATAAGTAGGGGCATTGCTAGCAGATCGAGCGACCGTGATCGTTCCTCTCTATTCGACACTGGTGAAGCCTCATCTGGAGTACTGCGTCCAGTTTTGGGCCCCACACTACAAGAAGGATGTGGAAAAATTGGAAAGCGTCCAGTGGAGGGCAACAAAAATTATCAGGGGGCTGGAACACATGACTTATGAGGAGAGGCTGAGGAAACTGGGATTGTTCATTCTGCGGAAGAGAAGAATGAGGGGGGATTTGATAGCTGCTTTCAACTACCTGGAAGGGGGTTCCAGAGAGGATGGATCTAGACTGTTCTCAGTGGTAGCAGATGACAGAACGAGGAGTAATGGTCTCAAGTTGCAGTGGGGGAGGTTTAGGTTGGATATTAGGAAAAACTTTTTCACTAGGAGAGTGGTGAAGCACTGGAATGTGTTACCTAGAGAGGTGGTGGAATCTCCTTCCTTTGAGGTTTTTAAGGTCAGGCTTGACAAAGCCCTGGCTGGGATGATTTAATTGGGGATTGGTCCTGCTTTGAGCAGGGGGTTGGACTCGATGACCTCCTGAGGTCCCTTCCAACCCTGATATTCTATGAACCAATATTCAGGGCTTTGCAGGCTTTTTTTCAATTAGGATGAAAAATCGATACAAGTCAGATCTATTCTTGGCGTGATCTTTTTTATTCATAAAGTCCTGTTCCTCAGAATGCAATAGAAACAAACTACAGCAGGGAGCATCCTTGTTCAGAAATCCCCACGCCTGCCCCTCCAGTGAGTTCTGTGCCCAAGAAGCCCAGTTTCTCTGCTTCATCTCAGGGCCAAGCTCACAATTTCTGCCTTCAACACACAAAGCCTGCACCTGATACTCTAGCTCTTACATTTGCAACCAGGGAAACCCCTGTCAATCTATCTGGTTTAGCTCTGCTCTACCATTCAGCCTGTTGCCTTGGCCCATCACCCACAATGGAGCTGTTTTTACCACATAAATGGGCTTTAATTGCTCCTTCTGTTGAGCCTGAAAGAGAGCACTTAGCTCCCATTGGCTTTAACGAGGTCTGTGAATGGCTTTGCCTCCAAGACCCCCTGATGTCAAACCATTAGCATCTTACAGCCTAGCACTGTTATAAATACTAGTACAAAGACATTTTCACAGAGGACCACTCTTGTGCTTCTTGAACTTTCCACGATTTCTATTGATTTTATTTTCAAAATATCTTTTCTTTTTTTGTTCCCCCTCTGACCAAGTTTGAAAATCCAGCTGAGTTCTTGTTTGCTCTTGAAAGTACTTTCCCTAATTATTGGGAATAATCTCTCAGTAAAGTACTAAGGGCTGAAATGGAAGGCCAACTGAGATCTACGTTTTAGCCCATGTGCTTCCAGTCATTTGCATATTTGTGCTCTAGGACTTAGTAGAGGGTGGGGGGGGGAGGTTATAGAATTGTCCATTATGCTGGGGAACTTTTTGTTTGTTTCTGCTTCTTTATGCTTAGCCAGTTAGCGTGTCATTTCTTCTAGGTTTCAGTCAATTAATTTTTCATCCAACGCAAGTAAAATTAATAAAACACATTTCCACTTTCCCACCATTCTGCTCCCACTCAGGGTAAATTTATAAGCCCAATTCTTACGATTCTCATGGGAGACTTCAATCATCCTGATATCTGCTGGGAGAGCAGTGTACAGACAATCCAGGAAGTTTTTGGAAAGTGTAGGGGACAATTTCCTGGTGCAAGTGCTGGAGGAACCAACTAGGGGCAGAGCTCTTCTTGACCTGCTGCTCACAAACCAGGAAGAATTCGTAGGGGAAGCAAAAGTGGATGGGAACCTGGGAGGCAGTGATCGAGTTCAGGATCCTGACACAGGGAAGAAAGGAGAGCAGCAGAATACGGACCCTGGACTTCAGAAAAGCAGACTTTGACTCCCTCAGGGAACTGATGGGCAAGATCCCCTGAGAGAATAACATGATGGGGAAAGGAGCCCAGGAGAGCTGGCTGTATTTTAAAGAATCCTTATTGAGGTTACAGGGACAAACCATCCCGATGTGTAGAAAGAATAGTAAATATGGCAGGCGACCAGCTTGGCTTCACAGTGAAATCCTTGCTGATCTTAAACACAAAAAAGAAGCTTACAAGAAGTGGAAGGTTGGACATATGACCAGGGAAGAGAATAAAAATATTGCTCGGGCATGTACGAATGAAATTAGGAGGGCCAAATCGCACCTGGAGCTGCAGCTAGCGAGAGATCTTAAGAGTAACAAGAAGGGTTTCTTCAGGTATGTTGGCAACAAGAAGAAAGCCAAGGAAAGTGTGGGCCCCTTAATGAATGAGGGAGGCAACCTAGTGACGGAGGATGTGGAAAAAGCTAATGTACTCAATGCTTTTTTTGCCTCTGTCTTCACGAACAAGGTCAGCTCCCAGACTGCTGCACTGGGCAGCACAGCATGGGGAGGAGGTGACCAGCCCTCTGTGGAGAAAGAAGTGGTTCGGGACGATTTAGAAAAGCTGGATGAGCACAAGTCCATGAGGCCAGATGCGTTGCATCCGAGAGTGCTAAAGGAGTTGGCGGATGTGATTGCAGAGCCATTGGCCATTATCTTTGAAAACTCATGGCGATCAGGGGAGGTCCCAGATGACTGGAAAAATGTAGTGCCCATCTTAAAAAAAGGAAGAAGGAGGATCCTGGGAATTACAGGCCTGTCAGCCTCACCTCAGTCCCTGGAAAAATCATGGAGCAGATCCTCAAGGAATCAATTCTGAAGCACTTAGAGGAAAAGAAAGTGATCAGGAACAGTCAGCATGGATTCACCAAGGGCAAGTCATGCCTGACTAATCTAATTGCTTTCTATGATGAGGTAACTGGCTCTGTGGATGAAGGGAAAGCAGTGGACGTGGTGTTCCTTGACTTTAGCAAAGCTTTTGACACGGTCTCCCACAGTATTCTTGCCAGCAAGTTAAAGAAGTATGGGCTGGATGAATGGACTATAAGGTGGATAGAAAGCTGGCTAGATTGTCGGGCTCAATGGATAGTGATTAATGGCTCCATGTCTAGTTGGCAGCCGGTATCAAGTGGAGTGCCCCAAGGGTCGGTCCTGGGGCCGGTTTTGTTCAATATCTTCATAAATGATCTGGAGGATGGTGTGGATTGCACCCTCAGCAAGTTTGCAGATGACACTAAACTGGGAGGAGAGGTAGATACGCTGGAGGGTAGGGATAGGATACAGAGGAACCTAGACAAATTGGAGGATTGGGCCAAAAGAAATCTCATGAGGTTCAACAAGGACAAGTGCATTAGGACGGAAGAATCCAATGCACCGCTACAGACTAGGGACCGAATGGCTAGGCAGCAGTTCTGCAGAAAAGGATCTAGGGGTTACAGTGGACGAGAAGCTGGATATGAGTCAACAGTGTGCCCTTGTTGCCAAGAAGGCCAATGGCATTTTGGGATGTATAAGTAGAAGCATTGCCAGCAGATCGAGGGACATGATCGTTCCCCTCTATTCAACATTGGTGAGGCCTCATCTGGAGTACTGTGTCCAGTTTTGGGCCCCACACTACAAGAAGGATGTGGAAAAATTGGAGAGTCCAGCGGAGGGCAACAAAAATGATTAGGGGACTGGAACACATGGGTTATGAGGAGAGGCTGAGGGAACTGGGGATGTTTAGTCTACGAAAGATAAGAATGAGGGGGGATTTGATAGCTGCTTTCAACTACCTGAAAGGGGGTTCCAAAGAGGATGGCTCTAGACTGTTCTCAGTGGTAGCAGATGACAGAACAAGGAGTAATGGTCTCAAGTTGCAGCAGGGGAGTTTAGGTTGGATATTAGGAAAAACTTTTTCACTAGGAGGGTGGTGAAACACTGGAATGCGTTACCTAGGGAGGTGGTGGAATCTCCTTTCTTAGAAGTTTTTAAGGTCAGGCTTGACAAAGCCCTGGCTGGGATGATTTAATTGGGGATTGGTCCTGCTTTGAGCAGGGGGTTGGACTAGATGACCTCCTGAGGTCCCTTCCAACCCTGATATTCTATGATTCTATGATTACAACAGGTGGCATGGGTGAGCCTGAGCACCAACCTCCTTATAGGGACAGCTTACCCTGTGGTAATGCCCTTAGCCCATAACTGGGTGTGTTCTGCACTCCCTTCTCTGTTTAGGGGCACAACACCCTGAAAGCGGGATTTGATTTGTTTGTGTTGCATGTGAATTCCACCCTGATGAGACGCACCAATCATACCCCTCCACGGTGGCCTTGTATAAGTCACTGAGCATCTCCGTATCCCCTGCCCCTCCAGCCCTGAAGACCCAGGTGCTCCATTAGATGACCTCCTGAGCTCTCTTCCAACCCTAATATTCTATGATTCACCCAACCCTGACCTGGAGGAATTAGCTCTGAGGCTGAGGGGTGAGTTTGATCTCCATGGTCCCTTAAGTCTTTGGCCTCAAGATGGACATGGCCAACAAGGGGGTGTCCTCAAGCTGAGAGAGATGGTGATTTTCAAGAGATGGATGTATACCTGTCCACTGGAATCTGAATTGAGACCCTCCAAACTCATGTCCGATGAGTCACTGAATATCCATCAAATATGGTCAATGTTTAGAACATTCCTGGGCTTACTTTCGTCTAGTGCTCTGGCAGGGAAAGGCTCTGATCCTATTACCACAACTTGGAGCTATCTGGTTGCTCTGAGCATTTGCAAACTTTTTTAGCTTGCCTTTGAACTCCAACCCACGCATAAAGCCTGAGGAGAGTAACAATATATGCCACAGGGACCTGTCATCGCCTGGTCCCCATGCTCCTCCCCAGCACCAACTGTCTCAAGGTGAGGTTTTCAGGTCAGATGTTACTAATCCCTACCGCATGAAAAGCTGGGTGGGTGGCAAAGACATAAAGAGCAGCTGGCTCATGTGGAACCCGGGCAAAACCAAAGGGACGTTGTTGGGAAAGGGGAAATGCTTTGAAGAACCATCAGGGAAGTTAGCTTTCCTTTCCATTGTGCATCAGCGTAGTGGGAAGCCTCTGGCCTCTGCTTGACTCCCCACTTAGAGCTTGGGTAATCAAGTAGCATCAATATCTAAAAGTGCTTTCTTTCTCCTCCCGCTTGCCAGGAAACTTGGTTCCTTCCTGCCAGATGAATAGTTGGCCACTGCGATCCTTGCATGTGTCACCTCCAGACTGCATCATTGTCACTCCCTGAATAGGATGGCAATGCACAGGCCAGTACAGGATGTGGCCGCCCGCTTCTCCAGGACTTAGCTGCTATGAGCACATCAGGTCCATGCTCCAGTCCCTCCACTGGCTCCCTGTCACTTCTGATGCCAGTTTAAGAGCTGGGTCCTAATTTTCATAGCAAAGAATGGACCAAGCCCCTGCTCCATCGAAGACCACATTTTGATCCATGAACCCCTGCAAGAGTGGGCGTCCCTGGGATGATGCACATCCGAGGCCAGGGTGATGCAGGTGAGAGCTGGCAAAAAAAAACCTTCTCACCCAAGCAGATCCAGCCACAGAACCACTCCTGGGGGAGAGCAAGTGAATCCAGAGGTGACACTGAACAACCTTCCTCTTGGGAAAATTTTCCCACCAGAGGAACAATACAACATTGACACCCCTTTTAATCTATAAACCCTAACTCAGACAGCCCTCCTGCCCCTAGATCCCTTCCCAATCCAAAGAGGAAATTAAGAACATAAGAACAGCCATACTGTGTCAGACCAAAGGTCCACCAAGCCCAGTATTCTGTCCTCTGACAGTGGCCAATGGCAAGTGCCCCAGAGGGAATTAACAGACAGGTTATCATCAAGTGATCCATGCCCTGTCACCCAATCCCAGCTTCTGGCAAACAGAGGCTAGGGACACCATCCCTGCCCATCCTGGCTAATAGCCATTGATGGACCTATCCCCCATGAATCTATCCAGCTCCCTTTTGAACCCTGTTATAGTACTGGCCTTCACAACACGCTCTGGCAAGGAGTTCCAGAGGTTGACAGTGCATTGTGTGAAAAAATACTTTCTTGTGTTTATTTTAAACCTGTTACCTATTATATTAATTAATATTAAATTAATAAAATCTACAGCCAAAAACCCTCCTGCAAACAGTGTTTTTAGCCGAAAAAGGGAGCCAGGCCAGAGACTCATGAAATCTACAAGGGATTTCACTATTGCTATTGATTTTATGTAGAAGACCGTCTGACTAGATAGGCAGGCAGGCAGGCCAAGAGCACTTTGCTAGCCTGGCAGCTGAGAGCAGAGCATTTAATTCATACAAAGTGCGTGAGAGCAAAGGGGCAGTTAAGGAAAGAGTCAGCCAGCAGCGAGCAGCGGCCAGAGCCAGCCAGCAGAGATTAGCTGTGAATGTAGTGTACGCAGAACAAGCTGCCTGTGTATATTTACTGGCCCCTCTGTGGTATGCCTATGTTTCAAATGCACCTGCTAACCCCCTCCAGCCCCTTCTCTCTGACTTTGCTCCGGGAAGCCTGGGTCCATTGCACATAGGCCAGTTTATCAAATGTGTTTATAAGGCCCCACACTGGTACTAATGGAAGTTCCCCGGGGGCACAGGTGCAGCCTATATACCCTGTCCCTGGCAACAGTGCTGTGTAAATACGAGCTGGCATGGAGATTTAAATGCCACATTCTTTCCATCCTCTGGGCCGAAGAGTTAATGGACAGGGCACAGAGGAGCCTGCAGCATGGGTCTAACCTCAGCAAGGCGGGTGACACCTCACGCGCATGTCAAGCAGACATCCATCCTGCTTTGGATGCAGCACAGAGTCCAACCTGGGCGCATCCCAGGGGGGACACAGACATAGCCTGGGCTGTTTCTTTCCAGCAGGGAGCTCCCTCATTAGTGACCTAACTCACCTTTCTCCCCGTGGGTGCACGTGGCCCAGGGTAAGTGCATGGGGACTGAGAGCCAGGGTCCTTGGGCTCTGCCCCCCGCTCTGGCAGGCAGTGTGGCCCAGTGAGCAGAGGACTAGGAGAAAACACTCCTGAGTCCTTATGTTTCCACCCTGCAGAAATCCCAATAGGTGCTTGCTGTCTCCCTGAGTGGGGACAGTCAGGTCCCTGGTTTCTCATCCTCCCTATTGGTAGACCCACTGCAGCACCTGTTAGACAAATGGGGCGGCAGGGGGGTAATTTATACATAAGTCACATGCACGGGGGTGGGCGGGCATTGCCCTCCCCCCAAACTGCAACCCTCGGGCAGGTGCAGAATTTGCACACACACACACACACACCCCCCACACACAGGTCCCATTGGCCTGACTGGAACACAGAACTCAGATTACACCTTTGGCCACCCAGTGATAATGAACTGGACATAGCAGATCTGCCATCAGCACAGCAATGGGAACTATGCCACGAGTCATGTTACGTGGAGCAGAAAGCAACGTTCCTTTGGGGAGGGGGGGTTAGCCAATGCGTGAAAATAGCACATGGAGTTGTATGGCCGCTCCCTGTCTGCAGCTGAGGGCTCGTATGTCAAGCCCACCCAGGAAGCAGCGACCAGAGCCCTTCTCCATCCTTTAAAAAGCCAGCTCTCTGTCCCCTGAGCGAGGGATCCACGTTGGCACATCTTTTGTTTTCTGTGGCAGCCCAGCCATGACAACTTTCGTGGTCCAGGCACTGGTTGAGGTGCAGGAGCTCTGGGGTTAATTTCCCAGGTCTCCCTGTGAGACCTCGAATGAGTCCTTTTTTCGGGCATGAACTTGCCAGAGATTAGGGTGCTGGTGCTCGGAGACCATTGCCCAGCGTCCTGACTGATATGGGCTCATTGTTTCCTTTTGCTCTCTGGACTGTCTGTGTCCACCTGGTGTCTACGGGGGCAGGGGTTGTGACTCACTGACTGTGGTTCAGATGCATTGAAATGACCTGCCTACACTGACACAAACCCTTCATGCACAGCAGTTCCACACCTAGCGTGTATAGTGTAATAGGCTTGGCCAGCATAGTGCATTCACTCTGGATTGAGTTAGTGCGGCCGAATGTTCGTATGCACACATCATTCATTTGCCTTGGTTTGGCTGTCCTCCAACAGCTATCCCACACTGCTTTGCGTGTGGCTGTGACCAAACTGTCTGTTCACTGGTGAACCCTCCACTGCTCCAGGTTGACTGGATGTCACATTACTCTTTAGCAATGTAGATTGTCAGCTCTCTGGGGCAGGGACCATCTCTTTGTTCTCCATACAGGGCCTAGCACAATGGGATCCTGATCCATGATTGAGGCACCTCGACACTGCTGCAACATAGATAATAATACATTCATCTGTTCCTCAGTTTCCCCATCTGTACAATGGAAATAGCACTTAACGATCTTGCAGAGTACGTTGTGGGGATAAATGTGTTATGTTTGTGAGGCGCTCAGCTGCTACAACCATTCACACAATGCTAGGCCGGTACACTTAGGTTAGCCACCTCCCCTCTCTGTGTTTCAACCTTCCCATACATACAATGGGGCAAACACTATTTCTCTATCTCCAACAGCTCTGATGAGACTCAGTTAATTAATGCTTCTAAGCCAGGCTGCAAGAGAGGGCAAAGCATTTGGATTATTAAAAAATAAACTTGCAGTGTATGGAGTCCGCATGTGATGCATCTTGACAAACCCTGCAATGCAAAGGTACGTATATAGAGGAAGAATTAATAGCACCCATCAGTTATAATCTCCTTTCCAGAGCCTGCAGGGATTATATGGCAGGAAGGTTGATTTGGAACTTCTGGACTGTTTGAAATAGATCCTCTAAGAAAACAAAACCCTTGTCCTTTTTTCCTTACCCACCTGGTTTCCAGGACTCTGGGGTCACTGCTGGATTGTCCCCTGGCTAGTAGGGCAAAGGTCTTCCAATTCATCCAGTCCTGGGTGTTATGTTCATGCCATAAACACAGAGAGTAAGACCCAAAACAGAAACACTCTTCCAGAAAGGCTCTGATGTGACATTACTTCATGGCTTAGAATCCAGAAATCCAACATACAGCCACCAAAGACAGAGAGAAACAAAGCAAGCTGTGAACTCAGCCCACCTTCCTCCAGGCTGGCTAAGGACTCGGATCGCATGCTTCCCTTCAGAGCCCCCATGCTGGCCTGCAGGACCAGGACACATTAGAATGTAAAGCATCACTTGTAATTTTAGCACCATTTTCAATGCACCGCCTTCAGCAACAGTTCAAGGCTCAGGTGCGCGGCAGCAGTTCCAGTCCCAGGCCCCTTAACACTGAGAAACCCTGATGATTCTTCTCAGCCTTCCAACCCCTGAATCTTGCTGCTTTCTCCCCCATGCACAAGGAGCAGCCTTCGTCTTTCATGCTTCGATGACCTGGGTCATCCATGAAGAACACAAGTAAGGTTTCCCTGAGACAGCAAAGTGCCTCTTGCAGAGTACGGGAAGAGGGATGCAACCTAATACCCCTATGCAGGTCATCTACAGGGGGGCTTGAACCTGGGACCGCTGCATCTTAATCCATTAGCAGCTACTGCCTGAGCTGAAAGCCCCAGTGCTGTGTGGAAATGCTATAGCACAGTGGTTCTCAAACTATTTTACTGGTGACCCCTTTCACACAGCAAGCTTCTGAGTGTGGCCCCCCCTTAAATATATAAACAAGTGTTTTTAATTTATATCACCATTATAAATGCTGGAGGCAAAGCAGGGTTTGGAGTGGAGGCTGACTGCTCACGACCCTCCATGTAATAACCTTGCGACCCCCTGAGGGGTCTTGATCCCCAGTTTGAGAACCCCTGCTGTAGCAGGCTCCTCGGTCTCTAGATGGGCCAGCCACCGCTCTGGAAGGGGACAACACACCGCACTGAGTGGGCATGGCTTTCATGTACTTTCTCTCCTGCATGTTTGTAGGCGTGTTTGGGGCCCTGGGATTTGGTTGGGACTGATGTGTTTCCATGGGGATTTGAACAGCACTGACCTTCCTGAGTCTGCCTGGCCACGTGCTTCAGGAACAAGCTTTCCGTTGTGCAATGGTTTAAAATCTTCTCAGGCACAGGGCTTGTTCCTGTTACTTCCGGGCTGCCCAGAGAAGAGCCCTGGAACTCCTTTGAAAATGGGCCAGCCACCCTGCAGCTACAGGCTCATCGCAACAGCCACCAACTAGCAGTTGAGGACCAAATGAGCCAGGCAGGCATCTCCATCTCCCCCTGCTCTGCTGCCCCCATGCACCCCCTTTCCCACCCTCTCTGCTATGCTGCCCCCACAGACCTCCTAAGGAAGTAAGCTGCTTAGTAGAGGGGTACCAGGGTGAACAGATTTGCAGCATTCGAGCACCCTGTCAAACAGGAGAATCCAATAAATTTCATCCCAGTTGACTCTTGCTGCCTGCTGTCAATGTGGGCCTCTGGCCAAGGTGTCAGGGAATGGTCTGAATTCACACCTGGCACTTTGATTAAATTGCCAATTCATTTGCAAACTGTTTGTCTGATTAACTTCAGCTTTGGTTGGGAAAGTCTCCTTTTCCCATTGACTAGACTTCCGCCCTTCCTCAGCTCCCATGTGGAGAGCTCTGTCCCTCCAAGGAAAAGGGCAAGAAAGCAACATACATATCAAAATAATGAAAGCATCTAGGGCCACCTTCTCCACTGGCTTGCAGGAGTGTGATCCAAGGGCTTCCTAATACCACCAGGCAGAGGGCACAGGGGTGCATAGGATTTTACAGGGATCAGATATATGCATATTAGTTCACCAACAGTGGCATGTAAGATCACTGCCAAGAGCCAGTAGCCTGCTTGTCAGTATAATCATTGTGAAATGTAGGTAAGGATCATATTTAAGCAGATATGTATCTACACTAAAAATTGTCTTCTTCAGGTATTGAAGGTAAATAGGTCACCAGGAGATGATATGCCTCGGACAGGCCACTCTCAGGCAGGAGGTAATAGGTGCATCTCGCCCTGCCTGGTCATATGTGTTCTGTGTATTGTCCGTTTCCATGGAGGCCTGTTTGCAGACTGAGCAAGATTCTGATTAAGAGATGGCAAAATCTACCCGGAAGGTGTATAGGGGAAAAACCAACCATTCAGGGGGCATCCTGTTTATGAATGAGGCCAATGGATTGTTCTGATCTGTCTGGGGGTGTAAAAAGACATGCGGGATCTGTTGCTGAGTCTGGCTGCAAAATGCTGGAAGGAAGGATACTGGCTGAGCATTGCTCTTTTAGACATGAAACTATCCCATTAAGGGAGTCTAGGTTTGAGAATGCGTCCTAGGATTCCATTTTAGATGGAGCCATTTGTCTCCAATCCTCCTCCTCACTATCCCTGGAATCTCTCGACTGTCAAATCCGCATTTCTGTGTTTTCACTGGATGCCCGTCAGAGTGCTGTGTGTCGAGTGGAGCGGGCATGGAGGGGAATGGGGACCCTGGGCTGCACTGCTATTTTGGAAGCCGCAAACTGGCAAATACCATGAGCATCCGGTGTAACAGGGGCTGGCCACTCCAGGGAGACAACCACAGAGCTCCAGATGCCTGTGGCTAGCTGGGAGAGATAGCGGGACCTCCCTCAGCCTAGAGAGGAGAACCTGTGTCTGGTGTAGCTAGAGACCTGACCCATAACAGCCCCAGACAAGGCTCCTCGCGCTAAGGGCAGGTGGTAGCGAGGTGCTGCCCAACGCTCAGGAAGTGTCACAAGGAGGAAGGATGGTCCAGTGGTTAGGGCTCTAGCCTGTGTCCCCAGAGACCCGCCAGAGTCTTTATTGTGCCCCAGACTCACTGGGTGACCGTGGAGCCTTGGTTCCCCAGTAAGGATAACAGCCCTGGCCTGCCTCAATGGGATGCTGTGAAGGTGAATGCATTAGCGACTGTCAGAGGGGGCGGTAAAGAGGCCCGAGCAGCACCTTAGACAGACAGCAGCTGTGCAAGAGTGGGCTTCAAATGCTACTCCAGCAGACTGGGTGTCAGGGACCCAGGTGTCCGGCTGCACCAACTCAAGGGCTCATTGTTCCTTAAGGCCACCAAGCCGTTCCGACCTCACTGCTTGAAATCTTAACTTTAAAACTACAAGTTAAATCAACTAATCTTCAGCCTTGCACACTGGGTCACGCCCAGATGAGTCCAATACATGACATTCTCTCTCCTTCCTTCTCAAGTTGTTTTGCAACCAAGTGGCAAAATCTATTAGCCTGTTTGAACTCTGGGGAGCAGCCTGTGTTCCTTAGCCGCCAGGATTTGAGAACACCTTGTTCAGTAAACTTCAGACCTGGGAGAAAAATTCAACCTTTGCCTCAGACCTAATTGATCAATTTCGATGTTCAACATGTCTTTGCCTGCGGATTTTCATGACAGGGCCAGTAAGAGGCTCATGGCAGAGACTCATTGAGACCCATTTCTGTGGAGTAATTACCAGCACTCCACAATATCACTCACCACAGGCATATAATCCGCACAGCACATTGCACTTTATAAAGGGTCCCAATGTACAGATGGGGAAACTGAGGCACTGAATTGACTTCTGACCTTAACATGCTGTTTTCTATGCCTGCCCCAATGCACTGTGGGGCTCCATGTTTATTGTCTTTTGGTGATCCCAGAACAAAAGTGCTCAGCTGCCAACTAAAATTCTGTCGAATTCAACTTGGGCTCTGGAATTCAAACTGCTCACTTCCCATCTCATACATCATCACTAGGAATAAAAAATCTGCAGGGCAAAGCAGGCCCACAGTGCAGTCCTGTTACTGTCAGCTGGCATGCCCAGGTGTCATTGATTGGATGTCAGTACATAATTCTGCAGACAATAACCAAGCAGAAATAGACTCCATCTTCCTCGCCCTTAGCCAAACTGCACAGCAGTATGGAGCAAAGGCCAATAGTCCTTTTAGTCACTAGATCCAGCAGGTCCGACTCTGATGTACATGGGGGGCAGCTTTGCTGAGTGAGACAACGACATGAGTTTTGACTTCGGGGTTTCATAATGATCGCTGCAAATAATGGGCTTTGGGAGGACACTGCTGGGGACCCAGAAACATCAGGAGCACTTACAGAAGTGGGGGGGAAGAGTTTAAAGGCATAAAAGTCTAGTTCAAACTTTCCCCCAGTGTGATCTTTCAGCAAATCTTTTTCTCTTCTTTTTACCCTTCCCTAATACCAGCTGCTGCTTTAGCCTCTCCGTCATGTAAAGGAATTTGAGATTAACCATGACGAATGTACTGACTTCCTTTTCTCAGGGACTGTTTTATTTTTCCTCTGCCGCATCTGACAAGTTGCATTTTGCCATAAATCCCATCAATTAGGCCTTTAAAACAGCTCTGCAGTCATTTCCTTGATGTATGGGGTTGGAATTAGCTTAATGTCCCTGGCAGTCAATTCCTTGACTAAAAATAGTTGCGAGCTGGCTTTGCTTCCCCTGCCTCTCCCGCCTTTCTCCTGGCATCTCAGATGCACTGTCACTGAGGTCCTCCTTCCCTGGGACTTATGGGCAGGTTGGATGGCTAAGAGTTAACACCCAGACCTAAATGGGATCCACTCTGCTGCAGGCTGTCGTTTGTATGAACAGACAATATGCAGTGCTGGAAAATCCTCATTCCAGGTGGCAATGGCTATAGTGCACTGGCTTTGTGTGGAGGAGTGTGGGGATGACAATCCCCTCCTGTGGGTGAGCCTTGAGGAAGGCTAAACCCTGCTAGTGAGGGTTGTTAAAATAGCCCTGCTTTAGCTCAGGGAAAGAGACCTGTGGCTGGAGGACTGTGGGGTCCAACCCTGGCTTCTGCCTCCAACCTGATGCTGTGTTGATCCAGCGCTTGTGCCTCTCTGCGGGACAGGGATCCCTTATGGTGGGGGAGAAGGGGAAAAAGCAAATCATCGTTCTGCTAGATGATTTTAAAGTTGGGGTGTGGTCACATCTGAGGTTACCATGTGGCCCCTGGAAAGCATCACCCTGCCCTATCATGACACCGATCAGTGCTGAGCTGTTCCAAGGCCAGCAGCAGGAGGAGGAGAGGTGAATGGGATAGAATCATAAGATCATAGAAGAATCATAGAATATCAGGGTTGGAAGAGACCTCAGGAGGTATCTAGTCCAACCCCCTGCTCAAAGCAGGACCTATCCCCAACTAAATCATCCCATCCAGGGCTTTGTCAAGTTGGGCCTTGAAAACCTCTAAGGAAGGAGATTCCACCACCTCCCTAGGTAACGCATTCCAGTGCTTCACCACCTTCTTTGTGAAATAGTGTTTCCTAATATCCAAGCTAGACCTCCCCCACTGCAACTTCAGACCATTGCTCCTTGTTCTGCCGGGCTTGCTTTGGCACTCTGTTAGGCCTGGTAACGAAACCCTTTACAGCTGGGGCCAGGGGAAGGGTCTGGAGTGGCAGGGAAGGGGGAAGCAGCGGGATGCAAGAGGGGCAGGCTGGGCTCAATCATTTCATCGGTGTAAAACATTGGCTAAAGTAGGCTGTGTAGCCCTGCAGTGTCAGGATCAAATAATGGATAAGAGCTTATCAATATTAGCAGCTAACCAAGCTAGGTGTTCCTTTGGCTCTGGTTTTACAGCCTTGTACTTTGAGGCTGATAGTGGTGGGTGTTGTCCCTGTTCCCAGCTTATGGATGGGTCACTTGAATGACACCAAAGTGAAAACAGGGTGCAAAATTAAGCCTGCTTGGGACTATGTTAATGAGAATTAATGTAGGCCAAGTAAGAAGAGGTGCAGTGAGACAAATACATGGCTCAGTCTTGCAGCCCTTACTCAGATACAACTCCCTTTTAGAGCTGGTTGAAATTCTGAATTTCAATCCCAGAGGAAATTCCAATATGTGCTTTATCCCAAATTGGGACCAAAAGGGAAAATCTCAATTATATACAGCGAATATTTTGTTTTGACTTTATCAGAATGATATATTATATTATTTTTTAAAATAATAAAGTCAGAACAAAACGTATCAATAATTTCCTGCAAAAATGCCCCAAAAATGGATCCGTTCCTGTGAAATGTTTCAATTTCATAAAAATCAGCATTTTCTGACAGAAAATGGTTTCCTTTCAAAATGTTTGACCAGCTCTGCTCCCATTATAACCCAAGTTCATGGCTCTGAAGGTAGCCAATACCAAATGCTTTCAAAGACAAAACCAAACGTAATGGGCCTTATTGTATATAACTATCTGAGGCATTTCTTCCTGACCTCAGTTGGGAGTTACTCGTGCCATGAAGCATGAGGATTTCTACCCAATGTAATTTTTATCCTAGTTAGTATAATTCCAGTGTGGAGGCTCTTCTTATTCCTATGAGTCGAACATTTTTAAAAAATCATATCAAACTGCTAGTTCCAATGAAATCCTGCAACAATGAGTTCCAAGGCTTAATGTACATGTGTCAAGGTTCCTTTCCCACTCTGAACTCTAGGGCACAGATGTGGGGACCTGCATGAAACCCCCCCAAGCTTATTTTTACCAGCTTAGGTTAAAACTTCCCCAAGGTACAAACTATTTTACCTTTTGCCCTTGGACTTTATTGCTGCCACCACCAAGCGTATAACAAATAGATAACAGGTCAAAGTGCCCGCTTGGAAATGTCTTTCCCCACAAAATCCTCCCCAAACCCTACACCCCCTTTCCTGGGGAAGGCTTGATAAAAATCCTCACCAATTTGCATTGGTGAACACAGACCCAAACCCTTGGATCTTAAGAACAATGAAAAAGCAATCAGGTTCTTAAAAGAAGAATTTTAATTGAAGAAAAAAAGTAAAAGAATCACCTCTGTAAAATCAGGATGGTAAATACCTTCCAGGGTAATCAGATTCAAAACATAGAGAATCCCTCTAGGCAAAACCTTAAGTTACAAAAAGACACAAAAACAGGAATAAGAAAAGGAGTACTTGTGGCACCTTAGAGACTAACCAATTTATTTGAGCATAAGCTTTCGTGAGCTACAGCTCATTCATCACAGCTTATTTTCTCAGCCATTTAAACAAAACTGAATCTAACGCATAACTAGCTTGATTACTTACTAAGTTCTAAGACTCCATTCCTTTTCTGTTCCCGGCAAAAGCATCACACAGACAGAGAGAGCCTTTGTTTCTCCACCACTCCAGCTTTGAAAGTATCTTGTCTCCCCATTGGTCATTTTGGTCAGATGCCAGCAAGGTTATCCTAGCTTCTTAACCCTTTACAGGTTTTTCCTTTACAGGAAAGGGTTTTTCCTCTGGCCAGGAGAGATTTTAAAGGTGTTTACCCTTCCCTTTATATTTATGACAATATGTTTATATAATCTTGATATGGAAGCTGTTGAAGGTAAAACAGCATTGTACTGTAAAGACTGCTGTCTTGTTACACCACCTGTTGGTGCTCTGGGATGTTATGAGACGTAAGAAACAAAAAATAAACAGCTTGAATTTTTAAGACTTTTAATGATTTTCAACTACTTTCTTGGCTAAATACACCTAATAATATTTGAGGAGTTTAGTTTGTATTATATGTTTTAATGAAACCGCCTAGAGCATGTGCCCTTCAGGAATTGAAAGAATCTGTTCTATTCCTACAGTCCCTTCCATACCAACAATCCCAAAACAGCCTACAAATATAGACAGGAATCACTTCACTTGTCACTGAAATGCAGCCACCACTGGAGTGGAACTCAGCAGGTGTTTTATCAGTGCACAGCAAAACTACCCAAGAGTTTGTTCAGGAAGCAAAGAGGAATTCTGACTCCAAATGCAGGCAGAATTCAGGTGGGTGGATTGTAATTACCCAGGCTGGAATTTGACCAGGACATCAGATATTAAATTTTTCCTTCTTCTTGAGTAAGGTGTCTTGGGATCACTCATGTTTGGTACTCTGCTGGTTTTATGTCACATCCATCACAGAACCTCCTAGCATCAAAGGGCCTTATTGTTCTATTATGACAGCACTAGGCCTGATTCTCCAGTACCTTGCGGGGAAGTCATCCTCTGAAGTCAATGCATGTCATGTGAGAGGAGAATCAGGCTTTGGGTATATCTGTGATCCTCCGCTTCTGTTGCCCCATCAGCTGTCGCTGTTCTGCAAACCCCGCTTTGGACAGGTAGGGAAGACTAAGTCCTGTGGCGCTGGGGAAGGTGGCTGAGGGGAAGACTTGTGAAGGTCTGGAGCCACGTAAGGCCCACCCAGACTCTGGTACGCTGCTGCATAAGTGTCAACTCCATGGGTGCTCTGGGGCTGGAGCACCTGTACCCAGCAGCCACAGCTGTTGGATGGCTCGGGGTGGGTCTTGGGAGAGAGCAGCAAGTGGCAGGCAGGCGGGGGCCTCGGGGAGGGGGCAGTGCAGGGGCTGGAAGAGACGGGCGAGGGCAGGGCCTTGGGGGAAGGGGTGGAGTGGGGGATGGGGTCTTGGGTGGAGTGTGGGGAGGGACAAGTAAAAGTCAGCGCTTATCCACTGATGGGCAGTGGGCTCAGCCACATCCCCGTGGCACCTGCCAGATGTACCCATGTGCTTCCCTTCTGGTGCTGAGCTGGGCTAGAGAGGTGCACAGAGCCCCTACTCCACTCAGACATGCTCTGCCCAGGGGTGGCTTCTTGCACCACTTCTCCCATGGGAGCACCGTTGGGGGAAGGGTTCCCACAGCCTCTCTCCCCCTACAAACACCTCAGCTCGGGACGCAAGACATTGACCCTTAGAAAGCACAAAGCTCAGGGAAAAGGGCTGTGGGGCCCAGCCCCAGGTTCTGCCCCCAGAAGCAGAGATGCAAGAAGAGCAATAGCTTCCCTAGAATGATAAGCCATGTGGAAAGTAACTGGGTTCAGGAGGAACTGCAGTCTGGCGGGTAGCATGAGACAAGAGCAAGGGTGACCAACTGGGGCTGTTCCTTGCTCTACCACAACCTGTGTGACCTTGGGCGAGTCATTTTGCCTCTCTGGGCCTTGATTCTCCAGCTGTACAATGGGGATAATGGAACTGCTCTGACTCACAAGGGGATTGTGAGACTCAGTGTGTTAAAGATTGTGCGGTGCTCAGGTATCATGGAGACGGGTGCCCCAAAAGGGCCTTAGTTTCCTCCTGGCAGTTCTGAGGGTCTAATCCTGGCTCTGCCACTTGTGCTTTGCGTCCCACTTCCCTACCTACAAAATGAAGCTAATCATCAAGATTTAGCCCCTAGGGAGAGGAGCTGTCAGGCTGAAGTCAGCAAAGGGCTTAGGGAGCCAGATAACAGGTGAGGGCCAAGTGTTGCTCTTTGCGTCCCATGTCAATCCGCTGACGCATCAGCCCCCACTGCCATGCTTGGGAAATGATGTCTGGTAGCCCCAACCCTGGGGTTTCTGAGAGGAACAGTTGCCATGGAAACATGACCATGGGTGGGGCTGCCAGATCTGAAAACGTGTTGGCAGGTCATCTTCCCCCCAACTATGCTTGGAAAGGATTGCCAGATGAAGGCAAAAGACGTGAACAGATCAAAGGGCAACTAGGGCCCCAGAATGATGACTTGTTTCTATTTCACAATTGCTCAGGCATCAAGGCCTTTTAGACAGCAAGAACAGTGGGCTACACAAATAAAAACTTAGGATCTAATGGCTCGATCTCGTCTCTAGTCTGAGAGAACTCTCTCTTGCTGCAGCCTTTCGCAAGAAGGTACCACTGGTGCCGCTAAACGTCGCCGTTTTTCCCCCTTCTGTGCAGAAGTAAAAGAATTTTAAATCCTGTTAAATGAACAGCAAATACTGATATTATATGATGTGCCAGGTAAAGTAGGAAAATGGGGAACCTGATGGACTCTAATATTATAATTAAAATGTTCAGGAAAGGGAAGTCAACTCTTTGATACAGCTTTGGGACAAATATTGTAAACGTTAATGACAGGTTTTACCTCAGGGGCAATCTGGATTAGGAAAGAAAGGGGCTGCATCCATAGGGGTCTCTTTTAGTTTAAGTGATAAAGGGAAGACGTTAACACTAATGTTTGCAATCAAGCAGGCTTATGCTGTCAAGTTAGTGAAATACACCTGTGCTGAGAGAGGGAATAAATAAAAGGAACTGAAACCAAATAATGTGGTTTTAAACACTTGACCATAGACGGGAATGTTTGGTTAATAATGCACAGACACAGCTTAGCCAAACATACCAAGGTCCCACCATTGTTGTTAGAACAAGGAGAACAGAAATGGAAGATTTATACAGTTGTTCCAGCTGGATGGAGAACACCAGTTCTTGAAGTGACTTTGCAGGATGGCTAAAACGAGTTTAAAGAGCATCAAAGAATGCGGAGAGAATTTGTATAAATTATATGAACTTTAAACTGGCCCTTTCAGTGCTGATGGAAACACTGCAACGTGAGCAAGCATTACTGCAAACTTGGGCATGGGATGTACCACAAAGGGGCCCACAAAAAGTGACTTGTGGAGGTAAGTTGCTGACTGGAGCAAAGCTGCAGGAGTTCCAGTTACGTTCTAAGATGGTTGTATCAACAGTTCCAGCCTTCCTTGCCTTACACGAAGTGGTGTTGCAAGATCTCAAAAGCTGATGTCTCCTTCCCAGGTTGGATTGGTGAGAGAGGACAGCTATCATTTTGGTTGGACATTTTGAATCTTCGGAAGATGTATGGGTCACCATTCGATTGGTCCATGCCTGCATCTTCAAGAAGAAGAACCAAGTTGGACCACCCAGCAGAAACAGGATAAAACAGCCTACCCCTTCAGCACATCACTTCCCAAAAGCCAAAGACACCTGGAAGAGAGACAACTGAGGTCCTGGGCTAGCCACCTGGGCATCCTAGTGACATCAAATACTCAGATAGACACCTTTTACTGTCTCGTTCTATTTTCCATCAATTCAGGTTGCACACTAACACACTGGGAAAAGATTATAGTCGTGTCTGTTCTTGGTTCCACCCTTGTTTGCAGCGGCAACTCCTGCTGTGAACAATAACTGAGCTGAAACTGATGGCTGAGAAAAGATCTGGTGATAAGCATCACAGAAACTTTCTCTTGGGTGATGACCCAAATCAGTCAATTGACCGCTTTCTGAAACTGAGTACCTTATTAGTAAGGACATGTATATGCTTGTTTATGCATTTTAAAGGTTGTCAGAGAATTACTGTGTCTTTGTGTTGTGACAGGTTCTAGTCAAGATTGTTGTAAAACTGAACCAGTTACTGTTGTTAACTAAGAATGTAGTATGCTGTACATGTGTCTGTTGTGGTTGACGGTCTCACCTTGCCCCGTCACGATCTAGGGGTATAGAGACATAAAATGAGACCAACTGTGCAAGCTTTTTGAACTGCAGTAAGTCTGTAATAAATGTACGAGTTTAGTTTAGATAGTTAGGAGTGTTAGATGCTGAGGCTAATATAAATCATGGGGAAATAGGTAACAAGGGTTGAATACTAGAGCTCCACTGGGAAGGAGACCTTGGTAAACTGGCAGTAACTGACCAAACTGTCCGTGACCTAGCACTGGACTGTTTTTCCTAAAGTGTGTTAGCAACCCCAGAGCTGATAACCAGCTGGCACAAGTGAGGTCCTATTCTAAGGGACTCAGTCAAAAATGTAAACAAAGGCACCTTCCCTCCATAGCGACTGAATATAAGACATATGTTCTACGGTGGTTGTGTAATTTGATTCTGAAAAACCTAAATGGTTATATTGACCAGTTTTCTAGTTGATGTTAGCCAAGTCATGGTACAATACATAAGAATGACCATACTGGGTCAAACCAAAGCTCCATCTAGCCCAGTATCCTGTCTTCCAACAGTGGCCAACACCAGGTGCTTCACATGGAATTAACAGAACAGTTTATCATGGAGAGTGATCCATTTTTGCCTTCTTATATCCTATACTATGAGTTACTGCTGTTAGGGATATTTTACAAAACTCTATAAAACTAAATTCAACTCTTGAGTCCTTTTCTTTAGTTAAGGAAATGAAATTCAAAGAACCCTAAGAATGGTGGTACAAGGAATCAGATAAGCAGTTGCTTAACTAAGGTTTGTTTTATACCCTAGCTTTCTTACAGTACTGACCTCCTCTTTATCTGTCCAGGATATTTTGATCCTCAGGGTTGCTCTTGGTCACAATAACAGAAGCAGTGTTTGAACTGATGGGGATCTGATGTTTGAACTGACGGGAATCTGCCATATGAACTGATGGCAGGGGATGGATAACTCGATGATTGGCTGTTCTGTTCATTCCCTCTGAAGCACCTGGCATTGGCCACTGTCAGAAGACAGGATTCTGGACTAGATGGACCATTGGTCTGACTGAATATGGCCGTTCTTATGTTCTCTTGCTTCTGTGGGATGCTGACTCCTGCCACCATGGCTTCAATAAGAAGCAAATGCCTTGTCTTTGGAATATACCCATAGAACTAAGTGGGAGTAAGACAGGGAGCTGGGGGGCAGTGTGGCCTAGTGGACAGAGCACTCAATTGGGACTCAGAAGCACTGAATTCTGTTCCTTGTTCTGGCCTCCTGGGTGATGTTGGGCAAATCACTTCACTTTTCTGTACCTCAGTTTCACACCTGTAAAATGGGGATAATACTGCTGCCCTCCTTTGTAAAGCGCTTGGTGATCCACTGACAAAAAGCAGTGACTAAAAGCTGCTGCTGCTGGTGGTGGTGGTATTATTACCCCCTTCCTAGCGAATAAAGGCTGAATGTCAGTGCAGGCACTGCTCCCTTTGCTCCAGTTCAGGAGAAGGGACAGTAGTCAGCCGGTGCAGGGAATCAGGGGACGCTGGTCCCCACGTGTAGGGTGATAGGATTGGGGTGAACCTTCAGGCAGGGAGTTTGCCATTAACTCCGTTTTGCTCATGCCACGTGCACTTACCTTGATGTCTTGTGATTGCTTACAGAAAAGGACCTTGCTGTCTAGCTGGTTTTTTTCCTGCTGAGTCATTCCAGGCAGGTATGTTCCCAGTTCATTTCCCTGCGGCTGGCACTCCCCAATCCCCTTCTAGAAGACAGCAATCCTTCTGCAAACCTGCACCATACTCTATCACCATTGCCCTGCCAAAGCCTGCAGGAGCAGTTCTGGAAGCAGTGGTGTGGAGGGTCCTTATTGCAGAATGCTGGGGTGCACTTTACACCAGGAAGGATAACCCCGGGTCCCATTAGCAGAGATTTACCCATAGGAAAAAGGCTACAGTGTAACAGCCCCGAACACTTCAGTAAGGTACAGGGTCTAGGACCATTAGGGAATATTACATCAGTTCAGGTAGCCCGAGTATTATGGCCCCCAGAATTGCAGCAACGTTACTGTATTGCAGTGCTTTGAACAACTGCTTTACCTTATTTTATAAAGGCAACCCCTTCCTCTGCCAGCTTCCCCTGGAAATGACTCCGTCCAGGCACACTAGGCAGCCAGGAATAAAATCCTCTACCAGATCGACAACGAGGAATCTGGTGGCACCGTAAAGTGTAACAGATTTATTTGGGCATAAGCTTTCACGGGTAAAAAACCCACTTCTTCAGATGGATGGAGTGAAAATTACAGATACAGGCATAAATATATATTGGCAAATGAAGAGAAGGGAATTACCTTGCAAGATCTACCAGATCTATTCCTCCTGTCCTGGAAACAAATTGAAAATTGTACCCTGGGTCCAGGAATGCCAGGAAACAAAACAAGAAGCGGCAGCTATTTTGTCCTGACTCTATCCCCTAGTGATCCCAGGGAAAATGACAGTGGGGGCTGTCACCCGTGGGGGCTCTCCCTCCGTGCCAGGGTGAGACAGCACTTCCCAAGCTCCCCTGGAGTGGCAGTGAGAGCAGGGGAGGTTAAGAGCCAAGACTCCTGGATTCTAATCCTGGCTTTGCCACCGACTTGCTGTGTCCCCTTGGGCAACGTCACGTCACCTGTCTGTGCCTCAGTTTCCCCTGCTGTAAAATGGGGATAAATTACACTGATTTCAACGTGGGTTCAAAGTTCTTGGAGTCTGAGTTCACAGGACTTGATCTGAAGCTCTCACGTTTCCGGAGTCAGACAGGGACTGGGGGGGTGGGAGATGGGCCATGTCCCTGGAAAGACACCTGTGAATTCAACCTGGGGTGCCAGATTAGCTCAAAGCTGTCACAGAAGGAGACAGAAGAGCGGGGGCGTGGGGAGAGATAATCGTCCTAGGAGTTGGGCGGCGGGGGGGAAGAGTCCGACAGCGTTGGGCTGCTGGGACTGTCCTAAAATCCCCTGCCCAGCTTCATCTCCTTCAGCAGCGCCGGAGGAGGGGGGGGGAAGGCGCCAGGCCGCAGTACCGTCCCAGAAACACCAGAGGCGGCTGCTGGCACAGGCGTGGATCCCAGTCCCGCTGGCTAGTGGCAGGCGGCAGAGAGCCACCCCCACCCGGGGACAGCTCCACCCCCCACCCCCCAGCCTTTGTCCCGCTCGCTGCAGCGCCCCCCCCCCCCCCCAGCAGCCTGCTGCCCCCCTCCTCCGGCGTGCGCCCTGCGCCCCAGCCTGCCTGGTGCGCTCCAGCCGGGCTCCTCTCCCCGGGGCGCACGGTCCATGCCTTGGAGAGCTGCCCATTGCCATGTCCGGCCGCGCCGTGCGCCCCACAGGCTCCGCGCCTGCAACGCTGCAGGAGTGAGTTAAAAATACCCAGGATCCTGCCTCCTCCCCCGGCTTCAGGCTCCCCCCTGCAGCCGATGCGCCGGGCTCAAGCCTCTGCAGCACCAGCCTCGCTGCTGGCATCCGCCGGCTGAACTCCTGCGGCAGGAGCCGGGACTGGCGAGGGTTTAGGGAGCCGCTGTCTCGGGCGGGCTTCCAGGCAGCCGGCTGCAGAGAATCGGGTCCTCCCCTTTGCTGGGCAGGTTGGAAGTAACTGTTGCAAAGGGCGGGGGAGTGGAAAGGCGAGGGGGAGGGCTGTGGAGGAGGAGGAGAGAAGCTGGTGGGAGGATGGCGAGGAGAGAGCTGTAACCCAGCCCCATCCGAACAGGGGAGCTGGAAGGTGGCAATCCAGGAGCCGGAGCGGAGCAAGATTATAAAAGGAGGACACAGGCTAAAGCAGAGGGACAGCGCCTGCTCCCAGAGACCTTGCTCCCCAGGGTGGGAAACCTTGGCTTCCTCCCAACTCCTTCTCCTTGACAAGAGCATCTGAAAACAGCCCAGCGCCTTGCTCCCAGCCAGCAGAAGGGCTCCCCCTCAAAGCATGCCTGGGACAGCTGGGCCAGATAGGAATTAAAAGCCCCAGGATGGTGCTGTGGACATGTCCTCATATCCTCCTTCAGGTAAGAGCCACTCCAGTTCTCCTGCTGGGTGTGTCAGCCCTGTCCCCTGCCCCAGAGATAAGGTCCCCTTGGGATGTCTTATCCCTTGATTGTGGAGTGAAGGGAAAAGTGAAAATCTGTGCTGGGAACCCTTCCGCTGGGTGACACTGTGGTTGGGGAGAGTGGCTATATTTCTGTTTATAAATAGAAGCACTATGAAAAGAGAAATCGGTGCACATAGCAGATGAACTTCCAGCCTGGAAGCAGAGAGAAGTGGAGGAGCTACATGGAGGTAGTTTCTGCCTGGCTTTCCTTTCACGCAGATTAGAAAACCCAATCTCAGTATTGCTAGCTGGGCACCCGCAAGGAAATGGGCTTAAAGGACACACTCTGGTGTCATAGAGAGTGAGCCGGCAATGAGAGAGTGTCAGCCCATCTTTCCTCCAAGCAAATCCTCTGGCATGATGCTCCACACCTCTTTTGCTTCATTTCCTAGTAAAACCATCTGCTCACCGGTTTCCTTAAAATGCAGGAGAGAAAAGTCCCCCTCTGCCTTGGCTGGGATGAAGCAGGCATGGCAAATACATGTCATGCCCTCCCCACCTGAGTTTTGAAATAAACATTCTTTTCAAAGAAATATACTTTTTTCCAAAAAAAATTGCTCTGAATAAAGCGGTAGCCGCCTTTCATTTTTCAGAGGCGAAGAAAATGCAAAATTCAGCTGCTCGGGAAATGACATTTCTTTTTCTCCCATGAAAATGTTCCAGGTTTCATTGAGAAACCAAAGACTTACAAACTGAACATTCTTCCGTTGCCAAATGGGAAGAGGGGGAATTGTTTTTCGATGAGCATCTGAACGTTTTTCACAAAACCGGACATGTGGGTTGAAAAATGCCAGCTTTTTCTTGACAAAAAATGTATTGACAGAAATGTGTTTGACCAGCTCTATGCAAAACGCTGCATTAATGGCAGTAAAGTCCGCATCCTTCAAATGACAGTCAGCAAATGCAGAGGTTCAAGTTCGATCATCCCTTTTAGCACAGTGGTCGTTTGCATGCTGTGTGTCTGTGTGTTAGGTTATACTGCACCTTGTACAACAAGAACAGTGAGAAGTCTTTAGATACTCATTTTAAGCAGAAAAACTAGGAGTCAAAAGTGCCAACAGTTGCTAATAATTGTTCATAAGTATTAATAGGCTGTTGGAAGCTTCTGTCTTGAATGACCTGAGTTTCTGTTGTTTTAACTGTACAACCGTACTACGGCATGAACAGAGTGTTCTGTAGTGAAATTCCGTGATGGTCTTGCTTATGAAAATAATGGGAAATATTGCCTGTTTCGAGTTAGCATTTAAATGGTCCTCTATACTTTCACTGTCTTTGATCACAAAAATAGCTGAACCTTTCCGCCATCATTCTTTCCAAGCACAACTCACCCTTGGGCAGAGATCAGTTCTGCAGAATTCCATCCCAAATGATTTTAGAAATTATGATCAGTTCACAAAGTGGGTAGAGGGATGAGAACGGAAGTAATTGAGCAGCCTTAGCGACTGTGGGTTCGAGCTGTCCTAGTATATAATGTGTGTGTAAAATAATCAGTAATATACCAGACTCACCATAATAAATGTACATGTCAACGCACCTCATAGGGTCATGGAACTGCAGGGCTGGAAGGGACCTCAAGAAGTCATCAGGTCCAGCCCCTGTGCTGAGGCAGGACCAAGTAAACCTCGCCCATCCCTAGACCATCAGGCACTTTGCTTCCTTCCCCAGACCTGAAGAAGAGCTGTGCGTAGCTCGGAAGCAAGTCCTTTCCACCAACAGAAGTTGGTCCAACCTCTCCCACCTTTTCTCTGTCATATCCTGGGACCAACATGGCTACAACAACACTGCAAACTAGAGCATCCTTGCCAGGTATTTGTCCAAGCAGTTCTTTAAACCCTCCAAAGACGGGATTTCAAAACCTCCCTTGGAAGCCAATTCCAGAGCTTAAATATCCATATAGTTAGAAAGTTTTTCCTAATATCTGACCTAAATCTCCCTCACTAGGGCCCTGGTTTAGATGGTTATCTGAACTAACATACAGTGTACTCACCTCTGATGGATCACACTATGCCCCATAGCTCCCTTCCCACACAAATACTTTCCTCTCAGCACCGCCCATCAGTTCCTCCCAAGTGGGGCCTCTCTGGGGAAAGGCTGGTGGCTTCCTACCATCCTCTGTCTATGTAGAATAGATGAACTGTTCTCCAGTGTCTTCAGGCCTCTGTGTTGCTCAAGCTCTGGGCAGTCTTTGCAGGGCTTGGGAGAACTCAGAGTCCCTCCTACGTGGCAACAGAGTGGAACAGAGATGCTCCGAGTGGCTCAAAAGTCAACCAGGTCCCCTAAGCCAATGAGACAGTATGGCTTCTGCTAACTCTGTTGACCCCCCAAGTGAGTTCAACCAATCAGGGAACCAGAACCAATGTCAAGTGATTTACGTGACCAATCACAACCATGCAACCCAGCCTGAAAGAAATCAACCTAAAAAGAAATACGAGTCAATTAAACTTAAAAAAAAAATAGAAAATTAAACCCCTCCTCCAAGCAGAGTTTTTGCTCCAAAAAGAGAGAACTGCCAGAGATGCCATGAAATCCACTAGGGACTTCGCTATTGGTATCCTTTTTGCGCAGATCCTATGGTGATAGATGGCAGTAAAAAATCCAGAAAGAGATGTGAAAATTTGCTGCAAAAAGTTCACCCTTATCCTACAAGTGATTAAAAAACCCAGAACTGTTCATGTGACATTTTGTCAGGAAATGTTGACATTTCATACAATTACTGCAATTTCCAAATTGTTTTATCAGCCACAAAATTGACATGTTTTGATGGGAAGGGAGGGGGGGAAAGAAACCTTTTGCTGCAAATCTTTTGCCCAGCTCTAATAATAGTAATAATGAAATACAAAACTCAGACACCTCTGCTCAAAAGCCCAAGGGAACTGTGTGTGTGTGTGTGAACTAATCACCTGCATCATTTCATGTCTCCAGCGAACGAGATAATAGTGCAATGAGTACTGAGAGTAGTTGTTCCATTGCTATCAGATGGATGTGCAGAAACACAATCTGAGAAGCCAATGGGAAAATCAGAAACCCTGCGCAGAGTCCCTGCATATGTTACGGAGATCCATTGGAAGGTTTGCGCCCTAAAAGCCTCTCCTGAGCGGCTCGTCTTGAGTGAAGAGATAGGGCAGTTATGCATCACCAGCATTTTTTTCAGCGAGTCTAGGGAAAGATTGAATCTAGCAGACAAAGGAATAATGAGATCCAGTGGTTGGAAGCTGACACGAGGCAAATCCAGACTCAAAGCAAGGCCCAAATTCCTAACAGTGAGCACAATTAACCGTTGAGACACCTTAACTAAGGACAAGGTGGATTCTCCATCATGTGAAGTCGTTACATCAAAGCTGGATGTCCTCCTAAAACGTACGCGTTAGTTCACCTGGAAGTTATGGACCACATGTTGGAATCACTGCGAGTGGTTCTCTGGCCCCTGTGATGCAGAACGTCAGGCTGGGTGATCACAGCTGTCCTTTCTGGCCTTAAAAACCTATGAATTCATGCCCTCCCAGTCCCTGCGGGGTCAGCCTCAGGCACTTTGTACAGAGCACATCCGCTCTGAGCATCTAGCCCACTTTGAGTCTCTCTCTTTGAAACGCTGCAACACTAAAAAGACCTTCGATAAACTGTGACTGAATCCCCCTTGGAAGCTTATTTCTGGGCAGTGAAAGGTTGCCCTGGATTTGGGGCTGGCTCCTTTCCCTTAGAATCAGAATTCTGCCTTCATTTATATACCTACTGATTTTTGGACGAGGGAAAAGCCAGTGACTGTGAAAATAACAGAAATTAAGCTACAAACAGTCTGGGAAGGGGAGCTGCTGTGAGAACCAGAGCAGTTTTCAGTTTATCGATAGGTTCATTGGAGTGACAGCGACTAGAGAGGAGACTGAGGGTATGTCTACACTATGAAATCAGGTCGAATTTATAGAAGTCAGTTTTTTAGAAATCGGTTTTATATATTCAAGTGTGTGTCCCCCCACAGAAAATGCTCTAAATGCATTAAGTGCATTAACTCTGCGGAGTGCTTCCACAGTACTGAGGTTAGCGTCGACTTCCAGAGCATTGCACTGTGGGTAGCTATCCCACAGTTCCCGCAGTCTCCGCTGCCCATTGGAATTCTGGGTTGAGATCCCAATGCCTGATGGGGCTAAAACATTGTCGCGGGTGGTTCTGGGTACATATCGTCAGGCCCCTGTTCCCTCCCTCCGTGAAAGCAAGGGCAGACAATCGTTTCGCGCCCTTTTTCCTGAGTTACCTGTGCAGACGCCATACCACGGCAAGCATGGAGCCCGCTCAGGTAACCATCACAGTATGTCTCCTGGGTGCTGGCAGACACGGTACTGCATTGCTACACAGTAGCAGCAACCCATTGCCTTCTGGCAGCAGACGGTGCAATATGACTGGTAGCTGTCGTCGTCATGTCCGAGGTGCTCCTGGCCGCATCGGCCGGGAGCGCCTGGACAGACATGGGCACAGGGACTAAGTTTGGAGTGACTTGACCAGGTCATTCTCTTTAGTCCTGCAGTCAGTCCTATTGAACTGTCTTATGGTGAGCAGGCAGGCAATACGGATTGCTAGCAGTCATACTGTACCATCTTCTGCCAGGCAGGCAAGAGATGGGGATGGCTAACAGTCGTATTGCACCGTCTTCTGCCGAGCAGCCATGAGATGTGGATGGCTTGCAGTCCTTCTGCACCGTCTGCTGCCAGCCAAAGATGTAAAAGATAGACGGAGTGGATCAAAACAAGAAATAGACCAGATTTGTTTTGTACTCATTTGCTTTCCCCCCCTCCCCTGTCTAAGGGACTCATTCCCCTAGGTCACATTGCAGTCACTCACAGAGAAGGTGCAGCAAGGTAAATCTAGCCATGTATCAATCAGAGGCCAGACTAACCTCATTGTTCCAATAAGAACAATAACTTAGGTGCACCATTTCTTATTGGAACCCTCTGTGAAGTCCTGCCTGAAATACTCCTTGATGTAAAGCCACCCCCTTTGTTGATTTTAGCTCCCTGAAGCCAACCCTGTAAGCCATATCGTCAGTCGCCCCTCCCTCCGTCAGAGCAACAGCAGACAATCGTTCCGTGCCTTTTTTCTGTGCGGACGCCATACCAAGGCAAGCAAGGAGGCCGCTCAGCTCATTTTGACAATTAGGAGCACATTAAACACCACACACATTATCCACCAGTATATGCAGCACCAGAACCTGGCAAAGCGATACCGGGCTAGGAGGTGACGTCAGCGCGATCACGTGAGTGATCAGGACATGGACACAGATTTCTCTCAAAGCATGGGCCCTGCCAATGCATGCATCATGGTGCTAATGGGGCAGGTTCATGCGGTGGAACGCCGATTCTGGGCTCGGGAAACAAGCACAGACTGGTGGGACCGCATAGTGTTGTGGGTCTGGGACGATTCCCAGTGGCTGCGAAACTTTTGCATGCGTAGGGGCACTTTCATAGAACTTTGTGACTTGCTTTCCCCTGCCCTGAAGCGCATGAATACCAAGATGAGAGCAGCCCTCACAGTTCACAAGAGAGTGGCAATAGCCCTGTGGAAGCTTGCAACACCAGACAGCTACCGGGCAGTTGGGAATCAATTTGGAGGGGGCAAATCTACTGTGGGGGCTGCTGTGATGCAAGTAGCCCATGCAATCAAAGATCTGCTGATATCAAGGGTAGTGACCCTGGGAAATGTGCAGGTCATAGTGGATAGCTTTGCTGCAATGGGATTCCCTAACTGTGGTGGGGCCATAGACGGAACCCATATCCCTATCTTGGCACCGGAGCACCAAGCCGGCGAGTACATAAACCGCAAGGGGTATTTTTCAATAGTGCTGCAAGCTCTGGTGGATCACAAGGGACGTTTCACCAACATCAGTGTGGGATGGCCGGGAACGGTACATGACGATCACATCTTCAGGAACTCTGGTCTGTTTCAAAAGCTGCAGGAAGGGACTTTATTCCCAGACCAGAAAATAACTGTTGGGGATGTTGAAATGCCTATATGTATCCTTGGGGACCCAGCCTGCCCCTTAATGACATGACTCATGAAGCCGTACACAGGCAGCCTGGACAGTGGTCAGGAGCTGTTCAACTACAGGCTGAGCAAGTGCAGAATGGTGGTAGAATGTGCATTTGGACGTTTAAAGGCACGCTGGCGCAGTTTACTGACTCGCTTAGACCTCAGCGAAACCAATATTCCCACTGTTATTACTGCTTGCTGTGTGCTCCACAATATCTGTGAGAGTAAGGGGGAGACGTTTATGGCAGGGTGGGAGGTTAAGGCAAATCGCCTGGCTGCTGGTTACGCGCAGCCAGACACCAGGGTGGTTAGAAGAGCACAGGAGGGCGCGGTACACATCAGAGAAGCTTTGAAAACCAGTTTCATGACTGGCCAGGCTACGGTGTGAAAGTTCTCTTTGTTTCTCCTTGATGAAACCCCCCACCCCTTGGTTCACTCTACTTCCCTGCAAGCTAACCACCCTCCCCTCCTCCCTTTAATCATTGCTTGCAGAGGCAATAAAGTCATTGTTGCTTCACATTCATGCATTCTTTATTCATTCATCACACAAATAGGGGGATGACTACCAAGGTAGCCCAGGAGGGGTGGTGGAGGAGGAAAGGAAAATGCCACACAGCACTTTAAAAGTTTACAACTTTAAAATTTATTGAATGCCAGCCTTCTTTTTTTTGGGCAATCCTCTGTGGCGGAGTGGCTGGTTGGCCGGTGGCCCCCCCACCGCATTCTTGGGCATCTGGGTGTGGAGGCTATGGAACTTGGGGAGGAGGGCGGTTGGTTACAGAGGGGCAGCAGTGGCAGTCTGTGCTCTAGCTGCCTTTGCTGCAGCTCAAACATACACTGGAGCATACTGGTTTGGTTCTCCAGCAGCCTCAGCATTGAATCCTGCCTCCTCTCATCACGCTGCCGCCACATTTGAGCTTCAGCCCTGTCTTCAGCCCTCCACTTACTCTCTTCAGCGCGCCACCTCTCCTCCCGGTCATTTTGTGCTTTCCTGCACTCTGACAGTATTTGCCTCCACGCATTCATCTGTGCTCTGTCAGTGTGGGAGGACAGCATGAGCTCGGAGAACATTTCATCACGAGTGCATTTTTTTTTCTTTCTAATCTTCACTAGCCTCTGGGAAGGAGAAGATCCTGTGATCATTGAAACACATGCAGCTGGTGGAGAAAAAAAAAGGGACAGCAGTATTTAAAAAGACACATTTTATAAAACAGTGGCTACACTCTTTCAGGGTAAACCTTGCTGTTAACATTACATACATAGCACATGTGCTTTCGTTACAAGGTCGCATTTTGCCACCCCCTACCACGTGGCTACCCCCTCAACCCTCCCCCCTCCCCGTGGCTAACAGCGGGGAACATTTCTGTTCAGCCACAGGTAAGCAGCCCAGCAGGAACGCGCTCCTCTGAGTGTCCCCTGAAGAAAAGCTCCCTATTTCAACCAGGTGACCATGAATGATATCTCACTCTGCTGAGGATAACACAGAGAGATAAAGAACGGATGTTGTTTGAACGCCAGCAAACATACACTGCAATGCTTTGTTGTACAATGATTCCCGAGTACGTGTTACTGGCCTGGAGTGGTAAAGTGTCCTATCATGGAGGACGCAATAAGGCTGCCCTCCCCAGAAACCTTTTGCAAAGGCTTTGGGAGTACATCCAGGAGAGCCGCGAATGCCAGGGCAAAGTAATCCTTTCACATGCTTGCTTTTAAACCATGTATAGTATTTTAAAAGGTACACTCACCGGAGGTCCCTTCTCCGCCTGCCGGGTCCAGGAAGCAGCCTTGGGTGGGTTCGGGGGGTACTGGCTCCAGGTCCAGGGTGAGAAACAGTTTCTGGCTGTCGGGAAAACCGGTTTCTCCGCTTGCTTGCTGTGAGCTATCTACAACCTCATCATCATCATCATCTTCTTCGTCCCCAAAACCTGCTTCCGTGTTGCCTCCATCTCCATTGAAGGAGTCAAACAGCACGGCTGGGGTAGTGGTGGCTGAACCCCCTAAAATGGCTTGCAGCTCATCATAGAAGCTGCATGTTTGGGGCTCTGACCCGGAGGGGCCATTCGCCTCTCTGGTTTTCTGATAGGCTTGCCTCAGCTCCTTAAGTTTCACGCAGCACTGCTTCGGGTCCCTGTTATGGCCTCTGGGAGATTTTGTCCTTCATGCCCTGGGAGATTTTGACAAAGGTTTTGGCATTTTGAAAACTGGAACGGAGTTCTGATAGCACGGATTCCTCTCCCCATACAGCGATCAGATCCCGTACCTCCCGTTCAGTCCATGCTGGAGCTCTTTTGCGATTCTGGGACTCCATCATGGTCACCTCTGCTGATGAGCTCTGCATAGTCACCTGCAGCTTGCCATGCTGGCCAAACAGGAAATGAGATTTAAAAGTTTGCGGTTCTTTTCCTGTCTACCTGGCCAGTGCATCTGAGTTGAGAGCGCTGTCCAGAGCAGTCACAATGGAGCAAGCTGGGATAACTCCCGGAGGCCAATACCGTCAAATTGTGTCCACAGTACCCCAAATTCGACCCGGCAAGGCCGATTTAAGCGCTAATCCACTTGTCAGGGGTGGAGTAAGGAAATCAATTTTAAGAGCCCTTTAAGTCGAAATAAAGGGCTTCATCGTGTGGATGGGTGCAGGTTTACATCGATTTAACACTGCTAAATTCGACCTAAAGTCCTAGTGTAGACCAGGGCTGAGTGATGAAGAAATTCACTCAGAAGGACCATTTTCCTTATGCTGAAATATTAGATGCCTCCCTAGACAGTGATATTCTGAGGAACTCACCTGAAAAGTAGCTGAAACACATAAAGTTGCAGCACTATTCATTTTTGGCTTGTGTCTTTTTCCTAGTCACTCTCCCTAAATCTGGGCTCTCCATGATGTCCCCCTCTCTCTCTCATGAGCACAGACAGAGAACAGCTCCCTTGGTACAGTGCCTACTCCTAGGAGGCAGGTCTGTCTTTCTTTTTCACCGACAGTCCTTCCCCAGTCTGCTTGCCGCTCCTAGCTAATGCTTTGGGTGAAATCTTGGCTTCGTTGAAGTCAATGGTAAAACTCCCATTGACTTCAATGAGGCAAGAAGTTCATCGATTCTCTGGCAGAAGGGACCAATGTGATCATCTCATCTGCGCTCCTGCAAAACACCTGCCAGAGAAACTCACCCGGATATTCTGGCACAGCTTCTCCCTTTACAATGTAGAGCTCAAAGTGCTAAATTAAGGAGGAGTATCTTTATCCATTTCTATGGATGGGTAAACAGAGGTGCCCTCAACCACGGAGTGAGACGGTAGCAGAATTCAGGTCTTGTCCCAGGCAAGAACCACAGTGGTCCCAGTTGCAAACTCTCAGCTAACTAATCATATTTGCACATCCTGTGCCTGTTCGGTGACTAAAGCTGCAGGGTTGAGCTGAAAAGTTCACCTTGAGGAGCTTTGTTACGAACAGAGCTGTTCAGAAAATGGAATTCCCATCCCATGGGAGCCCTGGATTTCAACATTCGTTTTTGTCCTGAAATGGGACCAAACAATGTTGACATTGTGTTGCCGTGCAAAAAGCCCGGAACAATTCCAGATCTGCAAAGTCTGAGCGTATAATTTTTGACATCATCACTCGAAACAAAACATTTCACTTCCAAAGTATCGGTGGTTTGGCCATTTTCCAAACAGCAACATTTCAAAACATCAATATGAAATGAAATGTTTCCATTTCGAATTTCCCCATGGGAGAAAATTTGTTGAAATTGACATTTGCCCACGAAAAGGGTGGTTTGCCACGCTATGTTGGGAGAATGCTTTGGTCAAAAAAACGTTGCCTGGCTCTAGCCAAGAAAGACATTCATAGCACAAGAAACTTACAGAATACTGTCCCCAGGTCTGTATTACTATAATCAGCTGTGTTGCTTTTTATTGGTTGTATCATAGAGCCTAGGAGTTCTAGTCAGGCTCCCATTATGCTAGGTGCAGTACAAACAGAACAAAAGGACAGCCAGTGCCCCCAAAGAATTTTTACAATCTAAAGAGACAAGACTGACCCCGGGTGGGGGAGGGAAGAGATAAAACACAAGCAGAGTGAACAATGTGTAACACTGTATAATCTGTAACAGGGCAGCCTGCCCCTTTAGGCACCAGGAGGCCTGGGACTGGTCAGCCTTGTTCATTTAGCCCAGCCCTGATATGCATGTCCTGGGTGGTGCATTGCAGAGGAAAGTCCAGCCACTGAAGGCTGGCTGGGGAGGAGAATAAGGACTGGGGAGACTATTCTGATGTGAGACAAGAATCTGGACCCAGGCTTAGAACCGGCTGAGGCCTGCCAGGGGACACTGGGATGAGGGTGCCCCTGACCAGGATGGTTGGGATGACTGGAGCCCAGGGCTCCAGCTTCAGACGGTGAGATGGACTATTGCTGCTGGGAACCCTCCTGTAAAGGAAGAGGGCTGAAGGCTGAGCCCTGTGGGGCTGAAGACTCTTTTATTTTGTTGTTGTTGGGGACTTGGAGTAAAGGATTCTGCTCTCCTGTAAGGGGTTGAATGCTTGCAATTGGCTTGGCTGGAGGGATAAGTCACCTCTATGGTAGGAAGAGGGTGAAGAACGGTGAGGGGAAACTGAGGCAGAAGGTGATGCAGCACTGGGTCTCACCATGAGGGGGTGCTATGGAACAGTTCTTAAAACCCCACCACTCCTGCAGGAAGTTCCAGTGTTTTTACAGGAACTCGCTGTTATTCAATGGAATTTGCCCGTCAGGTTGGCTGGGATATTAAGGATCTAGGAGCTTTTCTTGGCATCAGGCTGTTTAGACATCACCTCCACTGTGTCCAGTTTTGGGCCCCACACTACAAGAAGGATGTGGCTAAATTGGAGAGAGTCCAGCGAAGGGCAACAAAAATTATTAGGGGTCTGGAACACATGAGTTATGAGGAGAGGCTGAGGGAGCTGGGATTGTTTAGCTGCAGAAGAGAAGAATGAGGGGGGATTTGATAGCTGCTTTCAACTACCTGAAAGGGGGTTCCAAAGAGGATGGCTCTAGACTGTTCTCAATGGTAGCAGATGACAGAATGAGGAGTAATGGTCTCAAGTTGCAGTGGGGGAGGTTTAGATTGGATATTAGGAAAAACTTTTTCACTAAGAGGGTGGTGAAACACTGGAATGCGTTACCTAGGGAGGTGGTAGAATCTCCTTCCTTAGAGGTTTTTAAGGTCAGGCTTGACAAAGCCCTGGCTGGGATGATTTAACTGGGAATTGGTCCTGCTTCGAGCAGGGGGTTGGACTAGATGACCTTCTGGGGTCCCTTCCAACCCTGATATTCTATGATTCTATGATTCTATGATTCCACGCTTCCCTGTTGAATTTGCTGCTTGTCCAGGGGGTGCCTCTCCCGAGCACCAGGGTTCCCCAGATTTCGTCACTCTCTGATATTCAGACATTACAGATCCACAGATGAGATGCTTTTTGCACTGCCAAACAGTACTTTTTTCTTTCCCTTCCAGTCCTCTGAAGTGAGCTCCTAAGAGCCCAGAACAGAAGAGTTTGACCCCTTGGAAGTGTCTGGGGCAAGTTCAGCTCCCCCATACCTGAGATCAGGTGCAAATTCATCCAGAAGAGGGCAGAAGCATCAAAGTAGCAAAACTTGCACCAATTTGCTATTCGATGGGTCTGATCCTGATCATAGTTACTGGTACAAATGAGGCGTAACTGTACAATCAGTGTATGGGACAGGAGAACCAGGGTCCAATGGGTGTGCAGAATGGGTGTAACTTACCCCTGATCCTGCGCCATTGAAGTCAAGGACCTTTGCCATAAACTTGGTGGGAACAGAATCAGGACCATGCCCCCACAGAGTTAGGCTCTGTGGGCCAGATCCTCAGCAGGTGAAAATCAGCGCTGTTGCAATTGATGCTGCTTTGTCAATTGCATTCACTGAGGAGCTGGCCCCGGCTGTCTGGTTCTGATCTCATGTTGGTGTCAAACTCGAGTGACTCCACTGAAGTTACATTCATGTAAATCTAGAGCAAGTGAGAGCGGCATGTGGACCAGAGAGATGGGACTTGGTTCTCCCCTCTTGGGTTCCCTTTGGAACCTGTGGGTGGGACACACCCCTGCCGGCATGACCCAGGTGATCTGATGTTTTGCCCTCCCTTTGCATAGGTGTAAATGAAAAGAGTGGGGAGCCAGGGGGACGCAAATATCTGCACCCATGGGAGCAGGGGAGCTGAATGTGACCAGGCAACTCAATTGTGGGCATAGGAGTCACCTCTTTTACAAGGAGGAGCCCACAGAGGGAGATGCACCATGGCGTGCATAGGAAAAGGCGGGGCAGTTGAACCCCAGTGCCTTGGAGAGCTCAATGGGGCTTCACAGCAAGGACTGCAGACCTAGGTAGGGGCCAGGAGAGAGATCATAAACCAGTCACCACTATTCTAGTCTAGTCTAGTCTAATCTACCTACTGTCCTTCGTCTAGAGAGCTCCATACTATTCAGGGCCAGAGGTATCAGTGAAGTCAGATGGCAAGAAGCTCTCATCTAGAGTACACACCTGGGATGAGGGGGAGGGGCAGATACAACTAATGAGATTAATGATGTGCATAAAATGTTCACCCGGCTTCTTTCTGCCCCACCCACCGAGCGCCCCAGAGGCCAGGGCTAGCCTCATGGAGACCCACAGGCTTTCAGGCCCAGGTTCTCAAAGATATCAGTGGAAGTTAGGAGCTGTGCCCAGCCTTCCACCTCCCCCTACCAGCCTCGCTCGGTATGGGTTATTGCATAGTCTCAGGCTTTGTCTATACTACGAAATTAGGTCAAATTTATAGAAGTCGGTTTTGTAGAAAGCGTTTTTATACAGTCAATTGTGTGTGTCCCCACACAAATGCTCTAAGTGCATGTAGTCAGCGGAGTGTGTCCACAGTACCGAGGCAACCGTCGACTTCCAGAGCGTTGCATTGTGGGTAGCTATCCCACAGTTCCCGCAGTCTCTGCCGCCCATTGGAATTCTGGATAGAAATCCCAGTGCCTGATGGGGCTAAAACATTGTCGCGGGTGGTTCTGGGTACATATTGTCAGGCCTCCTTTCCTTCCTTCCTTCCGTGAAAGCAAGGGCAGACAATCGTTCTGCGCCTTTTTTCTTGAGTTACCTGTGCAGACGCCATACCACGGCAAGCATGGAGCCTGCTCAGCTCACCGTCACCGTACGTCTCCTGGGTGCTGGCAGACATGGTACTGCATTGCTACACAGCAGCAAATTGCCTTTTGGCAGCAGACAGTGCAGTATGACTGGTAGCCAGTCCTGGGTGCTCTTTTAACTGACCTCAATGAGGTCAGGGGCGCCCTGGCAAACATGGCAGTGACTCAGCCAGGTCATTTCCCTTTTAAGTTTCATCTCATGGCGATTGAGTCCTACCGGCAGTGCACTGTCTTTTAATCAGCAGCCAGCAGAAGATGATGGCCAGCCGTCATACGGCACCATCTTCTGCCGAGCACAGGAGGTGACGATGGCTAGCGGTCGTGCTGCACAGTCTGCTGCCAGCAAGATGTATAAAGATAGATGAAGTGGCTCAAAACAAGAAATAGACCAGATTTGTGTTGTATTCATTTTCTCCTCCCTCCCTCCGTGAAATCAACGGCCTGCTAAACCCAGTTTTGAGTTCTCTTCGTGAGGTTTTGAGTTCTATCCTTGAGGGGGCCATTCTGTTTCTCGCAAAGCCACCCCCTTTGTTGATTTTAATTCCCTTTAAGCCAACCCTGAAAGCCATGTTGTCAGTCACCCCTCCCTCCGCCAGAGCAACGGCCGACAATCGTTTCGCGCCCTTTTCCCTGGATTGCCCGAGCAGGAGCGGATGCCGTAGCACAGCAAGCATGGAGCCCGTTCAGCTCACCCCAGCAGTTATGACCATTGTAAACACTTCGCGCATTATTGTGCAGTGTATGCAGAACCAGCACCTGAAAAACCAGGCGAGGAGGTGACGGCAGCGCGGTGATGAGGACATGGACACACTTTTCTCTAAAACCGCATTCCCCTGCAATTTGGAGATCATGGTGTTAATGGGGCAGGTTCATGCTGTGGAACGCCGATTCTGGGCCTGGGAAACAAGCACAGAATGATGGGACCGCATAGTGTTGCACGATTCCCAGTGGCTCCGAAACTTTCGCATGTGTAAGGTCACGTTCATGGAACTTTGTGACTTGCTTTCCCCTGCCCTGAAGCGCAAGAATACCAAGATGAGAGCAGCCCTCACAGTTCACAAGAGAGTGGCAATAGCCCTGTGGAAGCTTGCAACGCCAGACAGCTACCGGTCAGTCGGGAATCAATTTGGAGTGGGCAAATCTACTGTGGGGGCTGCTGTGATGCAAGTAGCCAACGCAATCATTGAGCTGCTGCTATCAAAGGTAGTGACTCTGGGAAATGTGCAGGTCATAGTGGATGGCTTTGCTGCAATGGGATTCCCTAACTGTGGAGGGGCCATAGACGGAACCCATATCCCCATCTTGGGACCAGACCACCAGGGCAGCCATTACATAAACCGCAAGGGGTACTTTTCAATGGTGCTGCAAGCACTGGTGGATCACAAGGAACGTTTCACCGACATCAACGTGGGAGGGCCGCGAAAGGTTCATGATGCTCGCGTCTTCAGGATCTCTGGTAAATGTAAGGGGGAGACGTTTATGGCAGGATGGGTGGTTGATGCAAATCGCCTGGCTGCTGAATACGCGCAGCCAGACACCAGGGCAGTTAGAAGAGCACAGCAGGAAGCGGTGCGCATCAGAGAAGCTTTGAAAACCAGTTTCATGACTGGCGAGGGTACTGTGTGACACTTCTGTTTGTTTCTCTTGATGAAAACCTGCCCCCTTGGTTGATTCTAATTCCCTGTAAGCCACCCGCCCTCCCGCCTTTGATCACAGCTTGCTTGCAAAGGAAATAAAGTCACAATTATTTAAAAAACATGTATTCTCTATTAATTGATTATAAAAATAGGGAGGCCAGGTAGCCCAGGTGGGGTGTGGGAGGAGGGTAGGAGGGAAGGAAAATGCCACTTTAAAACTTGTTGAATGCCAGCCTTCTATTGCTTGGGCTGTCCACTGGGGTGGAGTGGTTGGGTGCCCAGAGCCTCCCACTGCGCGTTCTTGGGCGTCTGGGTGAGGAGGCTATGGAATCTGGGGAGGAGGGAGGGCAGTTAAACAGGGGCTGCAGCGGCAGTCTGTGATCCTGCTGCCATTCATGAACCTCCACCAGACCCCGGAGCATGTCCGTTTGATCCCGCAGTAGCTCCAGCATTTCCTCATGCCTCCTCTGATCTTCCTGACTCCACCTCTTCTCACATTCATCGGCCACCATCCTGTACTCTGCTATTGTGTCCCTCCACACAGCTCTGTCAATGCCGGACGACTGCATGAGCTCAGAGACCATTTCATCGCGGGTGCGTTTTTTTCGCCACCTTATCTGAGATAGCCTTTGGGACGGAGGAGGGAGGCTTGAAACATTTGCAGCTGCTGGAGGAAAAAAAAGGGAGTGAAGTATTTTAAAAGATACATTTTACAGAACAATGGCTATACTCTTTCACGGTGAACAACACTATTCACATTACATAGCACATGTGATTTTGGTACAAGGTCGCATTTTGCATCTTATATTGAGTGCCTGCGGCTTTGGTGTTAGAGATCACACATGCAGGGCCGGGCAACAGAATTTGGCTTGCAGGCAGCCATGGTAAGCCATAGTCTTTTGGCTTCTGCAACCTTCATAACAGCAGTGCCCTCCTCTCCCATACCAAGCAAAGCCCATTGAGTTGGCCATTTAGTGCTGCAGTTTTCCTGTTAACGTGCAGCAGCAGAAACCAAACTAACCCCCTCCCCCCATCCAATTATCTGGGATGATTGCTTTACCCCTCTCCCCACCGCATGGCTGGCATCAGGGAAGATCCCTACTAGCCAAATGCAAACAGCTCAGCGCCAATGGCCCCCCCCTCCCACCGCGTAACTAACTGCGGGGAGGATTTCTTTTCAGCCACAGGCAAACAGCCCAGTAGGAACGGGCACCTCTGAATGTCCCCTTAATCAAATTTCCCTATTTCAACCAGGTTACCTTGAATGATATCACTCTCCTGAGGATAACACAGAGAGATAAAGAACGGATGTTGCTTGAATGCCAGCAAACACCGGGACCATATGCTGCCAGGCTTTGTCATGCAATGATATCAGATTACTTGCTACTAGCATGGCATGGTAAAGTGTCCTACCATGGAGGACGGAATAAGGCTGCTCTCCCCAGAAACCTTCTACAAAGGCTTTTAGAGTACCTCCAGGAAAGCTTCATGGAGATGTCTCTGGAGGATTTCCGCTCCATCCCCAGACACGTTAATAGACTTTTCCAGTAGCAGTACTGGCCACGAATGCATCCCAAGTCCTCAGGGCTACTTAACCATTAAAAAACGCTTGCTTTTATAACATGTATTATATTTAAAAAGGTACACTCACCAGAGGTCCCTTCTCTGACGTCGTTGGGTTGGGAGGGTATTTCAGTCAGGGTGAGAAAAAGATCCTGGCTATCGGGAAGACCAGTGTGCTGTCTGCTCTCCCCAAGCTCGTCCTCCTCCTCCTCATGTTCCCCATCTGCAAAATCCTCAGCCATGGCAGAGAGTACCCCATCATCGGAGTCCACGGACAGGGGTGGGGTAATGGTGGTGGCCCCCCATAGAATTGCATGCAGCTCAGCGTAGAAGCGGCATGTCTGGGGCTCTGTCCCGGAGCGTTCGTTTGATTCTTTGGTTTTCTGGTACGCTTGTCTGAGCCCCTTAAGTTTCACGCGGCACTGTGTAGCCTCTGTCCCTCATGGCCTCAGAGATTTTTTGAAATGTTTTGGCATTTCGTCTTTCGGAACATAGTTCTGATAGCATGGATTCCTCTCCCCATACAGCGATCAGATCCAGTACCTCCCGTTGGGTCCATGCTGGAGCTCTTTTGCGATTCTGGGACTACATGGTCACCTGTGCTGATGAGCTCGCCTGGCCAAACAGGAAATGAGATTCAAAAGTTCCCAGGGTTTTTCCTGTACACCTGGCCAGTGCATTCGAGTTCAGAGTGCTGTCCAGAGTGGTCACAATGGTGCACTGTGGGATAGCTCCTGGAGGCCAATACCTTTGAATTGTGTCCACACTAACCCTAATTCGAAACAGTGATGTCGATTTCAGCGCTAATCCCCTCGTTGGGGAGGAGTATAGAAATTGGTTTTAAGAGCCCTTTATGTCGAAAAAATGGCTTCGTTGTGTGGACGGGTGCAGGGTTAATTCAGATTTAACGCTGCTAAATCCGACATAAACTCGTAGTGTAAACCAGGCCTTAGCACATCAAGGGCCATGCATTAAGCTACAGGTTTAACCAGAAACACAGGACTGGATCTATGCACTGATCTGGACCTCACGACCCTATTAGCCAGACCCCTGGCAGCCATTAACCCTACGTATGGTCTGGTTTGGAAAGGCACAGCTAACACCATGCCGTAACCATAGGACTGTGGCTAAGGCTGCTGGAGTTTGTGGGCCCAGCTTAGATACAGCTGATTTAAAAATGGGTAAAATATTGCTGAAATGGCAGTGCGTGAGATCAAACTGCATGGGGTGATGTCAGGTTGGAGGGAGGGAGGGGGACGGGAAATCACTGAACAAGCTTGAGCCCTGGTGTGTGCAAAAATAATTGATAAGGACCGGAAACGTTTACTGTCCTGTTTTATTTAGGGGCACTGTATCTTGGGAACCCCTTGGCCAAATGGCCTCAAATTTGTGTCACTAAAACTACCCTGGCCCCTGATGAAGCATGGAAACTTTGGGGACAAGCTGAGCATGCATGTGGACTTTAGGGCACTTAGTGGGTAAACAGCAAACTCCTGAGCAGGAGTGGAGCCACTGCCCCACTCTGCTCACTTAACCCTATATATATCACTCCTGGGCACTCCTTCCTCCCTTGAATATGCCAGGGAATGACCGACTGAAATGTAATACAGCAGCAGCCCCGGCAGGCCTTTCGCTCTGCTTGTTCTCAGGGGCTCTCTCAGCCAGGGCCCCTGCTGACTTGCAAAGCCCAGGGCAGCTGTTGTGCATCTGGGGCCATGAAAGGAAGTCTCCCGGCCTTCAGCTTGGCAGCCCCACCTAGGCAGCTGGGAGTCACCCTGGCATGCACCGCCGGTCAGGTCCGTCTGCCTTCGATTGGCTGGTGAAAATCCTTGCTGTGCAAAGGCAGCGCGGCAGATCCCTGGGATCTAGATGGAACTGAGAGCAAGTGAGATGGTGCTGTTGTGTCTGTGTCACTCCTCCCCCCCCGATTTTGGTCTGTTATCGTCTGAGGGGTTTGCAACAGGCTCCTTAAATGGCGCTGTACCTGCCAGGCTAAAGTCTGAGTCCTCTCCCGTAGCATTGCAGCTCACTGGGTCAAGAGGCAGGACATGGACTGTAGCGAAGCAAAGCCCTTGGGCCTCAGCCTCACTTTATGGCATCACTGACTTGGTTAACTTTTCACACGGCTGTTGCAAAGGGATAAGTGAAGACACCAGGCATGAGGGAGTGGGAATCCACCCTGCTAGCAAGGAATGAGGGATGCCCTGCAATCAGGAATTGCAGAGGTGTGTGATCCTAGACAGTGCAAGGGGGAAGGGGAGTTAACCAAGGAGGTTCGATCGCAGGGTAGGAAATGACTTTGATTCTCCAGCCAGGTACAGTCTCTGGTTTAGGGCTGGGTTTTGATTGGTTTGATTCATTCCACAGGCTGCATTAGCCTGGCTGGGAGCTAGAAAGCACCCCTGAGTCTGTCCATGTCCAGCCAGCCTCAATACAGGATCCCTTTGATGGTTATTACTGCAAAGCCAGACGCTACAAGCTGTTTGTGAACCATTCACTGCAAGTGTTTGCCCTTCACTCTAAGCTGTGTGGCCCATCCCTTGATAATAACTGCCAGCTGTTCTATAGCAGTTTTCATGAGTAGATTTCAAATGGGGAAACTGAGGCACAGGAATGGGTGGTGCCTCGCTCCAGGTCACCTACCAAACCAGTGTCAGGGCTGGGAATGGAACCCCAGTCTCCCAATGCCCGAGGAAGATGCATCATTTCTTTCTCTGTTTTGATGAACAATCCTTTATGGGTGACTTCTGCTTCCCCCTAAAAACAAATTGTGTTGACTCCCGAATGCTACATCATGATTAAAAGTGCCTAGGCCATCGTTGGCTGGGCACCTGCACGCGAGAAGTGAGCTGATATTGGGGAGGCATGGTCAGAGCCATGTCTGACAGCGAAGGGACCAAACTCTTTGCAGAGAACTTCCCACTCGCCCTTCCAGCAGTGAAAAGACCTCTCTTGGAGTATTGCATCCAGTTTTGGTCCCCTCACTACAGAAAGATGTGGACAAATTACAGAAAGTCCAGCGAAGGGAACAAAAATTATCAGGGGCTGGGGCACATGACTTATGAGGAGAGGCTGAGGGAACTGGAGTTATTTAGTCTGCAGAAGAGAAGAGAGAGGGGGGATTTGATAGCAGCCTTCAACTACCTGAAGGGGGGTTCCAAAGAGGATGGAGCTCGGCTGTTCTCAGTGGTAGCAGGGGACAGAACAAGGAGCAATGGTCTCAAGTTGCAGTGGGGGAGGTCTAGGTTGGATATTAGGAAACACTATTCCACTAGGAGGGTGGTGAAGCACTGGAATGGGTTACCTAGGGAGGTGGTGGAATCTCCATCCTTAGAGGTTTTTAAGGCCTGGCTTGACAAAGCCCTGGCTGGGATGATTTAGTTGGGGATTGGTCCTGCTTTGAGCAGGGGGTTGGACTAGATGACCTCCAGAGGTCTCTTCCAACCCTAATCTTCTATGATTCTATTAAACTGCCCTCCGTCTCCCAGTGCTTGTCACTGACACCCCACAAGGCACTGCCAAGAACACAGACACTAACGCAGCTGCCCGGCATGTCTTTGTTCTGAAACGCATGGAATAGTTTGCTTAATAAAGATTAGCGGCTCGCTCTCCAATTTCAGCCCCGTTGAGAGGGGGAAACCCGAGCTCCATCTCCCATTGCTAATTAGGCAGCTGCCCGTCCATCTTTCTGCTCCGAAGCTGTTGCAGGCCTTCCTGTCATACCGCTCAGATCTTGTCCGAGCTGGAAAATGCCTGCACATTTGCAGCCCTGGGAGCTGGTGTTGGACGTGGACATTAATTAATTAGTTAATGGCTCTGGAACACTTTGGAGATGGAGCAACACTCAGTGTTAATCATGATGAATGAGGATTTCACAGTTAGGTCACTGGCGGGTCAGGGGTGGGCTGACACACCCCATGTCTCCACGTCCACCGCTCACACACCTCTTAGCAGCAGTCACCGCCAGGGCTCTCCTCCGAGCTGCTTCGTGCTAACAAGTGCTGACAGTTTATCTCTCAACCCGCCTTTCTCCAGCAGGGAGGAGACCAGCCCACAAAGCATGTGGTCAAGGCCAGATTCTTCTCTGAGGCTTGGGAGGAACTGGAAAAGTGACACAAAATCAGAGATGCATGCCAACCTTGACCAGGCTGGGATGTGTCCTACCCAGGAATGGTCTGCCCAGAGTGAAGAGGCTGGGTTTAGTGTGCGTGGGTTCAGGGTGGGGCTAGTGGACCTGTGATATCCTGGGGATCAGACCAGATGATCTGTGCTCCCTTCCAGCCTTAAACTCCATGAGGGGGACAGTGCCAGAGAGTGTGTTGCACAGAGGACTTTATAAAACCCAACAGCGGTCACCATGGAAGCCCTGACTTCTAGCTGGCAGAAGGGCCTGATCCTGATGTCGCATCGGAGGGCGTAAAAGAGGAGTAAGTAACTCTACTGCAGTCAGTGGATTTACACTGCGGGGAGGTGGTGACATGAGACCAGATAGCGCACCTCAGGTGGGGTTGTTTCGGGTTTTATTTAGTTCTGAAGTCCGTGTGGGTCTGTCTACAATTCAGTTAGACTCCTGCTGCTGGCCCGTGCTAGCTGACTTGGGCTCGGGTTAAGGGGATGTTTAATATGCCGTGTAGCCCAAGCTCTGGGACCCTCCCCCTTGCAGGTCCTAGAGCCCAGGCTCCAGTAGGAGCCCAGAAGTCTCCACTGCAGTGAAACAGTTCCTTAGCCCAAGCCCTGCAAGCCCAAGTCACTTGGCATGGGCCAACCGCAGGTCTTCCATTGCAGTGTAGACAGACTCTGTGACTCATGCACCCGCAGTGCAGCTCTCTCTCCCCCTCTAGTGGCCACATGGAGCATTATGTTTCTACTGCCGCCTCTGCGCTAACCAGAGTGGACTCTTCTAGTCCAGGCACTAGAGCCTGTAGGACTGATCCAGGGTTCAGTCCTTGCTCTGGACGGTGGCCCAGGGGTGCCGCATTACATAAACATTCCCCTTCTCCAGCAAGGAAGAGCTGATGTCCAGTGAATGGAGAGGCTTTGAAATTCACAGGCCCCTCTTGTACAGCAGAGCCCAGAGTCCTGGCTGGAGGCTCTCGGTGTCAAGAACAAAGCTCAAAGGCTGGTGTGTTATCCAGCTGGCCAGGCGGTGCAAATTCTAGAAATTGCGCGCCCACTTCAGATCCATTTTACACAGGAAGTTTGTATCGGATTAAAGATGAACGCAAATAGCCCAGTGGTGTGTAGCGGAATTGGGGCGTATACTTTTAAACGGTGCGTGACTCCTCTTGTGCTGCTGGAGGTGCTGTCTGTCAGTCCCCAGGTAAAAGTGAGGTCCTGGCCGGTTATATTCATTGAAGAGCCCCTGGCACTTTTAATAAGAAACAAGGTGTTAGCCCTGGTGTCTTGACTAAAATGCACTTCCCTAAAATCTCCCTTTATACTTTCAATTGGATTTGCCCCTCTTCTTCTTCACTTCCAGTCCTACTCTGTTCTGTAGTGCTGTTAAACAGCAGCCACATTCCACCCCAGAGATGGCTGCATTCCAGCTTGACTCAAGGAGACAGAAATGGCTGTAAATCCTTGACACTGGGATAACTTCCCTGTGGACCAGGGACTTCGGCTCCCTTGTGGGGAGGATGTTTTATCCCAGGGCTCTGCTTCTCTGTCTTAAGCTGGATCCCTCGAGGCGGGATAGATGAGATATTCATTTATAGGTGCCCCCGCTTTGAAACCATGACACATCTAGCTGGTGGATTGACCCAGCCTAGATATTACATTCCTCCCATTTGTAACCCTCCAGCTAGCTAGCTAGACAGGCCAGGGCTGTCCCTTTGAAAAATGGAGTGGGTTGTCTCCCACCTCCCACTTCCGAAGTGCCATCACTTATTTTTAGACAGGAGACAATGAGCTTTTCCGATTAAATCCGGGCAGCGGCAGCAGCCATCAGATAGCATCCAGGTGGATTCAGCCTACACAGTCAATATTAATATCAACCCTGTTCTCAGAGCCAATGTTCAGGTTATTAGGTCCGGCACTTTGGGGGCAGGGAGGTAGTGGTATGTCCTTCTTGAGTGTCAAGCAGCTGTGGCTTTAATGGGAGTCCCAGGCTCCACTCCCCCCAAACCCACTGGCTTGGAAAGGTATCCTGGAGACAAACGGAGAAAAAGAAAAAGGAAATCAATTGCTAGGGCAAATCAGCTCAGCTCACACAGGGAAATCTCCCAGCCTCTGGCCAAAATGCCAGACCCACCTTTCCGGAAAGTCTGCTACCCCAGTATTCAGAGGCACTTTCCCTTTTTGCTGGGGACCTGAACTTGCCACTCCAGGCCGTGCTGGAGGAAGCCACCGTGTTGCAAAAGAAGCTGCTGTGCAGAATTGGCAAACGCACTTCCGTAAGTGGTGACATCTCCATGGTGGGCAGACCGATCCCTTTACGTGCTGCTTTTGGATAGGAAGACTGAGACTTTGGGTAAAAGTGCCAGAAATGCTGAAGTGCCTGTAAAAACAATGATGAGTCCTTGTGGACCCTTAGAGACTAACAAATTTATTTTTATTATTTATTTCCCTCTGTTAATATTCATCCCTTCTTGTCATCTGTTGAGAATAGGCCACTTCCACCTTAATTGAATAGGCCTCATTAGCACTGACCCCACCCCCCCACCCTTGGTAAGGCAGGAGGAACATCTGAGCCCCAGCTTGGGGAAACCAGGGCTGGAACCAGGGCTAGAGGGGGCCTTGCTGGCTGCTAGCTCCAGTAAGGCTGCTGAGTAAACGCCATTCTAACCCTCTGCTCCCGACTCCCAGTCTGCAATTGCCCGTGGCTGGGCCTACATTTTCCAAAGTTACTAGTGAGTCTGGGGGTTTCTATTCTGTTCTGTCCAGATTCTTGTCCCACGCTCATCACCGCAGTATCTGAGCACCTCCCAGGAGACGGGCCTGACCTCTGTCATGCGTTTGTTCTTATCCTAAAAGTGCGTGCAGGGGAGGGTCTCATTTTGATAGGAGGTTTTTAATTATTTTTAGGGGGTGGAAAGTCTTCAGCGTACAGGGGCCCAACAGGAGACTCCTCGAAGGGGGCCAGACTTTAAGAGAGGGCAGAACATGTAGCACCCTGAAAATCAGACCCCTTTTAAAGGAGCCCCCAACCTGAAGCCCCCAGGACCACTAGCCACTTTGGATAGCATGGGCCTCAGTCTCTGCCCAGCAGTGAAGTGGATCTGCCATCCTGGAGCATGAGAAGAGAAAGGACACTTTGCCCTCTGAGAAATATTCTTGCCATTTATTCGCCATCGCCAAAGCCAAAGCAGTGAAGGGCTGAACACTGCAATTGAAGGAAACAAGCCCTCAGGACGGAGCCTGGCACAGCCTTCCCCTGGAGGAAACTGGCTTTGATTTGACTGAGCTAGGAATGTTTGGCTTGGAATGGGATCCCAGAGGCTGAAGGTTATGGCAGGCCTGGTGTGCCACACAGGAGCTAAGTCTGATACAAAGAGAGGCAGGGGTCCAGTGGGATGGACTGAAGATGGTGACAGTAGTGGGATCATTGGGAGAGGACAGCGAGTGTTCTGAGCCGTGCTGGGAGAAGGAGGTTGCATGCACTGGGGCAGCAGGGACTTTTGCAGTCGTGCCAAAAGCTGTACGAATTTTAAAAAAATAGCTGGGTCAGGAGACAGGGACTGAGATGGCCAGAGCTACCCTTCTCTGCCAGCAACTCACAGACTGGTAGTATGGTTCCCTAGCTGACGAAATAACTCCCAGTGTTGGAGGTATGGTGTGAGTGACCAGGCTCGGGCCAAATACTGGCAGCATTCCCTAGCCCCGCTGTAGTGGGAGCAATTCAGAGATTCAGACATTCCAAGGCCAGAAGGGAGCACTGTGATCATCTAGTCTGATCTCCTGCATAACACAGGCCAAAGACTGCCCCGAAATAATTCTGAGAGCAGGACTGCTAGAGAAACAGCCCATCTTGCTTTAAAAAATTGTCAGTCATGGAGAATCCCCCACAACCCTTGTTAATTGTTCCAATGGTTAATTACTCTCACCGTTAACAAATTACACCTTATTTCCAGTCTGAATTATACTCGCTTCAGCTTCCAGCATTGAATGGGGTGATACTTTTCTCTGCTAGATTGAATAGCCCATTATTAAATACTTGTTCCCCCATACAATACTTATGGGCTGTGATCATGTCATCCCTCCCTTGGCCTTCTCTTTGTTAATTGTGTTCTTTGAGTCTATCACTATAAAGCAGGTTTTCTAAAGCTCTGAATCATTCTTGTGGCTCTTCTCTGAACCCTCTCCAATTTATCCTTTCGAACTGGGGGCACCTGAACTGGACACAGGATTCCAGCATCAGCTGCACCAGTGCCAAATATACAAGATTGCCCCATTTATGGCTTCAAGGGTCGCATTAGCTCCTTTGGCCACAGAGTCACACTGGGAGCTCACGTCCGGCTGATCATCCACCACAACCCCCAAATCTTTTTCAGTCAGTTCTTCCCAGAATAGAGTTCCCCCATCCTGAACATTCTTTGTTCCTAGCTACAAACATTTGTTTATTTGCCCCCAGTTTACCAGGCAATCCAGATCGCTCTGATTCTGTGTCCTGTCTTCTTCGATATTTACTACTCTCCCAATTTTTGTGTCATCTGCAAACTTTATCAGTGATGATTTTATGGTTTCTTCCAGGTCATTGATAAAAATGTTAAATAACCTAGGCCCAGGAACTGATCCCTGTGAGACCCCCCTGGAAACAGATCCACTTGATGATGATTCTCCACTGATGGTTTCATTCTGAGTCCTCTCAGTTAGCCAGTTTTTAATCCTTTTAACGTGTGCCAGGTTAATTTTATATTGTTCTAGTTTCTTAATCAAAGTATCGAGTGGTACCAAATCCAACACCTTACAGAAGTCTGTGTGTATTACGCCAACACTGTTACCTCTATCAATCAAACTGATAATCTCATCAAAAAAAGATATCAAGTTAGTTTGAGAGGATCTATTTTCTATAAACCCATGCTGATTTGCATTAATTGCATTATCCTCCTTTAATTCTTTATTAACCGAGTCCCCAATCAACTGCAGCATTATCTTGCCCTGGATTGATGTCAGGCTGACGGGCCTATAATTACCCAGGACAGACTTGATGGAAAGGAGAGTCAGCCAGAGCATCAGGATTGTAATAAAAGTTTGGAGCCTTTCCCATCTGTGGCGTGGTAGAACAGCCAGTAACAGTAGTCTTGCACATGCCTCGGGCACTTTTCATCCTGAAGGGACCCTGAGAATTTAGAGTGACACACAAACCAGAGTTGGGGAGTGCCTCATCCGCCTCTGGGGTGGAACATCTGGCAGCATCACAACCCGGAACCAGAATTTAGGGCAAGAAGCAAATAGACAGATCCTTGGTGCTTATCATACACAGCATTTTGTTAGAGCACTTTATAGGCATTAATTACCTATCCTAATTAGCAACCTTCTGAGGGAGACAAATAATTATCACCCTGGTTATACAGGTGGGTAAACTGAGGCACAGATAGTCAAATTCTGTTCTGGTTAGTGCAGCTGCACCTGGGATGATTTGACCCAGTGACTTCCCTAAGGTCACACAGTGACCTTACTAGGAATAAAACCCAGGAGTCCCTTCTCTATCCACTAAACTCCCCTGCCTGATCTATGAATAGAACCCAGGAGTTCTGACTCTGGTTCCCTGCTTTAATCACTAGTCCCTTCTCCCATCCCAGACCTAAGAACAGAACCTAGGAGTCCTGACTCCCCTGCTCTAAGCACTAAACCCTTCCACTCCCTCATTTTAACACTATGCAAACCCATGCTGCGGGCTCCCAACGGAACATGACTTAAGAACACATGTCCTTGGACAACCCCCTTCATCGCAAGTGACTGAGGACTGAGCCCATGCTGGCTTGCAATTAGCAGAGCCCGCCGCTGAATGTCCTGCAGCGCGCGGCAAGGGAGGGCTTGCTAAATGAGCTTCCCGGGCCGTTTCTGCCCAATTATTTCTTTTCATCAGAGGGAGGCGATTTTATTCCAGGGACCTGGAGCTCAAATCTCATCATAACAAACCACACGACAATACATCAGGATGTAACACTGCACCTGAAGAAATTAGAGGCGTTGCCTCTCTCCACCAGTGGCTGCAGTCGAAGTACAGCGCTTGCCTGGCATCTTGCTTTAACACCTGCCTGGTGACTAAGGCCAGAATTCTCCCAGGGGCCCATAAATAAGGCTAGGGAGGACAGAGGAGTCAGTGGCAGAAGGGGCTAGCCTGTGTGTTAGGAGACCTGGGTTTCACTCCCGCTGTGCTACATACTCTCTGTCTGACTGTGGGCGGGTGATTTTTATTCCAGAATAATTACTCCATTTTGGAAGCACACTAATTACTTCAGAATAAAAGTGACTTTTACTCCAGATTAGAGCATCCACACAGGTAAACTGTGCCAGAATAGCTCATGCTACAAGAGCAATTCTGGTTGATTTCCCCATCAGACAAGTCCTTGGCCTGTGCTTTGTACATCCATCAACTTTAACCAGGTTTGTGACTGTCTATAGATCGAAGACCTACTTGATGGAAGCCATTAACAGCTTCCAGCATAACAATGTAGTAAAAGTCTGTGATTTTATTAGCAAGAGTATTTATTATTTGTCTTCCATAAGGTAACAGGGTTTGAACGTGAAGACAGGTTTGCACGCTTTCTCGGCTCCGTGGTACCTGCAACTGCTAAGGCTGAAAAGGAAGATGATAATTATGGTGCCATTGCTAAATAGGGTCAGAGCAGGTTGCAATGTGTTTCCTGGGGCTGTGGTGGGTCAGAGCAGGTTGCAATGTGATTCCTGGGCTGTGGTGGGTCAGAGCAGGTTGCAATGTGATTCCTGGGGCTGTGGTGGGTCAGAGCAGGTTGCAATGTGATTCCTGGGGCTGTGGTGGGTCAGAGCAGGTTGCAATGTGATTCCTGGGGCTGTGGTGGGTCAGAGCAGGTTGCAATGTGTTTCCTGGGGCTGTGGTGTCTTCACTGAGCATGAGTTGGGAGCGATTGCGTTGGAGAGAGTGTTGTGCATTGCTGTGATAGAAAGTCAGGATGGCAGTGGGCTAACTCTTGCACACTGCTATTGTGTTGGGTTGGAATGGCCCCTTACTTTGGGTTTTCCTTGCTTTCAGGGTATGTCTACACGTCAGTCAGGGGGTGTGATTGCAGCTCATGTAGATTTACCTGACCTAGCTGGGATCTCGCTAGTTTGGGTGCCAATAGCAGTGAAGCTGCAGCAGCATGGGTTTCAGCACAGGCTATACAAGCCCACTCAGGCTCCTGGCTATTTTGCTTGGACGGCTAGCTTGAACTGAAGGCCATGCAGCCACAGCTTCGCTGCTATTGATACCTGGGCTCGCTAGATCAAAGCTAGCTTAGGTATGGCAATATCATAGAATCATAGAAGGTTAGTGTTGGAAGGGACCTCAGGAAATCATCTAGTCCAACCCCCTGCTCAAAGCAGGACCGATCCCCAATTTTTGCCCCAGATCCCTAAATGGCCCCCTGAAGGATTGAACTCACAACCCTGGGTTTAGCAGGCCAATGCTCAAACCACTGAGCGATCCCTCCCCCCAAAATGCTGAAATCACAGCTCCAGCTGCAGTATGGGCAGACCCTTAGAGTATGCATTTTGAGCAAATACACCTGAGCAACCGTAGTTTTCATTCTGGTGCCTAGGAAAGTTGTGCACAAAGTTATTTTGTGGGAGGAGGGGCAGAATAAATATGGTACATTTAAAAAACCTCCAGCCTCATTTTCATTTACATTAAGGCCACTTTATATGGTTCTGGGTATGGAGAGGGCTCTTAAAGTGAGTGTGAATGTAATGTATGTTCACTGAAGGCTCCTTCAGCAAATCTGTTTCCTGGCTCTGTGCCTCAGTTTCCCCACCTGTAAAATGGGGATAATCATACTGACCTCCTTTGTAAAGGGCTCTGAGAGCTACTGATGAAAAATGCTATAAAAATGCCAGCTATTAATTAATTATTAGTGTAGATGAGAATCAGCCCCTTAGTGGAGCAAAGGGAGTTTATTGTACATTCTCACGCAGAATAATAAATAATAAATAACAATAATAATACTCATAGATAGCTCTGGGCCTGGGTCTCCGAGAGTCAGGCCTCTCTAACAACCGGAGCAGAATTTGTAGGAAGCAGAATTTGCATGAGCTTCACAACCCTCATTGTGACCTGAATGTGGGAATGGCTCTGTGCTGAAGCAGGCAGGGGGGTTAGGAATTAGATGTACTGGACCAAATTCAAATTCCTCTGGCTCCAGGGGCATTACACTGAGGATGGATTTGGCTCTGAGCAGCTCATTGGGCCAGGATTGGGTGCCTTTGTGCAGAGTTCTCTCCCAGGGAGAGCTGACACAAGGGAAGGTCCCTGAGGCCCCATCAGGAAGCTGGGACAATGTGACCAAAGCAAACCTGAGTTCTTCCTAGGGAATACTGTGGTCTCTTCCAAGCCTAATATTCTATAATTCTATGTATGTGAGATCAGAATCACCCGCTGTGATGGCCACCCGCAGCCCTAACAGTGTTTGCTTCCTCCACTTCTGTCTGCAGGTATTTATCCTCTGGATTAGCCCCATCTCGGCTTCCATCCAGGATCAATACTGTGAGAATTTACCTCCGATCAGTAACACCACGGGTAAGCACGCTACCCACCTTCCCCTGCACCAGCCTCCCCGTCCCACCTAGCTAGTTTCTGGAGTTGCTGAATGGACATTAGCGACCTGGTTCTCCACAGGGGTAAGGGCTAGTCAGGCTGAAGGGCTCTGCAGTTCTGCTGGGGTTAAATCGCCCATACTGCAAACTTCAGGGAGTTTGTCTCCTGGGTATTAAAACCTGACTCCCAGCTCTGGCTCAGACCTCACCCCAATAGTTACAAGGACACCCCGAGACAGATTCTGTGCTGTGTCTCTAAGTGGTGGAGCACAGAACTCCCAGCCTGAGGGGGACGGGGGCTTGGAGACTTTAATTCACCTTTATGCCCTCCTAGCCCTGGGATGCTCTGTGGGCCGGAGAGTGTGCCTCAGCCAGCCCCGTGGCTGCAGCACTACCTGGTCTCTACCCGCACGTGGGCCTCCTCCCAACACAGCCTTATGTCTGCCCCCCGTAGTGCTGCCTGCACCAAAGGAAACCTTCCCCAGCCGCGTGGGGGGCTTTTAAGCTCCTTTACGCTGCTCTGGTCCTTGTACGCAGGGGACCACCTGCCAGCTGAGAACTGGCAGAGTGCAGACATGTTCCATCTCGCTTCCTCCTGCCCCGTGTCTGCTGAGAGCTCCCTACAATGTTAGAGACACATTATATCACTCATATTTCGGGTGGTCGTCCTGCACTATTGCTCATCAGCCTCATTGTCAGTAGAAAACTCTAGGCACAACAGGAGGTGATCAGCAGGTGAGAGCTGTTCGAGAGCAGGAGACACAGGGTGTGTTCACACTGCACACTAAGCCTGGGCTGTGACTTAGGTTCAAGTCCAAGCTCCCCCTTCCATCCACGCACCCGTCACTCTGACTGGCACTGAGAACCCGGCTCCTAGGATCCCGCTCGGGGCGAGGATCAGAGCCCAAGTCCCGCTGTGACTCAGGTCCAAGCCCTGTCATTTGGCAGTGTGGACGCAGGCAAAGCCACAGAGCGCGGATGCATGAGCATGGCTGTGAGACCCAGATCCTGCCATTGTAAACCCAGATTTACCATGCAGCAGGGACATCCAAGTGTGAGCTTGGAAACGCCGAGTCCCACAGACCCGGGCTTGGGGTGCAGTGTAGACATACCAGCAGAAACCCAGAGAGTCAGCCCCTGAGAGGATTCAGAGACAGAAGCAGCAAGCAGAGCTGGCAGGAGCTGAGTTTGAAGGGAGAGCAGTAATTTAGCCAGGAGCTTGGAAGAAAGCTGTTGGTGAGAACGGAGCAAAGCTGGGTACCCCCAGGGAGCAGAAGGCTCTGGCAGTGGCCCCTCGGAAAGGGGAGGCTCCAGCTGGGTCAGCAGAAGCCAAGCCCAGAAGTCAGAGGGTTCTTGTGGGAGAGTGGATCCTGCTGAGCAGGGGTACAGGCATGAAGGAGCGGGGTCTGCCTGGGTGAAGGTACTGGACAATGGGGCCCTGAATCAGGTCAAAAAGAACTGGGAACAAAGTGCCGCTATTGACCTCGGGTGGGTGACTTGGACTTGATGTCCCTGTAGAGGGGAATGGAAAAAAACCCTGCAGTATCTTTCTTTATTGTGGGAATTGGAGAATGGTTTTTATTACAAGGTTGGGGGGGCGGGGGAGTTACTGCACTGTGTGTGAATAAATTATGCCCAGAGGCAGGTTTTGTTTTGGACACAGAGAGATTATGTTCCTTTCTTAGGCAAACAAAAGGGGAAACTAAGGCAGGCACACTTGTTGTGCTATGGCCTGATGCTGGAGGGTGCCTCAGGTGAGGGCTCGCTCTATTGCAAATTGGAAATGTACTTCTATAAAAAATAAAAACCGAGATTATCACCTAATCCCATGACTGGGGCTTTACAAAAAAACCACTCAACATCATGAGAGTTGTGATAACATTGGGAATGCTGGCAACATTGAGTTTGGGCCAGATCCTCAGCCAGCATAACTCAGCATAGCTTGAGTGAAGTCAATGGAGCGACACTGTTTTACACCAGGGAAGGGTCTCCTGTCTCTCTCTCCCGCTTCAGTCACTGAGAAATCCTCTCCAGGGGACACAGCTAACCTTTGGTTAGGTGAGAGTGCCAGCTAACTGGGCCTGCTGTATAGCCATATGATTCTCCTCTCTATAGCCTGCAATCAATTTTGAAAGCAGAGCTGTTGAAATCACAATTTTTCCATTCACTGGCCATTAAAAAAAACAATTATTTGGGGGTCAGTCTGAAAATGAAATGTTCCACAAGCGTTGGCAAATCAAAAAGTTAAAACACAGGTCAAATGAAACATTCCATTTTGATTTTGACCATTCTAAACTTGTTTAAAAAAAATACAATATAGAATCAGAGAAGATTAGGGTTGGAAGAGACCTCAGGAGGTCAACTAGTCCAACACCCTGCTCAAAGCAGGACCAATCCCCAACTAAATCATCCCAGCCAGGGCTTTGTAAAGCCGGGCCTTAAAAACCTCTAAGGATGGAGAGGCCACGACCTCCCAGGTAACCCATTCCAGTGCTTCTCCACTCTCCTAGTGAAATAGTTTTTCCTAATATCCAACCTAAACCTCCCCCACTGCAACTTGAGACCATTGCTCCTTGTTCTGTCATCTGCCACCACTGAGAACAGCTGAGCTCCATCCTCTTTGGAACCCCCTTTCAGGTAATTAAAGGCTGCTATCAAATCCCCCCTCACGCTTCTCTTCTGCAGACTAAATAAACCCAGTTCCCTCAGCCTCTCCTTGTAAATCATGTGCCCCAGCCCTCTGATCGTTTTCATTGCCCTCCACTGGACTCTCTCCAATTTGTCCACATCCCTTTTGTAATGAGGGGCCCAAAACTGGATGCAATACTCCAAGTGTGGCCTCACCATTGCCAAATAGAGGGGAATAATCACTTCCCTCGATCTGCTGGCAATGCTCCTACTAATGCAGCCTAATATGCTGTTAGCCTTCTTGGCAACAAGGGCACACTGTTGACTCATATCCAGCTTCTAGTCCACTGTAATCCCCAGGCCCTTTTCTGTAGAACTGCCGCTTAGCCAGTCGGCCCCCAGCCTGTAGCAGTGCATGGGATTCTTCTGTCTAAGTGCAGGACTCTGCACTTGTCCTTGTTGAACCTCGTCAGATTTCTTTTGGCCCAATCCTCCAATTTGTCTAGGTCACTCTGGACCCTATCCCTACCCTCCTGTACATCTATCTCTCCCCCCAATTTAGAGTCATCGATGAACTTGTTGAAGGTGCAATCCATTCCATCATCCAGATCTTAATGAAGGTGTTGAACAAAACCGGCCCCAGGACCGACCCTTGGGGCACTCCGCTTGATACTGGCTGCCAACTAGACATCAAGCCGTTGATCACTACCCATTGAGCCCAGAGATCTAATCAGCCTTCTATCCACCTTATAGTCCATTCATGCAATCCAAACTTCTTTAACTTGCTGGCAAGAATACTCTGGGGAGACCATATCAAAAGCTTTGCTAACGTCAAGTTATATCACGTCCACCGCTTTCCCCACATCCATGTTGACTGTTCCTAATCACCTTCCTCTCCTCCAAGTGTTTCAAAATGGATTCCTTGAGGACCAGCTCCATGATTTTTCCAGGGACTGAGGTGAGGCTGACTGGCCTGTAGTTCCCCGGATCCTCCTTCTTCCCTTTTTTAAAGATGGGCACTACATTAGCCTTTTTCCAGTCGTCTGGGACCTCCCCCAATCACCATGAGTTTTCAAAGATAATAGCCAATGGCTCTGCAATCACATCAGCCAACTCCCTCAGCACCCTCAGATGCAGCGCATCCGGCCCCATGGGCTTGTGCACGTCCAGTTTTTCTAAATAGTCCTTAATCTGTTCTTTCACCACAGAGGGCTGGTCACCTCCTCCCCATGCTGTGCTGCCCAGTGCAGTAGTCTGGGAGCTGATCTTGTCTGTGAAGACGGAGTAAAAAGAAGCATTGAGTACTTCAGCTTTTTCCACATCCTCTGTCACTAGGTTGCCTCCCCCATTCAGTAAGGCTCCCACACTTTCCCTCACCTTCTTCTTGTTGCTAACATTCCTGTAGAAACTCTTCTTGTTACCATTCACATCCCTTGCTAGCTGCAACTCCAATTGTGCCTTGGCCTTCCAAATGAAAGGACATTTCTGGGCAGGGGATTGGACTAGATGGCCTCCAGAGGTCCCTTCCAACTCTGTTATTCTATGATTCTATGATTCTAAACAAAGTAATTTCAGACTGAAAAATTATTTGAAAACATTAAATGAGCTGTTTTGCCCTTTTCTAGGGTGTTGTTTTTTTTGGGGGGGGGCAGGTTCCAACACGAACAAGTCAATGAAACTGACACAAATTGACGGAAGTTTGTCAAATCTGCATTGTTTGTGGGCGGGGGGGGGGGGGAGTTTGGGCTAAAAAACTTTACCCTGCTCTATTCAAAAGTCCCCAGATAGAAATCATTTAGGCTTCACCTTCTGTGTTTCCCACTCTAGCGATTCAGTGTACACACTCACTGCAGTGACATTAGGGGTTCTCCCATCACTGTAGGTCATCCACCTACCTGAGAGGCCTTAGCTCGGTTCTTCCATTGACCTAGTGCTGTCTGCACTGGGGGTGAGGTTGGCTTAAAGATGTCTCTCGGGGTGTGGATTTTCCACACTCCTGAGCGACATCGCTATGTCAATGTAGCCTTTCGTTGTAGACCAGCCTTTAGATGCTGGTCTCTGTTACTCTGTGAGAGACCACTGCCAGCCAGTAGAGGGCAGTCACAGACACACAGTCATTCGCCCGCCCCAGGAGAGCGCAGTCTGCTTGTTAGTATTATACCTCGAGGACAAAGCATACATAAGCTAAGCAAAGGCCATGAGGAAGGAACACTGTGTCTATTTGACAAATACTTCTGAGTGCTGCATTTAATAATCAGTATTCATTTCTGTGAATTAAATACTCACGAGTAGTCCAGGCATGGGCTTTACTGACAGAGTTTCTCCTGCACTACTTCCTCTTGCATTAGATTTGTGTAGGAATCAAAACACGGCCTGTAATTTGTGAGCTGAGTCATAGTTAGCTCCAGCACCTGGGTAGATCCTGAGCTGTGCCATTGGAACAAGGTGGCAAGTTTGCATCCGCTTCAAGCGCAGGAGAGTCATTGCCATTAGATGGACCTTTGGTCTCCCAGGTGAAATGAGTTTGGCAGGTCTCAATCAGGCCCCACCATCACAACTGGACACAAATTGACCTTCTTGTTGGATATCTGCACAGAGAAGCCAGAGGTGAAATAGGTCATGGGGAATGAAACCCCTTCCCAATGGGGTTAGGGGTCACAGTCTCCATGCTGTGCCTATTCAGTGCCCTGCAGGCCTGTCTGGCACCTCTTGCCACGCTGGGTTCCCATCTAAAATCAAGGTCTTTTTTTTTTTATTTTCCATACCAGCAATTAAAAATAGCCAATATTTCCCGTGAGAACAATAGCATCCCTGTGTCACGTAGCCAGCAGGACTCGGAGAGGATGCAAAGGAAAGCAAGATCCTCACTGGTCTCTTGCATGAAAATGCTGGAAAGGTTTATTTTCCAATTTGCATGAAAGAAACAGTGGCCTCTGAGAAATCGCCTGGCCTGACCCAGCCCCCTGTAATCGGCGACCTGTCAGGGTGAGTGATGGACTCAGAGGATCCATGCTGATGGATAATCCCTGCCACACAGCTCCAGTTAGCACACCTCGCAGACTTCTTTCGGAAATTAAATATTGGCACCGGCGCAGGGTGACTCCCTCCCTCTCCGGCAGGCGGCTGCTGGAGAGTAGCGAGCCTCCAGCCGGCAAAGCAAACACTCTGCACACCTCACACAGCGGGGGGGCGAGGGAACCCCACAACAGTGCCAGGTTGGGAAGAGAGCTGGCCACAGAGGGAGCCGTAAGGCTGCACCCTGGGATCGCGGCTTGCAGCACAGTTGTTGGGGAAGGGCCAGTGGCACAGCAGGAAACACAGAGTGTGGATTTCACTAGGTGTACTGCTGTGTCAGCAGCTGGCCCCTTCCTTTGTGAGCCCGAGTTCAGGCTGTGCGTGTCCGGAGTGGGATGGGAGCTGGGAGAAACACAGAGGGACATCTACACTTGGAGCTCCAGGAGACATACCCACACTAGCCCTGATCAGGAGAATGCACTAAAAATAGTGTAGCCACAGCACTGCAAGCAGCGGGAGGGGCTAGGCACCCTGCGTGGGGACCTGTCCGAGACCCCAGGCATGTCCTCAGGGTGGCCAGCCCCTCCTGCCACTCGCTGTGCCATGGCTACCCGAGACAGCATGGGTGGCTCCTGGGAAGAAGGTGCCAGCGGTTTGCATTGCTCTGCAGGGCATGGAGTGGTGTCAACAGAATGAATATCCTGAGAAACCAAGAGGATCCACTGCCCCCTTCAGCTTCCCCTAGGGCACAGCACTCTCCCCTGAGGTTCTCCCCTCATATCTAGGGTTCTGTCCCATACCCCCCTCGAGGGACCCAGCTCCCATGAGCCCCTTCTCCTTCTGAGCCCCACACCAGGACTCAGCTCCCATGAGCCCCTGCTCCCTCTGAGCCCAATACCAGGACTCAGCTCCCATGGGCCCCTGCTCCCTCTGAACCCCACACCAGGACCCAACTCCCATAAGGCCCGGGGCTCTGGCTGCAGTAGCAGTGGCTGGGAGCCCCAGGCCCTTTAAAGCACCACCAGAGCCCTGGGGCTCCCGGCCACCACCACCACTACCCCAGGGCTCCAGCAGCGGGGGTCTGGTGGCGATTTGAAGGGTCCGGGATTCCAGCCACTGCTGGGAGCCCCGGGTCCTTTAAATCACGAGCCTCAGGAAGCTGCCCTCTGCCGGTACGGTTGGCTGTGTACCTGCTCTTGCCGGTACGCCACACCGGACTGGACCGGCTTATTTTCACCTCTGCTTATACCAACTATCACAAAATATTCAGGTTCCTTCCAATCCCAAGAGACCAGTCACTTTCCTCAGGTCAGTTTGTACCTTAGATCTCACAGCAAAGACAGCACTTGTAGCGAATCCTGTACTAAACTAACTAAGGATTTATTAACTAGGAAAAAGAAATGAGAGAGTTATTTACCGTTAAAGCAAGCAACGTATCTTACAAAGGAGTTATGGTTCCAAAATGTGACTGAGTTGTAGCAATCTGTCAGCACTGAATGTGCTTTAGGGCTAACCCAGGTTGACCTGGGGGATCTTTGCTTTTGTTTCTCAGCCTCGTGAGAGTCCAAACAGCAAAGAGATGAAAAATTTTCATGTCAGCTATTTTATTTTGCTCTTCTGAAATCCAAACAGATGAGACGAGCCCCTCTGCACATAGCCTACGTAGGGGCAATTAGCAAAGTTTTTCTAATGTGATGTGCTACAATGACCCATTTAGTTCGGATAATCCTCCCTAATGGTCAGGGCAGCCATTCCTCCTGCCTGAGTTCACAGGTTCAGAGTAGGCATTTGTACAGTTATAGAGTAAAATGTACCTATTACCTTAGAGCATGAGATACAGACATTACAAGTCCGATTAACCCTTGCAGCAATTTACAAGCATTCTATAGAGTCTAACCACTAAACACATTGTTACAAGTCCAACACCTATCTTGAACAATATTCACATATTGGTTGGTCTGGTTTCCAGCAATGAGTTTGTCAGTGCTCAGCTGACAGCTACAGCCTTGGGAGGAGCTGGCACCTGGTCTACCAGCATCACAGTCAGAGACAGGATACTGGTTAGAGGGACCAGCGTTCTGACCCAGTCTGGCAAGTCTTATGTTCCTAATGAAAACAGACAGTCCTTGCCCCAGAGAGCTCCCAGTTCAGGATTATGACAAGGTGAAACAGACAAAAGAGGATGGAGAAATAGGACAAGGTCTGAGTAAAGTGAGGTGTAAATGAGGGCTCTTGGTAGTCACAGGTTGAGTGGGGCCAAATTTTTCACACACAGCTTTTTTTGGCAAAAAGTGAAGGTTCAGGGACATCAAAAGGTGTATCGAATGAATACATGTCGATTTCACCTAATTTTTCATCTAGAAAAAAAAACCTAAAAAATTCCCCTCAAAATCTATTGTTGATGTTTTCGAAACAAAACATTTCAATTTTTCTGTTTGAAACAACTTTTCATTTCAAGTTTCTTTAATTTTATTTTTATTTATATTCAAAAATGTTTAAAAATGGTCAAAATCGAAACAAAATAATTTGTTTGACCTGAAACCTTTTTTTTTTTTTCAAATTTTCAATTCGCTGAAAAGTTTTCGCAGTCTAACCCAAACTGAATTTTTCCCCGACTTTTTAAAATGGCCCATGAACCCCAAAAAGCTGTTTTTCGCCCAGCTCCAGTTGTAGGGGTCGCCAGCCTGGCTGAAAGCAGAGGGTAGTCCGTTGTTAGCATCACCATCGGAAGTTCTCCATCATTATTGTTACGTTATTTGTATTGTGGGAGGGTCTAGCAGCTCCAGTCACAGACCAGGACCCTGTGATGCTCGGCATTGTACAAACTCAGAACAAAAGACTGTCTCTTCCCCAGAAAGCTTCCAATCTAAGGGCACGTCTACACTTAAAATGCTGCATCGGTGGTGCTGTAGCGTGTTAGTGAAGAGCTCTCCTGTCGGTGTAGTTAATCCACCTCCACCAGAGTTAATCCACATCCGTCTACACCAGCTCTTTGGTCGGTAGAACTACGTTTTCACACCCCTGAGCCACGTACTTATATCAAAGTAATTCTGTAGTGTGGACCTGGCCTAGGCCTTTGGGATGGAGATTCCTTATGAACCAGGTTCCCCCTCACACTCACGCTCCAGCAAAGTGATGTGAAGTTATGAAGCCCAGGGTGAAAACAAGGTGTGTAATGGAAATGCCAGCCCAGCCTTGGCTGGGACGCAGGGCAAGCAGGAGTCAGGGTCATAATTCATTTGTTTTCCTCCCTGAAGGGTTTCATTACCTTGCTAGTGCAGGTGTCATTTGTCCTTGGGAGTGTTAGGCGGTGATAAATAGCATTTGTTTTTCTCTTATTCATCTTCCCTGATCCGCAGTGTGCCTGGCTTTGTGGGTTCTTGATCTATTTCATTCCCGATAGTCTACTGATAAGGGGCTATTTGTCTGCCTTCTGCTGCATAGCTGCCTAGATTGATAGACACACGCAAAGACAGACTGATGGATAGAGGCTGGGACAGAGGGCTGGCTGGCTGTCACAGGGAGAGGGGAAAACAGTAACCCTTTCAGCGCTGTGCACCACCCAGTGAAATGGAATGTGCGGGCATCCCTGACCAATTCAGCAAGCCAGCCAGTACATTACTCTACCTTAATATACCTGCTGCATTCAGGACTATGGCCTGCCTGGTATGTTCAGCAGCACAGTAGGGGCATTCTGCTCGGCTGTATCTGGAACACTGGACATGCTCTTGCTTCCCTTTCCCATCTGAGCAGCCAGGCTATCAAAGGTGGAGCGAGAAACCGATTCCTTTTGCTCTCTAAAAGCAGACTCTTTCAGGCAGCAGGAAACCTCATTCACTTACTCTGTCATCTCACCAGAGAGCTGCTGCTAAAATCAGGTCAGAATTGAAGATGGGGCTGGTGGGGGGGAACACAGTTGTTGAGAAAAGTGTGACTCTAACATCCAGGAGCGTGGGGGCTACCAGGAAATGTTGCCACCATGAAGAAGTGGACACTCCTCCTCCAGGGTTTGGATTTTGGTCATGTAGAGTTTTACTGGGAGTGTCCTTAGTAAAGCCCTGATCCTGGAAAAGTGCCCATTTCATCTGGAGGAAGACAGCCCATCTGAGCAGAGGTCTGGGAGATGGGAGCTCCTGAATTCTAGACTTGCCTGTTCCTCCAGCTAGCTGCGTGACCTCCCTGCTTTGCAGCCCGTGTACAAGCTGGAGTTGATACTTATCTACCCCTTTAAAGGGGGGTGGGGGGAAGGATCCATCCTTACTGTGCTTCCTAATCCTTGGAGGATGAGAAATGCTAGGGGAGAGTTACATTGTTGCTTTTGTTGTTAATCATTAATCGGAGCACACAGAGAGCCAGATGCACTCCATCTCTTTGATTTGTTCTGATATTGTCTCAAATTAATCCATTATTGCTCACCACCAGGCTTTCTGCACCATTTTTGGAAGCATCTGGTTCTGGCTTCTATCATCAGAGACACAATCCTGGTCTAATCCAGTCCAGCAATTCCTATGCTCCAATGAGAGCAGGGAGGGGTGTTATAGTGGAATTACAGTTTGATGTCAGCGTAAACCACCGCTTCATAGGGAAAGGTGTAAGCTTAGAATAGGAATTGTTTGATACTTTTCCACAAACAACAAATTTCCCCTTCTGCCTTCCCAGGGCAGTGGGAATTTCTCCACTCAGCTGCACCAGGAAAGACTGCAAATGCCGTGTTCCTCTCTAATGCCTGCTGTGTGGAGGTGTGTCCCAAGTTGTTCTACTTGTGTTGCTTTCCTCTGACAATGTGCCCCCCAAATCCTTTGGCTGATGAGGTGCTGAGAGTTTGGGAAAACAAATACTGGAACGAACTGGCTGGGACGTATGAAAGTCAATGCCCTCCGCTGAGTGAAAGTGGGACTGTTCAACTGTGTGTCATGGGCCTCATACTGCTAACAGCTAACGGAGATTCTCCTTTAGCTCTAGTGGCAGGGGCCTGGGCTTGTGGAGCAGGAGGATTTGAGTTCTCTCTCTGTTGCCTCCCTGAAGTCCTGAGTGGCCGTGGGGGCAGCGTAGTGACAGCAAAGTCCACGATGTGTTACAGAGTAATAAGAACAATCTATTGTCTTTTTCATCCAAGGCTTTTTAAGCCCCACTGGCTTTTTATAAATCAAATGTACGGTCCCTCGATGGGCGGCAGTTGTGATGTGTGCATTATAAACAGCGGGGGCTCTCTTCTGGCCTCAGTTCCACAGATGCAATTCCTGCTGGGGTCAACACTTGTCTGAGAGCTTGTCTACATGACGCTGCAGTTCGGACTACAGGGGTGTGAACGGCAGAGCACTCGAACGTGTTGCACTCTAACTGCCCCATCTAGACCCTGTGGGAATGAACTAATGTGTGCATTAACAGAGCCCTGTTTAAATGGGACAACATCAGCATGAACTCAATACCTTTCAGGTCACGCCAGCGGGGCCTACACAGGACACTCAGAGCATAACACGGTAGAGCACTCCACAGTTCACACCCCCTATAGGCCACTCTGTGTAGACAAGCCCTAAAACACAGCAGAATCACCTCCCCTGTAGCGCCATTCCCAACTCCCTTGATTTCAGGATTTCTACTGCTAGAACCAGGAGCAGAATCCAGCCTCTGGGTAGATTAGATCAGGATAACTGGATTAATCCACTCTCACCTCTAACTAGATAAGTAGATTTCAGCTGCAGCTCTTTTTCTCAGCATGCAGAGGAATTTATGAAACCTTTGTTCAGGGTAATTTTAAATTAGAAGTTTTATAATGAAGCTAACGAGAGCCCCAGTAGGGCCGTGAAACGTAATTAGCTAATGTCTGTGCAACACTTGGGAACTGGCATGTGCTAATAACATGAGAATGATTAGCATCTAGAGCCACATGCTGCTGAGCACAGTGTCTGCTGAATACAGAGGAAGGGCTTCCTGGCATTTTGCAGCGAAATCACTTTTCTCATCAAAAAATATTTTGGAGATGGAATTTATTTCTCTTAGGTTCTTATCTGGCCCCCTTTCTGATCGTAGAATAATAGAATCGTAGAAGATTAGGGTTAGAAGAGACCTCAGGAGGTCATCTAGTCCAACCCCCTGCTCATCTAGTCCAACCCCCTTACTGAGAAAGAGGGGCGATCAGCGGGTTATCTCAAGTGCCTATACACAAATGCACGAAGCCTGGGAAACAAGCAGGGAGAACTGGAAGTCCTGGCAAAGTCAAGGAATTATGATGTGATTGGAATAACAGAGACTTGGTGGGATAACTCACATGACTGGAGTACTGTCATGGATGGATATAGGCTGTTCAGGAAGGACAGGCAGGGCAGAAAAGGTGGGGGAGTTGCACTGTATGTAAGGGAGCAGTCTGACTGCTCAGAGCTCAAGTATGAAACTGCAGAAAAACCTGAGACTCTCTGGATTAAGTTTAGAAGTGTGAGCAATAAGGGTGATGTCGTGGTGGGAGTCTACTATAGACCACCGGACTAGGGGGATGAGGTGGACGAGGCTTTCTTCCGGCTACTAGCAGAAGTTACTAGATCACAGGCCCTGGTTCTCATGGGAGACTTCAATCACCCTGATATCTGCTGGGAGAGCAATACAGCGGTGCATAGACAATCCAGGAAGTTTTTGGAAAATGTAGGGGACAATTTCCTGGTGCAAGTGCTGAAGGAACCAACTAGGGGCAGAGCTCTTCTTGACTTGCTGCTCACAAACCAGGAAGAATTAGTAGGGGAAGCAAAAGTGGATGGGAAACTGGGAGGCAGTGACCATGAGATGGTCAAGTTCAGGATCCTGACACAATGAAGAAAGAAAAGCAGCAGAATACGGACCCTGGACTTCAGAAAAGCAGACTTTGACTCCCTCAGGGAACTGATGGGCAAGATCTCCTGGGAGAATAACATGATGGGGAAAGGAGTCCAGGAGAGCTGGTTGTATTTTAAAGAATCCTTATTGAGGTTACAGGGACTGTCAAGGTTCCTCCCCCACTCTGAACTCTAGGGTACAGATGTGGGGACCTGCATGAAAAACCTCCTAAGCTTATCTTTACCAGCTTAGGTCAAAACTTCCCCAAGGTACAAAATATTCCACCCGTTGTCCTTGGACTGGCCGCTACCACCACCAAACTAATACTGGTTACTGGGGAAGAGCTGTTTGGATGCGTCTTTCCCCCAAAAATACTTCCCAAAACCTTGCACCCCACTTCCTGGACAAGGTTTGGTAAAAAGCCTCACCAATTTGCCTAGGTGACTACAGACCCAGACCCTTGGATCTTAAGAACAATGAACAATCCTCCCAACACTTGCACCCCCCCTTTCCTGGGAAATGTTGGATAAAAAGCCTCACCAATTTGCATAGGTGACCACAGACCCAAACCCTTGGATCTAAGAACAATGAAAAAGCATTCAGTTTCTTACAAGAAGACTTTTAATAAAATAGAAGTAAATAGAAATGAAGAAATCCCCCCTGTAAAATCAGGATGGTAGATATCTTACAGGGTAATTAGCTTCAAAAACATAGAGAACCCCTCTAGGCAAAACCTTAAGTTACAAAAAAGATACACAGACAGAAGTAGTTATTCTATTCAGCACAATTCTTTTCTCAGCCATTTAAAGAAATCATAATCTAACACATACCTAGCTAGATTACTTACTAAAAGTTCTAAGACTCCATTCCTGGTCTATCCCCGGTAAAGACCAGCATATAGACAGACACACAGACCCTTTGTTTCTCTCCCTCCTCCCAGCTTTTGAAAGTATCTTGTCTCCTCATTGGTCATTTTGGTCAGGTGCCAGCGAGGTTACCTTTAGCTTCTTAACCCTTTACAGGTGAGAGAAGCTTTCCCCTGGCCAGGAGGGATTTCAAAGGGGTTTACCCTTCCCTTTATATTTATGACAGGGACAAACCATCCCAATGTGTAGAAAGAATAGTAAATATGGCAGGCGACCAGCTTGGCTTAACAGTGAAATCCTTGCTGATCTTAAATACAAAAAAGAAGCTTACAAGAAGTGGAAGATTGGACAAATGACCAGGGATGAGTATAAAAATATTGCTCGGGCATGCAGGAGTGAAATTAGGAAGGCCAAATCACACCTGGAGTTGCAGCTAGCAAGAGATGTTAAGAGTAAGAAGAAAGGTTTCTTCAGGTATGTTAGCAACAAGAAGAAAGTCAAGAATAGTGTGGGCCCCTTCCTGAATGAGGGAGGCAACCTAGTGACAGAGGATGTGGAAAAAGCCAATGTACTCAATGCTTTTTTTGCCTCTGTCTTCATGAACAAGGTCAGCCCCCAGACTACTGCACTGGGCAGCACAGCATGGGGAGGAGGTGACCAGCCCTCTGTGGAGAAAGAAGTGGTTCGGGACTATTTAGAAAAGCTGGACATGCACAAGTCCATGGGGCCGGATGCACTGCATCCGACAGTGCTAAAGGAGTTGGAGGATGTGATTGCAGAGCCATTGGCCATTATCTTTGAAAACTCATGGCGATCGGGGGAAGTCCCGGATTACTGGAAAAAGGCTAATGTAGTGCCCATCTTTAAAAAAGGGAAGAAGGGGGATCCTGGGAACTACAGGCCAGTCAGCCTCACCTCAGTCCCTGGAAAAATCGTGAAGCAGGTCCTCAAGGAATCAATTCTGAAGCACTTAGAGGAGAGGAAAGTGATCAGGAACAGTAGGCATGGAGTCACCAAGGGCAAGTCATGCCTGACTAATCTAATTGCCTTCTATGATGAGATAACTGGCTCTGTGGATGAGGGGAAAGCAGTGGACATGTTGTTCCTTGACTTTAGCACAGCTTTTGATACGGTCTCCCACAGTATTCTTGCCGGCAAGTTAAAGAAGTATGGGCTGGATGAATGGACTATAAGGTGAAAAGAAAGCTGGCTAGATTGTCGGGCTCAACGGGTAGTGATCAATGGCTCCATGTCTAGTTGGCAGCCGGTATCAAGCGGAGTGCCCCAAGGTCGGTCCTTGGGCCGGTTTTGTTCAATATCTTCATAAATGATCTGGAGGATGGTGTGGATTGCACCCTCAGCAAGTTTGCAGATGACACTAAACTGGGAGGAGAGGTAGATACATTGGAGGGTAGGGATAGGATACAGAGGGCCCTAGATAAATTAGAGGAGTGGGCCAAAAGAAATCTGATGAGGTTCAACAAGGACAAGTGCAAAGTCCTGCACTTAGGACAGAAGAATCCAATGCATCGCTACAGACTAGGGACTGAATGGTTCGGCAGCAGTTCTGCAGAAAAGGACCTAGGGGTTACAGAGGACGAGAAACTGGATATGAGTCAACAGTGTGCCCTTGTAGCCAAGAAGGCCAATGGCATTTTGGGATGTATAAGTAGGGGCATTGCCAGCAGATCGAGGGACGTGGTCGTTCCCGTCTATTCGACATTGGTGAGACCTCATCTGGAGTACTGTGTCCAGTTTTGGGCCCCGCACTACACTACAAGAAGGATGCGGAAAAATTGGAAAGAGTCCAGCGGAGGGCAACAAAAATGATTAGGGGACTGGAACACATGACTTATGAGGAGAGACTGAGGGAACTGGGGATGTTTAGTCTACGGAAGAGAAGAATGAGGGGGGATTTGATAGCTGCTTTCAACGACCTGAAAGGGGGTTCCAAAGAGGATGGCTCTAGACTGTTCTCAGCGGTAGCAGACGACAGAACAAGGAGTAATGGTCTCAAGTGTCAGTGGGGGAGATTCAGGTTGAATATTAGGAAAAACTTTTTCACTAGGAGGGTGGTGAAACACTGGAATACTTTACCTAGGGAGGTGGTGGAATCTCCTTCCTTAGAAGTTTTTAAGGTCAGGCTTGAAAAAGCCCTGGCTGGGATGATTTAATTGGGAATCAGTCCTGCTTTGAGCAGGGGGTTGGACTAGATGACCTCCTGAGGTCCCTTCCAACTCTGATATTCTACGCTTCTATGATTCTATGATTCAAAGCAGGACCAACACCAACTAAAGCATCCCAGCCAGGGCTTTGTCAAGCCGGGCCTTAAAAACCTCTAAGAATGGAGATTCCACCACCTCCCTAGGTAACCCATTCCAGTGCTTCACCACTCTTCTAGTGAAATAGTGTTTCCTAATATCCAACCTAGACTGCCCCCACTGCAACTGGAGACCATTACTCCTTGTTCTGTCATCTGCCACCACTGAGAACAGCCAAGCTCCATCCTCTTTGGAACCCCCCTTTAGGTAGTTGAAGGCTGCTATCAAATCCCCCCTCTCTCTTCTCTTCTGCGGACTAAATAACTCCAGTTCCCTCAGCTGCTCCTCGTAAGTCATGTGCCCCAGGCCCCTAATAATTTTTGTTGCCCTCCACTGGACTCTCTCCAATTTGTCCACATACCTTCTGTAGTGTGGGGCCCAAAACTGGACGCAATACTCCAGGTGTGGCCTCACCAGTGCCGAATAGAGGGGAATAATCACTTCCCTCAATCTGCTGGCAATGCTCCTACTAATACAGCCCAATATGCCATTGGCCTTCTTGGCAACAAGGGCACATTTGAGCCCCTCCCAATCTTCAATGCTTTATTCCCCTAACCCCACTGTGAGGCAGGGCAGGGCTATTCTCCATGTTTCTGAGTATGTCGACACTTAGAGCTGGGGTGTGATTCCCAGCTGGAGGAGACATACCCATGCTAGCTCTGATCAAGCGATCACTCTAAAAATAGAGCGTAGCCAAGCATGTGCCTGTCCAAGGCACTAAGTACATACCTGCAGCAGTGGGGGTGGCTAGCTGTACCATGTATATAACTAATATCTCAGATGGGTACCTAGTTGGCTGGAGTAATGTGTTGGCATCCTTTCATCTGCGAGAGACAGTGGGAATTACAGCCTATGATGTAGATGGTTTGTAATGTCTCATGTGATTGAATACTCCAATCAGAGATTTGCATAATCTCTGGCAGTTATTGCAAATGCCTGTATCTTGGTTAGGAGCTGCTTGCTTCCTAGGGCTTTTTTCTCTTCAAGCCGCAGGAGCCAGCTCCTGTCCTGGACTTTGATACCCTGATGGAGGCAATGACTCCGCTTGTTATGATCACTTGCCAAGACTTCCCATTGGTTAGGATCAATTCCAAATTCCTTAATATCTAACTTGCACGTGTCTTTATAGTGAAGCCTGGGACGTCCTGTTTTTCTTGTTCTCTTTGATAGCTCGCCATATAGCATGTCCTTGGGTATGCGTCCGTCTTCCAACCTACTCAGATGGTCCAGCCAGCGCAGGCATCTTCGCTTGAGCAGGGTTGTCACACTTTGTAAACTTGCCCTTTGAAGAACCTCTGCATTAGTGACTTTATCCTGCCATTTGGTGTTGAGTATGTGGCGTAAACAACATAGGTGGAAACTGTTCAACCTTTTCTCCTGATGAGCATAAGTTGTCCACATTTCCCCACCATACATGAGAGTGCCGAGGATGCAGGCATGGTACACTAGCATTTTGGTCTTGATAGTCAGCTTTGAGATGTTCCATGGTCTTTTAGCTAATCTGCTAAAGGTAGTGGCTGCCTTTCAAATGAGAACATTTAGTATATAACTAACATCTCATAGGGCTGCCTACTTAGCTACACTGTTTTTAGCACATTAGATTGACCAGACCTAGGATGGGTATGTCTTCTCCAGCTGGGATTACATCCCCAGCACAAAGTGCAGCGGTATCATTAGAGGTGAGACACACAGAAGCTAAGTGACTTGCCCAAGGTCATGGAAGAAGTCTGTGGCAGAGCTGGGCCTTGTCAACCCCCACCCCCACCCGCACCGTTCCCAAGTCCTACGCTCATGATATAACCACTGGATCATCCCACCTCTGAAAGTAACATTTCAGCAAAGCAATAGCAATGAGGAATTTTCTTCTGTAGACATAGTATTGCCAACCCTAAGTGTTTAAAACTCAGGCCTCCAAAATCCCAAGATTGTCTTAAAATCATGAGATTTTTACAAACCATAAATGTGGAGTTTGTTTTATTTGTCTTCTGGGTTTTTAGCCTTTTGGGATCATGTTTTCATGTTTTCCTCCACTAGGAATAGCTAGAGTTAATGAAAGCTGAGAGTTTCACCTAATCCTATGACTTTCGGAGCTGGGGCTTTAAGTAAAACCCCAAATAGCACAAGATTTGCAACAAATCAGTGTGAGATCGCAACACTAAAGGTGGAGGAAAGCAGGCTGAGTATCTGGAGGGATCAATCAGTGTTAAGTCCCTGGGGGTGGTTTTGTAAAGGTGGCAAACCTTCAAGAAAGGGTTTGGGACGTTTGTTCCTCCCCACACATTGTTAATGCCCCTAGATACATCTGCAGTGCCAGGCCCCCTGTGATTCCAGCTCCTCCCTTCGAGGGGATGAAAATGATTGTGTTTAAGGCAAACGCACAAACAAGCCGCCTCTGGTTATCCCCGGATCCCGCTCAGCACAGAGATAAGAGTCCCAATTCCAGAGCAGTTAAACTCTGAGCCCTCACTGATCCCCAGTGCTTCCCAGCATGCACTGCAGTCATCTAAGCCTGTTGGGTGGCTCTGATAGGTCAGGCCCCTGGAACATCTTATCAGGGGGATGCATTCCCAAGAGCTAAGCCATGAGGTGCTCCAGTTCTGTCTTGTATATGTGATAAGCACAAGAAAGCCAGGCGTTAAGATGTCAGCTTGGCTTCGGGTTATCAGGCAGCCCCGTCTCACTCTTGCTGGGAGTGGTTCAAAGAGAACGACAGAACGATCTAGTGTCACAGCTGTTGCTGTCCGTGAGAGATGGGCCCAAACCAGAGCCCCGCACCCAGACAACCCCCAGCTTCAGGCAAGTCCTGAGGTTCGGGGGCATTTTAATGTTTGTTCTACAAGGATGCTGGGTGGGAAGGTACATTTCCTCCAGAGAAGCATACGAGGTGAAAGCAGGAAGCATTGCTGGTGATGTGGTAACTGGCACACTTCCCTTAGCGTTAGGGCCAACGGGGTCCGTGTTTGTGGTGGTGCCATCTTTCAGATGAGGCCTAAAACCTCCATTAAAGATCCCATAAGGGTTAAGGTTGGTGTCCTAGCTGAATTCCAACTGGAGCAATTCCACTGCGCTTCCCTAACTCCCCCGCCAGCTTTGGTTAGATTTGGGGTCCTTCTTCGCTTTGCTCATTTATCCCGGAAGTAATCAGGAGTGGCTCTATTAGCATTAGTGCAGTTTCACCAGGATAAAACCAGCTACATATGAGATTTGCCCTTCGCTCCCTGTGTAGCGTTGCTGTGTGCTGATAAACAGCTGCCACATTTCACTACAGCGAGTTTGTGGGAGCCACACCTGTAGATCTTCTCACCCAGGGGAAGTGGGTACGGTGACCCTACAGTTCCATTATCTACTCTACAGGAGTGCTGTAATTAATGCTAATTAATTAATTAGGAGTGCTTATTAATGTTTATAATGCCATGTGGAAATATATTGTGATGATGTAATTAAAGGCATACACACAAGGGGATGAATTAAGGTTGCATGGCCAATCTATATTATAATAAATTAATTATAATTATATTATATTATTAGGGCTGTCGATTAATCGCAGTTAACTCATGCGATTAACTAAAAAAATTAATCACGATTTTAAAAATGAATCGCCATTAATAGCAGTTTTAATAGCACTGTTAAACAATCGAATAACAAATGAAATTTATTAAATATTTTGGATGTTTGTCTACATTTTCAAATATATTGATTTCAATTACAACCCAAAATACAAAGTGTACAGTGCTCACTTTATATTATTATTTTTATTACAAATATTTGCACTACTGAAAAGACAAACAAAAGAAATAGTATTTTTCAATTCACGCTATACAAGTACTATAGTGCAATCTCTTTATCATGAAAGTGCAATTTACAAATGTAGATTTTTTTTGTTATATAACTGCACTCAAAAACAAAACAATGTAAAACTTTAGAGCCTACAAGTCCACTCAGTCCTACTTCTTGTTCAGCCAATCACTCAGACAAGCAAGTTTGTTTACATTTACGGGAGATAATGCTGCTCGCTTCTTATTTACAATGTCACCTGAAAGTGAGAACAGGCGTTCGCAGGGCACTTTTGTAGCCGGCGTTGTAATATATTTATGTGCCAGATATGCTAAACATTTGTGTGCCCCCTTCATGCTTTGGCCACCATTCCAGAGAACATGCTTCCCTGCTGATGACGCTCCTAAAAAGATAATCTGTTAATTAAATTTGTGACTCAACTCCTTGGGGGAGAATTATGTGTCTCCTACTCTGTGTTTTTCCCACATTCCACCATGTATTTCATGTTATAGCAGTCTCGGATGAGACCCAGCACATGTTGTTTGTTTTAAGAATGCTTTCATTGCAGATTTGACAAAATGCAAAGAAGGTACCAATGTGAGATTTCTAAAGATAGCGACAGCACTCAACCCAAGGTTTAAGAATCTGAAATGCCTTCCAAAATCTGAGAGGGATGAAGTGTGGAACATGCTTTCAGAAGTCTTAAAAGAGCAACACTCCAATACAGAAATTACAGAACCCGAACCACAAAAATGAAAATCAGCCCTTCTGCTGGTGGCATCTGACTCAGATGATGAAAATGAACATGTGTTGGTCCTCACTGCTTTGGATGGTTATCGAGCAGAGCCCGTCATCAACATGGACACATGTCCTCTGGAATGGTGGCTGAAGCATGAAGGGACATATGAATCTTTAGCGCAGCTGGCAACACCAGCTACAAAAAAGTGCCATGAGAACGCCTGTTTTCACTTTCAGGTGACATTGGAAACAAGAAGTGAGCAGCATTATCTCCTCCAAATGTAAACAAGCTTGATTATCTGAGCAATTAGCTGACCAAGAAGTAGGACTGAGTGAACTTGTAGGCTCTAAAGTTTTACATTGTTTTATTTTTGAATGCGGTTATTTTTTGTACATAATTCTACATTTGTAAGTGCAACTTTCATGATAAAGAGATTCCACTACAGTACTTATATTAGGTGAATTGAAAAATACTATTATTTCTTTTGTTTTTTACAGTGCAAATATTTGTAATAAAAAATAAATACAAAGTGAGCACTGTACACTTTGTGTTCTGTGTTGTAATTGAAATGAATATCTTTGAAAATGTAGACAGCATCCAAAAATATTTAAATCAATGGTATTCTATTATTGTTTAACAGCACGATTAATCACAATATTTTAATCACTTGACAGCCCTAAATATATTATATTATAAAGTCAAAATGTTGGGGTTTATGATGTGTCTCCCAATTTCCACCTCTGTAGTTGCTGGTTCTGCATTCAGAGAGAGTCTGCCACAATTTTGAAAATAGCACTGTGCTAAGGTGTTGATTTTCATCCCTTCTTCCATGGTGCTTCTTACACACTCAGCTCCATATCTCTGGGTCCGACAGCCACCTCACCATCCTCATTTGATTCCCCTCTTTATATCACACTCCTGCAACCAGACCCTTTCAGTAACGCTGCTCAGAAAATGGGCAAGATGGGTTCCCCAGGCAAAATTTCTACTTTTCATAGAAAACTTGAAAACATACCAAAAATGGGCCTGCAACCCCAAACACACCCCTTACCCACCAGTTATCTGACAAAAATCAAACATCTGTGGTCAAAAACTGGCCAAAAAAATCAGTTTTTGTCAACATATTTCAGTTTCCAGTGAAAAATCAAACATCTTGAACGAAAGCAGACATTTTCTGGTAGCTAGGATTTTCATTTCATGGAAAACCCCATTTTTGGATGGAAAATTTTTGACCAGCCTTACATTTCAGTGACGATCTCTCTGGGATATTTGTCTAGCCTGGGAACATAAGTTGTGCCCGAAAAGCCATTAATGAATGTGCTTTAAATAACGTGGTCTTAAAGACAACTTTGTACCTGATCTAGGCAGGGCAAGTCACGTTTAATAACATGTTACATGATCATGGCCAGTCTAGGAGGAAGCCTAGGGTTGACTCTGCCTAGCTAATGTGTCTTATTTTGTATTTAAACATGTCTTATATCCCCATGGTGTGTGAGATCTGCCCTACTGGGTGTATATGATCCTCTGTGTTATCCATACCTGAACTGCTTTGTGTATCTTAGATTGTAAGCCCCGCAGGGCTGGGTCCATATCTCCTTCTATGTGAGTCCAGGCACGAGGAGCACTGTAGGTGCTCAATAAATAATAATAAAATAATCCCAGTTTTCTGGCCTCACCAGCTGTAGAAGAGACAAGAATCCTCCGCAAAGAGCTCTGCAGACCAGGCACTCAGACTGGGATTTTGAGTGTCAGTGGGAAGTAAGTGCCTAACTCCCCTAGGCTCATTTGAAAATTCAAACCTCGTGTGCCAAGTTTCCACTTTAAGTAGCATGTTCTGAGTCCCGTGGAAAATCGCAGAGTCCAGAGGGTTGTGAGATAAGTAGTTATCCATGCCCATCTTTCACCCCTGGGCAGAGGGCCAGCACAAAGCTTACGCTCATTGATCTTAAGTGCGATTTTTCTTGTGCTGGCTCTGAACAGGGGTGAATTGGACCCTAAATGCTGAATATTACCCCAAAAGGATATTTTTTAAAATGTTAGCTGTCCCATTGTCAGTGTGTGCAGTTTTGTCACGGCCCATCACCACGGCCTCTGGGCATCTGATGTAAAGAGTGCAATAATTTCGGGTAAAATACCTTTTGGAATGTTATAATTATCCAAATATCGAGCATTAGAAACCTAGGAAATTGCTAGTTAAGGTTAAATTTAAAAGAAATCAAACAGGGATCAGGGCCCCATTGTGTACTGCGCTGTACAAACACAGAGGAGAGATGATCTCTGCCCCCAGTGGCTTTACAGTGGAAACCAGTGTTTCTCCACTCGTGGGTTACAACCCCAGGAGGTCTGGGGGGGTTGTGACAACAGGCATTAGATTTTGTATTACAATCGGAAGCAAAGAAAAACACGCTGTCCCACTGCCCATGCACCCTTCCCCTGCAAGGTTAACTGTTCTATGCCAGCCTCTTGAACCGCACACCCGGCTTAGCGTCGTTAGCATAAACAAAAGATCAAATACAATGTCAGAGGTTTGCAAAAATGTCTGACTTAGAATGAAGGGTTGCTAACCTGGCAAGCTTGAGTAATGCTGGTCTAAAGAAAGTACAGTGGGAGTGGGGCTTTATGCCTTAATATTAGGATTTATTCTCCCCCCAGGGAAGCACCAGGCAGCTGGTTTTTTACAGTTGCTCTTACGGGAGAGCTATTTGCAATGAGACGGGTCAGGCATTTTGCTCTAAACAGAGCCTTATTTCTAAGTCCTGGTGCAAACCACAGATCTGAATGTTGCCAGTGGGACCTCTTCAGCCCTGACCCTTTATTAGGGAAAAATCATTGCCGTTTTAAAAGCCGCTTTCCAATTAAGGGGGCAATGCTTTTCCAAGCTGCTCAGCAGCAGCCACTCAAGTGGAATTGTGTGTAGAGCTCTCCATGGCTTATTGTGGCAATTGCACCAAGGATGTTAATTTGAATTGACCTTCTTTGCATGCAGGAAGCCACTTAAGCCTTGATCCTGAGCACTGCAGAGATTCTAAAGGCAGGTCTGCCCTCTGAGAAGCCACAGAGCACAGGTGTCATTTGCTTATGGGCCTAGGGGTGCAACTGTGGGCCCCAAACCTTTGTTCCCCCAACCAGACTTTGCAGGATATAATATAATTGCCTATCATAATTGTTCTCTATGCTGATCCAACTGTGCACCTGTCCCGGTTTTTCTGAAATGATGCCCCTGCCACGGAGTCACCTTTAACACATCGGGAACTGGTCGGTGTGGGGCAAAGAGGGTTGGCAGAACAAATAAGGCACCAAAGAGGATACTAACCCATGCTACGGGAGGGTGGGAAGGCGAAAATGGGAGACAAGGGAGAACAGAGACTGGACTTCCAGGCTTAGGATCAAAACATAGGCAGGTGGGAGAATATCTATGGTCCTTACCTGGCCCCAGTCATGGTAGTATGTGAGTGCCTCACAATCTTCAGTGTCTGTGTCCTTGCCAAAAAATATCATTTGTATAGTTTACTGCAGAAAATATCATTTTTGGCAGAAAACTTTCTCAGTGCAAAATTTGGGACTCGCTCTAACAAAATGATGTTGAGCTCTCCTTAAAGTGGAAGCTCTTTGGGGAGGGGCCGCCTCTTTGTTCTATGTTTGAACATCACCCAGCGCAACACGGTCCTGGCCCGTGACTGGGGCTCTGAGGTGCTACGTCTGTAGAACGGAAAGGGTTTGAAAAGGCAGGTCAGCAATATTTTCTGTCAGGGGATGGAGACCTTACAAGGCTTTTCCTACCAAGGGCTGCTCTGCCCAGACAAACTAGATTGACCCACCTGCATTTTTCGGGGGTGTGAAAATTCCATACCCTGGAGCGACATAGTTAGGCCGACCTAAGGGCCTGTGTAGGCTGCTGCAGTGTTGTAATGCGCCAGTAGGGGTCTCCCATCGGCAAAGGTAACCCGCCTCCCCAAGAGGCTGTAGCTAGGTTGATGAAGAATTGCCACCAGCTAATTAAACAACATGTGCACAAACCTCTTAAGACACAAAAACCTAATTCTGTTCTTAAAAAAGGTAAATTTTATTTTAAAAAAAAGGAAAGAAAATACATCCGGGAACTCAGCTATTGCTAGATTTTAAAAGAGCAATTACAAGGATTAAGCACCAAGAATAGCTTTCTTGAGGTCCATCTTAAAGGTTGCAAGCAAAGCAAAATCCTCAGGGATTAGCACAGAGGAATCCACAAGCCATAAAGAAATAAAAGGGATAACTCTTCCTAGACATTTCCTAATCTACTTACACATCTGGGGTTTCAAATGAGTAGTTTCTAGGTATGATACTGATAATTTTTTCATACCTGGCCCAAGCTTTTCACAACATAGCTCTGCCCTGTCCACCTCTCCCCAGGAGAACAACAACAGACAGACAAAAGGGGAGTCATATTTCAATTTTAAAAAGTTCTAACCTTCCCATTGGCTCTTTTGGACAGGTGCCCACTCACTTCCTTTTACCTATGCATAGCAATGAGACTTTTTTAACTCTTTACAGGTAGAGCAATTAGAGAACAGCTACTGGCTGGCTGGGTGTCCATAAAAGGGAGCTACTCCCTCCCCGCTTCATTTATCACAGCCCGAGTAAGAAGTTGAGATGACTGTGCGGACAGACTTACTTATTACCCAGATCCATGACATAAATAGAGTAGACCTTAACATTATGGTGATCCAGGCATTATTAGGGTGGGTGTCATGGGAGGAGAAGGGGCTGTGTTTGCCTTGTCCTCTGGCAAATACTGGAGTTTGTCAGAGGATCTGGGAGTTGCCTGCTAATTGATTCCTCCTCTGGTTCTACCAGCTGAAGCAGTTGGTGGAATATAAGCAGTTAGTGGCCTCCCCAGCTAGTCCTGCTGGCCAAAGGTTCGGGGAGATCAGACCCTCAATTGTTCTGGTCCTGCTGCTGCTGGGCCAGCTACACACGTGCTGCCTGAGCCTGCAAACAGCCTGAAACAGTGAGTCAGAGAGGTGTGAACCATCCTGATCATCAGGTTGTTAACACTGAAGCTGAATGGCTACAATGTAAATTTCAGCAACTTTGGTAGCTATTCCATTGCTGATCCAAACACAAAAGGAGGTAGAGGGACGATCATTTCATGGAGATCGGCACCGTGCACTGAGAGCGAGCTGCCTCCTTTTGGCATCTTGTGTTAGTTTCTCGATTGGGCAGACTGGTGGGAGCTTGGGGGAGCAGCACCACAAGGACTGATCCAAAAACTTTGCATAAATTGGATTTTTGACCTTGTGACATTATTGACTTGAACTGGGACCATATAGATCATTGTTGCAACCAAGGTCCTGTTGTCCATCTAAGGCACCAAATCTTATATAAAGGGGGTCAAATGAGGTGTCTAAGACAAGGTTATGGTTTGCTGGTTATGATTATGCTATCTGTATGTGTGTATCATTTTTATAGTTGAAGTTACGAATATTGGCTCTATACTGTCTGTATTTCAAACTTATGTTATGCTTCTGGGTAACTCCCCAGACAAGTTGCTGGCAGCTCTGCCTAGCCTGCTTGATGGCCCATTAAGGACCATCAGCCATACAACTGACCCATTGGGAGAAGGCAGACAGGCCTAGGGATTCAGCAAGGCATGCAGAAACATGCCTATGGACAGAACTCTGAGGTTTTTCCAGGCCAGGTGATGGACAGCTTGTCTTTGGAACAAAGAAAGAAAGACCACATGGCAAGAGACTATAAAAAACTGCTGCAGCTCCTCCATCTGGTCTTCAGTCCTGCTTCATACCTCTGGAGGGACTTGGCTACGCTAAAGCTTTGAACCAAGGACTGAAAGACCCATCCCAGCCGGGGATGTTCTCCAGAGACTTGATTTGAACCTGCAGTTTATTCTATCTCTGCTGCAAGCCTGAATCAAGAACTTGGCCATCACTGTATGTCATTGATTCCATTTAACCAATTCTAACTCTCATCTGTATTTCTTTCCTTTTATGAATAAACCTTTAGATTTTAGATTCTAAAGGATGGGCAAGAGCGTGATTTGTGGGTAAGATCTGATTTGTATATTGACCTGTGTCTGGGGCTTGGTCCTTTGGGATCAAGAGAACCTTTTTTCTTTCACTGGGATATTGGTTTTCATAACCATTTGTCCCCATAACGAGTGGCACTTGTGGTGATACTGGGAAACTGGAGTGTCTAAGGGAATTGCTTGTGTGACTTGTGGTTAGCCAGTGCGGTAAAACCAAAGTCTTCTCTGTTTGGCTGGTTTGGTTTCCTTGGTGTGCACAGAAACCCCAGCCTTGGGCTGTAACTGCCCTGCTTGAAGCAATTTGTCCTGAATTGGCACTCTCAGTTGGGTCCCGCCAGAACCAGCCTCGTTACAGAAGGCTATCAAAACTTTTCACAGACTGTCTCCTTTTTCCTAGAAATCTTCCGGTGTTTTGTCAGAAAATCAAACCTCTGCAACCTAAAATTTTTTACAGTTTTCAGATGAACATTTTGTGGTTTCTGGTATTTTTCCCACACACATCCACAAAATTTTAAGGTTATTTTTCATTTTCATGGAAAGTTCCAGTGGAAACCCCACTAATTTTCTGATTGGCGATATGCACAATTCATTCGTAGTTTGCTCTCTGGGGCTGGGAGAAGCAATTGAAGCAAAACACAGTGTTTAAAGCTCTTTGGGCCCTTGGCCTCTAGGGACCACATTTTCAGAATTGCTCAATGTGAGATTTCCAAGGGCCCAGCGCTATGACGGGGGCTAGATTTCCCAAAGATTTCCCCACTTTCATGCCAGGGAGTGCCAGATTTTCAGAGAAACTCAGCAAATGGATTTTTTCTAAACAAAAGCCTGCTTTGATTTGAATCCAATAGAAATCAAAACAAACGTGTGATTTTTTTTATCTAGATTTTGAGCTTGTTTTTCAAATGTGTCATCAAAAAAACCAAAAACCAACAAAATGTTGGTTTTAAATCCAAACAAAATTTGTGTTTTGTCAAACAATTGGCACTGTTGAGATAAGATGGATATTTTTACAAATACTTTGATATTATTTGAAATGCATTTCATTAAAAAAAAAACACATTTTGATCAAAAATGTTGGCCCACCCTGAGCTTAGATCCTTGAGAATGTTACCTTGAGGCAATCTCTTTCGATGCACTTGCTTTCTCAGTCATACACGATTCCCTAGGGGTCCTGCTGGAATTTCAATCCATAAAGGTCAAATTAACAACATCAGCATTTCTTTCCCCTTCAGTCTCGCACATTTTCACACAGATATAGACATAACAAGCCGAAGAACTAAATTGGGATTTCAGAGACGTGTGATGTAAAATGATCAGAAGTCTGGAAAAAATTCGATCCAAACATAGAGTGAGCATATTGGAACCATTTAGTGTAGAGAGCAGATGAATAAGAACTTGTCCAGACACAAAAATTTGACCTCTTTAACTAGACTGGTATATTTAATGCAGCACACCTCCTAAGGTGGACCCAGTTATACTGGAGTAAAGAGCTTGTTCTGATATCGCTTTTTCCCTATAAGGGAACAACATGCTATGCCAGTACAAGGCACCTTTATACCAGTGTAACTGCGTCCACATTAGGGGCTGCACTGCTCTAACTGTGCGTCACACTTGTGGCTTACAGAGGTATATAAAAGCTGGGTGTACACCAGACCTAAGAAAGGACATCCTGGAGATACGCAGAATAATGACTGGGCTAGAGACGCTTTCCATTCAATCAGACGCTTTCCATTCGCCCTGTCCCAATAAGAGCATCACCAACAAGCTCTTCTATAGCACTTTTCAGCAGTAGACCTCAAGGCACTCCAGAACTTTTAATGTAATTAGCCTTACAAGCCCCCTGGGAGTCAGAGCAGCACTGTTCTCCCCATTGTATAGATGGGGAACTGAGGCCCAGAGAGGCTAAGTGTCATGCCCAGGGTTACACAGAAGTTAGGTGGAGCAGGGATTAGAACCCAGGTCTCCTAAATCTTAGGATAGTCCCTGAATTATGATACTCTATAAACTGCTTTTCCAGACCCAAACAGAGGGGCACTGAGGGAAGTAATGGAGAGGGATTAGAATGTGAAACAGGTGAAAAGGGGTGAATTAGCATCTCTAAGGAGCAGGCTGTGCAGCTTTCCGGACAGCTGTTGTGTGTTCCTATCATCCAAGGACTGCTTTGGGTGTGAGCTGGGACATGGGGTGGTCGAAAAGAAAACAGAACAATTGAGTGGCCACCTTTGGGTCTGCATATGGTGATAAGCTAAGCGTATCCAAAGACCTGGGGCTTGAGAAGCAGGTGCCAGGAGACTGGGAGCAAGATAAAGGTAAACTGAGTGGCCTTCTCTTTCTTCCCCCCGTCCCATAACATGATACCAAGGGTGACTCTGTCAAAAAGCAAACAATTTTAGGGAAAATGAAAGAAAATACTTCCTCACGCAGAATGTAACCAGCCTGTGGGACTCCATGTCTCAGCAGGTCACTGAGTCAAACACTGCAACTGAAACGGGGTAGTTTCATGACCGATAGTAACATATGGGGTTTGGCATCTTCAGTGTCACAATTTGGTGCATGTGCTGATTACTGCAGAGGAGTGGTAGGAATCATAAAAGATTAGGGTTGCAAGAGACCTCAGGAGGTCATCTAGTCCAACCCCCTGCTCAAAGCAGGACCAACCCAACTAAATCATCCCAGCCAGGGCTTTGTCAAGCCAGGCCTTAAAAACCTCTAAGGATGGAGATTCCACCACGTCCTTAGGTAACCCATTCCAGTGCTTCACCACCCTCCTAGTGAAATAGTGTTTCCTAATATCCAACCTAGACCTCCCCCACTGCAACTTGAGACCATTGCTCCTTGTTCTGTCATCTGCCACCACTTAGAACAGCCGAGCTCCGTCCCCTTTGAACCCCCCTTCAGGTAGTTGAAGGCTGCTATCAAATCCCCTCCTCATTCTTCTCTTCTGCAGACTAAATTAGCCCAGTTCCCTCAGCCTCTCCTCGTAAGTCATGTACCCCAGCCCCCTAATCATTGTTGTTGCACTCCGCTGGACTCTCTCCAATTTGTCCACATCCTTTATGTAGTGCAGGGACCAAAACTGGACACAATACTCCAGGTGTGGCCTCACCAGTGCCGAATAGAGGGGAATAATAACTTCCCTTGATCTGTTGGCAATGCTCCTACTAATGCAGCCCAATATGCCATTAGCCTTCTTGGCAACAAGGGCACACTGTTGAATCATATCCAGTTTCTCGTCCACTGTTACCCGTAGGTCCCTTTCTGCAGAACTGTTGCTTAGCCAGTCGGTCCCCAGCCTGAAGCAGTGCATGGGATTCTTCCATCCTAAGTGCAGGACTCTGCACTTGTCCTTGTTGAACCTCATCAGATTTCTTTTAGCTCAGTCCTACAATTTGTCTATAACAATTCGCTTTAGGGAGAGTTTAGCTGGGTAAGAGCTGAGGAATAGTTCAGAGTTTGGGCTCACAAGACATCATCAGTGTTTAACTGGCTGAGAGTGAGAGGCTGTGAAATGCCAGAACGGTGTGTCTCATATTTACGTCGTACAGACACCATGTAGTCATGTCAAAGTCACATTTCTGCCCCAGGGTTGCAAAAAGGAAGAAGAAAGAGACGTACATGGTGTTGCCACCTTAGGTAAACCTGGTGTGTTGCTAGCCACGTGCATATGATTTCTCACCGATGTGCTCCTCGCACAGCCCTTCATCAGAATGTAATACCAGATCTGTGAGCAACTCGAGATACAGAAGGGAGCAGCAAACATGGATTCGAGAGCTGGAACCAATTTTAAACCGACCTATCGGCATGTGGAGAAATAACCCCTAAACTGCTATATATTCTTGGGGGTCTTTCTCCAGTCCAGTTTGAAATAACTCAAGTGCTGGTGTTTCCACTGCCTCCATAGGGAGTTGATCAGGAATCTTATTTCTTGATGGCAAGCCCACATTTCCTTGTGCTCCTTGCCAGCCCGCCACTCAGGTTGGGGGAGAATTGTATCTGGTTTTGGACCTTTCATCCATCCCAGAGACAGGACCATGCTCTCCAGCTCAGGGCCGGGACTTGCACCAGCTTAAGCAAAGGGGTGACTGTAAACTGCGCTGCCACAGGCAGTGTGGACGCTCTTACTTTGGTTTAAATCCAACTTATTTTTGGTTTATCTTAAGTCAGTTAGGAACAGGTTTAAATTTATTAATAGGGCTTGTCAACATGGGGAGATTTACCAGCGTATCTATAACAGTCTCATTATCCTGCTGTGGTTATGCCTGTGTAACTCCTTGTGTGGGTACCCTTATTCGGTGATAACAGTGCTTTTTTCCAATCAAGTTTGTGCTGCTTTCAAAGCAACATACGCTAAATGCGGAGAAAGGCATTCTACACCCGAACACAGGGGGGTGCACCAGTGTGACTCACCAGTGTGCGCACATGTGTGCAGAGACCCTCTCGGACACTTATTGTTATCATGCTGCGAAGAACATAAACAATGTCCCTGTTATAAACAATTCTGCCAAGGCCAGAGCAGATGTTTGCAGAAAGCAGCTTGCAAAATAATTCCCTCTAAAATATGGATGGACTGGAAAAGAAAACATGAATGCATTTAGTATCTGATCAATGTAATTTCCATGCTAAGCAGTGGTCTAAACTCTGGTAGCCGGGTACAGCCACTGAGCAGCTACAATGGTGGCTAGTAATGAGGGACAAATGGGACGGAACCTCTGCTCTAGTTAAGGTTTAGATTGTAAAATCTGCACAGTTAATCTGATTTCCTTGAAATCTGGTGTGCCTCATGGGGACACTCGCTTGGGTTAGAGATCCAAATTTGGGGTCATTTCACTCAGGGGTTTCTGGGATACAGCCATCCCTCCAAAAAGATTCCTTAAATGCATGGCAGGTGATTTTCTTTCCTCTGTTCAGCACAATGCAGAGGGGAGAACTTGTAAATTCTAGCCCCATCAGTGTGCAACACTGTAAAGCACTGTAAAGCCCTTGGCACATGCCTCGAGAAAGTTGTATCACTCTACACCACTGTAAGAGTGAACAGAAACTGTCCACAACAGAAGTCAAGTATGTATCCAGGCAAAACCACTGGGGGAATTTATGCAATCTGTCCTGAACATTGGGTATCAACCCTACTAGTAAAAAGAGCCATGAGACTATTATTCAGCCAAGATGCACCCTATCCCTTTCATCCCTGCTCTCTTTGTAACCCATTCCCCAGACCCAGCTCCATCGTCACACACCTGCCTCGGGTGCAGGATCACAGCAGTCAGGACTAGAACTGGCCAGGATGTAGAATTTCAGTGCCATGAAAAAATGTAGTTTCCAGAAAACTGTTCCTCCCAAATCTAGACGAACCCTCCACCCCAAACTCAAATTTGGTCCCGGTATTGAATTTCCACAATAGTTCATTTGAGAAATGCGGAAACGTTCCCGCAGAGAGAGCATTTCAGTTTTCCGAAAGAAAATATGCAAGAGACCCAACCCTGGACTGCCAGGGAGCCATAGAACTCGATAGCTTCTGAGGAGATTGAAGCTGGCCAGCCGGAGAACCAGCCACCCAGGGTGCTGGCCAACCTGGGATCCCTGGACTCTGGGCTGTCTGTCTGGGAGCCTGACACGCCAGCCAGCCTGCTTCCCTGCCTGGTTTCCATCGGAAGTTTCGACAGAATCGAGACTTCCCGCTACGTCACAGCTTTCCCCGGAGAATGCTGCTCCATGAGAAAATTTTCAGCCAGCTCTAATCAGGGCGTTTGTTTCCATGTCTCCCTAACGAAGGAGGCTTGCCCATAGCTGGGGCGCTGGCAGAGCCATGATCTGGAAGGAAGGAAGGACACCTCCTGCTGCATGCTGGGCTGCCATGGAAGTCTCCTGTTCCCAAGACTGGGATGCAGACGCTCCCAGAGGATTTTCACACTTGGGGAACTTGCCTCTCTCACACGTTGGCATCCAGGGCTGGGTTTTCCCAGCTTATCCTTTTCCCTATGTCTTACACGTGTCTTGCAGCTGCTGCCCAGTGCTGGAAGTAGAGCTGGGGCATTTTTTTGTTCTTCGGCCCAGACTCACCCCAGCCTTCCAAGCCCCATTTCTTTGGCCATAGAGGGTAGCCTGGGACACCCACCCTCAAGCTCCATCAGTGACCCGCCCACGTTGGTTATTAGGGTTACAACAGAAAGACGTGCAGCACTTGTCCCAAACATGCATGCCGCAGAAAGCTCCTGCACCTCACCCCCATGCATGGCTGACCCCTGGCTCTTCAGCACCAGAATCCCAGCCCCATTAACACTGGAGCAGAAAGAGACCAAAAGCCCACAGCCCCAGAGGTGTTTAGGAACCTAACAGCAGCCACGAGAGGGTGAGATGCACAAAGCCAAACCATCACTCCCTGTCTCCCAGCCCCATTCCCATCCCAAAGCAAGAGACCAGGGGCTGGGGATCAGAAGGGATCACTAACCATTGCTGCCCTGCCACTCCCTGGGTGATAAATGCCCTCCAGGTGGCTCTAGGTTAGATTCATATTCCATTCTGCTCCAGCTAACTGGGAGTGGGTCTGGGCCCCCCAGTCCCTGATGTCAGCCCCCTCCCCACATGCCCTGCTCCAGGGTCCTGTTCACATTCAGCGGGAGTTGCCTGGTGACCAGTTTCAGCCTTTGGCAACCTCCTGACAAGGGGGCAAGGCCCAGCTCCTCACAGCTATTGAGGCCCCAAACTCCCAGGATCTGGGCCTAGGTGTTGTCTGACAGGATCCAGCCTCCCAGTCACACCCATTACACTTACAGGAGCCAAGGACAGGGAGGGCCCAGCCCGCGTTTAGGGCCTGGACAGATTCTTTCTTCCCATGCCACCTGCTGCCTCCTCCCCCGCCCTCCCCCCTCCCGATTGCTGAGCGGGCTCATTTTGTGCGTCACACACACACAAAGCTGAATTTAGCGCACGTGAAGGGTGCCAGACTGATGTCTCTGTGGGTGACGCCATCTTGGCAGAGAATGGGCACTGCCTGGGCAGGTCAAGCATCCCAGGCGAACCCTGCACCAGGGATATCCGGCTGTTCCAGCCAGGGCTCCAGCCTATCACTGAAGCAGGGGCGAGGGGCCACAATCCCTACTTTGGGCAGATCCCCTTGAGCCCTTTGGGCAACACAAAGGGGGCAGACACCACCTGCGAGTCCACTGCTGGAGGAGGGCCCTGTGGGCATTGAGCCAGCATAACCGGTTAGCCCCCCGCCCTGCAGCCCCTGGCACAGTCTGGGCTTAGGAGGGGGAGTAGCGGCCGCTCCCTGGACTCCAGCTATCCAGAGATGGTGCATGGTCCCTGTGGGACCGCTGCTAGCAGGTGGAAGTTAGAACAACCCCTAGAGCTAGGGCAGCGAATCAGGGGCCACAACTGGCTGTTGGGTTCCATATTTTCCATATTTTCCTCCTTTCCCTGCTCCTGGGCTGCCCAGGGGGGCTGTTTGAAGGAGTGGAGCCATCCTGTGTTAGCCCCCCGGGTTCAGGGCTCCTTCCCTGCTTTCACTGGACTCCTGCAGTCCAGCTGGGAAGTAGCCAATGGAGCAGCCACAGTGGCCCTCCTCCCTTTCTTGCAATGCGGCAGGTGGCCACTGGGTGAGCTGCTGAGGAGCTGCTTCAGAGCTGGGAGCTCTAGGCTGGGAGATGTCCAGCTCACTTTAGAGCTCCCCCAGAGCTGCTCAGGATGGTGACCTAGAGGCAAAAGGCTCCATAGTTCCTTCCAAATCCCCCCTGAGCCGTCTGTCCCCACCACTGTCTGAGCTTGGACATTAACTGATCTGCCACTGGCCACAGCACTGGCTTAGCTGCTCCGCCTCAGGCCAGCTGCTGGGACATCCCATCCCCACCTGGCCGTTGCCAACTGCCCGGACGTGCAGTTTATAGAGAAGCAGTCCCAGAAAGGCAGCTGCTCTCAGCTCTCTGTAGACCAGCCGCGGTGATGGGGCCAGAGGGGCAGCTCCAGCAGCGGGATTGATTTATGGGGTTTGTTTATTTCCTGACACCATAAATCTTTAATCTGCGGAGACAGGGGACCCGGATGACCACTCTGTTTCAGGGTCAAGATTGGGGAGCTGACTGCTTGGCAGAACGGGGAGCTGAACCACTGGACAAATGCCCATTGCACGCTGGGCCTGGGGCAGGGCTGGAGACGAAGCAGGGGCCTATTTCATCCTGAATCGCTGTGGTTGCATTAGAGGACCCTGAGAGGAAGGATGGGCCAATAGGTAGATCACTCGCCTTGGGCTTAGCAGCCTCTGGGTCAAGTTGCTGCTGTGCCACAGATTCCCTATGTGACCTTGGGTAAGTCCCTTTGTCTCTCTGCCTTGATTCCCCATCTGTACAGTGCCCTCCGTCCCAGAGGCGTTGGGATGCTTAAATACAATGAAGAGTCGAAGGTGTTCAGGTACTACCCAGGGAACATATAAATATGGGGAGATATTAAATGGTAGAAAAGGGCGGGGAGGTTTACCCAGTCCCCTCTCCCAGTAGAAACCACAGGCTCCAGAGTGCGTGTATCGGTCTGGCAGAGCACGCTGGATCTCCTGCTAGTTGATAATTCTCTATTGAGATCTGTCAGTTGTTAACTCATTTCTTTTGGGCCCACATTCATTTTGTGTAGTGCTAATTCTTTCATCAGAAAGTCGTGAGGTACGATGTCAAATGCCTTCTGGAAATGTAAGTATATTATATCAAGACAGCTGCCTTTATCAACCACACTTGGAACCGACTCACGTCTGTCTGACAAGATCTAAATTCCATGAAAACTATGTTGGCTGGTATTAATTGTATTTCCGTCCTCCTTTCACTTTTTATTGATAGCACACCATATCAGCCATTCCATTATTATGCCTGGGGTCAATGTCAAGCTAATAAACCTTTAGTTATTCAGGTCATTCTGTTTACCCTTTATAAATATTCTGCTTCATTCAGTAGCCAATGAATTCTCATTTTTCAGTGCTGCATCACTTTGCAAACTTCACACCTCCTAGCTCACCTGTGATGTCGGTGGGTGATAAGCCCCATTTTACAAATGGGGAAACTGAGGCACGTGTAGTTAAATGGGATCTGCCCAAGATCACACAGCAAGTCAGAATTACCACCATGATTATTTCCCAAGGAATGGGAAATTTAAGGTTGCTACAGCAACATAAACATTAGCAAAAATAGAGTTACAATTAAAAACACCTTGCCACAAAAAATATGGAATTGTTCCCAAAACTCTGAAGACTGTCACAATTCATATGTAGAACTATTGGGAAATAATTTTTTTCCTGCAATTATTTTTTTGAGGAAAACAACATTTTTTCAGCACATTGTTTTTAAAGGACTCATCAAACGGTCCTCTGTGAAAACAGAATCTTTTCCCACCAATATTTGCATTTTATCAAAACTCCAATTTTTGGCCAATTTTTTGGCCAGCTTTATTCATACGCAATGAAGGAGAAATGTAGACATATAAACAGGTTTCAGAGTAACAGCCATGTTAGTCTGTATTTACAAAAAGAAAAGGAGTACTTGTGGCACCTTAGAGACTAACCAATTTATTTGAGCATAAACTTTCGTGAGCTACAGCTCACTTCATCGGATGCATACTAACCACATACAATTATCATACAAAGTGTATGATAATCAAGGTGGGCCATTTCCAGCACAAATCCAGGGTTTAACAAGAACATCTGAGGAAGGGGGTGAGTATTCGCTTCAGGTTGGGGGGCTGTCTGTAGGCAAGGACTGGCCTGTCTCCCAAGATTTGTGAGAGTGTTGGGTCATCCTTCAGGATAGGTTATAGATCCTTGATAATGCGTTTGAGGGGTTTTAGTTGGGAGCTGAAGGTGACAGCTAGTGGCGTTCTGTTATTTTCTTTGTTAGGCCTGTCCTGTAGTAGGTGACTTCTGGGAACTCTTCTGGCTCTATCAATCTGTTTCTTCACTTCTGCAGGTGGGTATTGTAGTTGTAAGAATGCTTGATAGAGATCCTGTAGGTTTTTGTCTCTGTCTGAGGGGTTGGAGCAAATGTAGGCCAGTCCTTGCCTACAGACAGCCCCCCAACCTGAAGCGAATACTCACCAGCAACCACATACCACACAACAGAACCACTAACCCAGGAACCTATCCTTGCAACAAAGCCTGTTGCCAACTGTGCCCACATATCTATTCAGGGGACACCATCCCAGGGCCTAATCGCATCAGCCACACTAACAGAGGCTCGTTCACCTGCACATCTACCAATGTGATATATGCCATCATGTGCCAGCAATGCCCCTCTGCCATGTACATTGGTCAAACTGGACAGTCTCTACGTAAAAGAATAAATGGACACAAATCAGATGTCAAGAATTATAACATTCATAAACCAGTCGGAGAACACTTCAATCTCTCTGGTCACGCGATTACAGACATGAAAGTTGCGATATTACAACAGAAAAACTTCAAATCCAGACTCCAGCGAGAGACTGCTGAACTGGAATTCATTTGCAAATTGGATACAATTAACTTAGGCTTGAATAGAGACTGGGAGTGGCTAAGTCATTACACAAGGTAACCTATTTCCCCTTGTTTTTTCCTAACCCCCCCCCACCCCGATGTTCTTGTTAAACCCTGGATTTGAGCTGGAAATGGCCCACCTTGATTATCATACACATTGTAAGGAGAGTGATCACTTTAGATAAGCTATTACCAACAGGAGAGTGGGTTTTGGGGGGGGTGGGGGGGGAGAAAACCTGGATTTGTGCTGGAAATGGCCCACCTTGATTATCATACATATTGTAAGGAGAGTGATCACTTTACATAAGCTATTACCAGCAGGAGAGTGGGGTGGGGGGAGAGAAAACCTTTCGTAGTGATAATCACCCATTTTTTCCTGGTTTGTGTGTATAAAACCGTCTTCTGTACTTTCTTCAGTATGCATCCGATGAAGTGAGCTGTAGCTCACGAAAGCTTATGCTCAAATAAATTGGTTAGACATATAAACATGAACATTAAAATGTCCAGTTGCAACCATAGCTCCCCCACAATGCACTGCAGCTACCAAGATAAACTTGGGTCTATTCTGCTCTACATCAGCAAAAGTATGGAGTAACTCCATTCAAGTCCTATGTAGAATTGATGTAACTGAGCTCAGATTCAGGCCCATGGTATTTGAGATGCGGAGTTCCTGAAAGCCAGTTAGAAAAGAATGAAACCACTCATTTCAGCCCAGAAAGTGCTGCTGTATCTTCAGTAACTATAAGTGCTTTGCACTAAACCACACAAACACCTTTCAAGGTCTGTTGCACACCCCTCTTCAAACTGCAGAATGTTAATTATTGAATTATGTTGACATGACACAGAGAAATCGGTTTTGTATCTAATCCTCAGCTGTAGCAAAGACATATTTTGCTACAGAACATCCTGTACTATGTTAAAAATATATGTAAATAACTCTGCAATCTGGCCTCAATAAAGCCTAAATTAACACACTGTGCTTTCATTAGCCGTATTAGCCATGGCCCAGATAGAGCTGATTTCCTGTACAGTATCACAGTTTACTAAGCGCTAAACCCACACCAAGAAAAGGAGGTCAAAGTTAAAGCCACCATTAAAATTTTATGTTGAATTATTCCGCCTGCAATGCACTGAAAATCTTTTCACGCAAAAGGTGTTACGCACATAGCACTATGGGTGCAGAATTATTTTCAGCCCCGAAAGCGACATGCTTAATCCCGGGTACCATGAATAGACTCCAGCAATGAACATGTGCCCAAAACATTGTGAGCCAAATCCTGCCTCGTTTGCTGCCCCAAAGGCAGCATGAAGCACAAACTCCCTCCAGGTTCTTCTAGAGGACTCAGTGCTTGAAAACTGAATAGGGACCAACCGCAGGACCCCTGGAGGGATGGGGAGGTTGCAAAGGAGTAATGGGGAAGGGAGGCGGGTCCCACAGAAAGAAGAGCTGTTGATTTTTCTCAGTACAAGCTCTGAGCTGGGTTGTGAAACAACTACTGGAATCAAAAGAGTTAATATAACTATGTGTTATACCCTGCTAACCATGAAGCTGCCAATTTCCCCTACTTTAACTTAAACGCTGTGCCACAGGAAACCCCCCAATACCTTGTTATTCTCTCAGCGTATAAATGATTTTTTTGCTGGTTCTATAGACATGGCGGCTGAAGGCCACAGTGAGTGCATGTCCTTCCACCAGGGCTCAGCCTCGAAAGACCCCACTTCAAGCTCCTTGGCCCATTCAGTCCTTTCTTGACCAGCAGATGGGCCATGTTTTCAGAGTGGGTTTTATAACAGGTGCTGCAACTAGGGCTGGTTGAAAAATTTTCATCCAAACTGTTTTTAACAGCAAATTGGCTTTTCAGCTAAACAAAATTTGTCATGAAAAGTGTCTGCCTTCTTTGAAAATTGTGTGGGTTTTTTTTTTTTTTGTCAAAAACCCAACATATCTGTATTTAGATAAGTAGTTGTAGTGCCTCATGGGGGCTGTAGTTCAGCTGCCTCGTGTCCTCATTCTCCTTCATGAGCCAGATTCCATGGTCAGACTACATCTCCCATGATGCACCATATCCAGGGACTCCCAAGATACAACTGCCTTTTTCACTCTGGGGGGGATACCATGTTGCATCATGGGAAATGTAGTCTGACCAAGGAACCTGCCTTATAGAGGGGGATGGGAGTATGAAACAAGTGAACTACAACTCCCATGAGGCAATTGCAGCAAATTTCCTAATTGAAATATTTTGGTATTCACGCACACACACATACACACACCCCATTTTCCAGCCAGCTCTAAACATAACTAAGCAATTCATTATACATAAGTTGGCAGGAAGCTCTCATTTATTGTCACAACTTTTGGTTCCTTCTCACCCGGGAGAGCTGAACCACCCAACTGAGACTGAAAGTCTCCGCTGCTTCTCTCCGATTGCAAGTCCACCCAGGCCCGCTTATTATAATCCACTTTGCACTGGAGTGTGAAACACAGGTATCCCCAGAAAGACTCAGACCCAGGATAGGGCAAGCATTTTCCCGGTCACACCTATGGTCAAGATAGTCCAGTTCCTGGGCTCGCCTTCACTAGGGAAAGAAGTATGTTTCTACAATGAGATAAGCACTCGCACATTAGTTGTCTTGCTGTAAAACCTGAGTGGAAACAAAGCAACCTTGATAGAGGGATAGTTGCACCTCAGTGTAGCTGATTGAGATGGAGAAGGAGGGTTTAAGGCAGGAGTTCCCACACTGTGGTACATGAGCTTAATGTTCCACCCATTTGCTTCACAACAAGTTTTTAAGAAGGTTGGTGCAGTTTCAGAGCCAGCGGTGTGGGGTTTAACCACAACCAGCTACAGCAAGGTAACACTTCCCTCTGCCTCGTCTCCAATAAGAACTTGCAGCCCTGTGGCTATTTCAAGTTAGCTATCTCGTAAGAGAGACCCCTTTTTTTCCTAGTGAAGAAACAGGCTCTGACAATGGCCAACAATGACTGCTTCAGAGGAAGAAAGCTCTCAGTGTGTTAGGGGATAATGGGATGCAGCAAGCAGCTGGGAACGGGAATGGGATACAGTGAGAAGCTCCTGTATCCCACCAGCAACAAATCCCCTGGCCCACCATACCCCCGGCTCTGCAGGGTTCAGTCCCTTTGCTCTGTTGACCAAGGGGTGCTGCGGGTGGGAGGTCCATGCCATTCACTTTGGGATCTCTGTTAACCCTCTCCCCTGTCTCTCCCAGGTCTCCAGTGCAACGCCTCAATAGACCTGATTGGTACATGCTGGCCCCGGAGTGCTGTGGGGCAGCTGGTGGCCCGTCCTTGCCCCGAATACTTCTACGGAGTCCGATACAACACCACAAGTAAGGCATGTGGGTCTGAGGGGGCAGGGGAGGGAATAGGAAGGGGGCAGCAGCACCAGGGTCACTGACCCCCAGGGCTGAGTTTGGCATCAGTTGCACACACACCGAGCTATGACAGGGCAATGGGGCAAAAAGAAAACCCCGTTCCTGGCTACCAAAGAGCTTCTGCTTCATTTGCGGTTGGCATTGGCACCTGCCCAGCACATGAAAGGTGGGGCCGCACCCTGTTCTCACTGTGCCAAGCCCAGCAACAGCAGTTCAGTCAGATGTTTCAGGCCATCTGTTGGGTGCTGTAGGTGTGAGGAGGGAACCCGGTCACCCAATGTGTGGTACCACATGGGAACATTGCCACTCTGGCTTAAACCCAAGGCCTGCCTAGTCCAGGAACCTGTCTTTGGCAGATGCTTCAGGGGAAGAGGCAAGAAAGCCTGCAGTGGGTAGATGTGCCCCCCACATTAGGTTTCATCCTGGTATCTAATAGTCACTGATTGTCTTAAACCTCGGAACATGAGGTTTAACATCTCTTCCCAATTATTGTTAGCATTAAATATGGTAATTCTGGGAAGCTTTGTTACCATGTAAATGCCCAATCCTTTTTGGATTGTGCTGAGATCTTGGCCTCAGAAGCATCATGTAGCAGTGAGTTCCACAGGCTAATCCCCTTATGTGAAAACATTTTTCCTTTGACCTGTTTTGAATTTGCCACCTTTCAATTACATTGACTGTTCCCTTGTCCTTGGGTGAGGAGACCGGGAGAACAGAGGCACCCAGTTCTACGTTTGCTAGCCCATTCATCCCCTTTGTGTAAACAATGGGCCTCCACGTTCTGACACTTGGCCAGTGCTAGCCACTGCTGGACACCAGGCAAGAGGCTACGAGTCAGAGAGTTTACAGCCAGAAGGTACCACCAGATCATCTAGCCTGACCTCCTGCACAGCACAGCCCACCAGCACCACCCAGCACTGGCACACTAAACCCAGCAACCAAAATGAGACCAAAATATTACAGCCCACCAGAATGGCGTGTGGGGGCAGGAGGGCATGGCAGTGGCAATGCTTCTGATAGTCCTAGCCAAATTGGCAACTTCTGTTGCATGGGATGAACATCATCTTCCTTCGCTGCTATATAGCCCTTTTCGTCCATTGATCTCAAAGCACCTGACAAAGGAGTTCAGCAGCATTATCCCCGTTTTACAGATGGGGAAACTGAGTCCTTTTTCCTAACCCATCCCTTCTGGGGTGCAGTTCATTCTCAGGTGCTTCTGCAGGAATGGCTCCCCAGAAAGGGGATGGGTTAGGAGGAAAGACTTAGTTTCCCCACCTGTAACATGGGATTAATGCCGCTACACTCCTTTGGGAGGCTGACACTCTGATGCACTACAGTTCTGCACTTAGAGAGAGGAAGGATGGTCTTGGAGTTAGAACACTGAGTCCGTGCTCTACTACAGACTTCTCTTGTGGCCTTGGGCAAGTCACTTAGTCTTTCTGTGCCTCAGGTCCCCTTGTGTAAACTAGGGATAGGAGCACTGTCCTACTTCACCGAGGGGTCATGAGGAGTTAAAGACTGTGTGGTGTTCAGATATCATGGTGGTGGGAAATAAGCACTGCAGGTCCATATCAATGTGCTTGAGAGAAAGAGTAGTAAGTTATTATCTAAAGTGCCCGGATCAGCCTCAGGAGCAAAAAGATGGGTAGAAAGCTGGTCTGTCCCCCTGTTTTTATGATTGGTCACGTCCTTCCAAAGAGAAAAGGAAAGTGTAAATGCTCCAAGCTCCCCCGGACATAAGGGGCCTGAAGGGAATTGTTTTCTGCTTATTCTTGTTCATGACATTTTAACGAAAATTGCTTGAAAATGGCTGATGACGTTTGCTGAGCACCACAGATTGGGAGGTGGGGGGGACCTCAAGTCTGGTTAATAGCTAAGGCATGGAGAAGGGTATCTTTTTTCCCCATAAAAGTGTTGATAATTGTCAACCAAAAAAAAACTCCATCAGAAAGATGAATTATCCCCAGCTCTCCCAGGGAACAGGATAGTGGGTTTACATTTTGTTAATGTTCTTAAGCTGCTGATTATCATGATTGTACACACGGCGTTATTTTTAATGATTTAATGATGAGGCCACCTTTGTGATGTCAGCTAGTTGTCATGGGGACTTTCTGGCAATGCTTCTTTGCAAGGCCACATAGATTTGTTTGTTTGATCTCTGGGGTGACTTCATTGTTGGGAAGGTAGGTTTGCTTAGTGAAATTGAGCAGGTTTGGTTTCCTCCTGCCTGGCTCTGCTTTGATGTCTTCATTGTTTGGTAAAGCATATTACAGTGCCTCGCTGGTGGCTTTGCAACCGAGGCCCCGCTAGCCATCCTCTTCAGTTTATTAGGAGGGGAGATGAGCTCTCAGACAAAGGACTGTGCAAAAAGATGTAAGGGATGCTGGTCACATTTTCCTATCACTTCCATGTCCTTTGGGTTCCCATTTCCTTACAATTTCATGAGCTACATTTATATTAAGTGAGGCTGAGCAATAGGGTGAGCCTCGGTCATTTCAGAGCTATCTATTTATCTGAGGTCCCCATTATCTTAGTATCAGAGCCTCTCACAGTCTTCATCCTCACAACACCCCTGTGAGGTCAGGCAGTGCTCTTATCCCCATTTTACAGATGGAAAAGAGAGGCCTCAAACATATTGAGATTTCTCATTAACACTGATTAAAATGGAAGGCTAAAGTTGGGAATCTGGGTCCACCCAAGTCTGGGGCTGGAGCCTTGACCAGTGCACCAGCCTTCCACATACCCGTCATTTGAAAATTTCTGAGCATCTTGGGTCTGCGGAGCAGGGCAGGAAATCTTTCACGAGGTCTGCAACTTCTGCTCAGGTGAGGAGGCCACGCGATCTCCCAGCGCAGCTGCCTCTTCTGTAATGCCTTTGGAAAAGAAGCCAGCCAAGTGAGACACATGTATTCAAAAAGTGATCTCCTGACTGTTGTGAGTCTGACTAGCATGTTGTGTGTCAGCCTGAGTTAGACCCCGATCCAGCAAACACGAGTCGCCCCTACTTAATCATATGATCCCATGGACATAGATTCTAAGACAGAAAGGGACCAGTCCGATCAACCAATCTGACCTCCTGTATAACACAAGCCAGGGAACTGCCCCAAAATAATTCCTAGAGCAGATCTCACATCACTGGCACTTCTTGCCTTGTGCCAGGGCTGCCAGATCGGGCCCACAAAATGGGACTAGGACTGGTGGGAAATCTTGTACCTAAACTATTTTTCGATGGCAAGTTGTGTGTTTGGCTAAATGATGCTCTTTCACCACAAGGAAGTGCTTTCCACAGAAAATTTCCAAATCTCATCGCAAACACTTTTGGGCTGAAAATTGTAGTTTTTCAGCACGTGGAATGTTTTCTTATATTTGATTTTTGGAGGAAAAGTCCACATTTCCCATGGGGGGCAGTGGGAAGAGGCCATTTCTTCACCAGCTCTAAATGTGAGTGGTTAGAGAGCGCCTAAATCCCATTTTGAAAATTAAACTTAGGCTCCTAAATCAGTTAGGTCTTGCAATGCTAAGCACAGCAACGCTAACTACCTTTAAAAATCTGGGGCCCATCCACACAGTCCACAGCAGCAAGCCTCCCAGCCCAGATAGACAGACTCGGGCTCGCACTGAAAATAGCTGTGTAGACATTGAGGCTTGGGCTCTGAAGCCTAGGGAGGGGGTGGGCTTCAGAGCCTGAATTCAGCATCTATACGGCCATTTTTACAACGCTGGCTCAACCCCCACCAGGCCCAGTCTGCCAGCCCAGACTGGGAGGCTCGCTGCCGTGAGCTGTGTAGATTTATCCTATGTGACTTGCCCAAGGTGACACAAGAAGTCTGTGGCCCAGGAGGGGACAGAGCCCAACACTCCCAAGTCATAAGCTAGCCGCTTAACCACTGGTCCATCCTTCCTTAAGAGGGAATCACTGTGGTTTTATTCGAACAGAAGCTTCCCCCCAATTCCTTTCTCGCTGCAGCAATACTGTCCTAGCCTCGGCACTGTGTGTTGGTTGTTTATTATTATCTATTATAGCAGTAGCGGCTAGCAGCTCTCATCATGGACCATGACCCCATTGTGCTAGGTGCTGTACGAACATAGAACAAAAAGACAGTCCCTGCCCCAAAGAGCTTCCAGCGTGACCAGCCCTTAGTCTTGCCTTGTTGAAGCCGATAGCAGGACCCGTGGCCCAGGCATTTTGTAGCTCCTCAATGAGTGCAATCAGCATGAAGAGGAATCCTTTGCAGAGCTGAGGGTGCCAGTTCTGACAGCTGGTGCTTACACCCACATACTCGCTTCCGCTCTCTCCCACTCAGCAGCCTTCCCACACAATAGCTCCTCCGCCACTTTGTCCTTCACCACATCCCGGCACCTGGCACTCTCGGAATTAATGTGCCCATCTCCCAGTGCTTTGCAATCACAGCTATTGACCTGGTTCGGTTAGTGGGCGTCAGGAGACCTGAGTTCCACGCCCAGCTGTGTGACTTTGGGCAAGTCACTTTGCCTTGAATCCTTTTATGGGCCTGTGAATTGGTTTTGTGTGTGTGTGCTTGTGCATGTGTGTGTGTGTGTGCGTGCATCACTGCAATCTACAGAGTAGAATCAGAGCTACTCAGCTGTGTGTCTTAGGCCCAACGCTGCTACTAGCAAATGAAGATTTTCCTACAGCTCAGTGTCAGGGGACCTGGGCATTGAAAGTGTGACAGGCTGAGTACCTAGCCCACTCTTACCACTAAGCTCTGAGTAGCCATCTTGTGCAGCATAGTGACAACCAGGAAGCTCAAGGTGGCTCCAAATTTGCAGTGCTGTTTGAGACCCCCTTTGGAGGCCCCACTTTTTGTTTGTTTATCTTTTTGTGGGACTTTTAGAATTCACGATAGCGAAAGTGGTACAGACACCATCCAAGCGTCCCACAAACCTTTACCTCTCCTAGTCTGACCTGCATAGCACAGATCTGTACATTTCACCCAGTTACCCCTGTATTGAGCGCAATGACTTTGGCTAGACTGAAGCATTTAAGTCCTCATGAGACTAACCGGCTGCGTGCCACAGACAGAGTCCATGCCCGAGGCCCCTGCATTGGCATGGAATTGATTAGGTGCCAATCTGTGCCCAGTGGGAAATTCTTTACCAACTCCGCTCTGGTGATCAGTGTGACCCTGAGCATGTGAGCAAGACACACCAGCCAGGCACATAAGAAAGAGTCCTCTGTACCTCACGCCAATCTACTTCAGTGTTGGCCATGTCCTGAGTCCAATTCAGTTTCATGGGTTCTCTCCAGATTTTGCATCCAGTTTCGATTCCTCACGGAGCCCAGGGCATTAGGAGCTGAGAGGCTGTTTTAGGTGTAGACTAGTCCCAGTCTTGCAAAAGGTAGCAATTATTAACCCAGTGGGCTGTGAAACACACAGTAACATTGCACTGGCTTCTGACAGTTGTATCAGTACAGCACCCCTCATGCACACAGAGAGAGAGAGAGAGAGAGAGCTGGCACACACATATACACACACACACACACACACACATTGCTGACAAAGTGCCTCACCCCTAACTTGCAGTACTCCCTGCTATTCCAGTCCTGGGCTCCCCAGGCAATTCTGCCAATACAAATCTGATCCACAGTACCTGGTTATTACAGTCCTAGACCTCTCCTGGACTGACTTCAACTCCTGTGTTGAATTATGCTGTGAACAAACCAGCTACACCATCGTTCATTAGTGGAGAAATGTTGCCATTAGGACTGTCAATTAATTGCAGTTAAATGCATGCGATTAAAGCAAAACAAATTAACTAGATTTTTTAAAAAAACAGTCATGATTAATCACAGTTTTAATGGCACTGCTAAACAATAATAGGATACCAATTTAAATTTATTATAAATACTTTTGGATGCTTTTCGACATTTTCAAAGATATTGATTTCAGTTACAACACAGAATACAAAGTGTACAGTGTTCACTTTATATTATTATTTTAGATTACAAATATTTGCACTGTAAAAAGATAAAAGAAATAGTATTTTTCAAAAGAAAAGGAGGACTTGTGGCACCTTAGAGACTAACAAATTTATTTGAGCATAAGCTTTCGTGAGCTACAGTTCACTTCATCTGATGCATTCCTTTTTCCATTCCATACGGCTAAATTCAGTGCCTTGCATAATGACAGGTTTCAGAGTAGCAGTCGTGTTAGTCTGTATTCGCAAAAGAAAAGGAGTACTTGTGGCACCTTAGAGACTAACCAATTTATTTGAGCATAAGCTTTTGTGAGCTACAGCTCACTTCATCGGATGCATTGCACTGGCTTCTGACAGTTGTATCAGTATCCGATGAAGTGAGCTGTAGCTCACGAAAGCTTATGCTCAAATAAATTTGTTAGTCTCTAAGGTGCCACAAGTATTTTTCAGTTCACCACATACAAGTACCGTAGTACAATCTCTTTATCATGAAAGTGTAGCTTACAAATGTAGATTTTTTTGGTTGCATACATGCACTCAAAAACAAAACTAAAACTTTAGAGCCTACACTTGTCCTACTTCTTGTTCAGCCAACCGCTAAGACAAACAAGTTTGTTTACATTTACGGGAGATAATGCTGCCCACTTCTTATTTACAATATCACCTGAAAGTGAGAACCAGGCATTCGCATGGCACACTTGTAGCCGGTGTTGCACGGTATTTCCGTGCTAGATGTGCTAAACATTCGTATGCCCCTTCATGCTTCGACATTTGTAAGCTGCACTTTCACTTTCAATATATTTGAAAATGTACAGAAACATCCACAAATACTTATAATAAATGTAAATGAGTATTCTATTAGTGCTAAACAGTGCAATAAAACTGTGATTAAGCATGACTCTTTTTGTTTCATCTTGCAATTAACGGCGATTATATTTTAGAATCGTTTGACCGGAGGGGCAACACGAGTGATGAATGCAATAAATTAACCTCAGGTTTCAGTTTGGGATCAGCACTGCCTGTCGCAGCTCTATGGCATTTAAGGGCATAAATTGATCCGAGGGGAGGTGATGTGCAGGAAGATGCCGTGAAATCATTACACCATTAATAACTCTGGGGGGAGGGGGGTTGTTTGTTTTATTTAACAAACAATCTAAGGGCTGTCTGTGTCCCCTGTGAATTCTCCATGGCTGGCACTGTAATGTGTGGTCTCTAATTCACATTCACAGATCTCTAATCACTAATCTAGCCCTCCCATTTGATGCTGTGTGTGAAGTGTGCATGAGAAACAAATGGCACGTGATCACATCTAGCAGCCAGAGACCTCCAGAGGGGGGTGAAAGGCCAATTTCCCCTGTCTAAGCCATTTAGCTATGGGCACATTGAGACCACGCTCATCACTGGGCTATCTGAGTGCCTTACTGCTGAGGCAGGGAGGGTGCCACAGGGTACCAAGGTGTTCTGTGTGCATTCACAACAAATGGCAAAGGGTTTGTGTCTTCATCCCACCGCAAAGCCGGCACTATGGAAGTGGAGGATGGCTGGCAGGAGGAAGCTAACCATATCCCGGCGTGGGAAAGGTATCGGCTTCGTGTTTCATTCAAGAGAGGGTGCCCCCACCTGGGGCCAGCCCTGAGGCTAAAGGGAGATCACCCCCTGTTACTCGACCCGATCCACTGCCTGCAGCACAGCACCCCCTGGCTCTGCAAAACGTGTGGTTTTGTCTGGTATCCCACATGGAGGACGCCATTGCAAGCGCGTGCCACTCCGCCTCCACCTGTGTGACCATGTGCACACGCATGTGAGGAGGTCATGCTGGGCAGCGCGGCGCACTCTTTGAAACAGCGTCCTCCATGCAGCATGGCCTCACCTGCACCAGGCTCGCAAGGTCATGCCAGCGGGGGCAGGGTCACGCAGGTGGGGGCAAGCCACGCCATTCCTGGACGTACTGGCCCATCCAGTATTCTGGGCTCTGAAACCCAGGCTCCAGCCCAAGCCTGAACGTCTGTCTACACTGCTATTTTTAGCCCTGTAGCCCAAGCCCTGCCAGCCCGAGTCAGTTAACCCAAGCTCTGAGACTGTTGATGAATCCGACTGCATGCGGGGAAGAGCAGAACAAGAGATTGGGCCCCAGTGTGGTTGGGGATGAAGCAGCTGAGTCTGGGGGACAAGGAGAGCTGCTGGCAATGTACTGATGAGAGGAAGCAAGGAGAAGAGGGCATCTCCGGATGATGAGGAGGAAACTGAAGCCTGGGGCTATTTCCTTAGGCTAGTTTGTTGGTTATTGGTGACTAACGTCCGCCGTGAACAAGGGGTTATTGAAGGTAAAGTCTGACTCAGATTGGTTTATATAGCCAAAGGGGAAACTGAGGCACAGCTCAGGGCCTGGGCCTATGACAGGGCCCTTCTGGGCTTGTAATCTCTGAATCCAATTTCTCTGATAGGGCACAAAGGCCTGTTTGCTAATAATAGACCTGCAATGTCCCCATCGCTCTATCACTCCTCTGGCGCTAATGCTAATAGGATGTTGCTTTGGGCTTGCCATGGGAGCTGTCTTCTCAGCTCGTGATGCCTAGAGTCATCCCCGTGACAATGAAATTTGCCGATATGCTAAGGAAGTTGGTATTGCAGGAAATAAGGCGCCAACTTCACATTATCACTGAGATAGTGTTAAAACAGACAGTGAATGATCATACGGGCGAACAGCCAGTATGAAGGGAACATTACCACCAGCCCTTTGCGCTAGATTTGCTTTTCTTTCTTTCCTTCTTGGCTCCTGCTTTCATCCTTGTTTGCAAAGAAAGTTTTTGAAAGAACAAACATGGCATTTACTAAGTGGCAACTGGATTTCCATGTTGAAATAATAATAATCAAGTAAATGAGTCAGTATTACAGGAAAAAAATCCAGTTGGCCTGGTGCCATGGCAACCTGAAAATCTCGCCATAGCAACTTCCAAATCTCTTTTTTAATCCTGTGCCATTAACTGTTCGATGTGTTTGTGTCTCTTTCCTCCAGACAACGGGTACAGAGAATGCCTCATGAATGGGAGCTGGGCAGCCCGCGTCAATTATTCCCAGTGCCAGGAGATTCTCGACGAGGAGGTACGAGCCCACAGACCATTTGAACCAGGTCGTGTTTGTTCCATGGGGTTGGAAGGAAGTGGCTGGAAGGGTGGTTAAGCACTGGAATAAATTGCCTAGGGAGGTTGTGGAATCTCCATCATTGAAGATTTTTAAGAGCAGATTGGACAAACACCAGTCAGGGATGGTCTATATAATACTTAGTCCTGCCATGAGTGCAGGGGACTGGATTAGATGACCTCTTGAGGCCCCTTCCAGTCCTATGATTCTGTGTTGCTATCTCTTGCTGGGAAGGGCTTTCTCACCACGTTAATTGATGATTCTCAGGTTGGATGAGTGCCTGACAGTAGGGGAAAGAATTAGTTTAATTAGCATGCATGTCTTCTCCTGAGCCCATACTGCTCTGGCCAAAACCCACCACCACCCTCAAGGGTGGGAGGGAAAAGGAATCACTTGAGATATTGGATGTATCAAATTTCCAGGCACCCTTGCTCAATTCTAATTACACCAGAGACCTCTGGGATTTTCACACAGGCCTCTCCACCAAGTGGGGCTGCTGGAGGCACGATGTGGTTGTCAGCCATTAGGTGCCTCCGCCTTCTTGGGCCCAGCACCAGCCCAGCCATGCATGGTGCCTTGCAGGCCGCAGGCCGGCCTGCCGACTCTGTAGAGGGCTCAGCACATCTGTTGGCTAAACACCTTCACAAAAAGGCTGAGAGCCATCAGCATCAATGGCTTCAGAAGGGGTCTATTACAATAGGGGACAGGTTAAATTATTAGTTACTGGGATAATTTCAGTACAGGCAAAATTTCTGGTGGCAGAACAAACTTTTTGGGTATACGTTTGATTATTTACTAGTGAGGCTACTGATTGGTCAAGATCTAGAAAAATATTACTTTTCCATTCCCACCCTAAGTTTGTTAAGAAGGAGAGGCTGAGGAATATTAAAAGTTTTAATTCAGGTAGTTTTGGCTAGCTTCCGCAAGCTATTCTTCAAGATTTTGTAGTCTTAATTTACTTAGCTGTCCGGCAATGAGGCAGCAAGGCAGAGGTTACTAGCACAATCACCTTGCTTGGTTGGAGGCTTTATTATGTCCTTAGGTGGAGAGGTTGTTTTCTTCAGGTGGAGAGGCTGTGCCTTTAAAGGCACTGTGGGTCTGTCAGCAGACAAAGGAGAGGTTACTGGCTTTTTACCTTGTCCTTCACTCCTGCTGTTCAGAAGGAGCAACAATACCAGAAGGAAAGATAGATTGATCATCAGTCGGAGAGCCATTACAGTGAGAAACATGGGCAGGTAGTCAATTCTCAGCACTTCACAGTGGTGTTGATAATTAACAGGACTTGATAAGGGTCTTTCAGCATGGGGCCAGGTCGGTTCCTCGCTGATAGACCTCTATGTAGCTCCAGTCTCCTGGTTTCAGCGAGTGACAGGGCTGCTGTATATAAAAAGACCTAACACATTTCATTAGTGCCTTACAATAATTAAGCATTGTTATTTATTAAATGACTGCCCATCTGAGCCAGGATCAGTGGGGCGCAGCCAGTAGTCGCATTGGGCGCCCTGTTAGAATTCATGAGGGCTGAGTCCAGTCTTTTGATTGGGAGTGGCTCTCATATTCATTAATGCTAATGGGAGGGCATTTGGCCACTTTAAATTTGTTTTAGCACAGGCCAGTTTTATTTTTCAAAATTCCATTTTGACGTTTTACTGTCCTGGCAGACTGCGGGTGGTGGGGGCAGTGGAGATTGTGTTGGATCTGTAAAGCTGCACATAACTTGTTATAATTTTTCCAATAATATTAGGTCCACTAAAAAGAAAAGGAGGACTTGTGGCACCTTAGAGACTAACCAATTTATTTGATGCATCCAATGAAGTGAGCTGTAGCTCACGAAAGCTTATGCTCAAATAAATTGGTTAGTCTCTAAGGTGCCACAAGTACTCCTTTTCTTTTTGCGAATACAGACTAACATGGCTACTACTCTGAAATCTGTCACTAGGTCCACTATCAGTGTTGCTACTCACAGATATGCCAAATTGTGGTACAAAATCCTTAAACAAAATTTTACAACAGTTTTGGCATCTGCCTTTTTTACAGGGAAATACATTACTAAAACTAACACATACTTGCAATTACAACATTTAAACATTTGAATCAATCTGAGTATTTACAAAAAGTCCCCAGGAAGGGGGATGTGCTGCCTGCCTAACCTTGACAGCTTTACCAACGCTATGTTGCTGACAGATTACACACTGTTGGCAGTATTGGTTAAAATATCCCTTTCTTTACAAATACCCTTGCTGATTGCAGGCAAAACTGAGGAATTACTCCCCATATTTTCCTGTATTTGTTTTATAGGCAGGTTAGATTTTAATGGCTTCTATTTTTATTATTTAGGTGATTTGCATTAACACAGACATTCTTGGCTTGCTTTTGGATTCAAAGTTATCAGCCGCTTAGAGACTTTGTCTCAAAAGGACACAATTAACTTTTAACTTTTAACTTTTGCTCTTAAACACACATTGATCTGAAAAGGGAAACACGACCCGTTTTGGCTCCCCTTTGGCAAAGTGCCTGTTGATTACACGGAGCCACGTTAAGACTTAGTGTGGGGCACCGACTACAGCTTTTATCTGCCATTTGTTACCAAAACAGATTTAAAATCCTTTTCCATTTTCCTGGCTTTGACTGCCCTGCTGCAGCCACAGCTTTGGTCTTTATTTAAAAACATTTTAAATCTTGTAAAGCATTAAGTCACCTTAAGGATTAAATGCTAAATACCAAAATTAAACAACACTCGTTTCTTTTGTTTGGCAAAAGTATTTTTTTGGTTTTACAATTTTAAAACAACACCTATTTATTTTAAACTTATAAAACAAAGACTGTATTTACCAGGAGTGGTTTTTAGCTAATTTGCCTAACTTGTTTATAGTTAAATGATTTTACTTAAATAACCGTTTGCCTGGATTCTTCCAGAGAAATGCGCCCTTTCTTCAAAGGAATGGCTGCAAAGAAACCAAGAATTTTCTTTTCATAACACCTTCTTTAACATTTGTACAAAGTTTCACTGCTTAATTTCCACCAGTAACTCCAGAGTTAACCTCTCACTTTCTTTTCTTTTAACTTTCTTAAACTGCGGTTGCCTGCGTGTCTGGGCCTGATCCTTTTTTGTTGTTGTTGTTGCATTATTTCTTTTCATGGGCACAGGCATTGTTTTACTACCAACTGAGCAAGGAGAGTGGGCTTTTTGACTAACCCCCCTTTTATTTATTTATACACACCTATTTACATACACACACATTTATTTTTTTACATCTAGATACATCTTATTTAACAATAACCTTAATTCTTTTACGTTTGGACATAATATAACCTTTTCCTTATTTGAGGTGGTAACAACCCCTCAGCACAGGTGCTTTGCAGGAAAGGATAGTAGCAGGACGAGGGACAATGGGAAAGGTAGGGAATACAGCAGTATTAACAGCACTGTAAAAAGGGGGGAGTTACACTCACTGACCATAGGAATAATGACTCATAGAATCATAGAATCATAGAATATCAGGGTTGGAAGGGACCCCTGAAGGTCATCTAGTCCAACCCCCTGCTCGAAGCAGGACCAATTCCCAGTTAAATCATCCCAGCCAGGGCTTTGTCAAGCCTGACCTTAAAAACCTCTAAGGAAGGAGATTCTACCACCTCCCTAGGTAACGCATTCCAGTGTTTCACCACCCTCTTAGTGAAAAAGTTTTTCCTAATATCCAATCTAAACCTCCCCCACTGCAACTTGAGACCATTACTCCTCGGTCTGTCATCTGCTACCATTGAGAACAGTCTAAAGCCATCCTCTTTGGAACCCCCTTTCAGGTAGTTGAAAGCAGCTATCAAATCCCCCCTCATTCTTCTCTTCTGCAGGCTAAACAATCCCAGCTCCCTCAGCCTCTCCTCATAACTCATGTGTTCCAGACCCCTAATCATTTTTGTTGCCCTTCGCTGGACTCTCTCCAATTTATCCACATCCTTCTTGTAGTGTGGGGCCCAAAACTGGACACAGTACTCCAGATGAGGCCTCACCAATGTCGAATAGAGGGGAACGATCACATTCCTCGATCTGCTCGCTATGCCCCTACTTATACATCCCAAAATGCCATTGGCCTTCTTGGCAACAAGGGCACACTGCTGACTCATATCCAGCTTCTCGTCCACTGTCACCCCTAGGTCCTTTTCCGCAGAACTGCTGCCTAGCCATTCGGTCCCTAGTCTGTAGCTGTGCATTGGGTTCTTCCCGTCCTAAGTGCAGGACCTGCACTTATCCTTATTGAACCTCATCAGATTTCTTTTGGCCCAATCCTCCAATTTGTCTAGGTCCTTCTGTATCCTATCCCTCCCCTCCAGCGTATCTACCACTCCTCCCAGTTTAGTATCATCCGCAAATTTGCTGAGAGTGCAATCCACACCATCCTCCAGATCATTTATGAAGATATTGAACAAAACCTTGCATATTGATATTGAACCTCCTTGCTGAATGCAGGAGGTAAGAACAAGTTGGATTTTCCCTTGGCCTGTTTTGATAGAGCATAAAAAAGAAGCTTACAAGAAGTGGAAGGTTGGACATATGACCAGGGAAGAGTATAAAAATATTGCTCGGGCATGTAGGAATGAAATCAGGAGGGCCAAATCGCACCTGGAGCTGCAGCTAGCGAGAGATGTTAAGAATAACAAGAAGGGTTTCTTCAGGTGTGTTGGCAACAAGAAGAAAGCCAAGGAAAGTGTGGGCCCCTTAATGAATGAGGGAGGCAACCTAGTGACGGAGGATGTGGAAAAAGCTAATGTACTCAATGCTTTTTTTGCCTCTGTCTTCACGAACAAGGTCAGCTCCCAGACTGCTGTGCTGGGCATCACAACATGGGGAATAGATGGCCAGCCCTCTGTGGAGAAAGAGGTGGTTAGGGACTATTTAGAAAAACTGGACGTGCACAAGTCCATGGGGCCGGATGAGTTGCATCTGAGAGTGCTAAAAGAACTGGCGGCTGTGATTGCAGAGCCATTGGCCATTATCTTTGAAAACTCGTGGCAAACGGGGGAAGTCCCGGATGACTGGAAAAAGGCTAATGTAGTGCCAATCTTTAAAAAAGGGAAGAAGGAGGATCCTGGGAACTACAGACCAGTAAGCCTCACTTCAGTCCCCGGAAAAATCATGGAGCAGGTCCTCAAAGAATCAATCCTGAAGCACTTACATGAGAGGAAAGTGATCAGGAACAGTCAGCATGGATTCACCAAGGGAAGGTCATGCCTGACTAATCTAATCGCCTTCTATGATGAGATTACTGGTTCTGTGGATGAAGGGAAAGCGGTGGATGTATTGTATCTTGACTTTAGCAAAGCTTTTGACACGGTCTCCCACAGTATTCTTGTCAGCAAGTTAAAGAAGTACGGGCTGGATGAATGCACTATAAGGTGGGTAGAAAGTTGGCTAGATTGTCGGGCTCAACGGGTAGTGATCAATGGCTCCATGTCTAGTTGGCAGCCGGTGTCAAGTGGAGTGCCCCAGGGGTCGGTCCTGGGGCCGCTTTTGTTCAATATCTTCATAAATGATCTGGAGGATGGTGTGGATTGCACTCTCAGCAAATTTGCGGATGATACCAAACTGGGAGGAGTGGTAGATACGCTGGAGGGCAGGGATAGGATACAGAGGGACCTAGACAAATTGGAGGATTGGGCCAAAAGAAATCTGATGAGGTTCAATAAGGATAAGTGCAGGGTCCTGCACTTAGGACGGAAGAACCCAATGCACAGCTACAGACTAGGGACCGAATGGCTAGGCAGCAGCTCTACGGAAAAGGACCTAGGGGTGACAGTGGACGAGAAGCTGGATATGAGTCAGCAGTGTGCCCTTGTTGCCAAGAAGGCCAATGGCATTTTGGGATGTATAAGTAGGGGCATAGCGAGCAGATCGAGGGACGTGATCGTTCCCCTCTATTCGACATTGGTGAGGCCTCATCTGGAGTACTGTGTCCAGTTTTGGGCCCCACACTTCAAGAAGGATGTGGATAAATTGGAGAGAGTCCAGCGAAGGGCAACAAAAATGATTAGGGGTCTGGAACACATGACTTATGAGGAGAGGCTGAGGGAACTGGGATTGTTTAGTCTGCAGAAGAGAAGAATGAGGGGGGATTTGATAGCTGCTTTCAACTACCTGAGAGGTGGTTCCAGAGAGGACGGTTCTAGACTATTCTCAGTGGTGGAAGAAGACAGGACAAGGAGTAATGGTCTCAAGTTGCAGTGGGGGAGGTTTAGGTTGGATATTAGGAAAAACTTTTTCACTAGGAGGGTGGTGAAACACTGGAATGCGTTGCCTAGGGAGGTGGTGGAATCTCCTTCCTTAGAAGTTTTTAAGGTCAGGCTTGACAAAGCCCTGGCTGGGATGATTTAATTGGGTATGGGTCCTGCTTTTGAGCAGGGGGTTGGACTAGATGACCTCCTGAGGTCCCTTCCAACCCTGATATTCTATGATTCTATGATACTGCTGCACCTTGGGAAGGGGTCTTGCTGGGTTTTGGCAAATCTTAATGGGTTGGGCCAACCCAATGCACCCAACCTGATTGGCATGATAGGCTCACAAGGCTTACAAGGAGGGAGAGACCTTAGCCAGCAGTTCCTGTTGCAGTGAGGAAGGGCTGAGGTTGGACTTCTCCTGTAAACTGCCAGGACCTCATTGTGAGTGGGATCAGGCACGTCCAGATACACACCATTTGAGGTACAGCAGATTATACAATTTAATTTACACAGCAAGTCTGTTCCCAAAAGGTTAGCAGGTGAACAAGGGCTTAGGAGGAAAGCATGACGGTCAAACAAAGGACCGATAGAAATGGACAGAGGTGAAGAGATGGAGTGGGGAATAAGAGTATTGCCCACCCCAACCACTTTTGGATCGACCAGGGTGGTAGGGACATTTACTGAATCCAAAAAGAAAAGGAGTGCATAAACCACCAATTTATGTGGTTAGTATTCATCCGATGAAGTGAGCTGTAGCTCACGAAAGCTTATGCTCAAATAAATTGGTTAGTCTCTAAGGTGCCACAAGTACTCCTTTTCTTTTTGCGAATACAGACTAACACGGCTGTTACTCCGAAACCTGTCATTACTGAATCCAATGGTCCATTTACTTGCAATAGTAACACACACCATCACTGGGTCCCTAGGGGAGGTGGACGGTGGGAACCTTGGCTTGGCCTTCCCCTTCTCCCCCCGCAATGGGCAACTATTACAGGGTCCCTGTATGTTCTGGAGCTGGAAGGTCATTAACATAGTTTTAATGTGGCTGTGAGAGTATTGGGTTTTACTTAAATTTTTATTTTTACTTTGTTTACAGGTGCTAATTTTTGCTCCAGTCAGCTTTCTTTGGGCAGGCTGTGAGAATTTTATTTAACAGCTTTTTTCTGATTTTATTTAACCTTTTTTGGTTATGGCCTGGATTTTGCTTGGGCCACTGAGCTTTTTTACAAAGGCAACTCAGTGTTTCCCTAGGCATGACCCTTCGTAGAAGGTGGTTTACATCTGCCCATGTAGGGTTATAACAGTTTATAACAGTTTTCAATTTCTTTTTTAATTTAACAGGGTCCTCTTTTATTTTTGGAAAATTTTAAAGTAAATTATACAATTTTGTAGGAGACCAAGGTGCATGTGCAGACACCGAGGTCTTATGACCCGAAGCACCAATGCCTGGGAATTGGCGCAAGGGGAACATTTTCTCAGTACAGGGAGACACTGTCTGAGGGGTGAACGTAAGGGGCTTCTGTTGTTTAATATTTTTTGCCGGCTTAGTTGGATTTAAATTCTTTGCCAATTTTTTTTAATCTCTTTTAATTGTGTTGTAAGTTTCTCCTACTCCTCATTTGAGATTCACAGCACTGTTTTTTATTTTGTTTTGTTTTTTCCTTCTGTTTTTTCATGCCAGTAGAAATATGCCTCACACTGACACTGGCCAGAAGCACACTTTTGAGGTGCACAATCTTGTCAAGGTCGAAGCTTTCCCTCTAAGGGAAACCATAACTTTAAATTATCCCAATCCCTGGTATACCAATTCCAATTTTTCCAGAAACTTGCAAGTGAACTAGTGTGTGCCTTTTGGCAGGACGGTGATCCTTTTTGACTCACCGGCCCCCATTTTAGCTGACGAGTGCAGGAATCCCTTTTGGACCCCCGGCTCCCAGAATCCCTACGGATCTTTTACTCGTCCCACTCGAGTAAACAAACAAAAGAAGGTTTGTGTAGGGCCTCCACGACTGTCTTACAGCCACCCTTAAGCAAAGAGCATTGGCTGGCACCGCATACTTTGTCGCTTCGGGTGAGGTGATCAGACCAGTCAGTGGCTTTTCAAACCGCCTCCAGGCGGAAACCAGAGACAGGGGAGGAAAGAGGGTACAGAAACAGACTGTCTGAGGATGGAAGGGATGGGATCACACACTCCTAGACCCAGACAGGCCCCTCACTGGTCATGAGCCCGGCTTTGCAGGGTGCTCGGGGTGTCTTCCTGTGACTCACACTCACACCGGTCTATCGACCTTCACTTTCACACTGGCACACGGAACCAGGTCTATCCACAACCTGCCCAGCCACCCTCAGTGGCTCTTCCCAGGGAAACCAAACCTGGATGGGACTCTGACCCACCCCAAGGGCGTCAGGCATGTCTGGCAGCAAAAGTCCAGATAGAGTGTACAACTTACCCAAGCCCAGAGCCTACGGGCAGTCCTCCACCAGAAACCCAAAACAGAGATTTCAAAAGGTCTCTTACCTTTCAGATGGGCCCTCAGTCTGGCGGAGAACTGCTCGTGGTCCTCCAGTTCTGGGGGTCAGCTGTCTATTCGAGTCACGGCACCAAGATTTGTGATGGAAAAATTAACCACGCGTTGTGTTTGGATCAGAACCAAGCCTGAGGCTCCTTTATTGATTACAAGTGCAGGGAGGTAACAGCTCTAAGTAGCTGCCCTGCCGTATACAGAAAATACAGGAGCTTATATTGCTGAAAACCACAATTTGTTAAATCCACTTCTTTTAACAGCATTTTCCTTATTTGTCATATAGTTCAAGTTTCAACAGTAGCTTTGCCTTAGTTGGAGTTTAGCAAAAACAAGCTTTTCCTGCTATTGACAGGTGTTTTCTTTGCAGTTAATGGTTTTTTTCTAACATCTAACAGTTATGGTTACATTTCTTAAGCTGTGCTGTTTGCAATCACCCCTTAATGGAATTTTTCACACTCTTTTCTTATGCTTTATATACACAGTTAGCCTGACCAAAGTTTTAGGCCTACTTGGGAAGTTTAGGCCTACTTGGGTCCACTGAATTTTTCCTCCACACCAGGCATCAGGCCTCGCTGGGCTCCTTGACTCACCTCAAGGGACTTTGTCAGTGGGGCTCAGGATTCCAAGTTCCTAAGTCTCTTTCGAAAACAGGATTCATGTTCCTAAGACACTTCAGTCCAGATCCATGGCAGTTAGGCGCCTAAATATTTTTGAGAATCTGGGCCTTTGGTGCCTTTGAAAATATGACAACCTGCACCACTCTTAATTATAGGAGCTCTTGGTTCAAAAAAGAGCTAGATAAATTCATGGAGGATAGGTCCATCAGCGGCTATTAGCAAAGATGGTCAGGGTGCAATTCCATGCTCGGAGCGCCCCTAAACCTCTGACTGCCAGAAGCCAAGAGAGGAAGATGGGGTGGATCATGCCAAATTGCCCTGCTCTATGCACTCTCCCTGAAGCTCTGGCCACTGTCAGAGACAGGATACCGGGTAAGATGGACCATGATCTGAGGTGCGTGGCAGCTCTTACAGTCTTCTGACCAGCCTTCCCCTGTAGATTGAGATTCTAGCCCAGATTTTCAAAAGTGGCCTGAGATACGGGGGGTGCCCCAGACTTCAGGTTCTCAACCTGACACGCCAGCTACGGGCTGGATGTTCAGAACATACTGAACCGCCCATGCTCCGGAAATCAGGTCCCAGGCAACTGTCTCCTTCAAAGCATCCCACCTTCAAGGACCCCAAATCACTAGACACCTCTGAAACACTTGACTAGCCTTTCTATTTAATGCTTGAGGGTGTTAGATGTGAAACCGAGAAGGAGCTTTTAAAAAATGTCAGGCCTGATTTTCATTGATATCAAGGACAGTTTGCACTGCGTAAAGGGGCCTGCAAGTAAGAGTGAATTCTGTCTACCCTTGTTTGGATGTCTTCCACACTGTCAGAGACTTAACATCGATGCAAATCAAGGCCCATGAATTTTTGTCTTGAGATACCCTGGTGATTGGCTCTGTGAGGTCTGTGCTGAGATCTTGCATTTTCCTTTTTTTTTTGCTGCTTTCTTAAAGATTTAATAAAAAGAAATTAAAAAATGAGACTCCTGAAGCAGGGCTGAGATGTTATCGAGCGCAGGCTCATATGCACATTCGGTATCGGCTGCCTCATCTCCTTGCAGGGCTTTTGTGGCCAACAGCTCCCCCTGCAGATTCATTGTGCTCCTCTGCCCCAGGCTCCTCCAGGCCAGGAAGAAGACAGCTGCAGGTACCTGTGAGCCCTGTACTATAAAAAAGATGTCAAGCAGCTGACTGGAATCTAAAGAAGGGCAGCCAGATGGATGAAAAGAGGCTTGGGGAACCCAACCCCCCACAGCCAGATGGAGAGAGGCAGTAGGATAGTGTGGTTAGAAACGCTACTGAAAAACCCAGCGAGAATCTAGCATGGTGTTTGCAAACCGTCACTCTCCTCACGTGTTACTATAGTTCTTCCTCCTGCCCTATGCCTGTCTTGTTTACAGAGTCTGTAAGCTCCTCAGGGCAGCGACTACAATAACAATACTGAGCTCTTTCATCAGTAGATCCCAAAGTACTTTACAAAGCAGTGACCCTCAGCGGCCACGAACTTCCAGCTGATCCACCTTCATTGTGTCTTTTCTCCCACAGAGGAAGAGCAAGCTGCATTACCACATTGCCGTCATCATAAACTACCTAGGACACTGTGTCTCGCTAGGAGCCCTGCTCCTTGCCTTTGTCCTCTTCATGCGATTGAGGTAAGAGACCCAAGAAGCCCAGGGCTGGTGTCTGAGTGGCATCCAGGCTTTGTTCTCCTCCTTTCTCCTGCCAGTGAGCAGCCAGAGACAGGTTCTCTTGTGCGGCTCGCTGGGATTGAGACAGAAGAACTAGACTTGGTCAGAAAATAGGGAAGAAACATTTTTGTTTCCATCTACACTTTCCATGGAAAATTTCAGTATTTCAGCAGAAATTTGAATACCAACAAATTTCGACCAAAAACCTCAATATTTTGATTTGGAAATGCCTCACGGGCATTGTAGTTCTGGCCTTCATGCCTCCATTCTCTTCTGTAGGCCAGGCTGTCTGGTTGGACTACATCTCCCAAGATGAACCACAGCCTTGGGGATGAAGGGTGATGCATTATGGGAGTCCATCCCAAGGTGCATCGTAGGAGATGTAGAGCAGCTGGGGAGCCTGGCCCACGGAGGACAATGGGGACATTAGACACCTGAACTACGGCTCCCATGAGGCATTGCTGCAGCAAATCCAAACTGAAATGTTTCAGGTTTTGTCTGAAATATTTTGATTTGGGTACATTTCATTTTTCAACAACAAAATTTCCAAGGAAAGCAGGCATTTTTCACACAAAAAATTGTTTAGTTAAAATCCAATTTTCTGACACAAAAACAGTTTAGACAGGAAATTTCCAAGCAGTTCTAGGAAGCACTGTTTTGAGCCCCTGCCCGCACTTCCCATCTTGTCCATATTCCCCAACAGTCAATCCACACAGACCTATAACTCAGAGAGCTTGGGGAATGGATCGCGACCTCTGTGCCTGAAGAGCGAACTGCTTGTGTCTTTTTTCGCTCCATTGAGTTGGTGGACAATTTTTCAACAAAACAATTTTTGTTGGAAAATTCCGATTCTTTGAAACCCAAACTGTTAGCGGGAAAGAGTCTGATTTGACAAAGTTCCCATTTCAAAACTTTTCTAAAAAAAAAAAATCACATTTGTCAAAACGTCCCATTACAACATTTTCTAAATGAAAAGTTCCAGGTTGAAAATGACTTTTCATTTCAAAATTTAAGCTCATTTATTGTACAAATAAATAAATAAACAAGGTTGAAATGTTCTAAAATGATTAAAATGAAATATTTTGATTGATACACACACACACCAACTGAAATTTTCTTTTAGAGTTTCAGTTGGTGGAAAATTTGGAATTTTTGACTTTTTGTCCCAAATTGGGAAAGTTTTTCAAAATTGCAAAATGTTCATGGGACAGGAGAGCCGTTTCCTGCCCAGTTCCACCCCTGAGCTGGGTAAGCGGGTTCTGACAGGCACTGGGCTGGACTTCGATGCAGGTGCTCAGCTTGGGAGACATTCTGTGCGGCACAGGGCAGGACAGCTCAGGGACCTGAGTACAGGAGCTTTTACTCGTCAGAGCCAGGCCAGCAAACACAGCCTGATTCAAGCCAATGGGCGTTACTTGTACCTGCAGTAAGAGACTAAGGCCCTGGGCTGGTATCAACTGAAAGTGATGGTGGCTAGGTGGCCTGCGTGAAATGAGTTGGGTGCGGAGAGGGAAGGAGGCAGGCCCCCATACCACAGAAACAACCGCCGGCATGAACCAAGAACCAGGAGGGTTTACTAAGGGGACTTGGCTGGCACGTTGTCCTGGCTCACACACACACACACACTCACAGACACACGAACAGGGGTCTTGCAGACACAGAGCTAGAGGATTTGCTAAGGAGATTTGGCCAGCATGTCCTGGCTCTCACACACAAACACAAACACACATACAGGGCACTGTGGAGAGGCACCACTAAATCCCCTCTCTACAGGGACTTAGGGTACCTCTACACAACAATTAAACACCCACAGATGGCCCGGGTCAGCTGATTCAGGCTTGCAGGGCTCAGGCTGTGGGGCTGTAAAACTGTGGTGTAGACATTCGGGCTCGAGCTGGAGCCTGGGCTCTGGGACCCCCTTAAGTCCCTTGTAGGTCACCAGTTTGACTCCAGCCCAGCTCAGTGGGGATAAAGAGCTGCTCCCACCTAGTAGAAGGTTGAGATGAGTGTCACAGTGTTTGGGGTGAAAAGAAAAGGAGTACTTGTGGCACCTTAGAGACTAACCAATTTATTTGAGCATGAGCTTTGATATCCAGATGGGGGAGGGGTTGTGTCACCCTTTTAGATACAGAGTATAACCCCTAGTGTGTTGGGGTTCACTGAATTGGTCAGGCCAGCTGAAACTCATCATCTGCCACCAGTGAGCCCCTTGTCCTCTGGCAGTGGGGTGCTCTTAGGGTCACAATGAGTTAGGTGGGCCTCAGCTCCAGCTCCCTCATCACAAACTCACCCCCGTGCTTTGCACTGATTGGCCAGCTCCACAGGTGGACATCAGGGAGGCGGGGAAAAGATTGGATAGGGCAGAGGATGGTACTGCTTTGACTCCAAACCGCAAAGGTGTCCTAACAGCCCCTTCCCTTCCCCTCTTGTGTGCTCAGGAGCATCAGGTGCCTGCGGAACATCATCCACTGGAACCTGATCACAGCCTTCATCTTACGAAATGCCACCTGGTTTGTGGTGCAGCTCACCATGAACCCGACCGTGCATGAAAGCAACGTGGTGAGTCCAGCAGCAGCCAGTGTGGGTGGCTACACACCCAGTGTGCCGGGCATTTCCCAGCTCAAGTCACAATCGCAGTGACGCTGCAGCGGCACGAGATAGTCAAGTGGCCCCAGGGGAGGGTGGGCAGCCTCCACTGAAGCTCCCGGCCCCACATCTTTGCTGCTATTTTTAGACATGTTCTCTAGATTAAAGCTAGTGCTGGTATGGTCACCCGGGCTGCAGTCACACACCCGAGGTGCAGTGGAAACATACCCTAAGGGCGCTGGGCACTGCCTTGGGTGCCATGTTGCACACCCAGCATACCAGGCACTGCCCAGGGTGTAATGTTGCATTCCTGGCGTCTCGGGCACTGCTGCCTTGGGTGCCACGTTGCACTCCTGGTGTGTCGGGCATGGCTTTGGGTGCCATGTTGCACACCCAGTGTGATGGGCACTGCCCAGAGTGTCTTGTTGCACACCCAGCATACCGGACACTGCCCAGGGTGCCATGTTGCACACCCAGCCTGCCAGGCCCTGCCCAGGGTGGTGTGTGATACCCAGTGTGCTAAGTTGAGGTTAGCCATACGGGGTGGTGCTGCCCATGTTGCGTAGCACGGCGCATGAGCGAGGTGCTGCCCAGCCCGGTTGGGCTGTGGGCCCTGGAGCCGAGAGCTGTCAGAGTGACAAGTAGGTGCCGTTGCAGTCAGAGCTGCACTAACCAAAGAGGCAGGTGGTGCCAGCCCTGGCCTGTGTCTGCTGTGTGGTTGCACGTGTGAGTTAATCCCCTGGAGCAGCCTGGCTCCGGGATGTGATTAAACTGGCGCTTGGCCTCTGGGAGACGTCCCGGCCCCGAGGCCCCACGGGGTCATCAGAACCTCAGCAAGTTAGTGCGGAGGGGAGGAGACATGTGCCCCTGACCGTTGCCCGGAGAGGCTGGCAGGGGCACCAGAGTCAGTCTATAGCCTAGACCAAGTGCTACTCACCCCCAGCCCATAGATCTGCTTCTGAGCCCCCAGGGCCCCTCCACCTGCCCCCCACCCCCACGGACCTGGCTAGTTTTCTGCAGGCGGATTTGCAGTTCCTTGGGTTCAAACCCTTCAGGCTGCCCTGGCTGGCCCAGCTGGACACCCAGCAGGGTCCCCCAGGACTGCAGGCCAAGGTGTAACTATCACCAGCTCCCACCAGCACCCACGGTGAGAAGCCACCTTGCAAACGGATACAGAGTGGATCCCTTAGCACTCCAGTGCTTTGCTTCTTGCGGCAGCGCCGGATTCTTCACAGCCGGCAAAGAGCTGAGAATGCGGGTAGGTGCTGGGCAATCTCCCCTGCCCTCCACTCTGCTGATACACCTCATGCCTGATCCACAGCCCCTTGCTATTCTAACCCTGGGCTGCCCCCCAGCTGTGCCAATGCACCTCTCTCCTGACCCACAGCCCCCTGCTATTCCAGCCCTGGGCTCCTGACACAGCGTTCTGCCAATGCATCTCATGCCTGACTCACAGCCCCCCAGTCCCCAGCACCCCGAATCTGTGCCCATGCCAAGATTGAGGTGCATTGGCAAAGCCTTGCAGGGCGAGGATACACAGGCCCTTCCCACACTGTTAGGCCTGGCTCTGCCCAGTGCTTTTAGCTCCTTCCATTCCCGGAGCAGGAAATTCACCCCCATGATATGGTTCACAAAAGGTGGGGGTCCGTGTCCATGACCCTTAGCACCCAGCTCCTTTTCTCCCCCATCCTCCGGCATCACCGCGCAGCGTTCCCCAGCACAGGCCTTGCTGCACAATAGTCCAGGTCTAACGCCACGGGAGGGGGAGGTGAAGAGGGGAGAGGCGAGCGGGTACAGGACATGTAGAGTCAGATGGGAAGGCTGGGAGGGAGTTCGGGACAGTCTGAAAGCTGAGGCTGGAGTTTCCGTACTGCAGAGGCGGAAGAAGCAAATTTGGCCCAAACATAATTGGCCAGGGGTCAAACTCTGCCCTACACAAACCCCACTGACTCTGCTCCGGGAGTAAGTCAGGCCAGAATTCGTCCCTTGTGAGTGGCAGCCCGTGGCTGTGAGTCTCAGCTCCCAGGCCGACAGAGTCACGTTTGTGGGGCTGGATCTCAGGCTCCAGAACCCTCCTTCCTGCCTAAGCTTCAGAGCCTGAGCTCCAGCCCGAGCTGCGCTGTCTCCACAGCTGCTCACTGCCGGGGGCGGCGTAGACGGCGCTGGGCGCTGCTGGCGTTACCCAGCGCTGCAGGGCCATGCGCACGGCACCGGGCCCAGGCAATCAGGGAAGGGAAGCTGGTGGCCAGCAGGCCACCTGGCAAGAGAAGCGGGGACAAGATAGGCCAGTGGCAGGGAGGCAGGTGTACTGTGCCAACGCCTCCTGCTAATCCCCCTCCCCTGTGCGGAGCACGCTCCATCCCACAATCCCAGCACCGGCTCCTGCTCCAGCCCTGCTGACTTGACCGTCGACCCAGGGTCTGCTCTGTAGCATTCCAGAGGGCTTGCTAGTTTTTATAGCCAATGTCACTTGGGGGCTTTGGCGGCTAAGAGGAAATAGATGGGAGTGGAGGCCTGCTGAAGGGGGGGCCAGGGAGGAAGAAGCGTCCCAGACGGCAGTCTGACAAGATGAGGGCTCAGATCCTTGAAGGTATTTAGGCACCCAACTTCCATTGATTTAGGCACTTAAATGCCTTTGAGGATCTGAGCCGAAGTTCACGCGGCTGCACCCAGGGCTGGTGTGTGTCCAGCAGGACCGGCCCCTCTAACCCTCTCCCAGCAACCCTCACTTCCAGGTCAGCCCGGCTCCAGCCTGGCGTTGGGGGCGGTGATTTGAGGGGTTACATGGTCTCTGTGAGGGGAGGGGAAAGCGGGGCATGGAAGCATAGCAGAGGAGAAGAAGCCATGTCCATGCCCAGGCCACCCCTGGAATATGCCTGTGCCAGGGGCCTCTCAGCAGGGAATCGCCCGTGTGAGATGCACTATGCGCAGTCAGCCCTGGGGGTGGGTATCACAATGCAAGCAAGTCACACCTCGCTTTAATTTACTGTATGTGGAAGGCCATAGAACTACCCCGAGAGGCGCAGGGGACTAGCCTCGGACTTACGTGACCTTTGTTCAAATCTGTGTTTCCCACTGAGCGCTTGGGTTAGTTTGTGCCTCAGTTTCCCATGTGCCCCAGAGGGATAATAGCAGCATCCAGCTTCACAGGGGGTGTTGTAAAGATAAACATATGAATGATTGTGAGAAGCTTTGATGCTACAATAATGGGGACTAGATAAGAACTAACGTAGATTCAAGTGATATGGGGTCTCTGCCACTGACCCAGTGGGTCTCCCTGGGCAAGTCACTTTCTCTGTGCGCCTCTGTTTCCCCTCGGTAATATGGAGCTGCTGGGGCTTCCTACCTTTGAGCTCCTGTAGGAAGAGTACTGTCTCTGTTCAGCACCAGATGAATCAAGCAGCCCAGTGGGGAGAAGAAACTCTGAAATGGCTGAGCTGTTTGTTTTATTGCTTCATGGTCTGTTCCTAACGCACACCCTCTCCTGCTTCCTTTGTATCCCTCCCTGCCGTGGCAGGCCTGGTGCCGCCTGGTCACAGCCGCCTACAATTACTTCCATGTCACCAACTTCTTCTGGATGTTCGGCGAGGGCTGCTACCTCCACACGGCCATTGTGCTCACCTACTCCACCGACAAGCTCCGCAAGTGGATGTTCATCTGCATCGGCTGGTGTAAGTCCCATGGAGCACGGGCAAGACTGGGGCATTCACTGCGGTTCTGACTTTCTGTGCAAGCCCTTTGCTGGTTGGGGCCGGCTGGTGAGCAGTGGCCATGGGTGCGAGTTGCACCACCACTATCAGTCTCCAAGTGCATCATTGCGTCCTGCAGGGCAGAGACAGATGGGAGAGAAATCAGTGCAGAAAATTCAGACCTCACAATGTGTGCCCCGGGGTGGGCGCCAGCCCTGCACGCGGGGGATCCGTGCGGACACCGGGGTGGGCGCCAGCCCTGCACGCGGGGGATCCGTGCGGACACCGGGGGTGGGCGCCAGCCCTGCACGCGGGGGATCCGTGCGGACACCGGGGGTGGGCGCCAGCCCTGCACGCGGGGGATCCGTGCGGACACCGGGGGTGGGCGCCAGCCCTGCACACGGGGGATCCGTGCGGACACCGGGGGTGGCCCCAGCCCTGCATGCGGGGGATCCGTGCGGACACGGGGATAGCCCCAGCCCTGCACGCGGGGGATCCGTGCGGACACCGGGGGTGGCCCCAGCCCTGCACGCGGGGGATCCGTGCGGACACCGGGGGTGGCCCCAGCCCTGCACGCGGGGGATCCGTGCGGACACGGGGGTGGGCGCCAGCCCTGCACGCGGGGGATCCGTGCGGACACGGGGGTGGGCGCCAGCGCTGCACGCGGGGGATCCGTGCGGACACAGGGGTGGGCGCCAGCCCTGCACGCGGGGGATCCGTGCGGACACGGGGGTGGCCCCAGCCCTGCACGCGGGGGATCCGTGCGGACACGGGGGTGGGGGCCAGCCCTGCACGCGGGGGATCCGTGCGGACACCGGGGGTGGGGGCCAGCCCTGCACGCGGGGGATCCGTGCGGACACGGGGGTGGGGGCCAGCCCTGCACGCGGGGGATCCGTGCGGACACGGGGGTGGCCCCAGCCCTGCACGCGGGGGATCCGTGCGGACACCGGGGGTGGGCGCCAGCCCTGCACGCGGGGGATCCGTGCGGACACCGGGGGTGGGGGCCAGCCCTGCACGCGGGGGATCCGTGCGGACACCGGGGTGGCCCAAGCCCTGCACGCGGGGGATCCGTGCGGACACAGGGGTGGCCCCAGCCCTGCACGCGGGGGATCCGTGCGCACACAGGGGTGGCCCCAGCCCTGCACGCGGGGGATCCGTGCGGACACCGGGGTGGGCGCCAGCCCTGCACGCGGGGGATCCGTGCGGACACCGGGGTGGGCGCCAACACTGCACGCGGGGGATCCGTGCGGACACGGGGGTGGGGGCCAGCGCTGCACGCAGGGGATCCGTGCGGACACCGGGGGTGGGGGCCAGCCCTGCACGCGGGGGATCCGTGCGGACACCGGGGTGGGGGCCAGCGCTGCACGCGGGGGATCCGTGCGGACACCGGGGGTGGGGGCCAGCCCTGCACGCGGGGGATCCGTGCGGACACCGGGGTGGGGGCAAGCGCTGCACGCGGGGGATCCGTGCGGACACAGGGGTGGGCGCCAGCCCTGCACGCGGGGGGATCCGTGCAGACACAGGGGTGGGCGCCAGCCCTGCACGCGGGGGATCCGTGCGGACACCGGGGTGGGGGCCAGCGCTGCACGCGGGGGATCCGTGCGGACATGGGGGTGGGCGCCAGCGCTGCACGCGGGGGATCCGTTCGGACACGGGGGTGGACGCCAGCCCTGCACGCGGGGGATCCGTGCGGACACGGGGGGTGGGGGCCAGCCCTGCATGCGGGGGATCCGTGCGGACACCGGGATGGCACCAGCCCTGCACGCGGGGGATCCGTGCGGACACGGGGGTGGGGGCCAGCCCTGCACGCGGGGGATCCGTGCGGACACAGGGGTGGCCCCAGCCCTGCACGCGGGGGATCCGTGCGGACACCGGGGTGGGCGCCAACACTGCACGCGGGGGATCCGTGCGGACACGGGGGTGGGCGCCAGCCCTGCACGCGGGGGATCCGTGCGGACACCGGGGGTGGGGGCCAGCCCTGCACGCGGGGGATCCGTGCGGACACCGGGGGTGGGGGCCAGCCCTGCACGCGGGGGATCCGTGCGGACACCGGGGTGGGGGCCAGCGCTGCACGCGGGGGATCCGTGCGGACACAGGGGTGGGCGCCAGCCCTGCACGCGGGGGGATCCGTGCGGACACAGGGGTGGGGGCCAGCCCTGCACGCGGGGGATCCGTGCGGACACCGGGGTGGGGGCCAGCGCTGCACGCGGGGGATCCGTGCGGACACGGGGGTGGGCGCCAGCGCTTCATGAGGGGGATCCGTGCGGACACCGGGGTGGGGGCCAGCCCTGCACGCGGGGGATCCGTGCGGACACCGGGGTGGGGGCCAGCGCTGCACGCGGGGGATCCGTGCGGACACAGGGGTGGGCGCCAGCCCTGCACGCGGGGGATCCGTGCGGACACCGGGATGGCCCCAGCCCTGCACGCGGGGGATCCGTGCGGACACCGGGGTGGGCGCCAACACTGCACGCGGGGGATCCGTGCGGACACGGGGGTGGGCGCCAGCCCTGCACGAGGGGGATCCGTGCGGACACCGGGGGTGGGGGCCAGCGCTGCACACGGGGCATCCGTGCGGACACCGGGGTGGGGGCCAGCGCTGCACGCGGGGGATCCGTGCGGACACCGGGGTGGGGGCCAGCGCTGCACGCGGGGGATCCGTGCGGACACCGGGGTGGCCCAAGCCCTGCACGCGGGGGATCCGTGCGGACACAGGGGTGGCCCCAGCCCTGCACGCGGGGGATCCGTGCGCACACAGGGGTGGCCCCAGCCCTGCACGCGGGGGATCCGTGCGGACACCGGGGTGGGCGCCAGCCCTGCACGCGGGGGATCCGTGCGGACACCGGGGTGGGCGCCAACACTGCACGCGGGGGATCCGTGCGGACACGGGGGTGGGGGCCAGCGCTGCACGCAGGGGATCCGTGCGGACACCGGGGGTGGGGGCCAGCCCTGCACGCGGGGGATCCGTGCGGACACCGGGGTGGGGGCCAGCGCTGCACGCGGGGGATCCGTGCGGACACCGGGGGTGGGGGCCAGCCCTGCACGCGGGGGATCCGTGCGGACACCGGGGTGGGGGCAAGCGCTGCACGCGGGGGATCCGTGCGGACACAGGGGTGGGCGCCAGCCCTGCACGCGGGGGGATCCGTGCAGACACAGGGGTGGGCGCCAGCCCTGCACGCGGGGGATCCGTGCGGACACCGGGGGTGGGGGCCAGCCCTGCACGCGGGGGATCCGTGCGGACACCGGGGTGGGGGCCAGCGCTGCACGCGGGGGATCCGTGCGGACACAGGGGTGGGCGCCAGCCCTGCACGCGGGGGATCCGTGCGGACACCGGGATGGCCCCAGCCCTGCACGCGGGGGATCCGTGCGGACACCGGGGTGGGCGCCAACACTGCACGCGGGGGATCCGTGCGGACACGGGGGTGGGCGCCAGCCCTGCACGAGGGGGATCCGTGCGGACACCGGGGGTGGGCGCCAGCCCTGCACGCGGGGGATCCGTGCGGACACCGGGGTGGGCGCCAACACTGCACGCGGGGGATCCGTGCGGACACGGGGGTGGGGGCCAGCGCTGCACGCGGGGGATCCGTGCGGACACCGGGGGTGGCCCAAGCCCTGCACGCGGGGGATCCGTGCGGACACCGGGGTGGGGGCCAGCGCTGCACGCGGGGGATCCGTGCGGACACCGGGGGTGGGGGCCAGCCCTGCACGCGGGGGATCCGTGCGGACACCGGGGTGGGGGCAAGCGCTGCACGCGGGGGATCCGTGCGGACACAGGGGTGGGCGCCAGCCCTGCACGCGGGGGGATCCGTGCAGACACAGGGGTGGGCGCCAGCCCTGCACGCGGGGGATCCGTGCGGACACCGGGGTGGGGGCCAGCGCTGCACGCGGGGGATCCGTGCGGACATGGGGGTGGGCGCCAGCGCTGCACGCGGGGGATCCGTTCGGACACGGGGGTGGACGCCAGCCCTGCACGCGGGGGATCCGTGCGGACACGGGGGGTGGGGGCCAGCCCTGCATGCGGGGGATCCGTGCGGACACCGGGATGGCACCAGCCCTGCACGCGGGGGATCCGTGTGGACACCGGGGGTGGGGGCCAGCCCTGCACGCGGGGGATCCGTGCGGACACAGGGGTGGGCGCCAGCCCTGCACGCGGGGGATCCGTGCGGACACGGGGGTGGGGGCCAGCCCTGCACGCGGGGGATCCGTGCGGACACAGGGGTGGCCCCAGCCCTGCACGCGGGGGATCCGTGCGGACACCGGGGTGGGCGCCAACACTGCACGCGGGGGATCCGTGCGGACACGGGGGTGGGCGCCAGCCCTGCACGCGGGGGATCCGTGCGGACACCGGGGGTGGGGGCCAGCCCTGCACGCGGGGGATCCGTGCGGACACCGGGGGTGGGGGCCAGCCCTGCACGCGGGGGATCCGTGCGGACACCGGGGTGGGGGCCAGCGCTGCACGCGGGGGATCCGTGCGGACACAGGGGTGGGCGCCAGCCCTGCACGCGGGGGGATCCGTGCGGACACAGGGGTGGGGGCCAGCCCTGCACGCGGGGGATCCGTGCGGACACCGGGGTGGGGGCCAGCGCTGCACGCGGGGGATCCGTGCGGACACGGGGGTGGGCGCCAGCCCTGCACGCGGGGGATCCGTGCGGACACCGGGATGGCCCCAGCCCTGCACGCGGGGGATCCGTGCGGACACCGGGGTGGGCGCCAACACTGCACGCGGGGGATCCGTGCGGACACGGGGGTGGGCGCCAGCCCTGCACGAGGGGGATCCGTGCGGACACCGGGGGTGGGGGCCAGCGCTGCACACGGGGCATCCGTGCGGACACCGGGGTGGGGGCCAGCGCTGCACGCGGGGGATCCGTGCGGACACCGGGGTGGGGGCCAGCGCTGCACGCGGGGGATCCGTGCGGACACCGGGGGTGGGGGCCAGCCCTGCACGCGGGGGATCCGTGCGGACACCGGGGGTGGGGGCCAGCCCTGCACGCGGGGGATCCGTGCGGACACGGGGGTGGGGGCCAGCGCTGCATGCGGGGGATCCGTGTGGACACCGGGGGTGGGGGCCAGCCCTGCACGCGGGGGATCCGTGCGGACACCGGGGTGGGGGCCAGCGCTGCACGCGGGGGATCCGTGCGGACACGGGGGTGGGGGCCAGCCCTGCACGCGGGGGATCCCTGCAGACACCGGGGTGGGGGCCAGCGCTGCACGCGGGGGATCCGTGCGGACACCGGGGGTGGGGGCCAGCCCTGCACGCGGGGGATCCGTGCGGACACCGGGGGTGGGGGCCAGCCCTGCACGCGGGGGATCCGTGCAGACACCGGGGTGGGGGCCAGCGCTGCACGCGGGGGATCCGTGCGGACACGGGGGTGGGGGCCAGCCCTGCACGCGGGGGATCCGTGCGGACACCGGGGTGGGGGCCAGCGCTGCACGTGGGGGATCCGTGCGGACACGGGGGTGGGGGCCAGCCCTGCACGCGGGGGATCCATGCAGAGCAGACAAGCTGCCAGCTTTCCCCCAAAGGGGAATGTAACAGCCCCTCCCATGGTACCTCTTGCCGGTCTTGCCACGATGAGGCTGGATAGATTCTCTCATGGTCGTGAGGCCCCAGCTCTGGTAGGCCCGGCTGCCTTGCCCTACAGCTGAACCACACCTCCTCGTGGCTCCTAGAGCAGCAGGAACTTGGAGCATTTGGAGGCAGCACCCACTGGTGGATCAACCCCGCACTGGACCCAGATTCCCTCAGGGCTTGGCACAAATGATCTTCAATCCCCCGGGGGCAGCCCGCAGTGTGTGCTCAGCCACAGAACATCCTGTGGGCAGCAGAGGGGAGGGCACCGGACCAGGAGGTATTTCTTCCTGCCTAGCCCCTGAGCTTGTAGTGTGGGGCAGAGCTTTCCCGGAATCCGAGCTCCAGGTCTCACTGGGGATATTCAGGGCAATTAGCGTCTATCTGCATTGCACGGGCAGGCAGCGTCCTGCACGAGCATGTACCAAGCTCAGTGCAAAATCCAGGACCGGAGCTGGCCGTAGCAAAGGAGAAACCTTTCCCCAGTCGCGTTGTCTTTTTTTCAAAACTTTCACCTCATTTTTTTCCTCATTCACACTTCCAAAGTGCCTTGGCCACCCCGATATTGGGTTGAAAAACAAGGAGGAGGAGGGGGACAGGTCCTGAAAACATCACCAGCATTTTTCCCCAGTTCCCAGATTTTGAATTTGTAAATTTCATTAGAAACCATCTTCCAACCAGAGCCGACGCTTTGGGGGCAGCGTCTTGCGAGTGCCCCCCAAGTCCTGGTCACAAATCTGGAGTAGATCTTCCCAGGACCTTCATCTGTACTTCTGCCACTCAGACCGATATGTTTCTTTCCTCGCAGGTATCCCTTTTCCCATCATTATTGCCTGGGCCCTGGGAAAGCTGTATTATGACAATGAGAAGTAAGCCTGATTTCTACCACATCTATTAGCATTGGGAAAATATTGATATGGATGCACTGCTCAGGATGGCTGCTGAACAAACAAAGAGGTGGATATGTTCCCACCCTAAAGAGTTCACAGAAGGCCGGCTACATGCAAAGGGTGGGGAAAGACAGACAAGCTCCTTCCTTGGTTTGGTGCACGAGCCCTAGTACTGCTCAGTGACTGGCTGCTGCTGGGCTTTCCCCGTGAAGTGACAAGTGAGGACTGAAGGGGAGACGTTAGCCTGAGCCTGGGATCCTACAAAGTGTTTGCTAAATGGAGCTGGGATTTAATCTGCCAGCAGAGTTATAGATTGACTCCACCTGGGCCACTTTCACAGAGACCTGCTAATGGAGGACTTAGCTGGAACATGATATGTTCTTTGTGTGAACAGTGGCATTAAAATTAGCCCATTTCGGTGCCTGATAACTTGCCTTGTTTTCCAGCTACGGTTTTGCCTCGTGACTCTAAGACCTTTCCCACTCCTGCACGATTTGCACCGGTTGAGATGTGTGGCAAAAGCCAGGGAGACACTCTCAGGACTTGTCCCCATGGGATGTTAGACTTGTATACTTATACTGCTTTGGTTATACCCTTATAACTGCCCGTGTGGATGCTGTAATTCTTGAATACCAGGGTCTCTTCAGTTTAGATTAGACAACTTCCAAAGCAACATAAACTAACCCAGCAAAAGGCCCTCTTAAAGCTTGCCTACACTCTCAGTTTAATTCAGATTAGGGTAAAGTGAGAATTTAAAGTGCATTGCTCTTCCTGACTAACTCCATGTGTACGCCCCCTTCTTCCAGAATAAGCATGCTTGATTCCTCTTTAGTTAAATTAAACTAAACCAGAGCAAGGTCCTTTAATTCCAGAAGAAGCACATCCACACATGTTGCTGATCAGTAATAGCTATTCCAGAATAAATCCAGGTGTAGACAAGCCTCTATTCCAGATTAAGAGTCTCCACACGGGCAGTTATACCCAACTAGTTATTGTGCTTTAAATTCACACCCTACCGTACACCGATATAACTTCCTATGTAAACAAGGCCTTAGGAGGGGCTCTTCCAAGGAAGTTGTGCCTAGATTCAAGGCCCTGATGCTGACCGCCCCATTCGCTTGACTTGCAGATGCTGGTTCGGGAAGCGAGCAGGAGTCTATACCGATTACATCTACCAAGGCCCCATGATCCTGGTGCTCCTGGTAAGAACAGATGTTCTTGCTCACTTGATGAGCTTCAATCTTGTTCTGATTGTGGTGGCCACATTCTCCTAAGCTGCTCCAGCCTCTTGAGCCAGGGAGAGCTGCTCTGCCCATGGGATCGGTGAAGGGGGAACATTTCGTAGGAGATCATCTGCCTCAGCAGACTGAGGTCTTGGAAATAACCACAACCCCGAAATGCCCATCAGTGTTTCACCCCGATGTGCCGAAGCCAGCCAGTCAGGGTGTCTGACACTCAGCTGCTTCTGTGGGGTGCCTTGGGGAAAGCCTGCAGGTCCCATGGCAGCCGTTGTACTGTGATTGCTGGCAGCCCCCTGACAGGGTGACGTGAGGGGAGAGAGCAAAGGATAAAGAAAAAGCAGAGCAGGAATGGAGCTAGCCAGCCAGCATTGCTTTGAGCAAGGAAGGACGGGTTAGAACGTAATGTAACTGCCTGGGTCAGCACTGGACGTCCCATCCAGTGCAGTCGAGCGGCTAACTAGACAAGGCCCTCATTAAACCGTTTGATCCCAACCCCAGCTGCTAAGCCCCCACCCTCCAAAATCTGACTCCCTTGGCTCTCAGCTAATAAACTCTTTAAGCATCTTGGGCTGTCTTCTGTTTGTACAGCTCCTTGCACCCTGATCCTCCAGGTGCTCCCACCATATAAACCATAACAGGTAATCACACTGAAAATCGCTCCCCTTTCCGCACCTGCTTCGGCACCCCCAAGCTATTCTTCACCCCAACTTCCAACTCCCACCTTTTCACCCTGCTGGTAGGAGACCCTACCTGCTTGATTCCTCTCCCAGCCGGAAACCACCCTCCCACTTGTAACCCCGGGTCTGTCCCTCCCATTCCTGCCCCTGAAATTCCAAAACTCCCCCCACCTTGCAGGTTTATCACTGTTCCCCTCTTCTCCCAGCTGCCAAACTCCTTCTTGTGTCTGACTCAGGTCAGCTGTACAATGTAGACAGATCACTGACCACAGTGGACATCTACCAACCATCCCAGATGGGCACCATCCTGAATTCCATGGCAAAGTGGCTTGCCCAGATTAGTAACATTATCTATTTGTTGTATTCTTGTAGCATTTCCAGGCCCAAGGCATGGATCAGAGCCCCATTGGGCTAGGCACAGTACAGACCCAAATGACAGTGTCTGCCCCAAAGAGGATCCCCCAAGGATAACGTTGCAAGACAACAGGTGTCTGCGACAGACAGGGGAATACAAGACAACCCTGGTCGGCAGAACAGAGAGCGGGTGGTATCAGCACACCCGCTGCCTAACTGGCGCCTAGTTTTTTTCAGGCTCACGGCAAAGGGGAGTTGTGAGGAGGACAAGAAGGTGGTTTTGTTGATGTTTATGGGGAGCATGAGGGGCCGCACTGGAGAAGGCACGAAGGTGCTTGTTAGAAAGTGGCACAAACAGGCACCGGAGGCTGGCGTCTCTGGCCAAGCAGAGTGGGGCGTCAGCATCTGGGTAGCGAACGAGAGCTGAGGCGGGAATAGGCCGTGAAAGCAAAGACGAGTAGTTTGTGTTTCATGCAGCGGAGAAGGGCAGGCCAGTGGAGGGGCCCCAGGGCAGAGTGCTGGGAATCAGCAACTGAGACAGCACTCTGGTCACTGGCGAGCCCACTCGGGCCTGAATGAGGAGATCAGATCAGATTGGGGGGGAAGCGAATGAGCCCATTAACGAGGAGGCTGGGTAGAAGATCATAGGGAGGTCATGTTGGGGGAAGGAGCAGAGGAGAGAGAAAGGCTAGTAGGTCTGACAAGAAGGAGGAGACACCTCTGCTCCGCCCACCTTCGGAGAAGGGGCAGTAAAACTGGGGGGTACTGTAAATCCAGCCACTGCACTAGTATGTCGAAGGTGGTGGAGTGAAACACTGCCCAGTGGTATAGGTCTGTGCCAAGCAGACGGTGCGCCGTCCCACCCCGTCTCAGAGGGGTTGTGGTGACATGCCAGGGAGATGCTGTTTGAATGGACTGATCCTGTAGGGGATGCCAAAATATTCCCCGTGCCTGGGAAGTTCCTTTTTCACCTTTAAAATGGTCACAAAAGGAGCATCCGTTCCACCTCATCTTTGCTAAACAGCTCAAACAGCACGCGTCAGACCAGCCCTGGCTTCTCAAGGCCTGTTGGTATCTGAGTGCGTTTGGCGAGGAAATGAATCGGGACTCACTAGACGGGATTCATAGAATCATAGAATTTCAGGGTTGGAAGGGAGCTCAGGAGGTCATCTAGTCCAACCCCCTGCTCAAAGCAGGACCGATCCCCAACTAAATCATCCCAGCCAGGGCTTTGTCAAGCCTGACCTTAAAAACTTCTAAGAAAGGAGATTCCACCACCTCCCTAGGTAACCCATTCCACCCTCCTAGGAAAAAAGTTTTTCCTAATATGCAACCTAAACCTCCCCCACTGCAGTTTGAGACCATTACTCCTCATTCTGTCATCTGCTACCACTGAGAACAGCCAAGCTCCATCCTCTCTGGAACCCCCTTGCAGGTAGTTGAAAGCAGCTCTCAAATCCCCCCTCATTCTTCTCTTCTGCAGACTAAACAATCCCAGTTCCCTCAGCCTCTCCTCATAAGTCATGTGTTCCAGTCCCCTAATCATTTTTGTTGCCCTCCACTGGACGTTTTCCAATTTTTCCACATCCTTCTTGTAGTGTGGGGCCCAAAACTGGACACAGTACTCCAGAGGAGGCCTCACCAATGTTGAATAGAGGGGAATGATCACGTCCCTCAATCTGCTGGCAATGCCCCTACTTATACAGCCCAAAATGCCCTGTCTTTGCAAGGTGTTTGTGATGCCAACCTGGTCATTGCCCAGCTGACCGACCCTTGTAAACAGAATCATAGAATCATAGAATCATAGAATATAAGGGTTGGAAGGGACCCCAGAAGGTCATCTAGTCCAACCCCCTGCTCGAAGCAGGACCAAATCCCAGTTAAATCATCCCAGCCAGGGCTTTGTCAAGCCTGACCTTAAAAACCTCTAAGGAAGGAGATTCTACCACCTCCCTAGGTAACGCATTCCAGTGTTTCACCACCCTCTTAGTGAAAAAGTTTTTCCTAATATCCAATCTAAACCTCCCCCACAGAAGATGTGAAGGAGTGTGACACACTGGGACTTGGTTTTGCAGTGGGACTTGGGATGTGTTGGCAGGAGGGGAAAAGCCATGTGAAAGGCCCCCCGTGGCTATTCCTCCCTTCCTGCCGATCAGTAATAATACCCAGGGCTTTTAATCACCGGTATCAACTGGCCTCCCCTCGATTCCTCTGTATAATTGGGCCTGGCTTCTCATTTCCAAGCCCTTTAGGTAGCCAGACTGTTTTTAATCTGTGTCAGTTTTGCTTGGCCCTGTCTGCAGCTCCCCCCATGACCTCATTAATGGAACAGCAATTAGGGAAGCTGCCAGGCAATGGATTGATTGCCTCCAGGACTCACAGAAGCTTATTCACCTTTCTCTTTCTTTTCCTTCTTTTTCTTTCTTCCGCCCCTTTCTCCACCCCTCTGTCTTTTAACCCTTCCCTTCCAGCTCTCCATCTCCATCTCCCACCACTTCTCTTCTCCCCTGGAACAAAGTCCAGATCTGACACTGAAGTTGACCCCCGAATGTCTTGCTAATAAAGTGCTTTGAAGATGCTAAATGAAACTGCCCCCTTCCCCGAGTGCCATCCAGCCTATGTGTTGAACGAGGCGGGGGCCTGTGGAAATCATGGAAGTCATTAAAGACTCCATCAGAATTAGAGCAGGATTGACATTTTTTTCATCAAAGCTTTTTTTCCAGCAAAAAATGTTTTTTTTTAAATAAAAATTACATTGTTATTTTTGAGGTTTTTAGATGAAACCCCCCCCCCCCCAATTTTACAATATTGAAATGACTCCATGAATTTCCCAAAACATGGAGGGAGAAAGGGTTTATAAGTGTGTGTAATAAAGCCCAAGTGAGACTGCAAGACTGGAGCAACTCAGTGATGCCACATCACATGGGCCCCATTTAAGATCAGAAAGATCGTTTTCCTGCAAACACCCACTGGGATCTAAGAGTCGAGCTGGGTCTTTTCCTTCTCCTTCAGCATCCCCAGGAATAAATGAGGCCCTCGGTTGTATGTCAACTGAATTGTTGGCTAAGTTCTAGTCTTATACACTTGGCCAGCCCTAGGGGCTTGAGTGAGTTTCATAGGATCATAGAAGATTAGGGTTAGAAGAGACCTCAGGAGGTCATCTTGTCCAACCCCCTGCTCAAAGCAGGACCAATCCCCAAGTAAATCATCCCAGCCAGGGCTTTGTCAAGCCGGGCCTTAAAAAGCTCGAAGGATGGAGCTTCCACCAGCACAGGAGAGGCTGACTGGAACTTAGTCCTGTCGCTGAGGCACAGGAAGGAATTGATTGTAGCTCACTTGCCCAGAGCTCTGCTGGCTCTACCAGGTTCCTAGCAGCGACAAGCTGATGGTCCCCCCAGTGCAAGGGAGATCACTATGGAGGTAGTGTAGCTAGCCCTATACCATCACCCCAAGGTAGGGTGCATGACTCAGGGGACATGCTGTGCTCCAGCCATCCCCAGAAACCCAACAGCCCCTTGAGGGTCATTAGCAGCCAGCAGACAACAGAGACGCTCTGAGGATGCTCATAACTTGCACCACAGGCTAAACCAGCTCCCAGCAGCCCTGGGGATCTGAGGAGTGGGAGCAGAGCATGCACCAGCTTTTCCACCTTCCCCACGGCATGCCGCACTTAGTCCGGCTTGGCTCCTGGGGCACGTTATGCTTGCTTATGCCAGACTTGAGCCTGGTCCTTTGAGATCAGCCCTGCTGTCTTGAGATGAATTCTGGGCACCCAGCTGGCATAGGGCAGGTGGCCTGGCTCTCAGAGGGTCTGCTCCCCTCTAGGGCCTGGTTCCCCCTGCCATGCAGCAGCATCTACTCCTCTGTGCAGCGAGTGAGTCTGATGCCTGCCTTATGCCAGGGCAATCACTGACACACAGCTCAAGGCAGAGGGGGATCTGGATGGCTGGGCAGCGGAGCCTGTCTGCTCAGAACTGGCCCACGGGGAGAGAGCACTCGTCTCCCACCAGCATATGGTAAAGAGGCCTTTTCATCCCCTGCCTGCCACAGAGGCAGAGCGGCACAGCCGGGCAAGGCTGGCTCAAATCGACGCCTCCCTGGCACCACAGCTTTCTCTGCAAGTTTCTGCCCCTGGGGAATGGTTTTCCCCCCGGATGTGATGGCACTGAGCAGCCATCAGGGTAACTGCATTCTCCAGCCAGGTCCTGTCGCTACCCCGGGAGCAGGAACAGAGAAGTGGGGGGGAGGGGGGCTGTGCTTTTTCCCACCATCAGAAGAGAAACAGCATTAAGGTTTGAGCTTCGTCTGGTGACCAAACCCCAAGAGACAGGAGCTTGGCTGCATCTCTAACTGGAGGGGCTCTGTCACAGAAGATTTATAGAGGGGCTATTTGATTCCCTGTTCTAGTCTGACCTCCTGTATATCACAAGCCCTTAAAGTTCACCCAGTGATGCCTGCATTGAGCCCAGCAACTGGTGTTGGACTAAAGCATTAGCCATCCACCTCTCCTGGCAGCCAGCCTTGGCTCTCTGGACACATGCCTGGGCCTGACCTGCAGCCAGATCCAAGCAACCTTCTTTCTCCACGGTCAAGGAGGCAGCCAAGCTGCGCAGCCCCACGCAGGAAAAACCGCTCGGCCGGAGATGCCTCACAGACTGACCAAGAGGCCCCAGAAACACTCAGGAAGCCTGAGGGGCAAAGCATTTGAGTGACAGACGTAGCCATGGCTGGAGGGGACAGGTGCGGAGAGGAACCAGCCAGGGACTCCAGCTGTTCAGAGTAGAAGCAGCCAAAGCAGGAACTTTGGGACATTCAGAGAACTTTCCATTGCCCCTGCCCTGTCCCCCTCCTCCCCTTCCCTTCCTGTTCAGCTGATCCACTCCGAACTAACCCCCCACAAAAATAATGGCACTAACATGCCACTTGCTGCCATCCCACAGCTAGTGTGTTTCTACCCCCGCCCCGGGTCTAGCTGCTCTGTTTCAATTGTGAGCAATTTGGGGCAGGGACCAGCAACTATCCCGTGTCTGTACCGCACCTAGCACAGTGGGGCCCCATTCTTAGGCATGACCATAAGAAATGCAATAAATAATATATGTTATTAGACTAGCCACTGGAGGAGAATTTGATGCGCGCTTGGCCAGTGGGTTGCAAACTACTGCTAGCCTACAGGAGAACAGTGGCGAGCAGGAGTCCAGACTCTGGGTGGGGAGTATGGCCTAATGGTTGGTGCCGATTAGTGACAGACTATCATAGAATCATAGAATATAAGGGTTGGAAGGGACCCCAGAAGGTCATCTAGTCCAACCCCCTGCTCGAAGCAGGACCAATTCCCAGTTAAATCATCCCAGCCAGGGCTTTGTCAAGCCTGACCTTAAAAACCTCTAAGGAAGGAGATTCTACCACCTCCCTAGGTAACGCATTCCAGTGTTTCACCACCCTCTTAATGAAAAAGTTTTTCCTAATATCCAATCTAAACCTCCCCCACTGCAGCTTGAGACCATTACTCCTCGTTCTGTCATCTGATACCATTGAGAACAGTCTAGAGCCATCCTCTTTGGAACCCCCTTTCAGGTAGTTGAAAGCAGCTATCAAATCCCCCCTCATTCTTCTCTTCTGCAGGCTAAACAATCCCAGCTCCCTCAGCCTCTCCTCATAACTCATGTGTTCCAGACCCCTAATCATTTTTGTTGCCCTTCGCTGGACTCTCTCCAATTTATCCACATCCTTCTTGAAGTGTGGGGCCCAAAACTGGACACAGTACTCCAGATGAGGCCTCACCAATGTCGAATAGAGGGGAACGATCACGTCCCTCGATCTGCTCGCTATGCCCCTACTTATACATCCCAAAATGCCATTGGCCTTCTTGGCAACAAGGGCACACTGCTGACTCATATCCAGCTTCTCGTCCACTGTCACCCCTAGGTCCTTTTCTGCAGAACTGCTGCCTAGCCATTCGGTCCCTAGTCTGTAGCTGTGCATTGGGTTCTTCCGTCCTAAGTGCAGGACCCTGCACTTATCCTTATTGAACCTCATCAGATTTCTTTTCGCCCAATCCTCCAATTTGTCTAGGTCCTTCTGTATCCTATCCCTCCCCTCCAGCGTATCTACCACTCCTCCCAGTTTAGTATCATCCACAAATTTGCTGAGAGTGCAATCCACACCATCCTCCAGATCATTTATGAAGATATTGAACAAAACCGGCCCCAGGACCGACCCTTGGGGCACTCCACTTGATACCGGCTGCCAACTAGACATGGAGCCATTGATAACTACCCGTTGAGCCCGACAATCTAGCCAGCTTTCTACCCACCTTGTAGTGCATTCATCCAGCCCATACTTCCTTAACTTGCTGACAAGAATACTGTGGGAGACCGTGTCAAAAGCTTTGCTAAAGTCAAGAAACAATACATCCACTGCTTTCCCTTCATCCACAGAACCAGTAATCTCATCATAGAAGGCGATTAGATTAGTCAGGCATGACCTTCCCTTGGTGAATCCATGCTGGCTGTTCCTGATCACTTTCCTCTCATGCAAGTGCTTCAGGATTGATTCTTTGAGGACCTGCTCCATGATTTTTCCAGGGACTGAAGTGAGGCTGACTGGCCTGTAGTTCCCAGGATCCTCCTTCTTCCCTTTTTTAAAGATTGGCACTACATTAGCCTTTTTCCAGTCATCCGGGACTTCCCCGGTTCGCCACGAGTTTTCAAAGATAATGGCCAATGGCTCTGCAATCACAGCCGCCAGTTCCTTCAGCACTCTCGGATGCAACTCGTCCGGCCCCATGGACTTGTGCACGTCCAGCTTTTCTAAATAGTCCCTAACCACCTCTATCTCCACAGAGCGCTGTCCATCTCTTCCCCATTTTGTGATGCCCAGCGTAGCAGTCTGGGAGCTGACCTTGTTAGTGAAAACAGAGGCAAAAAAAGCATTGAGTACATTAGCTTTTTCCACATCCTCTGTCACTAGTTTGCCTCCCTCATTCAGTAAGGGGCCCACACTTTCCTTGGCTTTCTTCTTGTTGCCAACACACCTGAAGAAACCCTTCTTGTTACTCTTGACATCTCTGGCTAGCTGCAGCTCCAGGTGCGATTTGGCCCTCCTGATAACATTCCTACATGCTCGAGCAATATTTTTATACTCTTCCCTGGTCATATGTCCAACCTTCCACTTCTTGTAAGCTTCTTTTTTATGTTTAAGATCCGCTAAGATTTCACCATTAAGCCAAGCTGGTCGCCTGCCATATTTACTATTCTTTCGACTCATTGGGATGGTTTGTCCCTGTAACCTCAACAGGGATTCCTTGAAATACAGCCAGCCTGTTGGCTTTGAAAGCCTCGGGACTGAGTGGATTAGCTGCAGAGCTGCCGCGTGAGAGGTCTGGGTGCTATCCACAGCTCTCAGTTGGGGTCTGAGGCCTGGGTCAGTAGAAGGGTTGGGAGCAGCACAGAAACAGAACCAGCAGCCAGGCGAGGTGAGAATTAAGCGCCTTGGCTTCTGGCTCTGAGCTCTGTTGTCCCCTGGGCTACGAGGTGTTTGGGGAGGAGCTTGTGCCTGACAGCCAAACGCAGGGCACATCCTGCAAAATCCAGTAGGCTTAGGAGATGTGATACCCCATCCCCTGCTGTTACAGCCCTGAGCTCCGAACCTGCAGCTCTGTCCATAAACCCCAATCTGCCTGCTAGTCTGCTCCCGATCCAGTCAGGAGGGACCAATTGTGCCAGCTTCGAAGGGAATGTAATGCTATGTGTTAGGGGGCTTATTCCTTCACCCGCTTCCTTCCCTGGTCCTTCTCGCATGAACAGAGAGCATCAATACCCGAAGTCCAAAGGTGCAAACAATTTGATGTTTATTGGGGTGAACTTCCAGCAAGCATGATTCCAGTTTCCTTCCTTAGTGTCCCCCTTCCCAGCTCTGACACCACAGAGCCTTACACCTGTGTCCTTGTTCCCATTCCTGCCCTTAGCCAAACATGATACCAATTTCCTTACCCCCATTCCCTGTTCACATCTCCCCCTTTAGCAAAACATGATTCCAATTTCCTTACCCACATTCCCTGTTCCCATCTCCCCCACCCACATACCCCCCCTTCCTGATTGACTGCAGACTAGATAGTAAAACTTGAGTTCTGCTTAGCTATACCTTAACCAATCATTTTCCTGAAATTTAACTAACCAATCCTAACATATTGTAACATGATTATGTAACCAATTATATCCCACCACCTTAATTAGTTTACACCCAGCAAAATTAACTATACAGCAGACAGAAACAATCACAGAACCAGACAGAGATTATACAGACAAACAATAGCAAAGTGGGAACTATAATGACAAAACAATACAGAAGTGAGGATTTCACAGCCCAGCTATTGATAAGTGAGTTCTTGCCAGGCAGGATGCTATCAAACTAAGTTTCCTTTTACATTTTCTAGGCACTTCCCTTTCTCTGGAGGTGATAGGCACTATCAGGACAGGATTGTATCCTAACAGCCCAATAGCACCTTATTTCAATGTGACTCGTTTGGAATGTGAGGATGTGACCGTTCACTTCCCAGCTTATGGCTGCCTCTGTTGCTTAGCCAAAGGCCTTAATCTAAGAACAGGGCCTCAGACTGTCACAGTAAGAGAAGGACCTTACATTGGCAGACAGTGATTTTGATTCTTTCTTTTATACCCCTAACTAGCCAAGTGATAAGAATACACCTAAATTCTTCGAGTACAGGCCTTTACCGACAGGCCTGAATATCTATATCCTAACATTATGGACAGATGCCTGCTAGGAAATGGAATGAAACACCAACCTCATTTCCCGTGGGCGTGAAATCAGGACCCAGCGCAGGTGTCCAGCAGCAGAAGGCGAGTGCTATGGGAAAAGGCTCTGCAAGGCTTTCGGCAGTGGTTCTCTGGGCACTAGATTTTATTTTTTCTGGAGTCCTTTCAGGATTGTTCCGTGGCGCGCGGGGTGAGGCGTGGGAGACGTGTGAACACTGGCGACTTTCCACCGTTTGTCTCTTGCAGATCAACTTCATCTTCTTATTCAACATCGTCCGAATCCTCATGACTAAGCTCCGAGCCTCAACCACCTCGGAGACCATGCAGTACAGGTAGCAGCATGCCCGCCAGAATGCCACTGGCAGGACGCACTGCAGAGGGACAGATTGGCTGAGGGGGGCCCCAATTCACTTCTTTCCTGGCGTTTAAATAAAGTAACATGGAGAGCTGCCCTGACTAGCCACTGGCTGCCCAAGGCCTCTCTGGGCCTCTCAAAAGCTGGGCAGGAGTCATGGCATGGGAATGCCCTGGCCTTGCCTCCCTGGTCTACCTTTGCCACGGGCTGCTCCTTGTACTGGGGCCCTGGACACTGGCTCCCTGAGTTCATTAATCTAATAACTCCGGCTCCAATGCCTGCACCCCTTAGTACCTCCTGCCCCACAACCCCCTGCGCCAGCCCTGATCCCCCTCCCACCCTCCTAACCCCTTGGTCCCAGCTCGGAGCACCCTCCTACACCCCAAATCGTAGAATATCAGGGTTGGAAGGGACCTCAGGAGGTCAGCTAGTCCAACCCCTGCTCAAAGCAGGACCAATCCCCAATTTTTGCTCCAGATCCCTAAATGGCCCCCTCAAGGATTGAATTTACAACCCTGGGTTTAGCAGGCCAATGCTCAAACCACTGAGCTATCCCTCCCCTCCTCGCTATCCATCCCTCCCCCCATCTCCAAATCCCTTCATCCCCAGCCCCACCCCAAAAGTCTGCACCCCCAGCCAGAGCCCTCCCACACCCCAACCCCCTGCCCCAGCACAGAGCCCCCTCCTGCCCTCTGAACCCCTTTTCCCAGCCCAGAGCACCCTCCTACACCCCAAATCCCTCATCCCCAGCCCCACCCCAGAGCCTGCACCCCCAGCCAGAGCCCTCCAATACCCCTGCCCCAGCCTAGATCCCCGTCCCACACCCTGAACCCCTCATTTCTGGCCCCATCACAGAACCCGCACTCCCAGCCCAGAGCCCATACCCCCTTCCACACCCCAACCCTCTGCCTCAGCCCAGAGCCCTCTCCCATACTCTGAACACCTCAACTCCACCCCCCATCCCGGAGCCCCCTTCTTCACCCCAAACCCTTCATCCCTGGCCCCACCCCAGAGCCCACACCCCAAGCCAGAGCCCTCTCCCGCCCTGTGCCCCAACCCCATGAACCAGCCTGGTGAAAATAAAAGCAAGTGAGTGAAGGTGGAGAGAGTGAGCAATGGGGGGGGGGGCGGGGGTGGAGTGAGCGGGGGAGCCTTGGAGAAGGGGTGGGGAAGGGGCGGGGCAAAAGGCGGGGCAAGAGTGTTTGGTTTTGTGTGAATAGAACGTTGGAAACCCTATTTAAAGATCCTTGCTCCTGGCTATAAGAGCGCTCTGGTTTTGCCTGCTGTTCCTGGCCAAACGTTCCCCATTCCTCCCACGTACTCTGCCACTCCCCACCCCAGAGGTGGCTGCATTTCGGCAGCACTGTCTCTGAAGCTGCCTGGAACTCTCATTAATGAATGATCTCCTTTGGTTCCTGCAGGTGCATTGTGGCCCCAAGGGGGGCTGGCAACTTTCACACTGAAGGGGACTCAGGCAAAAAGGACAGTGCAACGGGTCATGGGGTGTGAAGCTTTCAGAGGCTGGGGTCTACCTTCGAAAAGCACCAACATGACTTCAGAGCACAGCCCCCATTAACCCTAATCACCCTAATCACTCAAGGCTTTTGAAAAGGCAGCCAGAGAACCCAGGCCAGAGACCTGGAGCTGCTAGGTCCTCCACTAAAGGGAGCAATTAGCAGCTGAGTAACGGCCTTTGCAGAAGCCTCCCGCCATGGGAGCAAACCTTCTGCTCCCCAAAGCTGGCCCTCCCAATCCCGGCACGGAGGTGAGAATTAAATTGCCACTTGGGAGCAAAGCAAAGGACTAATGAGGAGGAATTAATCGATGCAGCTCAAACACCTGCCCGCCAGAGCTTTTGCCGGCACATGGCACAGAAAATTTAACCCTCCCTCTGCTGAGAAGCACTTTCCAAAAAGAGACAATCACCAAGTCCTAAAATTCCAGGGGTCTTGCAGGGATGCTGGTCCAGATTTTTAAAAATATTTAGTGGGCTCATTCCCATGGGACTGCCTCTATTACAGGAGCTCAACGTTATTGGGGGATGCTTCCCCTGCAGGAGAGGAGCCAGATTGTACCTAGCACATGGTTGAGATGAGGATGGATTTGTACTTACCTAGACAGCTTCTGAGGCTTAGGGACAGCCAGAGCACAAGGTTGTGTCCGTGCCCATCCTGGCTAATAGCCACTGATGGACCTATCCTCCATGAACTGAGTTAGTTCTTTTTTGAACCCTATTATACTTTTGGCCTTCACAACGTCCCCTAGCAATGAGTTCCACAGGTTGACAGTGTGTTGTGTGAAGAAATACTTCCTTATGTTTGTTTTAAACCTGCTGCCTATTAATTTCATTGGAGTGACCCACGGTTCTTGTGTGGAGGGGTAACTAACACTTCCTTATTCACTTTCGACACACCAGTCATGATTTTATAGACCTCTATCATATCCCCCCTTAGGCTTCTCTTTTCCAAGCTGAACAGTCCCAGTCTTTTTAATCTCTTCCCATATGGAAGTTGTTCCACCCCCTCATCATTTTAGTTCCAGGTCCAGGTACACTATATCGATTGGATCACCCTTCACCATGTGTTTGCTGAGCCCCTCAAAGAATTCTAATAGATTAGTGAGGCATGATTTCCCTTTACAAAAGCTGTGTTGACTCTTCCCCTGCGTATAGTTTTTATCTATGTGTCTGATAATTCTGTTCTTTACTATAGTTTTAACCAACTTGCCTGGTACTGAAGTCAGGCTTAGCGGCCTGTAAGTGCCAGGATCACCTCTGGAGCCTTTTTAAAAAATCAGTGTTACATTAGCTGTCCTCCCGTCACCTGGTACAGAGGCTGATTGAAGTGATAGGCTACATACCAGAATTAGTAGTTCTTCAGTTTCACATTTGAGGTCCTTCAGAACTCTTGGGTGAATCCCATCTGGTCCTGGTGACTTATGATGGTTTAATTTATCAATTTGTTCCAAAACCTCCTCCTATTGATACCTCAATCTGGGACAGTTCCTCAGATTTGTCACCTGAAAATAATGGCTCAGGTGTGGGAATCTTCCTTGCATCCTCTGCAATGAAGACCAATGCAAAGAATTCATTTAGCTTCTCACAATAACCTTGTCTTCCTTGAGTGCTCCTTTAGCACCTCAATCATCCAGTGACCCCACAGATTGTTTAGCAGGCTTCCTACTTCTGATGTACTTAATTTTATTTTTGCTGTTAGTTTTTGTGTCTTTTGCTACTTGCTCTTCAAATTCTTTTTTGTCTAATTATACTTGACCTGCCTAATTATACTTTCCTTCTTGACATACCAGAATTTATGGACCTTTCTATTTGCCTCTGTAGGATTTGACTTCCAGTTTTTAAAGGATGCCTTTTTGCCTCTAACTACCTCTTTTACTCATTTTTTAATGATGGTGGCATTTTTTGGTCCTCTTTTTTTTTTAATTTGGGCTATACATTTAATTTGAGCCTCTGTTACGATGTTTTTAAGAGTTTCTATGCAGTTTGCAGGCATGTCACTCTTGTGACTGTTTCTTTTAATTGCTGTTTAACTGGCTTCCTCATTTTTATGTAGTTCCCCTTTTGAAGTTAAATGCTACTGTGGTGAGCTTCTTTGACTTTTTCTTCCCAACGAGGATGTTAAATTAATTGCAGGATGGCGCTATTACCAGCAGTTCAGCTATCTTACCTCCTGGACCTGACCCTGTGCACCACTTAGGACTGAATCAAGAACTGCCTCTCCCATAGTGGGCTCCAGGACTAGCTGCTCCAAAAAGCAGTCTAGAAAGTTCGGTGTCTAGAAAATGTATCTCTGCATCCCGTCCTGAGGTGACACATACCCAGTCACTATGGGACTAGCTGAAATCCCCCATTATTATTGGCAAAAAGAAAAGGAAAACTTGTGGCACCTTAGAGACTAACCAATTTATTTGAGCAGTGAGCTGTAGCTCACGAAAGCTTATGCTCAAATAAATTGGTTAGTCTCTAAGGTGCCACAAGTCCTCCTTTTCTTTTTGCGAATACAGACTAACATGGCTGCTACTCTGAAACCTGTCATTATTGGGTTTTCTGTTTGTTTATCCTCCCTATTCTTCCTGTCACCAGACTGGTCAGGTGGTCGGTAGTGTATTCCTACTGCTATACTCATATTATTCAAGCATGAAACTTCTATCCAGAGAGATTCTATGGGACAGTTTGATTCATTTAAGATTTTTCCAATATTTGATTCTGTGCTTTCTTTCACATACAGTGCCACTCCCCCACCAGCGCAACCTACTCTGTCATGCCTAGACATTTTGTACCCCAGTATTACTGCATCTCATAGATTATCATTGTTCCAACAAGCTTCTGTGGCTTCCCCACTCCCCTGCTCACAAAAATCTGATTGCCGTACCTTTGTCCAGTAAGAGAAATTGATCCCAGCCTCCCTGCTCAGATCTGCCTGGGGTAGTGGCAGGGGGAGGAATCAGCTGCTGTGCTGATGTGGTTCAACCCTGTGTTCATTCCTCAGGAAAGCAGTGAAGGCCACGCTAGTCCTGCTGCCGTTGCTGGGCATCACCTACATGCTGTTCTTTGTGAATCCAGGGGAAGATGAGATCTCCCGGGTCGTTTTCATCTACTTCAACTCCTTCCTGGAATCTTTCCAGGTATGCGCCCCGGCGGTATGCGCCCAGCATCATCCACTCCTGGCCAGAACCCTGCATGCACCGGCAGGCCCTGCTTTACCAGCCCATGCCCCTGGCCAGAACCATAGCCAGGAAATATGTCACCCAGCTGGAAAATGTGCCTGAAGCTGCATCATACGCACATCCTGGGGATGCTGAGCTCGCCCGGCCGTATCGAGACCGGTGGCCACCCTCACTGACGTCACTGCTGGGTTCTACACCAAACCCTGTGAAATGGCAAGATTTTACCCAGGCTGGCCCCACAACCCAACAAACCGGAGATTGGCTTAAAAATCACGAGATCAAAGATATGAATTGAGGGGGAGTCTATTTCTTTGCCTTCTGATTTCTGGGCCTGACAGTCACACCCCAGTCACATTTCCAGCTTTTCTCTGCAACCACAAGGGCTAGAAACTTCCTGTTTTGTTTAATGACAGCCAAGATTCTTACTCCATCACTTGACTCCAGGAGCTCGGGCTTTAAGTAAAGCACCTGTGACAAGAATGGACATGTCTGATCAATGCAACGCAGGCGGCTGTCAGCCCCAGAGTAGCCCGTGGGCCCTGGTCCCTGCTTAATACAGTTCATAATTACTGTGTTTCTTTCTTCCAGGGCTTCTTTGTCTCCGTCTTCTACTGCTTCCTGAACAGCGAGGTGAGCATTTCCTTGTGAGGTGAGGGGATGGAGGGGGATCTCTCATCTGTACAGCTTCCACATGGCAGTTCCCGCTGTACCTGACAAATGAAACAGCACTGCCTGCCCAATCTAATGACTGTATTAATGGATGGGGAGATGGGCCCAGGGCTGGTCATCCTGGGAGACCTGGGCTTTCCTGACACTTGAAGCCATAATGAAACAAGTGTGGTGGATTTAACCTGGTCCCCAGTATTTCTGTGTCCAAATCTGCTGGCAGGGGTAGTAAAGACCAGGGACTAAGGTGCATCGGCAGAGCTGGGTGTGGTTCCAAGACTGGAAGGGCAGGAGTCAACTCATCAGTGGGAGTCACCTTCTCCCAGCAATGCCAGATCTGTTCCCGCAGAGCTTGTAATCGGCACTACTCAAAAATACGCCAGCTCCCTGCCCTGCATTTCAGCAACAAACTGAGCACTGCATCGTCTGGAAGGCCAAGAGACGGTCACAGCTGTGTGCAGTTGCTACATTCCCTGCCTGTGCTGAACAGATTCTGGGTTTGTTGCCCTCCTTGGGATTAATTTCCAAGGTACGAAACTGTGTCACCAGGAGACACACACACACACACACACACACCCTCCTAATATCACTTCTGGGGAAAGTGGGTCAAAAAATGGCAAGTATTCGTCATGGGAAAACCTCAGGCTTGAATCATTTTCATCAGAATTTCCCATTAAAATTTCTTGGGTTCGGGGGTTTTTTTAACAAAAAAGAAAAACTGGAAACAAACATTTTCAGTGTCTTGAAAACATTTATGGGGGTGGAGAAGTTGGGGGGGGTTGGTTAAAAGGGTCAGATTTTGCAAATCAAAAACCAAACATTTTCCTGAAAACTGAACATTTTCCCCAAAGGCTTTTACTGTAAAATCATAGAATCATAGAATCATAGAATATCAGGGTTGGAAGGGACCTCAGGAGGTCATCTAGTCCAACTCCCTGCTCAAAAGCAGGAAAAATCCCCAATTAAATCATCCCAGCCAGGGCTTTGTCAAGCCTGACCTTAAAAACTTCTAAGGAAGGAGATTCTACCACCTCCCTAGGTAACACATTCCAGTGTTTCACCACCCTCCTAGTGAAAAAGTTTTTCCTAATATCCAACCTAAACCTCCCCCACTGCAACCTGAGACCATTACTCCTTGTCCTGTCATCTGCTACCACTGAGAACAGCCAAGCTCCATCCTCTCTGGAACCACCTCTCAGGTAGTTGAAAGCAGCTATCAATTCCCCCCTCATTCTTCTCTTCTGCAGACTAAACAATCCCAGTTCCCTCAGCCTCTCCTCATAAGTCATGTGTTCCAGACCCCTAATCATTTTTGTTGCCCTTCGCTGGACTCTTTCCAATTTATCCACATCCTTCTTGTAGTGTGGGGCCCAAAACTGGACACAGTACTCCAGATGAGGCCTCACCAATGTCGAATAGAGGGGGATGATCACATCCCTCGATCTGCTCGCTATGCCCCTACTTATACATCCCAAAATGCCATTAGCCTTCTTGGCAACAAGGGCACACTGCTGACTCATATCCAGCTTCTCGTCCACTGTCACCACTAGGTCCTTTTCCGCAGAACTGCTGCCTAGCCATTCGGTCCCTAGTCTGTAGCTGTGCATTGGGTTCTTCCGTCCTAAGTGCAGGACCCTGCACTTATCCTTATTGAACCTCATCAGATTTCTTTTGGCCCAATCCTCCAATTTGTCTAGGTCCCTCTGTATCCTATCCCTGCCTTCCAGCGTATCTACCACTCCTCCCAGTTTAGTATCATCCGCAAATTTGCTGAGAGTGCAATCCACACCATCCTCCAGATCATTTATGAAGATATTGAACAAAACCGGCCCCAGGACCGACCCCTGGGGCACTCCACTTGACACCGGATGCCAACTAGACATGGAGCCATTGATCACTACCCGTTGAGCCCGACAATCTAGCCAACTTTCTACCCACCTTATAGTGCATTCATCCAGCCCATACTTCTTTAACTTGCTGACAAGAATACTGTGGAAGACCGTGTCAAAAGCTTTGCTAAAGTCAAGATACAATACATCCACCGCTTTCCCTTCATCCACAGAACCAGTAATCTCATCATAGAAGGTGATTAGTGTGGCAGTTCAATGATGAGACAGAACACAGCTTTATGCAAGAAAGCAGGCTGGTCAGCTGAGATGGGCGTTCTGCCCCCCGCCTTCCACCTTCTCCTTTTATTATATTTCTCCCCCCTAAGCATTACACACTGCTACAGCAAAAAGATACACAAAAGAATGTATGACGTTGATTAATATACTTAGTTGCATCTTTTAGCTACTACAATCCTGGTTCTCAGGCCTTGAGCCCAGGCTAAGAAAGCCTCCCGCAGTTACTGTCCCAACAATCAAGTTTTCATGGTTCATATCTAGCCCTTGTCCTTGGATAGAGCAATGTGTGCATTGCTTCTACAGAACAGTCAAGGTGTGCCCTGCCTGCTTCCAGGTGGAATAGCTAAAGCCAGATTAGATTAGTCAGGCATGACCTTCCCTTGGTGAATCCATGCTGGCTGTTCCTGATCACTTTCCTCTCATGTAAGTGCTTCAGGATTGATTCTTTGAGGACCTGCTCCATGATTTTTCCGGGGACTGAGGTGAGGCTGACTGGCCTGTAGTTTCCAGGATCCTCCTTCTTCCCTTTTTTAAAGATTGGCACTACATTAGCCTTTCCCCCGTTCGCCACGAGTTTTCAAAGATAATGGCCAATGGCTCTGCAATCACAGCCGCCAGTTAGCACTCTCGGATGCAACGCGTCCGGCCTCATGGACTTGTGCACGTCCAACTTTTCTAAATAGTCCCTAACCACCTCTTTCTCCACAGAGGGCTGGCCATCTATTCCCCATGTTGTGATGCCCAGCGTAGCAGTCTGGGAGCTGACCTTGTTAGTGAAGACAGAGGAAAAAGAAGCATTGAGTACATTAGCTTTTTCCACATCCTCTGTCACTAGGTTGCCTCCCTCATTCATTAAGGGGCCCACACTTTCCTTGGCTTTCTTCTTGTTGCCAACATACCTAAAGAAACCCTTCTTGTTACTCTTAACATCTCTCACTAGCTGCAGCTCCAGGTGCGATTTGGCCCTCCTGATTTCATTCCTACATGCCCGAGCAATATTTTTATACTCTTCCCTTGTCATATGTCCAACCTTCCACTTCTTGTAAGCTTCTTTTTTATGTTTAAGATCTGCTAGGATTTCACCGTTAAGCCAAGCTGGTCGCCTGCCACATTTACTATTCTTTCAACTCATCGGGATGGTTTGTCCCTGTAACCTCAACAGGGATTCTTTGAAATACAGCCAGCTCTCCTGGACTCCTTTCCCCTTCATGTTAGTCCCCCAGGGGATCCTACCCATCTGTTCCCTGAGGGAGTCAAAGTCTGCTTTCCTGAAGTCCAGGGTCCGTATCCTGCTGCTTACCTTTCTTCCCTGTGTCAGGATCCTGAACTCAACCAACTCATGGTCACTGCCTCCCAGATTCCCATCCACTTTTGCTTCCCCTACTAATTCTTCCCGGTTTGTGAGCAGCAGGTCAAGAAAAGCTCCCCCCCAGTTGGCTCCTCTAGCACTTGCACCAGGAAATTGTCCCCTATGCTTTCCAAAAACTTCCTGGATTGTCTATGCACCGCTGTATTGCTCTCCCAGCAGATATCAGGAAAATTAAAGTCACCCATGAGAACCAGGGCGTGCGATCTAGTAGCTTCTGCGAGCTGCCGGAAGAAAGCCTCATCCACCTCATCCCCCTGGTCCGGTGGTCTATAGCAGACTCCCACCACTACATCACTCTTGTTGCTCACACTTCTAAACTTAATCCAGAGACACTCAGGTTTTTCTGCAGTTTCGTACCAGAGCTCTGAGCAGTCATACTGCTCCTTTACATACAGTGCTACTCCCCCACCTTTTCTGCCCTGCCTGTCCTTCCTGAACAGTTTATAACTATCCATGACAGTACTCCAGTCATGTGAGTTATCCCACCAAGTCTCTGTTATTCCAATCACGTCACCAAAATGATTCGGTCTTGGGAAATTACAGCCGGAACAAAACTTTCCATATGAATGTTCGGTTTGGCCCCATTTTTCATTCAACATCCTTTTCGATAAGGACATTTCAGCAGGCTCTGCTCCTGTGACCAGAGAAAGGCTGCGTGAGGCTATTTTGATGCAGTGCATGGCAAAACTTCCGCAACAAGACCCCAGTCCAATTTGTCCATTAGTTAGTGTCCCTGTAAACCCTTTCCTAAGATGAGCAGAGTTTGCCAGGGCAGCACACCAGTGTCGGTTGCACCATCTGTTTGAATACAGGGATCATTTCACCAAACCTACTGCATTGTGACCCAAGAGAAACGGAACATGTATAGCCAAACAAAAGCCCCTCTCTGGGCTGATCAGTTGTGTTTCCGTCTTTCACACAGAATCAGAGGACTGGAAGGGACCTCAAGAGGTCATCTAGTCCAGTCCCCTGCATTCCTGGCAGGGCTAAGTATTATGCCTCCCTGTAATTGCTTTCACACCTTTGCTAGCTGTAAGAATGGATGGCTGGGTACAGGACAGAAACAGCAGATCCCGCGGGACGGGGAACATAAAAAGCCTTTTCCGACGCTGAGGAAAACACAGCATCTCTTTTCTGTATCCGTCCATAGCCTTCCCTTGGGGAGAGACAGCTCCCAAGCCAGCAATTCTGTGAGCTAACAGTCTGGTGTTTGCTAAAGAACTCACCCACCAGGGCTGCTTTCTGTCTTGGGATCTTTGTGGATGGATTTTTTTTTATTATGATTATTTTTAAAAACTTTTTTTTTAAAACTGTTTCCCACCTTCTGCAAAGCAGCAAAATAATCTAGTTAATAATTCAAGGATGAGATTGGCTTTGCCCTCCCCGTCACCAAGGCGTGAGGTTTTGTTCAGTCACTGAGGCTGAGTGATGTTCTGAGCCCCTTCATGGCTTATGCTTTGATAACAGGCAGTTTGCTGTGGTCAGTCAGGCTAAAACTGACCAAGGAGCAACCAGGGGAGCAAATCACTGTTCATTCCCTCTGAAACACCTGGCATTGGCCACTGTGGGAAGACAGGAGACTGGGCTAGATGGACCTTTGGTCTGACTCAGTCTGGCCATTCTTATGTTCTGAATAGGCCCAGATCCCCAAAGGTGTTTAGGCTCCTAACTTCGAGAGGAAGTACTTGAGAATTTGGGCCATAATGCTGGGCACTCAGAGAGAGCTCAGCTATTTACCAATTCATCCTCACAACACACTCGTGGAGAATTAGCGTGGCCCCTGTTCACAGAGAGGGCACTCGGCCCAGGCAGAGAAGTGACATGGCCAAGGGTTGTGCGGTGAGTCAGTGGCAGAGCTTGCAGTGCAACTGGAGTCCTGATGCCCACTTTCCTGCTGTAACCACTAGCCAGCACTTTCTCCCAGAGCCAGCAAGTCCCACTGCAAGTCCCTTCCTCTAATCACCTGACAGCATTCCTGCCCCAACAGCCACTCCCAACAGGGAAGGAACATTAGCTAGAAAGGGGCTGAAAAGATAAATGTGCTGGACTGGCTCCCGGGGAGCTTGAAACCCCGAGGGAAGATGTGGGATGGGATGAACTAGGAATCCAGGGGGCTTTGCAATGCATGCTAAGATCAGCATGGAGGGGAAGGGACAGACATCTTGGTGACAAGATGCATTGCTGCAAATTAGCCAGGACAGCGGAGGAACTGAAAGTGGGACTTCCAAGAGGGCCTGTTGGGAAGCATCTCAGAATCCTTCCTGAGCCCACCACGGGGCAGCCAAGATGGAGACAAAGGAAAGCCGGGGCTCTTTTTTCCAGATTACCCATGGAGGGTTTTAATGCAGTGTGTTGGAGACCAAAGAGCCAACGTGTGATTCTGTTATTAGCTTCCCTGCAGGCTGACTTGTAAACCCCTTGGGGCAGAGCCATGACTCCTCTGTGTGGCCTGAGCCCTGTTGGCTTTCAGTATGTGGTAAATAATACCAGCACCCCTCTGCGGAGAGGTTGCAGATGTCAGGACCATGCAAGTCCGCTTCCTGTTAGAGGAGAAATCAGTAATGTGGAGGCTGGGGATATTGGTGTAATTTGTTTATTTACTGTATATTCACCAGTCCTGGAACAGAGGTGGGCACAGATAGCACACAGGCCATCTCCTCTTTCAGTACACTCAGCCCAAATCCCAATGCCAGCTCCCAACTCTATCCCTGGAACAGACTCTACTTACAGAGGTTAAGGCAGAGAGCAAACTCTCCTGCTACTTGCAACAGCTTCCCCCAAGGAAACCGCATCTGAAAACCAACAACACGGCATTTCTTCCAAGACTAAAAACTTCCTCACACACTAAGAAAAAGAATGTGTAGGTCTATATGTAGCACTGCCATCTGATAACAATGGCAGGGCTACATATAACAATAATATTATTTGAGATAATACTGATATTATTTGAGATGTCTGTTCCAAAGCATGTTTCCTGTCTAAGTCATAAAGAAACATGAAGCCCAGAACAAGGGGAAGATGCTGCCAGATACTGAATTTGTAACAGGTGGAGAGAGGCTATTTCTTTCCACATGGATCAGATAAAAAGCTCCTTTCTCTGACCTCCTGTTGCTGTGATCTTTGACCCTGAACTCCCCTTCCCCTATGTTGCAAATCTGCCTGGCATTTCCTTCTGCAGCCTCCCCCATATGTTACAACTTCCCATCTGCCTCTTTCCTCCTTGGTTCCTACAAGTCTATCCTCTGCAGCGGCTGCTGTCCAGCCACATCCGCAGCCTCCCCAATCACAGCTCTCCAGAGTCTATCAAGTGCAGAATGCTGCCTCCCTCTTCAAAGAAGCATGGCCCCGTACACCCCACTCACCAGCACCGTTTAGACCCAGTTCAAAATCCACCCCACACTCTGCCTTTGACCTGTACTGCCCTCCCCACTCCCTTCCTTTAGCATTGGCGTCCTCTCTGCCCAACCCTATAGACACTGTGGGTGCAAGAGCCTTCTCTTCTGCAGCTCACACCATCAGCAGCAGCTTCCTTGTGTCTCTAAGTGCAGGACTCTGCACTTAGGACGGAAGAATCCCATGCACTACTACAGGCTGGGGACCGACTGGCTAAGCGGCAGTTCTGCAAAAAAGGACCTGGGGATTACAGTGGATGAGAAGCTGGATATGAGTCAGCAGTGTGCCCTTGTTGTCAAAAAGGCCAACGGCATATTGGGCTGTATTAGTAGGAGCATTGCCAGCAGATCGAGGGAAGTGATTATTCCCCTCTATTCGGCACTGGTGAAGCCACATCTGTAGTATTGCGTCCAGTTTTGGAGCCCTCGCTACAGAAAGGATGTGGACAAATTGGAGACAGTCCAGCAGAGGGCAGCAAAAATGATCATGGGGCTGGGGCACATGATTTACGAGGAGAGGCTGAGGGAACTGGGGTTATTTAGTCTGCAGAAGAGAAGCGTGAGGGGGGATTTGACAGCAGCCTTCAGGATTTATTTTGGAACCTGAAGGGGGGTCCAAAGAGGATGGAGCTCGGCTGTTCTCAGTGGTGGCAGATGACAGAACAAGTAGCAATGGTCTCAAGTTGCAGTGGGGGAGGCTTAGGTTGGATATTAGGAAACACTATTTCACGAGGAGGGTGGTGAAGCTCTGGAATGGATTACCTAGGAAGGTGGTGGAATCTCCTTCCTTAGGGGTTTTTAAGGCCCAGCTTGACAAAGCCCTGACTGGGCTGATTTAGTTGGTGTTGGTCCTGCTTTGAGCAGGGGGTTGGACTAGATGACCTCCTGAGGTCTCTTCCAACCCTAATCTTCTATGATTCTATGATTCTCCATCTCATCACCATGCTGTCGGGGCCTCCCATAGGATTGCAGCAGGGCAAGCCGGGCTAGCAGCTGGCGCTTGCCCCAGTGAGTAAATAACAGGCAGCTTAGGACTGGACCTCGCTGGAGACAACCTGGGAATTTCAGAGCCCTCCAGAACTTCCGTGCTCGCCCAGGGCCATGAAGCGCTGAGATGCAGACACGCCCAGTAGCCATTACATAGACCAGGCTCCTCGATCCCATTCCTAGCTCCACTGTCAGACAGGACACGCTGCTGGACTGCACAGAGTGTGTGGCCTGGTTCTGCTGCAGAGCCCACAGCGCAGGCAAACAATGTGTTGAGACTGGATTGATTGCTGGGGGGGCTCCATGGGAAACAATCGTCCCCTGCACTAACTCGGGACACAGCTCGGAGCCAGGGGAATGGAAAGGGGGCAGAGCCAGCTACTCAGCAGCCCCAGCTGTCTGGGTGTTAGATATTTGGAAGGCTAATGACGGGCACTAAGAAATCTGTTCCCACGCAGCTGTTTCGTCCACCCTAGCACCCGTTGGTGGAATTCGCACCTTGCGGTCAATAAAACACCCTTCAGCAGTAACTCCAGGAAGTATTCTTTGCATCATACGGGAGGTCAGACTAGATTAGCACAATGGGCCCTGCTGTCCTTGGAATCTGTGAATCTCTGATATTTACCAGCCACCCAAGGCATCTGCACTGCTGTAAGTTTGAACTGACACAGATGCGGACCAGACAAGTAATAAAGAAACTCTGTGAGCCCATCGCTCGCTTACCCTCCATCACACACTAGGCAGCCTCAGGTTTATTAGACGCTAGCTCTTTTTTATAGCTGAAGTCCAGATTTATCTCCTCCTGCTCGCTCTTTCACGTTCCTGGACCCGGGTTCATTTCTCTCCTTTCCTGTCAGACCTTTAAAGACAGGATTTATTGAGGTCGGTGTCCAACAATGGAGAGTGACTAGCCGGGAGTGGGAGTCGGGACTAGTGGGACCTATTCCTGGCTCTGGGAAGGAGGCTGCCTTGTAAGTTAGAGCAAAGGTTTTGGAATTAGAACTGCTGGGCTCGAATCTCCCATTGCAATGACCCAGTGGGGTGACCTTTTGCAAATGCCCTGTCCCTGCATCTGCCTCAACTCTCTCCCCCTCACACTGGGATAAGAATTTTTCACAGATTCATAGGCTCTGGGGGGATCAGAAGGCTCCACTCTGATCACCTAGTTTGACCTCCAGCATAAGGCAAGCCCCAGAACTCCAGGGTGACCTTGGGCAAGTCATGTCCCTGCTCTGTGCCTCTGTTTCCCCATCTACAAATACAGGATAATGCCAGGAACTGTTCCTTCCTGGGGAATTTGAGGGCTTAGTTCATTGATGTCTGTAACCTGCTTTCAGCCCCTTGGCTCTAAAGTGTATTGCAGTACTGTGCAACGGGAGAGGGAAATCTTGCCCTAGTTCTGCCGCAGGTCTCAGGAAAGCCCTCGCCAGCAGCATGGGTTGTAAATGCCCTGTGTCCTCTGCAATGTGTTGGCAGGTCCGTTCTGCTGTCCGGAAGCGATGGCACCGGTGGCAGGACAAGCACTCCATCCGCGCCCGCGTGGCCAGAGCCATGTCCATCCCCACGTCGCCGACGCGCGTCAGCTTCCACAGCATCAAGCAGTCAACAGCTGTCTGAGGGGAGGAAGCCGTCGCACGGGACGGGAGCCAAGGTTTGCAGCAGAGCCTCTGCTGCTTGTACTGCACACGGCGTGCGGGCCATGTACTTCCAGGATGGAACCCCAGCCCACGAGCCCAGCAGAGCCCGGGCAGGGACTGTCTGACACCAAAGAAACCCCTTGCCAGCGTCCACCCTGGGAGACCAGCTCTCAGAGCACCTCTTTCTTATTCTCCCAAGCCCTCGTGAGGCCAGAACCTCCCTTGCCCAGGACTGTGGGTCTGGGCAATATCTGGTGGCCCTGGCAAGGCCTACAGCAACTGAGGACAACGGTCCAGTGAGGACTTCACATTATCCTAGGGTCGGCTGCGGGCGGAGCCATTCCCCGAGCGATGCCGGGTGTGCTGGAGATATGGCAGAGTCCAGCACCCGCCCTGATCCTGACCTAGCAGCCAGTGTAGTGGAAATCTTTGTTTGTCCGGTAAGAGCCCTGGTCCTGCTAGCACTGGTCACATGGATGGGATGTGGCCAGTCTGCATTTTTGCCTCTCTCCCCATTCCCATGCATGTCACTGCCCCTCTGGGGTATAAATTCCTCGCTCCGGTTCAGCGGCTGCACGGCAGGTCGCTTTGGAGTTACTGCCTTCAGGGGTGTCGTGAAAGCTCCGTTTGCGGCACATGGCGATGGCATCTCTGGAACAACCCTGTCAGAAGCCACTGCCACCGCACGGCCTTGCTAACCCGTTCTGGGGGGGCAAGCCTGGGAAATCCGCTGCCAGGCTCCTGCTGCTAGTGCAGATGCCCTGAAGAACCTCTGCAAGCTGCGGTGATGAGGAGGGATGCCCTGATGTGCATTAACCCAGAGGACAGACCAGCTGCTTGGGCCGTGAATGTAGTTTGCCTGGTGCCATTTCTGTGCTTTGCCTTATGCCTCCGTTTTATTACGACCCTGAGAGTATTCATCCCCCCACAACCACCCTGCCCCCTACTCCAAGCAGGATACCTGGCGAGGTCACGCGGCAGCCCCTGCCATGCAGTCTGCTGCAGAGCTGGGGTCGCCCCGCTGCCCCCTGCAACCCCAGCATGTGGCGCCTGGCGAGGCCCCGCGGCAGCCAGGCCTGCACATCGCTGAGTGAATGCAGCATTTGTGAGAGTAGCCTGAGCCTGAGTCTTCACTGCGGCGTTCGCCCCAGTGACCGGCCCTCGCACTCGCTCCTCTGGCGTTAGCCCAGCTCGAGAGTGGGCATGCTAGCTGCAGACACGTTGTGGTAACGCTCGCAGGACCCCGCCAGGCCAGCCCACGCCAGCGGAAAGCCCCTCTGCACCCGCGCCAAGGTGGCAAGAGCCAGATCCTGTAGGGAACAGGGAGATCAGACACCAGGGGAGGGAGTGGGTCACTGGCACTCAGTAAATGAACACCAGGTGAGCAATGCCAGTGGAGATACAGCAAGTGGGGGGTGAGATGGTTCCTCCCAGAGCAGAGACCTGGCATGATAGGGCCCCGGGGTGGGTGTGAAGAAGAGGAAGGCAGCTCCCATTGAAACCCCAGGAAAACATTGAATGGGGGGGGTTGGCTTCTGCCCATGGCAAGACAAGGATTTGGAGGACACCTGGGTTCACACCCGGATCCTTGGGAAGAAGGTGTCAAAAGCTACACAAAAAATCTTTTAACTTCTCCCAAATACACATGCACACATACACCCTACCCACATATGCACTCTCATATGCACACATACACACTCACATACATGCAACTCACACACACACACACACAAAGCACCTTGGTTTTATGCCTCATCAGACAACACAGCTTTGATGTATTTATTTCTAAGATAAGCAAAATTTGGTCCAACTCTGCTGCGTTGTCTACAGGCCGCAATTCCCGCAGGATCACTGTCGGGGTGCAGAAGGGGACATGGGGCTGAGCTGCCCCCTGGTCTCAAGCTGCTCCTCTGGGGCTTTCTTTCCAAAGGGTGTACAGCTGAGATGGAGAACTACAGAAAGCACTGAGGAGAGACCAGTAGGTCGTGGGTGGTGTGTTCTGAAACCTGCAGTTTTACAATCCAGCGACTTCTGCATATTTATGCATATTCATCCAGTATGCAAATGAGGATATTGAATCATTTGCATAAACCCTCCAGATTTCTGGATCTTCGGCCTTATATGGCTATACCCTCTGGTGGGTAGAACTGTGTGGCAAACATTCCCAGCTGCCCTGAACTGCTTTAGCTGAGAGCCAGGGAACAACTCGTTTGTGGGCAGGGTTTGCTTGTGCCTTCTCTACAGAAAGATTGCAGATGACTAACAAAGAAATGCAAATCCTGTTTTTCTCAGCCCGTAAACTCATGGCAGTGACAGTGGAATTTTTCGATGTTTTAATCTTTCGTATTTTAATTCCAAAAATGTCCGTTTTTCTAACCTGCAAGTTTTCTCAGGAATGGCTGGGTTACGACTAATTCCTCAGTTGTTGAAAAGCAAGTTTCAAAGTTCCAAAAAGGTCCCATTTTGACGTTTTCTAAATGGTTTTCCAAGTCAAAAGGACTTTTTGTTCAGAAATTAAAGCTAATTAGAGTGACAACATTTTTAAAAAAATATGATTGAAATTGAAATAAATTTTTCAATCGGCCCAAAGTGAAATTTAGGAGAGGGAGGTTTGGTGGGGGAGGGTCATGAAAATGTTCTAGATTTCCACTTTTCATCCCAACTTGGGATGGGAAAAATGTTCAAAATCTGAAAAATCCATTTCCCATCCAGCCCTACGTGACAAATCTGCACCCATCTCCTTGTACTGACCTTCCTCCGATGGTCCTTGCTCAGCGCTATTAAGTTCTACCAGGAGTGCCAGCATCTCCTCTGAAATACCCCTCTCATTCCATGGCCCTACCTCCAGCTATGGCCTTGGAGAGACTATATCCAGAGCCAGTGTCCACACTTCAGAAAGGATGTTCAACAACTGGCAAGGGTTTAGAAAAAACCTATAAGGTTTATTCAAGGTCCGCAAAACCTGCCTTCCAGTGACAGTCTAATGGAGCTCCAGCGGCTTAGTTTATCTAAGATGGTTAAGAGGCAATTTATTTGAGTAGGGTTCTATTTTTCAGGGTTTATTAATTTCATTGGGGAGGGGTATTTTTAGCCATTTTTGAGTTCTGTGTAGATGTCCAAAAACTGGGTTATTTCCAGGGCTTTCCCTTTGGATATTCACCTCATACTGTTTCAAACTGCACCATGTTCAAGTGCAGTAGGGAAACTAGTGCACACCAGCAAGGTCTACATGGACCAATTAATGCGCAACACACTAGTGCGCTTTAGAAGTCACACTCCTGTAGTCTGCATTGGTGCTCCATGGAGACAAGCCCATAGAGATACAAGCCAGTGAGTAGAGACATCACCTCTGTAAACACACAGGGCTGGGAAAGGGGTGAAATCCACATGAATTGAGAAAACATTTCTGGTGTTTACTGGATAAACACTGGTTTGTTCTGGGGTTCTGTATCCGGGAAGTTTTATCAGTGTTTACCAGTTAAAACCTAAAATCAGAAGCCCTATCCATCCATACCTATGCCAAGAGAATATATCAGTCCTAGAGAGCTCTTTTAGGTAGCTGGCAGAGGCAGAATAAAACCCACCAGCTGGAAGCTGCAGCCAGGAAAGTTCAAAAGGGCAACCAGCAGCACCAAGGGGAATTAATTCTTGGAACAGATCAGCAAGGAGCCTGGCAAATTCATCATCACCGGGAGGCTTTAAATGGAGATCAGTCATCCTACTGTCAGAATCACAGGGTGATGTTTTCAAGACTGTGTTATACAGGAGGTCAGATGAGCTGATCATCAGAGTCCTTCAGGCCTTAAAATCTATGACATTACAAGGCCATGTCATTCAGAGAAGGACAACCAGAGGTTGGTAACCCAATGCTAACCAGGCAGCATGTCTCATTCCAGGAAGTAACACTCTGGGCAGGGGACAGAGTGACCCTGTACCAGGCTTGGTTCTCTCTGAGGTCCTGGCCAATTCCCCTGATGGCCATTTTTGTGCTTGTTTGAACTGCCCCATGCTCCATACACACACGTCACATTTGTGTCTGATGGTTCCACATGGCTGGTGAGCCAGCAGTTCTCACAGCAGAATATTTCCCGGATGGATGGGTGAAATTCTGACCCCCACTGAAGTCAATGGGTGTTTTGCTATTGACTGCACTGGGGCCAAGATTTCATCAGTGTTGCCACTATAGATGAACAAACAGTTCTAATAGGGGCAAGGATGACGCAATGGTTAAAGGGCAGGATGGTGTGATGGTTAAAGAACTGACCAGAATAGCTTTCTTCTGCTTTAGGAGATGCATCATTCCTGAGGACCCCAGGGTTTTAATCCCCACTCTGCCACTGACTTACTGTAGGACCTTGGTCAAGTCACTTCACCTTTATGTTTTATAGTTTTCTCCACTATAAATTGGAGCTAATGATACTTCCTCAAAAGGGAGTTTTGAGGCTTCACATTAATATGCATAAAACACTTTGTTATCCTGGAATGAAAGCTGCTAGAGGGGAGAAGGAGAAAACACACTACAAAAACCTCCATCCAACCTTCAGGATGTTCCCTGAACTGAACTCTACCCATGACCAGCTGTCACATGTCCAGAAATTGCTCCATGACCCACAGGTCATTGAAAGAGCCCTAAATCAATGCTGAGGGTCATAGTTACCACGTCCTAATTTGAAGACGTTGCTCTCTCATTGGGGTGATTCACTAACACATGGTGATGCAGCAATGTCATGGCATCCAAGTCATATCACTAACTGAAGACACAGAAGTTCATAGATACCAAGGCCAGAAGGGACTATTGTGATCATCTAGTCTGACCTCCTGTACAACACGGGCCTTAGAACTTCCCCAAAATAATTCCTAGGTGCTGCAGCATTGTGGAGAAATGAGTAGAGCTAGGCAGGACCTGGATTTTCCAGTTCAAAAGGAATTCCCCAATTTCTAAATTTGTTCCCTTCCAAACTTGGAACAAACAAAAAAATTGAATTTTCCTGCGAAAGGGAAATTCTGGGAGGAAAAACCACTTTGTGTCCACGGAAACGTTTCATGTTGGTAAAATTAAAACATTTCATTTCAATTTCAACCTTTGGAAACCCTTTCACTTTTTTAAAAAATACATTTCATGTCAAAAATCATTTCAAACTGAAAAATCACAGCAGTCCACGCCAAAAATGTTGAGCTAGGATAATATCGAATCACTTCGTTGCGGGAGGTTTTGCAAAACGCGCTGTTGTCAAATTGACACTTTTTCTCAGCATTTTGATATTGGCAAAAAATATTTCAATAAAAACTTGGAGCCCAGCTCCAGGAACGAGGCAGTGGCTCGGTACTTTGCCGATGGCATGTCAGAGCCAGGAATGGGACCCAGGAACTCCTTGTTTCCAGCCGGGTGGGATTCACTGCACTAGGGCTGCCGTGTAGAACACCTGATTCAAACAAAGCCCTTTACAATAGACAGAGTCAAACAATGCTCACCTGCTCCAGGGTGTGAAGGGATCTGACATGGAAAGTGAACTCCAAAAAGAATGAAACAAACGCAAGCAGAACCAGGAATGGCATTCATCAGATTTCAGTGAAACTGAAGCCAACGTGCGATGCCCAACTTGCTGTCAACCCTACGTCCTGCCAGCTCTCTGCCAGTGCAGTGTGGAATGGTGCTCCATGATTTCACAGCACCTTCATCATATTTTTGCCCTGTAGCCTAACACCTTGTCAAATAAACTAAACAATCATTGCCATCCCACAAGCTATAAAAACTGCTGCGTAAACAAACCATCACCTCCAGTGATTCCCACCCATCGGGATACACTTCAACACGGAAATCCATCAGCCCCGAGGGACCAGTGCGCTCCCTCCTTGGGTTCCCCTCTTGCAGGCCAATGCCCTTGGGTGCCCAGGAGAATGGATGCAGGATGATGCTAGTTTGGAAGACCTCAAGCTGGCTGACTGATCCCTTTCTCCCTCACCCTGTATCCAGCTCCCAGGAGAGCCAGCGCTCTGCGCATGCCAGTGGCCAATGTGGAGGGGTCAAACGACAACAAAATGCCCAATGTGGCCAATGTGGAGGGGCAAAACGACAACAAAAGCAGCACTGTGTGGGTGTCACTATTTACTTCATCCTCCTGTCTTACGATTGTTCAGATGTGCACAATTTGCTTTAAAAAATCTGTGTGTTGCCATGTGTACTCTCAACTCTGTTTGATTAAAATGGCTTTTAATTATTTCATGGGGACTTTGCGTTTGTCTCCCAGAGAAGGAAGGCTTGGTTCAGTCATGGGATCTTCGCACCTCTTGGATGGGACCCTGGAGTACTGCCTTTTCTCCCCACGTCTAGGATATCTCAAGAGGGACTGCTCCCAAAAGACCAGAGCCAGGAAGGGGCTGAATACCCTCAGATCCAAGGGCGTGGTCTCCAGGTTCCAGCCCCAGATGGTCATCAGAAAGCATCAGGGGTTGAAGCCAGGGCACAAAATACAAAGCAGAACCTGCTCCTGCTGTTTATTTTTGGGTGCCAAATGAGCTAAAATTGGGTGGTGATCTGTAGAATTAACCTGGCTACTTGGAGGCAGTGTGGCCCAGTGGACCTCGGTTCTCTTCCCAGCTCTGCCCCGGGGCAAGTCACTTACCCGCTCTATGCTGCCATTTCCCCAGCTGCAGATTGGGGATAAGGAGACTCACCTCCGTTGACATCTACTGCTAACAAGTACTCTGTGGGTATTACTATTCTTGTCACTTTAATGTGAGAGGGGCCAAGCTCCCACAGCCAGCCCCCTTTGCACCTCTGTTCACCATCTGTTATGGGGGTCACGATATGCGAGGAGAGTTGGGTGGGATCAGCGGTGTGATTTGCAGTCAGGAAGTGCCAGTTATTACTATTCTATGTTTGAAAAAATATTACACATCTCAAACTGTCAATTTCTACATGTAGGGGAGAGCGCCTCCTACCACTTCTCCCCCTCACAGAGCCACCTAGCACTGCACTGGGCTCAGCACTCAGATGGCAGATTGCCCCCTATTGAGACACCAACACCACTCGCTGCAGCACAGCATCCCTCCCTATCACCACTTTGGGGCATTTTAATGAGGGAGGAGAACGCCCCCTACTGAATCCCCCACACAACGCCCTGCAGAACAGTGCCCCCTAGTGAGTGTAATCTAGTGGGGAGATTGGTTCAGAACTAACTCGGAGGCTGAGCAGTAGCCAGAACACCATTTCAGGCAGAAACCAGGTTGGCCCTTGGCCTCCCTCCCCCTGCCTCCCTTTAAACTGTGAGCAAGTTCACAGGCTGAGGTGGTAGGGCTGGAAAACCACAGTGGTATTTGAACTTCTGCATGAGGCCTCTGAGGCTGTTCCTCACTAGCTGGGCCAAGCTACAATAACGTTGCAATGCAGTTCCTCGGGGCGAGGCCAGTTAAAACTGAATGTCATGCCACAGATCTCTGTTTACTGCTGAAATTCAGACCCAAACATCTCTTTCTGGTCAGGTTAGTCTTATGCGGAATTAATTCATGCGTTGCACCGAGCTTGAGGAGCAGAAGCACTAGGCACATAAATATAAATTATATATAAATATATTAATTATATTATTAATAATAATTATAGGTTCCTACTGATTACATGATGATTATTTTTAAGAGAGACAAGGTGGGTGAGGTAACATCTTGTATTGGAACAACGTCTGTTGGTGAGAGAGAAGCTTTCGAGCTATACAGAGCTCTTCTACAGGTCTTCAGCTCTGTCTAAGCTCGAAAGCTTGTCTCTCTCACAAACAGACGTTGGACCAATACAAGATATTACCTCACCCACCTTGTCTGTCTAATATCCTGGGACCAACACAGCTACCACAACTCTCCAAACAATTATAACTAAAGTTATCGATTCCCAGATTAATGAGCTGTTGCTTGCGGTCCTCAGATCTCCTGACAAGCTTCTAGCAGGGCGAGATGATCCTATGGTAACCCTCTAATCATGTCCCGGTATGTCTCGGGAACAAGAGATGCACTGTTAGAACACAGGGCGTAGGACTGGAAGGGACTTCCAGGGTAACTGAAGCAACCCCATCATATCATCCCATTCATAAATTTATCAAGCTCCATCGTCACAGATTCTAAAGCCAGATGGGACCACGATGACCATCCAGTCCGGCCTCCTGGGGTCTCCTGGCCCCACTGCTCTTACTGGCAGGCTGTTCCAGAACCTCCTTCTGCTGCTGCTTAGAAACCCTCTTCTCATGTCGAGCCTACCTTTATTCATGGCCACTTGATCCCCATTCGTTCTTGTGCCAGTCTTGTCCTTTAGCTCCAGTACCTCTCCTCCCTCACGGGGGTTTTCCCCAAGCCCTCCGCATCAAAGCAAGCAAGACTTAGAAGTCAGTGTCTCTATGACAGGGCTCTGTAGTGGTCACTAGATGGGTCTTTGACTTGGTTTAGTTAAACCTGAGGCCCATGGGGTCACATTCATTCAGAGACGTTGTATGGGCCCCTTACTGAATGAGGGAGGCAACCTAGTGACAGAGGATGTGGAAAAAGCTAATGTACTCAATGCTTTTTTTGCCTCTGTCTTCACTAACAAGGTCAGCTCCCAGACTGCTGCGCTGGGCATCACAAAATGGGGAAGAGATGGCCAGTCCTCTGTGGAGACAGAGGTGGTTAGGGACTATTTAGAAAAGCTGGACGTGCACAAGTCCATGGGGCCGGACGAGTTGCATCCGAGAGTGCTGAAGGAATTGGCGGCTGTGATTGCAGAGCCATTGGCCATTATCTTTGAAAACTCGTGGCGAACCGGGGAAGTCCCGGATGACTGAAAAAAGGCTAATGTAGTGCCAATCTTTAAAAAAGGGAAGAAGGACGATCCTGGGAACTACAGGCCAGTCAGCCTCACCTCAGTCCCTGGAAAAATCATGGAGCAGGTCCTCAAAGAATCAATCCTGAAGCACTTGCATGAGAGGAAAGTGATCAGGAACAGCCAGCATGGATTCACCAAGGGAAGGTCATGCCTGACTAATCTAATCGCCTTTTATGATGAGATTACTGGTTCTGTGGATGAAGGGAAAGCAGTGGATGTATTGTTTCTTGACTTTAGCAAAGCTTTAGACACGGTCTTCCACAGTATTCTTGTCAGCAAGTTAAGGAAGTATGGGCTGGAAGGATGCACTATAAGGTGGGTAGAAAGCTGGCTAGATTGTCGGGCTCAACGGGTAGTGATCAATGGCTCCATGTCTAGTTGGCAGCCGGTGTCAAGTGGAGTGCCCCAGGGGTCGGTCCTGGGGCCGGTTTTGTTCAATATCTTCATAAATGATCTGGAGGATGGTGTAGATTGCACTCTCAGCAAATTTGCAGATGATACTAAACTGGGAGGAGTGGTAGATATGCTGGAGGGGAGGGATAGGATACAGAAGGACCTAGACAAATTGGAGGATTGGGCCAAAAGAAATCTGATGAGGTTCAATAAGGATAAGTGCAGGGTCCTGCACTTAGGACGGAAGAATCCAATGCACCGCTACAGACTAGGGGCCGAATGGCTAGGCAGCAGTTCTGCGGAAAAGGACCAAGGGGTGACAGTGGACGAGAAGCTGGATATGAGTCAGCAGTGTGCCCTTGTTGCCAAGAAGGCCAATGGCATTTTGGGATGTATAAGTAGGGGCATAGCGAGCAGATCGAGGGACGTGATCGTTTCCTCTATTCGACATTGGTGAGGCCTCATCTGGAGTACTGTGTCCAGTTTTGGGCCCCACACTTCAAGAAGGATGTGGATAAATTGGAGAGAGTCCAGCGAAGGGCAACAAAAATGATTAGGGGTCTAGAACACATGACTTATGAGGAGAGGCTGAGGGAGCTGGGATTGTTTAGTCTGCAGAAGAGAAGAATGAGGGGGGATTTGATAGCTGCTTTCAACTACCTGAAAGGGGGTTCCAAAGAGGATGGCTCTAGACTGTTCTCAATGGTAGCAGATGACAGAACGAGGAGTAATGGTCTCAAGTTGCAGTGGGGGAGGTTTAGATTGGATATTAGGAAAAACTTTTTCACTATGAGGGTGGTGAAACACTGGAATGCGTTACCTAGGGAGGTGGCAGAATCTCCTTCCTTAGAGGTTTCTAAGGTCAGGCTTGACAAAGCCCTGGCTGGGATGATTTAACTGGGAATTGGTCCTGCTTCGAGCAGGGGGTTGGACTAGATGACCTTCTGGGGTCCCTTCCAACCCTAATATTCTATGATTCTATGGGCCACCCTTTGGCTTTTTTAATCGTTTTATGCCAAAGGAAGGCAAAAAAAAAAACACACAGGAAGAGAAAACCTCCACAGCCACTCTGAAGAGCGTAGGCAGGTGGATGACTAGCAAAATCCTTCCCCGGTGGTGAGGGACTCTCCCCAAACCTAGGCTGAGCTAACAGGTACCCGTTCAGTTCCATGTGGACTCATGCCTTTATCACATGCACACGCCCCCGCTGTCTCCCCATATCTCCCCTTCCTCCCACAGGCTTCAGCCCAGCCACAAATGATACACGGCCCTAGCACACGGGCCTGCCGTGTGGGCACGGCACGCTCTGGCAGGAGGCTCCCGTAGCTGAAAACACTAGCAGCACCAGGCAGAAGGAGGCACCGTGCTCGGTGACAAGGGACAAGCGCTGTCCTTTTCCCCTTGGGTAAGTGACCCCCCCCCACAACAGAGATGCCTGCAGGAGTCACTGTGAAACGCTCCTTGGGTGGAAGTCACAGAGGGTGCAGTCCTGGCCGGCTTCCTTTATATAGAAAAGGGGGTGTTTTGACGGGGCCAGACTGAGCCCTGGAGACCAGAGGTAACCTTTCCAAAGTGCCCAAATCCCACTGAAAGTCAATGGGACATAGGTACCTAAATCACTTAGGTGCTTTTGAATGTTCCCCCTGGGCAGGTATTGTCCCCACCCATCAATGTGCCTCAGCCGGAGGGGTCAGCTGATAGGTGAGTTTCTATGGCCCACTTCATCCTTAACCTCTAACCGATGCTGCCAACCAAGGCCAGTTTTCACGTGCCCAGCTCCCCAGCGGCTCCCCGTTGACCTCAAACACTTGGGAAAATCTGGCCACCCCATTTCACTGCCTAAACGGGAGTGGCGCGCTCTGGAGAACTGGGCCGAGGGGCCCAGTACACTAGGGAAGAGCTGGGCTGAGGTCCCCAGTCATGTTACATGAGCCAAGCAGCTGGCAGGCAGGTGGTGATGAGTTGCAGTTGCTACCCAGCCAGGGTGGCTTTAAAGCAGACACCTAAAGGTTAAAAGCTCCGTAGGGTCTTGCTAGTGCCCTGGGCTACCCAGTTCCCCAGACCCTTGCCAGCCATTAACCCCTCCTGTTATTGTAAGTGCTGTCTTGGGCGTCTGGATGCCCAGGTCTTGAATTCATCCTCTGACTGCATCGGAGCATGGAGCATTTTACAGAGTGGCAGAGTTTAATGATTTCCCCCAGCACCATACAAGGCCAGAGAATGATGTGGGAGGAGGTTCAGCAGGACAGGGGTATCCTGGGGTCCCTCTTTGGCTGGGGGCTGAGGCAGATTAAAACCAGGAACCCCCATGAATTCCTTCAATGGGACGACAGCACAAAGCCCAGAATGCAACGTGGGGACACAGATGGCAGGTGGCATTTCATTTTGCTCCCTTGATTAACAAACAAAGCCCTCTCCAGGGGCTGCCTCCTGCCCCACAAATCGCGCCAGCTCAGCCTTCACCATATGGGATAGTGTCAGGGTGACATTTATCACACTGCTCTCTGTCTCCTGGGGACTGAGATCTTGGAAGACAGCCCTTCATTTACAGTAGTTACAAGAACCAAAAGAAAGGAAAGGAAAGAACTCCAGAACTCTTTGTCCATCGCTGGAATTTACTCCTTTGCTGACAGCACCCCTCTACTATTAACAGGCCACATCTGCAGATAACAGATGCAATTCCAGATCCTGTATAAACCTTGGGGAGCCAAACTAGAACCCAGGGCTTTGGCTCCAAACACACAAGTCCCTGAGCTAAAGGAGTACTCTCCTAGCTGATATGAACAATAAATCTCTTATTTTCTCTGTTTGCCCAGCTACTTGATAGGGACAAAATACACACACCCTACTTAGCTATCTTAAGTACGTCTACAGCCCCCTATTACTGAGCATCTCCCACTCACTGCATTATTCTCATAGCTGCCTTTTGAGTAGGACAGTGTTATTATTCCCATTTTCCAGATGGGAACAGAGGCCAGATGACTACACACACAGACAGTGACTCGAATCTGGGGCTCATAAGTGCTAGACTAGTACCCTAACCACTGTACCAGCCTTCCTAGCAGCATGAGACTTTCATAATCCAAGGAGCACGCAGCAGGACCCACAGATCACTCAGGGTTGCCCAGTGGGTCTAGGAGTGGCTGGCCCTGCTCGGAGAAAGGAAGACCCTTCTCTCCACTGGAGCCTTTGCTCATTGCCAGATCTGAATGTCAATCAAACCCATGGAAAGGCTTTGAAGTGTCCACATGACTTTGTTTCCCTCCCATTTATTTTTCACCTTTGAAAAAAAATCTCTCCGGGACCCAGCCAGAGGTTCCAACTCCCCTGTGCTCCAAGAAGTCTGTTTCCATGCCGGAACCCCATCATCCAACTAATCCCTTCTCCATCAAGGTGTGCCAGGGTCAACCTCCCCATTTTACAGATGGAGAAATGGAGGTACAGAGAAGTCAAGCGTTTTGCCCACGGTCAGGAAGTCAGTCCGTGACAGAGGTTGGAATCGAACTCAAGTCTCCCGACACACCCAATCTGATTCACCAGGCTGCAAAAAAGTGCCTATACCTTCCGTGCTATGAATTAAGCCACACCTCCTGAATGCAGGGTCATCCAGGACGCGTCTCCATGCCGAGCCAAGGCCTAAGCTTGGCCACAGTCTCCTTCATGGTGCTTGCTCTGTGGTAGCAACATCAGAACCAGGCTCTACATGGAGTTCACCATTCAATCAGCCCCACACACTGCTGGGACGGATGTGGGCTATTCCACCCAAGTGAAGAGGGCAGGGGAGCCTGGTTCAATATGGCACCAGTGGAGAGTTCGTTGACAGGATATAGCAGGTTTTTTGGGGTGTTCTTCAGAGGCCAGCCACCACAACAGGCACTGCACATGTTCACTGTCCCTATTTTAGAGCCTGGGTTTGATCACAATGTCACCTAGGCAGGATGGTGGCCCCCGGTCGCACAGTCTCTTGTGGCAGATTCATATAGGGCATTCAGTCCAGCTCTGCTTCTGCAACGGCTTTGCTACAAAGGGGATGTCTACACTGCAGCCTGCACCCATGTCTGGGCCAACCCAGCTTCCCAGCATCCACAATGCAGGCTGCACAAGGCTTAGACATCGACCTAGAGAAGTGACAGCCTTAGGGCAGGATCCTGGGCAGGGGTGCACAGAAAAGTGGTGATGGAAGGAGGAGAAACACCAAATTAATGTCTCAGCTTGGTGTGGGACAGAGAGCATTCCCCGTCCCAGTGGTTAGCATTTCCCCAGCACAGCACAAGGTGAGTCATTATCTCCCCAGGACAGAGAAAGGAGAAGGGGCTTGAAGGTCACATGGTGAGTTAGTCAGGAATGGAAACCCCCCACAATTCCCTCCGCCCATTCTGGGGCCCTGTGCCTGGCCCCACCCAGCCAGCGGTTCCATCATTTACTCAGAGCTGGCGCTTGGATTGCACACTCCACCAAAGGGCTCAGCTCTCTCTCAAAGCTCTCATCAGTACAACTGCCCTGGGAACCAATATCCAGAGTAATATAGGAAATGCGAGAGGTGTTCAGGCCTCTTAGGTATCCTACTAAGCTCCAGGCCACAGTGGTGTCCAGTAGCAGTGAGTTCCGCAGGCTACGTATGAAAACATATTTCCTTTTAACAGTGTAGCTTCCTGGGTGGGGAGGAGGGGAGAAATACCATATAGAGGTGTGGCCCACTGAGGTGACTGGTCCCAGAATGTGACTTTGTCAGAGGGCTTTTTAAAATCCCAGTCAAATGATGCCAGCCAGTTCTGCTGACACCCTCTAGGCGATTAGAGTGGTGTGGAAGGCATGTGAGACGAGTTCTATCACAGTCTATTCAGCTTTTTACAGAGGTTCTCAAACTTCATTGCCTCTATAGAGTCCCCTGCTTAGTAAAAAAAAAAACAAGATGTAAATGGCATTGGTACGCAGCGGCCACAATCAGGGCAAGCAGGGGTTAAGTTCATCCCTACAGGCTGCAGGGGAAGGGGAAAATCTCATTTCCTGTTACAGCTGAAAATGTCTAATTTGAGCATTTTTATTGCCGTTTGCCCAGAGACATCTCCCCCTCCCCCCTGTATTATTATTCTGACCTCATGAAACTCTCAAATTAATATTTAATCCTTTAATTCCCACGCGCTTGTCTTCCCTGCTCCCCAGACGGAGCCCGCTCACATCTGTCAGAGCGGTCACAGGGAAATGGCAGCACTTTACTGCTCTCATGAAATTTTCAAAGGGCCGGATTGTGCCCGTTTGGAGGAAACGTAAAGGCAGGAGACACAGTCCGGACACGGCCCTGGGAGATCAGTATGTCTGAAGAGACTTTTTAGAGGGCTGGTAAAACATGCCAGATGGAGAGCGCTGGAGGCTGATGTCCTCCATGCCACAAAGCATGGACCCTATTTCCAAACCACTTTCCCCCACCCAACACCTTGCTCCACTCCTGTCACTGAGTCATCAGCAACCCCCTCCTGCCCCTGTCTCTGGGTTACAATGACAAAGGAGAGCCTCTGGCTTGTGTCACTGGGGTCTGCTCCCAACTAGGCAGGAGGCTCAGAGAAGCAGCTCCCCTGCATCTGAGACCACCCCAGCACTCTACGGGGACTAGCTGAAAGGAAACCTATTTCTAACAGCATCAAGTCTCCTGTGCATGGCAGGGAGGGGGGAACAGACACTGGCTGTGGTCACAGTTATGTTCTTTCTCTGCCTTCTACAGGTGGCAGGAGCCCCTCTGATCCTTAAGCCTGCCAGCATGATGGATAGGCCTAAGTCATCAACCACTGCCCTCTCAGAGCTACCCAAGCAGCTTCAGACATGTTAGCCTTTCCTGCTCTCCATGCCAGGGGCTAGAAAAAATATCCTAGCCCTCATCACTCTACAATGGAGGGGTGGGATCATTATCACCATTTTATAGATGTGGAAACTGAGGCACAGTGACTTGCCTGAGGTCGTGCAGCCAGGCAGTGGCAGAGGTGAGAAGAGAACCCAGGTCTCCTGACTCTCAGGCTTGGGCTTTCACCACTATGCCCTCAGGGCTAGCAAGGCCTGCTACACAGCACCTTTCATCAGAAAGTACTTGGGCCCTCAGCAAACTTCAGAAGCTGGAAGGGAGACGAGGTCAAAGCCTGAGCCATGAGTGGCTTGGAATCCTTCCAGATGGCACCGTATAGAGGTGTGACCCACTGAGGTGACCGGTCCCAGAATGTGACCCCCAATTTGACCCAAATTGAGGCACTTGGACAATACCTCATCCAGTGCACTAAATGCCCCAGTAACAATTACATGGGGGAAACCAGACAATCCCTACGCTCTTGGCTGAACTCACACAGGAAAATGATAAAAGGTGCAAACACCCTATCACCTGTGGGTGAACACGTTTCACAAGGCGCTCACTCTAGATCTGACCTATCAAAGGGAACCTGTGTGATGCTTTCAAAAGAAGAGCCTGGGAGCTTAAATTTCATAACTTTGCTAGACACTAAAAATCATGGACTCAGTGAAGACACTGGATTTATGGCTCATTACAACAACCTGTAACCCACTGACCCTCCTTTGGCCTATGCATGCAGAGATGATACCTGCCCACTTCACCTGGAATGGTCTCTTGCAATATGTGTTAACTCCTTATGCTTAACAATCCATCTCACCTTGTATTTAGCTGTGACACTCGGATTGCCTTTCCCAGGCTGAAGAAGAGCTCTAAGTTTGAAAGCCTGTCTCTTCCACCAACAGATGTTGGTCCAACTGTCTACCTCAGAGAGCGATGTAGAGATTCAATTAATTGAAGTAGATAAAGCACTTGGAGAACTTCAGGTGGAAGGTTCTGTAAGGAAGCTAAATATTTTATCTGGCTCCACCAAGAACAGAGATTACTGGAAAACTCTCCCTTGCAAGACATCTCACTCAGTTCTTCAGATCTTTCTAAGGTTTGAAGGAGCATGTAAAACGTAGGGTGATTATCCACACTGAACCTTGAACTCTTTGGGTGTTCACTACCCTCCCTATTTTCCAACTCTTCACAACATAAACTGACTTTTACTATGGAATTTTCCTCTCCGACAACTGGTTCATTAGAGCTCCTGAATTCCTCTAGCAACAGTAGATGATAAGTAGCTGGCTAGATGACAGCACAATACCAAATTTATTAGACTATTGTTCAAGGATTGCATAAAAGGGGTAATTATCATGACAGCTCTGAGTTAAAGTTTGGACTTAGCTTATAAAAGAGAAAAAAGCTTTACTAATATAATCATTTCTCACATTTTCATAGTGCATTTTGTCAAAGATCTCAAAGTGTTTTACAAAATACAGGGCATATATAGGAATCAGCAGCCGCGCAAACCCCAGAGAGAAGCAGCTTGCTTGCAGACTGAGTACCTCCTGGATCCATTTCTACTTAGGTCCTTAAGACATTCTGGCTAAATGCTCAATCTATGTCCACCACTGGCGATCTTATCGCACCACCACAGCTTCTGGCAACCATCGGATTGCCGGCCATGTAACAGCATCCCTTGGTAAACACATGTCATAATCCATTGGTCTTTGATTCTAATGATAAATATAGGAATAGCGTGCAGTAAATAAGGCATGGGGCCACACACTGAACAATGAGGAGAAGACAATATTGAATAGCTAGCTGTTCATTCAGTGACCATCGTCCATCCTGTGCACTGAACGAGACCATGGTCCTCCAGAAAAAAAAACTCCAGTGCGTGATCACCTAATTAAAGTCCGTGGTTTAATGCTTATGCACAAAGGGGGCAAAATAACATTGCACAGGCCACCTTAATTCTGGCATTTCCTAGCTTTGGGGTGCTTAACTTTTCCTGCTGAAGAGAGCTCTTTAAGGTAGTTTTCTTGTGGGCAATTTTCTAGGCTTTTAACAAAACAGAAATTCCATCATATCAATAAGGGTCATCTGCAGGGTTGGAAGCTTTAGATCCACCACCCAGACCTCTGCCACGTGAGCTAACAGAGTGACCGGTAGCAGCACTAGGTTGCCACCCCCTAGGTGGCCCAGCACTAGAGGGAGAGGGTGGGTTTCACAGATATTTGATGACAACAGAGGAATGGTGAGATTCGGGCTCCTCTGGAGGGAAGCATGCTGTACCGGGCACAGACTCTTCTGCCCATTGCTCCCACGCTCCCACCCGCCAGCAGGTCCCTGGCACAGTCCGTTCTCCTCACCTAGCCAGTTCCAGTCTCCTTCCTTCAGCTTCTCTTCCCAGTCTCTTTGCCCAGCAAGTCCTCCTCTCACCCCTCTGGACTTCCCCCAGTCTGTCCCCCCACACCCAGTCAATCCCCTGGGTCAGCCAATCCCAGTTCCCCTCTCTTCCTCTGATCTTGCCTCCAGTCACCCCCCTCCCCCACCCATGCTTCCCATTCCCACTGGCCCCCAGTCCCAATCTCCCTACCCTGGCTCCAGAGTTGTTGGGATCTTTGAGGAATTTAGCTGTGAATGTAGAAGTCTCTACTGAATGTGTGCAAACTGCAATTTTTCATAGGCTTGTAACTTGGCCAAAGGTGGACAGATTTTCATGGGCTTAGCAAAAGGCACATCCCTGACCTAAAGGCCACCTCCGGGCCGAATTTTAAATCTGTGCTCCAAAGCACAGGGGTGCTAGATCATCTCAAAAAAAGTTCACCAGAATGTTTTTTACATGGGCAAACCAATGTATTTTCCCCCTCACCTTGTTCTCAGAAACAGCTGAACCAACCATTCTGACTGAAATTTTCCATAAATATTCAGCCAGTGGGAGACACCTGGCATGGAAAATTTCAACCAAACAGGTAAAATTCAGCAAAGTTCTAAGTAACTGAAAACAGGCTCTTGTAATGGGAAGTATCAAGCAACCTTAACACTACCAGCCCCGCCTAGATTATAACTACCACTGTCCTGACTCCATTTTTGAAGATGGCACCTCCCACAACATATCGCCCCCTAGTGCCATGATGGCACATTGGCATCAGCATCAGATGGGATAATGAACTAGAAACAGGGTTCTCCTTGGAGGTTTCATCTCCAAGGTCTGAGCAGGCCTATCCCAATTAAACAGGAGAATCATAGCCCCAGGGAACGCATACATAAAGATCAGTAAAAACGAGAAGACAGGGCAGATTCATCCACCTCAGGCCTTCAGTGTCTTGCGTCTGCAGGAGTCTCACCAGCGACATTAGACAAAAGCAAAGCACGGGCGGTAGAAAAAGCTCATGTATGACAGCAGGTAGCAAACGTGTGCAGGCCCATTAGGCCATCAAGGTTTCTTGGCAACTACCTGAAGAAAACTGCCAAGGGAGAAGGACAGTGCAACACATCACCAGTGCTATTATCCTAAATTGCAGTTATAAATATTAGTCCTAGAATGCAATCAGAACCATTTATTTTCTTGGCCAGGGAACAGAACAATAAGTTGATCATCGTATCAAGCACTCAGCACTGGCAACCTACTACTCCCCGCAAGCAGAGACAGCAGAGAGAACTGCAGTCTAAATTCGAGCCCAGAGAGCAGGGGAAACCACTTGGCCTCTCCTCTGATCTTTGTGCTTTTGAAATTCCCTGTCTAATCAAAGCTAGGGAGCAATTTCTTTTTTTTAAAAATTGCTTCCATGCAAGTAACAGGTGCTGGATTAGCAGTTCTGAAAACTGAATCCCTCTGATAGCCACGGAATGGGGACAGAGATTCAGCAGTGCTGCAGTCTAGCCAAATACCCTTAGCACACAACTAAGACACTTTAAGGCCAGAAAGGGACAATCATGATCTAGTCTGACCTCCCATATGCCCCAGGCCACGGAATCTCATCCACGCACTCCTGCAAACAGGCCCAGAACCTCTGGCTGAGTTACTGACTTCCTCAAAACCTGATTTAAAGACTTCATGTTACAGAGAATCCACCATTTATTCTAGTTCAAACCTGCAACTGAGCCGTACACCGGGGGGGGGGGGGGGGTAATAGGTGCCTATTTAAGAAAAAAACCCTAAAATGGGGACTGTCCCTATAAAATCGAGACATCTGGTCACCCTAGCTGCAGGGGAAGGCGACAAATGCCCAGGGCATAGGCTGCAGATATCAACGGCCAGGATAGGCTAAGCCTCCCCTGACCCAGGCATGGCCCCACCCATGTTCTGCCCCGAGGCCCCACGCTCCCGCCCCATCTACCCTTAAGCTGGCAGGCTCCAGCCCATAGCCTGGAGCTCAGGCCCACCAGAGGCCTGGGGTGGCACTCGGAATGGCCGGGGGGAGGGGAAGTCAGGCCAGCCTGGTGGGGGCGGGGAGAAGCTTGGGCCAGTGGCCCAGGGTGACGTTGGGGCCAGCCTAGCGCTGAGAGGGTCAGCAGCTTGCCTTGGTGTTGGGGCAGGTGGCCCAGCACTGGCGCGCTGGTGGGGGCTCACTCGCCACCTATGCCCCAAGGTCTCTGCCAATCTTACCCTGCGGGAAATTCCTTTTCCACCCCAAATATGGTGATCAGTTAGACCCTGAGCATGTGGGGCAGACCCACCAGCCAGACACCTGGGAAAGAATTCTCCACAGTAACTCAGAGCCCTCCCCATCAAGTGTCCCATCTCCAGCTGTTGGAGATACAGAGAGTGGGACGTCTGTGGGTCAGAGGAAGTGAGACTGCATTCAGGCCACAATGCCCATTCAGTACTTGACCTCTTGACATTGCCTAGAAGACGCAGTCCGGTTCAGGAGCCTGGCCCATCGGGAAGTACTCAAACTACAGCTCCCACCAGGAACTGCGGCAGCTCAGGCGAGCACAGATTAGCATTGAGCTGACCCAAAATGAGCTGTTTTGATTCCGGGTGACCCAAATATTTCATTTCTGATGTTTCCCAATGGAAACCTGAAAAGTTTCAGCTAAGGAAACCATGGAAAATATATATTTTCACAGAAACCACATCTTCTGTCAAAAATAAATGTTTGGATGGAAGATTCCCAGCCAGATCTATCTTGCATCAGCATCTAATTCAGACCAGATTTTGCAAAAACGCAATAAACTCATTTCTGTTCTTTGTTGCCACTTTGTAATAAACTGTTCCCCGAGAATCCGATTTTACAAGTGCATTTCTGCCCTGGGACTACTTAATCACAAGGAAATATTTGAGGGCAGTGAAATGGCTCCAGACATGATCCAAGCCAGAGCAGCATTCATGTCAGCAGCAGGGCCCGTGCTTGGATGGCAGAGGCAAGGAGACAGTAGAAATACAGGGCAACCTATGCAAAAAGAGCTAGCAATTAAATCAGAATTAACTGGATTGCAGGAGGGGAAAATTGCTTCTTTCACCTTTCTTGATTCTAAAGCTGCCATGGCCCAGCGCTTCCACTGCGTTTCCCTGCACCCAACAGCTGAAGAGGCTGTTAATCAGGATTGTCAGATGCCTTCCCAAAGCTGAACATCCTTGTACAGACCATGGTTCAGTGGTCCCATTCTCGCTCTCTGCCTCCGCCTCATCTGTTCTGATATTAGCCACAGAAATGTGGGCTGGAGAGGGGGGACATCTTTTTCTATTTACACAGGGGAGGAATGAATAGTTCTTGCTCGGGATTGGAAGTTAATTTCCCTGGCTAGATATAATGAAGACAGATACTATAGAAGAATCTATCCCTGGCTCTGCTCATCTACGTCCACCACAGTCTGCAGAGCACCTCCATTCTAGCTTATAGCTCCTCTCTTACTGTACCGGTGAGAAACACCCTTGCGTATGGTCCTCCAGGCATATGCCTGGGTCTCCAGAGGCAAACAACATTCTGCAAAGTAACTCAGCTTTGGAGCCTAAGTCTGTGCTGAAGGATCAGTTTCTGCAGCTCAACCTGTGACCCACAGACACAGCTGATCTGGACATATTCTGGATGTGAATGAGATTCCAACACGGGGGTCTGAGACAGGGAGTCAGAGCTTCCGTTGTGTTCAGCTTATCCCTGGAACCAAGGGACCTTTAAGGCACGGGTCAAATGCTAGACTTGGTGTAAATAGGCACAATTCTGTTTAAGCCAGCTGAGCAGCAAGCACACCACCAGGCTGAATCCGCTCAGTGCCTGGCCCAGGAAGAAGGTCAATGCGAGGGCAGCATACGGGGTTTATAGCCTTCCAGGTCTCCCCTCCTCCAACTATTTCCCCTCCATCATTTCTGCATCCCGACCCCAACAAGCCTACAAGCGTTATCTGCTGCCTCCTCCTAGCTGGGAATGGGCAACGGGATGGATCACTTGATGATTTCCTGTTCTGTTCATTCCCTCTGGGGCACCTGACATTGGCCATTGTCAGAAGAGAGGACACTGGGCCAGATGGACCTTTGGTCTGACCCAGTCTGGACGTTCTTACATTCTCCTGCCTGTGGTGTGTCTTAGTGCAGCCCTTTGGGGCAGGGCATCGGTCGCTCCCAGCCCCAGCCGTGCACAGCTCTGGAGCAACGGGAGAAGAAGTGAGGCTATGAACGGTAGCTGCAGAGCAGGGCTGCAAAGGGTGGAAGGGAAATACACGTGTGCTCCTGCTGATCGGGCACTTGGCTTTAGCTCCTGCCAAATTAAAACAGCTGGATCAAGCCAAGGGGCTGCAGCAGGGGGTGGGGAGAAGGACATACTGGTCCAAGGCTGGCTGCTGTGGGCCGACGAAGGCTCATGTATTGTGTAAACATCTGTTACCAGCCACATGCAAACAGCTCCTCCAGGAGCCCTGGTCACAGACCCCACCTTCTGGCCGGTGCTGAGTACGCTGTCCTGCCCCCATGCACACACAGATATGCCTTGCGCTGCCGGTCACAGGGCACAGAGAGGGCCGCTGCAAAGCCAAGGTGCCAAAGGGAAAGGGCAGCGCATCCCGAGCAAGCAGCCTGCAAACCCGGCAGGGTTCTGCCATCGTTAAGGGGGCGGGGCAGTGTCAGAGGCAACGCGGGCAGCGCCCATGCTTGTAAATCGGTAGTCACCCTCCCAGCAAGGTGATTTAAGACCATGGTGAGCAGCAGAAAGTCAGCACTATGGAGATGGCCCTGGGAGAGGATCCTAAACCTCAGCCTCCAGCACAGCAAAAATACAGGCGAAGGCTCCTGAGCAGAACAGAAAGCTGCTCCTAGCTCAGGGCCAGGGCGCTGGAACAATGTGTACAGTGGGGGTGCTGAGAGCCATTGAACCAAACCATAAACCCTGCATATGATGGAAACCACTTCAAGCCAGGGGGTGCTGCAGCCCCCCTAGTTCCAGCACCTGTGCTCAGGGCCAATCTGCTCAGCAAAAGCCAGCAGTGGCTCTGCCCAGTGCACAAGCCGGGACTTGATCCCCTTCCACACACACAGGCAAGAGCCCCCAGGAGCACAACCCCCCCTCGCAACTAGCAACGATGTGAGGCCTTGGCCCTAAACCCTCCTCTCCAATGGCCAGCAAAGTAGGTGGCCAGCTGCCCAAAGGGCATGCGGTGCTCCTGAAGGAATTGCACAGCAGGCAGGCAATGTGGGCCAGGTTTTTAAAGGCATGTAGGCACCTAACTCCAGCGATGAGCTGCCAACATCTTAACAATGGGTTCCCTCCTCACCCCACGAGGGGGTCGTGGCCCACCCCCGCCCCCCGGGACTCCTGCCCCATCCAACCCCCCCATGTTCCTTGACGCTCCCCACCCCCCCCGGACCCCTGCCCCATCCACCCCCCTCCCCTGTCCCCTGACTGCCCCCAGAACTGGGCAGGAGGGTCTCGTGGGCCACCGTAGTGGGTGCCCACCCCACCCCTAAGAGCCAGAGGGACCTGCCGGGGGGCGAGGTGGGGAGTCCCGGCAGTGCTTACCTGGTAGCTTCCAGGAAGCATCCGGCAGGTCCCTCTGGCTCCTAGGGGCGGGGGAGCGTAGCTAGGGGCAGAGCAGGGGGAGTGGCCGCTCCCCCCACTGATCACATCAAAAGTGGCGCCTTAGGCACCGACTCCCTGGGTGCTCCGGGGCTGGAGCACCTATGGGGAAAATTTTGGTGGGTGCAGAGCCCCCACCGGCAGATCCCCACCCTGCCCCACGCCCGGCCCCAGCTCACCTCCGCCCCGCCTCCGCCTCCTCCCCTGAACACGCCGCCCCGTCCTGCTTCTCTGCCTCCCTCCCTCCCTGGCTTCCCGCAGCTGTTCGGCGGGAAGCCGGAGAGGACTGAGAAGCAGGCGGCGGCTTCCCGCTCAGGCCGAGCGTGGCGGAGGGGAGCTGGGGCGGGGAGTGGTTCCCCAGTGCCCCCCCGCCCCCCGGGTTACCTGCTGCGGCACGGGTGGCCCTCCTCACACCCCCCCCCCACCCGAGCTCACCTCCGCTCTGCCTCCCTGGGCCTGAGCCCGCAGCCACCGCCTACTTCTCAGCCTGCCCTGGCTTCCCGCATGAACAGCTGATTCGCGGGAAGCCTGGGGGGGCGGAGAAGCAGGGTGGGGCAGTGCATTCAGGGGAGAAGGCGGAGGTGGACTGGAGGTGAGCTGGAGTCGAGGGTGGGGCGGGGAGCTGCCAGTGGGTGCTCTGCACCCACCAGATTTTCCCCTTGGGTGCGCCAGGGCTGGAGCACCCCTGGAGTCGGCGCCTAAGGCGCCACTTTGGGCCGGTTAAATTTAGAAGCCCTTTTAGAACCGGTTCTCCCTCGCGGAACAACCGGTTCTCAAAGGGCTTCTAAATTTAACAACCGGTTCTAGCGAACCGGCTCCAGCTCACCACTGCCTAACTCCCATTGGTTCCCATTGGAGTTAGGTGCCTACATGCCTTTAAAACCTGGCCCTTCCTTCCCGCTTGGGAGCGCAAGGAGATATTGCACCCCCAGCACTCCCTGCTGGAGCAGGGCAGCGTGGTATCACCCTAGTGCGGGCCAGGATCGAGAGCCAGGATCTGATGAGAGACAGAAAGCATAAAGCCAGGATCCTGCTGCAAAGTTCCCCCAACATTTGGGGGTGTTTGGTCCGGGGTCCACAAGAGCCTCTGGAATAGCTTGGGGTGGGAGTCACTCACTTCAGTGGAGTGACTGCACTTCCCCCGGCAACCAGAATGTGGTTCAGTGCACTCATCTCCCTAAAGGACAGAGAGAGAGACAGTCACGCCTCTGCTAAAAGAGAAAGAGGTGAATCTAATAATTCCCCTGCCTTCTCCTCCCCAGTCAGTACCCCGCCTTGCTTGGGAGAACCCCCTGCTCTTTCAGCCCAGCATCTGAGCTACACCTGTCTGCCTGGAGCTGCGGCTTCCTTGTCTGCCAATTAAATACTTAAACTAATGCTATGGCATTAATTGCATTAATAAGGAACTAATCTCCTACCTGGGCCATGTAATCAGGAGCTAATTACCCAACCCGACACTCAGATCTACAGCTCCTCTCGCAGAGCTATTAGCCTTTGCTAAGTGCTTTTGCACCAATTACTGTCCTTGCTGCAAGCCTGGGGTTGTCTCATTACATACCACGGCCAACGCTGCTCCAGCACCGGGAGTTTTTCAAGGTTGCCCGGCTCATTGTGCATGCAGTTGTATCTCTCTAAATGGCAACCACAGGAAACTGTAAAGTTCAACATCTACAGGCATAATTCTGCTCTGCATTGCAGATGCTATAGTGGCCACCTGGCTGGTTTTTAAGCAGCCTGGCTGGTTTTTGTACTGCCTTGCTGGTTGCTGGTCAAAAGATGTAATATGCTGGGGCGTTTGTTTGCTGTGCACAGGCACAGCTGTGCATGCAGCGATCTTGTAACTACCGGCGATGCAAGTCACATGGCTGGGCGCACAGCCAGCACCTGGTTCTGCGTGCTGGCCCCTCGCCTGCACAACCATGGCAGCTCCTCTCAGTGTCAGAGCCCAGGAAGCAGGATGGGCCTGAAGCTTGCCAGCAGGAAGGGATAAGCAGTGCGGCGGAGAAAGCTGGGAGGGACAGTAGTGGGGTTCCCTCAAGGGCTCTGAAAGGAGGACAGACCTGAGATTCAGCAACTGGGTCAACTCTAGAACCCTTTTAGTTGGTAGAATCACAGAATATCAGGGTTGGAAGGGACCTCAGGAGGTCAGCTAGTCCAACCCCCTGCTCAAAGCAGGGCCAATCTCCAATTTTTGCCCCAGATCCCTAAATGGCCCCCTCAAGGATTGAACTCACAACCCTGGATTTAGCAGGCCAATGCTCAAACCACTGAGCTATCCCTCCCCCTTAAAATTTCTTTTTTTTCTTCATTCCCAATGGCCAAGGCCACATCATCTTAATAGTAGGGGATGGCCAGTTTTTCTGCATCTCAGGGGTAGCAACCCTATGTCTCTATTAACCCTCCCGCTTTGGGGCATAAGGCAGCCACTGAGGGCCAGATCCTCAAAGTTGTTTAGACACCTAAGTCAGGCACCTAAATACCTTTGAGGATCAGGGCCTAATTGCTTCAGGTTAGGAAGGAACTTCCCCTAAGAGCAAGTTATTCCATCAGTGTCCATTAGGGCGTTTCTTGCTCCTTACTCTGTAGCATCAGGGGTCGGCCACTGTTGGAACCAGATGCTGGACCACACGGACCTGATCCAGTCCTGGCGTCCGAACAGCCCGAGTTGGGATCTGGCCAGGATGCTGGTGTTCACTCACTAGGTGTGAATGGCCTCAGTGTCTCAAAGATCACTCTACAGACAGTGCCTCCAGGCAGTGGCTGGGCATCTCACACCTGAGATTAGTGAGCTTGAGAAGCAAACCCACAAAAGGCAGTGTGCTCTACAAACATAGCTCAAAGCCTAGGCTATGGAGCATTTTGCTTCTAGGTCACCAGTTCAAATCCATCCCAGAGCAAGAAGCAAGCAGGAGACATGGCTGTCTGATGGCAGTTAGGAGGCTCAAGTGGAATGACTTCATGGATGCAGATATGTCCACGTCACAAAAAAATCACCATCTCTGTGGTGCTGATTGGCTTCCTCGATAACCCAGAGGCCAAGGACTGAACAGGAATGGAGACAGAACCCTGGACAGTCCTACCAGGGGTGGGGGAACATGTGGGACACTGGTGCCACATGCTGGCTTAGTACAGAGGGGCCTGCTAGTGACTGACCCCACTGACTATAACAGGGGTCGGCAACCGATGGCAAGGGAGCCGATTTTTAATGGCACGCTGCCTGCCGGGTCCCAGCCACCGGCCCCGCTCAACCCGCTGCCAAACCAAGGCCGGGACCCCGGCAGGCAGCAGAGAGCCATTAAAAATCCTGCCCGCCCCGGCCCACTCTTCTCCGCCCCCACGCGGGCAGGGTGAAGAAGCTTGGTCCTGCCGGAGGCTGCTGCAGGGCAGGCAAGTTCCCCCTCCCCCGCCTCTTCCCCCAGCCTGCTGGGGTCCTGCCCCTCTTCCTCTCCCTCCCAGCTGCAGATCAGCTGATGGCCCTTGCAAGGGAGGGGGAGAAGCGGAGCCGCAGCACGCTCGCTGTTCCAGGGAGGAGGCAGAGAAGAGGTGGGGACAGGGCCTTGGGGAAGAGGGGTGGAATCAGGGCATATCCCCTCCAGCCCCCTGCCGTGAGCCACTCTGGACAGAGGGCTGGGACCACCCCCACAACCCTAGCCCACACCCCCAGCCCTCTGCCCTGACCCTTACACACCCCCCACACACACCTCAGCCCCCTGCCCTGACCCCTGCACCCTCCTCACACACCCCCACCCCTCTGCCCTGATCCCAGCACCCCTCACACACACAGCCCTCTACCCTAACCCCTGCACTCCCCCCACACCCCATGCTCTGACTCTTGTACCCCCCACATTCTCACCCCCGCCCTGAGCACCAAACAGGAGCTCCTGCACCACCACCCCCACATTCCTACCTGCACCCCTCGCACCAAATGGGAGCTGCCCAGGTAAGCACTCCACACCCAAACCTCCTGCCCCAACCCTGAGCCCCCTCCCTCATTCTAGCTCCTGGCCAGACCCTACACCTCAACCCCCAGCCTGCTCCTTCACCCCCAGCCTTGTTCTCAGCACACTCCCACCCTCATCTCAGTGCAGAGAGAGGAAGAGAATGGGCTAAAACCAGGGAGAAGGTAGGTACCCACTCTATGTGGGCAGGGCCGGGATCCCAGACCGGCAGCGGGCTGAGTGGGGCCCTGGCTGGCAGGAGCCGGTGGACAGAACCCCAGACCAGCAGCGGGCTGAGCCGCTCAGCCCACTGCCGGTCTGGGGTCCCAGCCGCCAGCCCCGTTCAGCCCGCTGCTGGTCTGAGGTTCTGGCTGCCAGCCCCTTGCCAGCCGGGCTCCCGGCTGCAGGCCCCGCTCAGCCCCCTGCCAGTCTGGGGTCCCTGCCGCCAGCCCCTTGCCAGCCGGGGTCCCAGCTGCAGGCCCCGCTCAGCCTGCTACCAGTCTGGGGTTCTGGCTGCCTGCCCCTTGCCAGCTTGCCAGCCTGCCCCTTGCCTAGGTGAACAGAACCCCAGGCCGGCAACAGGCTGAGCGGGCCAGCAGCGTAAGATCAGCATTTTAATTTAATTTTAAATGAAGCTTCTTGAACATTTTGAAAACCTTGCTTACTTTACATACGACAATAGTTTAGTTATATAATATATAGACTTGTAGAGAGAGAGCTTCTAAAAAATGTTAAAATGTATGATTGGCACCCGAAACCTTAAATTAAAGTGAATAAATGAAGACTTGGTACACCACTTCCGAAAGGTTGCCGACCCCTGGACTATAACAACCTACTGCATACAGCTGCCGGACCTGGCTCTTTAACTGAAGTTAGGCCAGTCGCTGGGGGGGGGGGGGCTGTAGGTGGGATCCCCACTACACCATGGTGTCTCTCTGTATGCAGCTGTGGCTCACTGCACCTCTCCTGCTGGAGTGCTGGAGAGAGGTTCACACCCAAGATATACCAGTCATACCCACTGGGAGTAGTTCCTAGCCAGTTACAAGAGATGGGACTGTCAGCTCAGTAATTTTCCTGAGTACCAAAGCCTTGGAGTGGACAGACAGATTGCATGGGGGCTAGCTATGGAAAGGCAAAGGGCCTTCCAGGATGATTTTGCTGAGGGAGCGGAAGAGAGACGGTGGGAGAGAGAGAAGGCAAATCTCATCCTTGCAGAAGATGGAGAGCACAGGCTCAGGTAGGCACACAGGGAGGTCTGACAAATCCCTTTGATTGAAGCCAGTGAGTCAAAAGCGCTGAGATCAAACAAAGAATTAGGAGTTATAGGTCTGCCTTGCAATAAATAATATTTAGGAAACAACTGGCTAGTGGATGAGTCAGGTCAACAGATTTGGGTACAGGGGGGTTGTTTAGTTCTGCTCCAATGTGAATTCAGTGCTTTATTTGTGCTTCTCTTCCCCACACACAACTCCTGATCTCAATCCTAGGTTCCCTCCTTTCGCAGGACGCCATTTGAGCTCAGCAGCAACAATTCCTTTCCTGACCACAGGGGTCCCTGTCGAGCTAGTTTGGGATCAAGGGTGATATATGGTGGATCTAGTGTACTTGGATTTTTGGAAAGCCTTGGACAAGGTCCCTCACCAAAGGCTCTTAAGCAAACTAAGCAGCCATGGGATAAGAGGGAAGGTCCTCTCATGGACAGGAAACAAAGGTAGGAATAAATGGTCAGTTTTCAGAATGGAGAGGTAAATAGCAGTGTCCCCCAGGGATCTGTGCTGGGACCAGTGATGTTCCACATATTCATAAGCGATCTGGAAAAATTAAATAGTGAGGTGGCAAAGTTGCAGGGATACTAAATAGCTCAAAATAATTAAGTCCAACGCTGACTGTGAAGTGTTACAAAGGGATCTCACAAAACTGGGTGATGGGGCAACAAAATGGCAGATGACATTCATAGAAGATTAGGGTTGGAAGAGACCTCAGGAGGTCATCTAGTCCAACCCCCTGCTCAAAGCAGGGCCAACCCCAGCTACATCATCCCAGTCAGGGCTTTGTCAAGCTGGGCCTTAAAAACCTCTAAGGATGGAGATTCCACCACCTCCCTAGATAACCCATTCCAGTGCTTCACCACCCTCCTAGTGAAATAGTGTTTCCTAATATCCAACCTAAACCTCCCCCACTGCAACTTGAGAACATTGCTCCTTGTTCTGTCATCTGCCACCACTGAGAACAGCTGAGCTCCATCCTCTTTAGAGCCCCCCTTCAGGTAGTAGAAGACTGCTATCAAATTCCCCCCTCACTCCTCTCTTCTGCAGCCTAAATAAGTCCAGTTCCCTCACCCTCTCCTCCTAAGTCATGTGCCCCAGTCCCCTAATCATTTTGGTTGCGCTCCGCTGGACTTTCTCCAATTTGGCCACATCCCTTCTGTAGTGGGGGGACCAAAACTGGACACAATACTCCAGGTATGGCCTCACCAGTGCTGAATAGAGGGGAATAATCACTTCCAACAATCTGCTGCCAATGCTCCTACTAATGCAGCCCAATATGCCGTTGGCCTTCTTGGCAACACAGGCACACTGTTGACTCATATCCAGCGTCTTGTCCACTGTAATCCCCAGGTCCTTTTCTACAGAATGTCAACATTCAATGTTGACAATGCAAAGTGATGCACATTGAAAACATAATCCCCAACTATCTATATAAAATGATGGGGTCTAAATTATCTGTTACCACTCAAGGAGGAGATCTTGGAGCCACTGTGGCTAATTCTCTGAAAAACATCTTGTAAATGTGCAGCAGCAGACAAAAAAGTGACCAGAACATTAGGAAAGGGAAGGAAAGTTCCGCTCAGCCATTCCTGCTAGTTCACATACACAGATGACATTTGTGAAGGTGTCCAACCACAGTCATTCCCAGAATTTAAAGACACCATCAGTGCAGACTTGATTAAGATTGTCGAATACTGGAGCCAGTGGCAATTACAACCAAGTATGACCAAGACAGTTCTGAGTGTCTCCCATCTTTACAACACCAGAGCAGATCAAGAACTGAAATTTTTTCTCTCAGTGGTCATCACTTGAAACTGGAATCCCACCCAGTCTACCTCAGAGTAACCCTAGAGAGTTCTCTCACATGTCTTAAGCAGCTGAGGGCTAAGCAGAGGATGTGTAACAATCTTCTAAGCAAACTGGGAGGACTTCCTGGGGAGCAAACGCTCAAACACTCTGATCATCTGGCTTAGCCCTCTGTTACCCTGCAGAGAATACTGTGGACCGGTCTGGCTCCATTCGGCTCACATCAAGCAATCTGATGCACAGCTATACTCAGCCATGCTCACTGTAAGTGGGATGATTTGACCTGGCGCCCCGCGTTAAGTGACATCCTTCCTCCACAAGTCCATCATGAGGATGCTACAACCAGAATAGTTGAGAAGATCAGGGCAAACCTGAGCCCACTGCAGTACACAGACCTCTTCTACCACCCAAAAGCAAGCTTGCAGTCCAGGCACCTGTTGTGGGCCCACTTGCCCTGCCCAGATTTCTCTGGAACGTCAAGGTGCTGTGAAGAATAGTCTGACATCAGAAACCAGAGTCTTACAAGTGACCCGACCATGTGTATACCCAGTCATGGGCCCTTCTGAAGTGCTTTGGAACAGGCCAGGGTCTACATACAGCCAGCCGCCACACCTTGGGGCCAATGAGAGGATCCCGCTTGCGTCTGTGGCCAAAAAGACAGTGTCATACCAGACTTCATGGCCATGCCAGGGCTCTACACTTCGCTGAGGAGGCAGACGTGGATTGGATTGGATTGGCAGGCTCCGCCTCCGCTAAGAAGATTGCAGGTTGTTGACAGCCCATTGTGCAGCGTCTTCCAGCAGGTCCTGAACAGCATCCACAGCCTGGATCACACCAGAGATAGGCAGGTGTTCCTTGCTTACCTGCCTTTTGCAGGGACTCGCTAAAACCAGCCCCTCTCACCCCTGAGCTCCTCCATTATCTGATCACCTCCAGCACATGAAAGCTGAGCTGGCTGTTCACGCTCACCAAACAGGCCTTTTCTTCCCAAGAGGGTGTCACAGCCTGGTGCTAAACATGCCATGTGGGTGGGAATGTCAAGCCGAGCTGCTCCTGTCACTGACCAGGCAATTAGAGACGCTTTGTCAGCACCACTTAGCAGCTGGAGCTTTATTGGTGACAGGATCTGGCAGAAGCAGCTTTGTCCCCGCTGGCTGTCTGCTGCACAGCCTGCTGGGTGGAAACTCCTGGGGTCTACTCCAACTCTCCTGTTAACCCTGGGCAAGACACTCAGCCGCCCCGTGCCTCAGTTTACCCATTATAATGTTAGTATAATAAAAATAATAAACCAACCCACCTCCCCTGGCTTATTTCATGAATATTTGTAACATGCTGTGAGATCTGTGGTTCGTTATTGATGCACCAAGAGGTGGTGGCTGGATAATTGCTAGAGAACCGGGAAGAAGGGGTGTTCAGCTGCTCCCATCCCTCACTGGTTTGTCTGAATGCAGAGGTAAGATGCCTGGTTAAATGATCCCCCACTTTGTCTGCTTCATTCATTTCCACCCCTACCCCAAGCACATCAGCAGCACCGCCCCAGGTGTGATGCCTGGAAATCAGAGTCCCACAGCTCATCAAGTCTCAGAGGGGTGAGGACAAATCACCTCGGCGCGTCATTGTTAAAATGTCTTCATGAACGGAGCACCATCTCCTCAGTCCATCCACAGCAGGACTTGCTTTTCTGCTGCCATTCTGCAATTCACTTGAATTAGAAGGTCACAGAGTCCATTCGTCTTTGCAATGTGACTGCACAGCATTAACAGAGCGTCTATAGCCACATCCATTGTACCTAGGCCAGGGGTTATAACTGCTGGCAAAGAACAGCCCGCAGGGCAATGGATGCAGATTAGGCTGGAAAGAGCAATGACATAAATACAAATCAACCCTTGTATTGTGGTTTTGCCCAGAAGCCCCAGGCATGACTCAAGGACCCCGTTGTGGTCAGCACTGTATGACCATTGAACAAAAAGACTGTCCCTGCTCCTACAACCATATGGGCCATACCTATATGTATGGCCCAGGATTGCTCAAACTGTAATGCATGTGTTCACAGCATTGATCTGACTGAGTTCAATGAGATTGCTTTCTAGCTCCTGTTCCTAGAGGCTCTCGGTGCAGTTACAAATATTTAAAATATACACAGACAAATATTCAGAAATGCAGGGAACTATCTGGCACTATTTGCCTGAAATATCCCACCTTGTTAGCTAGGAAAGGGTCAAGTGGGTTTTGCTTACTCACTGAGGCAGATGGCTCTGTCTTGGAGTTGATCAAAAAATATTAAGTACTGCCCACGGGGAAAACAAAAACATGCATTTTTTTTCCATTTCAGTTCATTTTGTTGAAACATCAAAAATATCAATGGAATGATAAATTGCTCATGAAAGTTTGTTTCTTTGAAAATCAATTGTTTTTCATCAGGAAAAAAATGGGAAGAAACATTTTTCTTCCCATCATCTCAGCCCATTACTCCACCTGGATAGTAAGGAGGTGGGAGTCGGTCTCTGGAAAAAGAGCTAGAGTGTGGGCTGAGCAGCCCTGAGGGAGGATCCTTACGAGAGCTGAATATTGTAATTTGTTACTTTCTGTACTGATAAATCCAAACCCCAAGGAGGGGTTGAGTTTGGATTCTACACAGAGCATGGATTGCATGTGAGAACAGAGAAAGGTACCTGGCTCTTCTAGAAGAATACTTTTTTCCAAAATAACAAGACTTCATTACATCTTATCTATCCCTCAACCCGCCTCTTAGATGGACACCAAAGAAACAGATATGCCTCAATGCATGCATTAAAGCTCAGAAAATCCAGGCTGTCCGAGACCCAAAGGGGATTGGGTATCAGAGTCAAAGGCCCATCCCTAAAAAAGCCCTGACATGAGCCCATGCCCTTTGCGAGCAGACAGCTGTTAGCATGTGGGCCTGTGCCAATCACAACATCATAGGGGGAGATGGGAAGCTCTCTGAAGCAGCACAGACCCAGGGTGTATAGGACTTTATAGAATAAAAATCAACACCCTAAATTCCACTCAGAGGCTAATCTCACATCTGTGTGGACTAGAGCTGAGTGGAAAATGGAATTTCCCTCCCTTGGAAAATTTCAAATCTTTTTGGAAAAGCATTTCCTCTCAGATTGGGATCCCCAAAAAATATCGTGGGAGGGGAAATCTGCTTGGGGAGCTGAGGAGCCCAGAATGCCTGGTTTCCTTTGGAAGTTTCAACAGAATTGACATGTTCCTGGGGAATGTTCTGATTCCATCAGCCCAGGCAGTCTCAGACCATCCCCTCCATAAACTTATGAAGCTCAGTCCTGAAACCAGTTAGATTTTTTTGCCCCCACTCAGATGCTGGAAATAGGCATGCTGCCGCATCCCCTGGATGGATGCAGTTTCCATCACGTAGAGGGTTTACGGTTTGGTTCAGCACCCTCCCCTGCCCCACTATAAAAACTGTTCCAGCACCCCTGTCCCCACTGCTCTTCTTGGGAGGCTACTCCTGAATGTCACTACTCTGATGGTTAGAAACCTTCCTCTAATTCAAGCCTAAACTTGCTAATGGCCAGTTTATTGTCATTTGTTCTCGTGCCAACATTGGCCCTTAAATAACTCCTCCCCGGTATTTATCCCTCTGATGTATTTATAGAGGGTAATCACATCTCCCCTCAGCCTTTGTTTGGTTAGGCTAAGCAAGCCAAGCTTCTTGAGTCTCCTCTTGTAAGGTGCGTTTTCCATTCCTCGGATCATCCTCTCAGCCCTTCTCTGCACCTGTTCCAGTTTGAATTCATCTTTCTTCAACATGGGGGACCAGAACTGCACACATCTGGATGTATACCTGGATTAAACACTTCCTCCTATTAATACAAATAGTGAATAATAATGACAATAGAGTTAACAGCCCCAGGTGCTAGGTCCTGTACAAATAGAACAAAAAAGACATCCTCTACCCCTAAAGACTTTACTATCTACATAAAGATGTCCTTAGTGATCCTCTTTCTCTGTCCCCTCCACCTTCTCTGCTCCCTCCCATGTGCCCTTCAGCAAGTTTTAACATCCCCTTGGTCTTCGCTGAGCGAGAAGATCAAATTTCAGAGAAATGAGCCATTGTGAACTCCTCCCTTAGGGCAAGCGTGGCTGCAGACACCCTGCATGCCGGACTAGGAGCTTACCTACTGTGCAAGGGAAAGCTTGTTTGTGTCAGGGCAGTATTTAGATTAGAGACTGAGCAGGGGGCATGCCCCCTGCTCTCTGAACAGTTTACAGCCAGTCTATTTAGTGCAAACCAGCCCCTTTCCCTTGGGTTTGGTTTAATGGGGACTCCAAGAGCAGTAATACAATCATACACTTTCTGACTGTTTCACACAGGGACCCAATCTGGAACAGCTATTCCAGAATAAGTCTTCCAGAGCCACAGTGGGTGTGAACACCCTTATTATAGAAGAAGTACCTGGTTCCTGTTTAGCTTAACCCACTTTAAAAGTGTAGTAAGCAAATCCAGAAAAGGGCACTCTGATTCTAGAGTAAGAGTGTCCACATGCAGAGTTATTCAGGAATAGCTGCTGCACTCCAAAGTCCCACTCTACCTTAATCCAAATACCTTTCGTGTGCAGATAAGTCTTTAGCCTTAGGGTGGCTGCTACTAGGATTTCCCTGACGATGCCACTCTGCCCTAGACTCTGTCCTCTGCCCTGAAGAGCTACCCCCATTCTGTCGGGCATGGCAGTAATGAGCTGCCCCCTGATACCGTAAGTCCCAGACTCCCTGCCAAGACCCTGCACTGGCTAACACTATGGGCTAAGATAAAACTGGGACACTGCAGGAAACGGTCCTGGCAATGCGGCAGGTGGCACAGATTCACAGGGACCATGCCAAGCCCCATGCCTGCTGCACGCTGCCTGGGAGTGCTGGGGTGGATTCTGGATTTCATCTAAAACAGAGGCGCTGCCTATTGAAAGCTGCAAGGTCTTGCTGCTCAGAACAGAGAGAGCACGGAGCCCTGGATGTCCGCCAACGTGGGTAACTCATTCTGCCTTTTTAAAATCCCACCTGCAGTATCGGCTGCACACAGCATTCGTCACTCCTGTTACAACGGTTGCTGCATGCTGCCAGGGCCCCCACCTCCGCTCAGAACTGGCTGCATTTCAGGGTTGGCAAAGAGTCTCTTGTATGCAGTTTGCAGAGGGGGGAAAAATCCAATAGATGTCACTTCTGTTTATGTTTGTGCTCTTATTAAGATGGACTTCAGAGAGCATCAGTTTGGCAGAGACTCAATCCTTTCTTAGCATTCACTGCTCTGTCTATTTACCCCTCCCCAGCCAAGGTTTTAGACACACCTTTTGCACTCTCATTTCCTCCAGAATGCAGCTCACCCGGCCCTTTGGGCTGGTGACAAAAAACATGCTACTAAGTTAGTGATCACTTCTCCTCCTATGACCCTGGCTTTTGACTGCATTTCTTCTTCCCTTGGGTAATTGATGCCTCTTTTGAAAGCTATTCTCCACACTGAAGGGGAGGAATTAGTCAGGGCCAGATGAAAATTGTCAAAACTCTTTTTTAAATAAATGGGAAAAGGAGGTTTTGGCAAAATGAAGCTTTTCATGGGGAGTGTGCTTCCTTCAATTTGTAGGTTTTCATTAGACAAATCAAAAGCCAGAACATTTTTCAGATCTGGAAAAGTTTTCAGCAGAAATTTCTCAGTTTCTGAACATTTTGAAACATTCAAATGTTTCCATTGAACCTTTGAACAAAAACCATTTTCACTGAAATTGTCCACAGGGGAAGAGATGCGATTTTCAGACTAGCTCTCGAGTTACTGTAGATGTCAGGCTCGCTCGCGCCTCGGACCATAGCTTGCTTTTGCCATCTCCTTGGTAGCTCCTCTGCCTCCTTGGCAGAGCTTGTGTTCATTACTGTGTGCGCCTGGAAATACATTCTGACATCCTCTTCCATTGTACCAGCCTCCCCTAATTTCCACTTTCCTTTTATCCGTACACTCACACGTACGAGCCAAATCAGATGCAATATAGCACATTGGCAAGGCCTGTGTAAGGAACATTGAGACCAGCCTCCTGTTATCAGAAACGGTCGTATAATCTGTTCACAAACTTACCAAGCTCCATATTAAAAACGAGTTCGGTTGTTTAGCCCCCAGAGGCTGTTCCACAACCTCCCTCCTTCTGATGGCTACAGCCTCTCTCCTCATTTCCATCACAGAAATATTTATGGCCAGTCTGTCCCCATTGGTTCTTGTCCCAATATAGCCCTTTATCTTTGCTAGCTCTTCTCCCGCCCTGGCGTTCACCCCCCCCCCCCAATGTATTTATAGAGAGCAATCACATGCCCTCTCACCCTTCAGTTTGCTAGGCTCACACGCCTCTTTTCCCTATTTTCTCTATTTCCAGTCTGTATATATGTCTAGCTTACACTTCCAAACACTGATTGTGTTGGACCTTTCTCTGCTAGATTGAAAAGCCCATTATTAAATATTTGTTCCCTAGGTAGATACTTTCAGACTAATCAAGTCACCCCTTAACCTTCTCTTTGTTAAGCTAAATAGATTGAGTTCCTTGAGTCTATTGATATAAAGCACATTCTTCTAATTCTTTGATCATTCTTGTGACTCTTCTCTGAATCATAGAATATCAGGGCTGGAAGGGACCCCAGAAGGTCATCTAGTCCAACCCCCTGCTCGAAGCAGGACCAATTCCCAGTTAAATCATCCCAGCCAGGACTTTGTCAAGCCTGACCTTAAAAACCTCTAAGGAAGGAGATTCTACCACCTCCCTAGGTAACGCATTCCAGTGTTTCACCACCCTCTTAGTGAAAAAGTTTTTCCTAATATCCAATCTAAACCTCCCCCACTGCAACTTGAGACCATTACTCCTTGTCCTGTCCTCTTCCACCACTGAGAATAGTCTAGAGCCATCCTCTTTGGAACCCCCTTTCAGGTAGTTGAAAGCAGCTATCAAATCCCCCCTCATTCTTCTCTTCTGCAGGCTAAACAATCCCAGCTCCCTCAGCCTCTCCTCATAACTCATGTGTTCCAGACCCCTAATCATTTTTGTTGCCCTTCGCTGGACTCTCTCCAATTTATCCACATCCTTCTTGAAGTGTGGGGCCCAAAACTGGACACAGTACTCCAGATGAGGCCTCACCAATGTCGAATAGAGGGGAACGATCACATCCCTCGATCTGCTCGCTATGCCCCTACTTATACATCCCAAAATGCCATTGGCCTTCTTGGCAACAAGGGCACACTGCTGACTCATATCCAGCTTCTCGTCCACTGTCACCCCTAGGTCCTTTTCCGCAGAACTGCTGCCTAGCCATTCGGTCCCTAGTCTGTAGCTGTGCATTGGGTTCTTCCATCCTAAGTGCAGGACCCTGCACTTATCCTTATTGAACCTCATCAGATTTCTTTTGGCCCAATCCTCCAATTTGTCTAGATCTTTCTGTATCCTATTCCTCCCCTCCAGCGTATCTACCACTCCTCCCAGTTTAGTATCATCCGCAAATTTGCTGAGAGTGCAATCCACACCATCCTCCAGATCATTTATGAAGATATTGAACAAAACCGGCCCAAGGACCGACCCTTGGGGTACTCCACTTGATACCGGCTGCCAACTTAACAGCCTTCTTAATTGTGGGCACCAGAACTGGACACAGCACTCCAGAATGGGGTGCACTCACCTTTGGTGAGCTCCCCCATCTCAGTGCATGTGCCTGCACGCTCTCTCTCTGTTTGTGGTGGATCTTCGGTGCCTCAGCCCTTCAGCTGAGTCACGCAGTCTGTATGTGAGATTAAAAACAAACAAAAAACCAAACCCTTTCCAGGATACAAGTCCAACAGGGGGCCTATCTCAGCACCCTCTGTAAGGTTCCCTCGATCTGCAGCCCTCTCTGTGCTTGCCCCTCAATCAGTCCAGTAGGGCCTATCACAGCACCCTGATACAAACTGTCTCTTAGCCCCATCTGGGCTCCCTCAAATTGTTCCTGCTCTTGAAGAGTCCTGGTTTGGGACCATGTCACCCAGGGCTCCCTCCCTGGAGACTCTTCACCTCTCTGGGCCTTTCTGGCCCCAGCTGGACAATTAAAAAAAAAAAAAGAGAGAGAGTTCAGTTCCCCTTCTCCAGGGTATCAAAGTCCAGGCCACTTTCCTGGTGGCTGGTACCCAGGCCCACCCTCTACTCCAGGTACCAGCCCAAGGACCCTAAAGATAGCAGCCATCTGCCATGTCCCTTTAACTAAGCCACATTGCTGCTATGATTCCCTGGGCCACTTCCCCATGGCTCCAGCACATTCTTCACCCTTACCTCAGAGCCTTCTCCTGGTGAAGTCCCAGCAGCCAGCCCAGAGCTCCTTCACGTTCCCCTCAACCTCTGCCAGCACAGCTCTATCCAAAGTCCTGTTGCTCCCTCAGCCAGGTACACCCTCCACACACCTCCAGGTCTGGCCAGAAACTGATCTCAGGCTGGCCCTGCAGCTCTTCTTATACTAGCCTGCTGGGCCCGGATTGGCTGCTTCCCACACAGCTAGGCTAGGCAGCTTGGAGGACCCCTCTACTGCCCTTTCTGGGGCTGGGTGTGGCAGGGCCATAAAGCCTCCAGCAGCAGGCCTCCCAGGATCACATTAGCTCTTTTGGCCAGAGTCCCACTGGAAGCTTATGTTCAACTGATTATTCACCATGACCCCCAAATCTTTTTCAAAGTCGCTGATTCAGCGGTGTATAACTTGGAGCCTCCTGCTCTGGCACCTCCCACCAGCAGTAGGAAACAAAATGAGCTACAGTGAAAACTGTCATTCATGTGGCAGAACAAGACTTGTGGATTCGCCCCCTCCTATGCATGCTGGTGATGATTCTGATCCTTAGTAAAGTACTTTAGGTGAAAAGCACTAGATAAGAGCCAGATATTATTATTATATCAGCCTGAAATGTTCTGCATTCCCTCTGCAATCTACCCTGGGACTTCATGGGATTAGGCTAGGCTAGGCCTGATCCCATGAAGTCCCAGGTCTCCTAGTCTGAATTTTAAGCAAGCTCTTGGTTTGTTTGCTCATTTCTTTGCCTCATTTGCTGCGCAAGCCAGAATTAAATCCACGGAGCTGCCGATTTCCCCTTTTAATAACGCCTCATAAAAGGCTTCCACTCCCCTCCCCAAGAGAGAGACATTTAGACACCACATCAGTGCCACTGCTGACACCAGCATTTACATTCACAGCACAGCACAAAGCCGCATGTCGCTAGGTTGAGCCGAGAAGCTCGACTGCGTTTGGATTGAAAGATAATGACTGAACATCAGTATCTCTGCACTGGGGAGATTTTATTCTCACTTATTAAGAGAAAAGGGGGGGGGAAAAGGCCATGACGAGGGGCACATCTACACTTAAACTGCCATGGCAGCACAGCTGCGGCGCTTCAGTGCAGACATAACCTATGCCAGCCGAGGGGGTGGGTTCTCCCAACCCTGTAGTTAATCCACCTCCCCGAGAGGCAGAAGCTAGGGTGACGGAAGAATTCTCCCATTGACCTAGTGCTGTCTACACCAGGGGTTAGGTCTCTTGGGGGGGTGGATTTTTCAAACCCCTGAGAGCTGTCACTCTGGCGATGTAAGTCCCCAGTATAGACCCACCCTAGACCCTATGATAACACAAATAATAACAATGGCCCTGGAGACTAAATGCCTCTGTTTATCTACAGAGCGGGTGAAGTGGGGGTGGCAATGGCTTCCCCTGCAGTGCCCCGCTCCTGGGTCTCCTCCTGAGCAGGAGGCTGAGGGGTGAGTTACCCTCAAAGAAGAGGGAGAAGGTCCAGCCCCTGCCCCCAAATAGCCAAGGTCGTGAGATGGGGATAGGCTTCCCCAAGGGGCCCATTGAGACTCTTCTGTTCCAGCTGTGAATGTCCCCCAGCTCCCCACCTGACAGTCCCCAAAAGGGAAGGAGAGCCATGGGCAAAGGCACAATAGGGCTGCAGGCATCGGCTCTAGATTGCGGGGATTTTGAAGAAAAGGCTTTTAAGTCAACTCTGACCACACCCCAGACTGAGGTGCAGAGTGGCAAGAAGTGACCCAGGGAAGGTGAGCAAGGGGCTGGCCGAATTTAGATCTTCTCGCACCACTGCACTTCCAGGGCCCTAGGCTGGGACCCAGTGCCAAGGAGGGCCGAGGTCCCACTAGCCACCCCAGAGCTACGACTCCTGGCCCAAGGAGGGCAGAGCTAGGGGTTACCAGCAAAGAGACCAGTCCAGCTGGGACCTTCTCCAGGGGGCCAGGACACCTTGAACTGATAGAAAGACTGGAGTCAGAAGCCCAGACCACGAGGCCTGCTGACCGACCAAACCACCCTGCTACTATGCATAGTGCACTGGGAGTGTGGACGTGACCAGAGCTGCACCTCCCTAGGCAGTGGGGGTGGCAGTGGCCCCGAACCGGAGCACCAGGATTGGTTCGAACACTTCAGTGTCAAAGTCACTGGACGCAGCACAGGGAGAGCCGTTTTCAATCCACAATCACGCGTGTATTGTTGCATTCACCCGAGAAGGCCCCAATCAAGACAGACTCCTCTTAGCCACGCATCTAACGGGCCTTGTCCTCGCCTGATTCATTCCACGAAGGCCCAGTGCAGCATTTGCAGCTGTGTCCCACTGCCTGGAGAGGAGTTCAGGACTCCTCTGCATTCTCTTTTCTCTCTACCCCTCCCAGGGGGAAAAGGTTAGAATGGTTTCACTTCAGCATCCGAAAGTTTGCTAATAGAAGTCGATGCTTTCCCCAGTGGTGCTGACTAACAGGAGCTGCCTCAGACTCACTTAGCAGCAGCAGGTCTGTGAAAGAGCTCCTGCTTCAGTGCATTTAGCTGGCTTAACAGCACGTGCCCTGACTTCAGCGTCTGCAAAGAGCTGCAGGGTTAAGTGGTGACCTTGTAGAAACCCAGTTGACCCTGAACAGCCAAAGAGGCCATTTCCAAGCCATCCATCTGGAGCTTAAGGACCGAGAGAGAGAGAGACTCCTGAAGCTCGGGCACTTGTACAAATGCATGTAGGACATTCAATTGCCATTTCGCCTCAGCATTCCCTGTGGAGGAGCCAGAGATGATATCAGGGAGCTGTGGACCTCCCACTCTGTCCCTGGCTTGCTTAGATCTTTGCAACTATCTGTCCCTGTCTTGCTTTCTGTGCTGCCCCAGACCCCCCAGTTGCTCTTTGTAGGAAGGTGACAGGCACTTTGCAAAGAAAAAGTAACGGCAAAGGTAGAAAACACAGGAAGGGTGGGAAAAGAAAACCCAAACCCCTTTCTCTGCAGGAAAAGGCTAAATAAACCTAGTTTTAAAAACAGTCAGTGATGCCCACAACCCAGTCTTTGAAGGGAGGGTGTTGAGCCGGCAATGTAACGTATGCTCACAAATAACCCCCGTCTGTCTACACACAAATCACGCTAAACCAGGGCTCGGACCCAGGGGTTGGATGGTTCAAGCTTGAGTCAAAACAGCACCCAAGGTTCAAGACCTATTGCCGAAAAGTCCCACAAAAATGTGTTGTTTGATACGGGTCTGTCTACACTGCGGTGTTAACCTAGGGCTTGAGCGTCTGCACTCGTTTGTAAGCCCAGGTTAGAAATTGGTGAACCCTGGGTCCCAGCCTGGGGCTCCAGCATCTACGCTGTATTATGCGGGCCCAAGTCCAACCACCCATATCCCAGATTTCCTTGCACCTGCCCAAAATGTGGCCACCCTTTGTTCATGGTGTACTGTGGGAAAACTTGATTGTCCACCAAACTTGACTGTCCAGAGGACAAAGTGAGTCTGCCCATGGGATTGTGGGATACTTTTGGCAAACTCCCAGAGCACTGGCCAGAGGGGGCTGTGTCTACACTGCAAAGCAATTGGGCTTGAACCCTGGGTCCCAGCTTGACTGACGCTCGGACCCTCCACCCCTGGGAGCCCAAGGTTAGCGCGATGTATGTGTAGACAGAACAGGAGTTTGGCTTGAGCCTGAGTTCAAACTCTGGGCTTCCGCTGCAGTGTAGACATATCCTAAGATGCTGCCCTGAAAGTTCTGGTCCCTTCTGTTGGAGGACCTCCCATGTACAGAAGAGGGTGCAGTTTGTGGAGGGTGGAGAACAGATGCCTTGCAAACAAGACAGAACAAGTGTAGTATCACTGTGCCCATAAATCAGCTGCCACACTCCACTCCAGAAGCAGCTGCCTGGCAACCCCATTAAAACAGGGTCATGACCCACTTTGGGGTCCCAATCCACAGTTTGAGAACCGTTGTGTTATATGAATATCAACTGCCGTGACTCACTTGGGTCATGGGGACAAGGGCTAATAACATTATAGAAACAATACTTAGCTCTTATATAGTGCTCTTTGTCAGCAGATTGCAGAGTGCTTTACAAAGGACAGCAGTATCATCAATCTCATTTTACAGAAGGGGAAACTGAGGCACAGGGAGTAGAAGTGACTTGCCCAAGGTCACCCAGCAGGCCAGCGGCAGAGGTGGGAATAGAACCCAGGACTCCCACACTCTGTGCTTTCAGAGCATAAGATGATCAGTAGCTGGGGTCAGGGAATATTTCCCCCTGGCCCTCTGTGGTGTTACACTGTATTTTGAGGCACCTGCAATTAGGTGCTTCTGGACAAGCTAGATCTCCTGTAGAGTTCTGGATGTGGCAGTTCCTAGGGGAAGCATCTGTCCTTTGTGCTGAAAAAAGAAAGTCCATTCCCTTTAGCACAGAGAATCTGCTGCATTCTGAGCAGAGACAGGAAATCGCCACTGGGGATTCGTACGAGTATCCTTGGCAAACAAGCCCCCCCACGCCAGTTCAGCCAACGTGACTGATGAAAAATGAGTCACAGACCATGCCACTGACCCATGGCAGCAACCAACAAGCTGCTGAGATGCAGCCAAAAGAAGCTGGCATCTGTTCCTCTTTTTAAAGAGCCAGATCGTGGCCTCTGAATGGGATAAAAATGTGTGTGTGTGTGCGCGCGTGTGTGCGTGTGTGCGTGCTCACATGTATTAGGGTGGGAATCTCCCACAGAAGACCCTCAGACCATGCGCCATGATTTAATCATGTATATACCGTCAGTGTTGATGTATGAACAGTTAGACTCATAGAGTCATAGATATTAAGGTCAGAAGGGACCATTATGATCATCTAGTCTGATCTCCTGCACAACGCAGATCACAGAATCTCACCCACCCACACCTGCAATAAACCTCTCACCTATGTCTGAGCTATTGAAGTCCTCAAATCATGGTTTAAAGACTTCAAGGAGCAGAGAATCCTCCAGCAAGTGACCCATGCCCCATGCTACAGAGGAAGGCGAAAAACCCCCAGGGCCTCTGCCAATCTGCTATGGAGGAAAATTCCTTCCCGACCCCAAATATGGTGATCAGCTGAACCCTGAGCATGTGGGCAAGATTCACCAGCCAGATACCCAGGAAAGAATTCTCTGTAGTAACTCAGATCCCACCCCATCTAACATCCCATCACAGGCCATTGGGCCTATTTACCATGAATATTTAAATATCAATTAATTGCCAAAATCATGTTATCCCATCATACCATCTCCTCCATAAACTTTTCAAGTTTAATCTTGGACATGAACGCCTAAAAGCATGTGACTGCTACACAAGAGAGCTGGATTGCACCTTTCATTAGGATATATATATCCTAAAATGCCTGACAGCCTTAAATAATCAAGAGCAGAGGGAGTGAGGCATTCAAAACCCAGGCAAGGAAGGGAGGAAAGATGCTGGCAGATGAGCTCCAAAATACGATGGCAAGTCAGTGGGGCAGAGAAGAAGGCTCTAACACCAGCATCACACACACTGAAGAGGGACAGAGAGAAGAGACACCAAGCTGAAGATCATGGCAGGTGTCATTAGAAAAGTAATTTCCTCTAGATTTACAGTCAGGCAGTGGGCTTTACATAGGACCTCTTTGTGCCAAGGTGATTCATTAACTCTGTGCAGGGAAATTATCTTTGCAAGCTGAGTTAATGCGCAAAGATAATCCCCCATCAGTTACACCTGCTCAGTTCTGCAGGATAACATGCTCACAACAAACCATGGCCCACACAGGCTGTAAAGGTGCCACTTTAAACCATTCAGTTAAACCAGTGCAGCTGTCTGTGCACACTCACACTGGTAAATTACCAGGACAGGCTAATGTGATGGAAGAGTGCCCGCACCCACAGCCGCACCGGTTTAACATTACACCATTAATTAAACTGAGCATAACTTCTGTGGGCAGCCCGGGTCTCCATATCCCCATCCTGCAGGCAGCGACCCCAGCCTCTCGGTTCTAAATGAGGTCAATGTGGTTCCATTCATGCAGGGTGGGGACTTCTGAGTCCAAGGCACTGAGCAGACACAGGCCTGGCTCTTCAATTGTCTGCAGCTTCTCAGAGACCCCTGGGGGTCCAATGTTCTGCCTTCCATGCCATTGGTAGCTCAGCATCCTCACTCCCCCACAAGGCCTGTGAATCTTCTTAGGATCATATCTAACAGGAGGTAGATCTCCCCATCTATCTATCTACCTACCTATCTATCCCCATACATCCCCTCCTATCTAATCTATCTATCCATCCTTATCTCCTCCTTTCTTCTAGGCCCAGTGCAGAAGTTGCTGTGCTCATGGGGATGGACCACGGCCTGCTCTGTAATAATTTATGACTACATGAATTAGTCATTGGGCTGTTCGCTGGCTGGATACGTTGGTTTGGTTTAATAGCAGGCCACTGCAGAAATGAACAGGAAGGCAACCTGACGGTTTGAGTAAGCCACCCACCTACTGACACGTAACAGGCAATGCAAAAGTCAGCCACTTCGCTGTTCTACCTCAGACCCCCTGAAATGCTCACCGGACTGGCTTGTCCCAGGGAGGTCCAAACTTGACCAAACAAAGACCCTGTCTAGATTTAAAAGGACACACTCCTTCAAGCAGGGAGGGGGACCTAGACCCTAGAGGCTTGAGACATTGAGGCCTGCCTATGTCTTTATTGAGGCACAGCAGGACTCTGGAGAAGACAGACATGCTTCCATTGTTTGAAAGCCCTTTTCCTCAGATGCTTTGTTTTATTCCCACTGTTAAGATTAAACAGCACTTTGGTTTGGGAAAGTTGTTTTGAGTAACTGTATTGAACCACAACTCCTGAAGGGCAGAACCGCCGGTACCAAAGCCAGTCAGAGCTGTTGGGTAAGCACAAGTGACATGCTGCGGGCTGCACCCAAGGCCTGGGCTAGGAGCGCAAGGAGGGATGTCCTCCTCCTGCCCCACTAGGCCCCACGCTGCTCCCTGGAGTAATGAACTGTGCTGTCAAGAGGCAGGACTCCATAGCAGGACTCCAGATGGAGGCTGCTGGATGCAGAGAGCCCCTGTGGTTCTTTCTGACTTTCCTGCTTCCAGCCGGGATTACGCCCTGGGCTCCCTCCATCCTGAACTCAGGGCAGGGTCTGCTGCCTGGCCCACATGAATGTGTGCAGCAGCTCAGTGCAAGGAGAGAGATGAGCCCTCAGTGGCTATCCAGCAGCAAAGATGAAATATTCCCTGCCAGGGCTGTCCCTGCTTTCCAGGAGCAACTGCACTTTGAACGCCCATCAGCGTTTAGCTGCGGGGTGAATGCTTCTGCCATTATTGCAGGTGCCAGGCAGTTGTCCCTCCTCCACACGGTCTCCACAACTGCTGCTTTTCAACAAGGATCCGAATCTTTCTCGGAGAGGAAGCACCGCCCGCCCTGGGAAAAGTCCGCCGCTTTCTGCCAGCTAGAGCAGTGCAGCCTCATGGACATATCCCCAAGCCTCCCACTCACCACAGCTGCTCAGCTGAAAGCAGCCGAACACCTGGAGTCTCAGCACGAGCCAGCCTCCCACGGCTCTCAGATCCTGTGGGCCACCTTCCCACACAGCCTCTCTCTCTCGCCACAGCTGGTGGATAAGGCAGGAGAGGAGAGTGTAGCAAAATGACACTGAGAGGCAAATTCATGGTACTTCCTGCCTCAGGATGTCCAAGCGCTGCCCATATATTAACAGATTTCCCCTCTAATGTCTCTGAAAGGAAAGGAAAGCATTATTCGCCCCAATAGGGAAACTGAGGCACAGAATACGCGCTAAGGGAGATCTCTTGGATCTCAGGGGGGAGGGGGAGTTCAGAAGGATCCCATTTCAAATCCCAGGCCCCTCGTGTGGACCCTCCGCAGCAGCCCACTCTGCCCTCATCCCTTCCCCTTCCCCACACCCCGGGAACAGTTGTGAGACCAGTGCTGCTGAGGCTGGGGAGTTGCAGCTGTGCCGCTCTGCCATCTGTACCTGCTGGGGGAGCTGGAGTCGCCACACTTCCTGTCCTAAACTGTCCCACTGCCAGCGAGAGCGCTGGGAAAGGGCCCAGGAACCAGCCTTTCTGGCCTCGCTAGCTCTGTCCTCCACAAGGGGCACAGACCCATCTCGCAAGGAGGCTGGATCTTTGCACCAATCTGCAGGGATGCAACACCCGGGCCTGCTCTGGGAATGGCACCAGGGCATCCAGGGAGGACGTTGAATAGGGAGAGAGAGAGAGAAGTTGCCTTGTCACTGAGATCTTAACGGCTCTGCCAGCTCAGATAGCAATGGGCTAGGTGGGCGACACCGTGACAGCTTCCCTGACAGCTGAGACAAATAGCCCTCGCAACCAGTTGTCTTGTTGTTTGTGCAGGACGACAACGTTTGTTCTCAGTGGCGTGTTCCATCCCCCCAGCTCCCTTCACGTAGGCGCAGAGGAGACAGCCAGTGACAACGGCGCAGCTGGGAGTTGAACAACCCAGAGAAGGTGTGTTGGGAACCTACGAGATGTTCCCAGCCAGCAGGGAATAGCCCCACTATGACCGGGCCAGGTGCCTCCCATGCACCCCCTCATGGCCAAGGGCCACGCTACAGACAGCCCGCTTCGGTTTCCCCTCTTGGAGTGTTCAAATCAACTTTGCTTCAGGCTTTTCCTTGGTCAAAAAATACCCTTCCTTGAGGACTAGGTTTGCTGATATAAAATAAACTGTAAATAAACCTCAACCCCCCCAGACAAAGTCCATTCATAAGTCCACACTATCACCCCCAGTCTTCTTTTCCCCCACCTAGGCCTTCCTGCCTGGGGCCTCTGTAGTCCAGGGTCTCTACCAGGCCCCCGCGCCTGGAGAGCTTTCTTTCCTCTCTGCAAACTTTGCCATAAAGTCCTGAGCTTTCTCCTTTCCTTGCAGCCCCATGTGGCTCTTATGCCTCATTCATAATCCAGGTTAGCTGGCCCCAGCCATCCAGCCCGGAAGGGGCGAGCCACCCGGTTACACCCAACCTCTAGGTTTTCAACTCGGCCCTGGAGAATAAGCCACTGAAATACAAGTCCAAGGCACTGATAAGTTAGTACAAGATCCTGATGGCCATTACCAGTGATGCCCTGGTCCCGAGCCGACTGACCAGATCACCACAATTCACAGATGAACTGCAGCAGATGAAGGGTGCATGGCAGAGAGATAGTGCACCAGTCATGCAAAAACCACCGTGGATCCATCTGCGTGATGCACTGTGATACAGATGCAAAAATTGTCCACAATTCCCTCCCCACAAGAATTGTTAATCTTTAGCAGAGAGAGCTTTTCTGCTAAAGGTTTATTGGGCATTTGAGTGAAGTGGGTATTAAACCAAGCAAACACGAAGGGTTTTAAGGAGTCTGAACCAAAAATCACATCCTCTTTCCACCAATTGTATCCCTTACCCAGTTGCGTGAGAGCAAGGAGGCGGAAAGATGGGGTGGGGCAGTGGTTAAGGGTTACACCATGCTGATCACTGGTGTCTGAATGCCAGCTACATTTCTTGGCATTTGTGGTGTCATCAACCTACTAATTCCCTTGTCAGCCAGAGAGTCTTCCAGGAACAGCTGGGTGGATCAGAGCTGAATTGCTGACATAAACAAATAAGGAAAAGAAGCCTTTAAATAAAACCTGTTTGAGGGGCATTCCTAAGAACAAACAAACAAATAAACAAAACAAAGGACCAGGGCCAGTTTATTTTGTCCTGTGCTGGGCACTGCTCAGGGTAAGGAAAAGTGAGGAAATTCCTTTGCCCGTGGCTCACTCCCACCCAGCCTGACCTCAAAGCTCGAATGCCCTGCAGCTGCCTTTGCAGAGAGTTTCAAGCTAGTCTTCCACCTTGATTACTGCTAGAGGGTGGCACACCAGATAGCTTGCATTGGCCAAGCTCACTGCATACACCAGGGGCTCCTTTCATCTCTCCATCCTCCACCCACCCGGAGACTCCCTGTGTGCCACTCTCTCCGCCCCACATAGCAGGGCCCCCATTCACACAACCTCATGGTAGGGGACACAGTCCTCTCTTCCCTCCAGCACCAGAGATGGGGTGTTCTATGCTAGAGGGAATTAATGGGGACCATCGCCCAGTTGTTAGCTCTATCGACAGTTGCAGAGGTGCCTGAGGCTGTATCTATGCTGAATACATTCCAGGGACTCCGTGTGCCCCCCCCTTTCCCCAAAGTCAGTAAGTTCTGGCCACTGTCACTTGGAACGTTTGGAATTGATCCGACGCAGCTCTTCAAAGTTGGCATGTTGCAGCCAAGCAGAGAAATGCCACCAAGCTGAGCGCGAGGCCTTCCTGAGTTCACCCAGTTGTTTATATTGCAGTAGCACCCAGAAGACTCAGTCACAGGCCAGGCTGCCCCACCAGGTTAGGTGCTGTACACCCTCGATCTATCCGGGATGCGGCTTTACAGGTGGCAGCCGTAGTGTAGACAGCACGCCAGAGTTTTGACAGATGTTGTATGACTCTCCTCAGAGCAGCTCTGATGACAGCACCCACCCCGATGTGCACTAGTGCTCCCCCTGCTGGAGATGCACTGGTACTAAACCAGCACACCACATCCTTAAAGCGAGGATTTTGGCTTGGAAGTTTTGAGAAAATTTCACCACAAAGATGCAGAAAAAAGAGTTAAGTCCCCCAAAGGTCACCAAGTAATGTCGTTTTGGCTTCACCGATGTACACAAGAGTATAGCGAAGGTGCTGAAAGATGAGGTGGAGGTGTGCAGGTCAGAGAGGGAGCCTTCCCCGCACTCACCCTACAGTGACAGCTCCTGTCTGGCCAGGGCCGGCTCTACCCTTTTTGCCACCCCAAGCAGCGCACCGAATTGCCCCCACCGCGAGCGGCTGAAGAGATAGAAGCTGCCGCAGAATTGCCACCGCCACAGGAACGCCCTAACGGCACACAGACTGCGGCCCCTTGCAGATTGCCCCCCAAGCACCTGCTTGGAACACTGGTGCCTGGAGCCGGCCCTGTGTCTTGCAGGTCTGGGCCCGGTTCCTGCTCCAGGGCTTGTAACCTGGCAGACGGTGATACAGTGTCATTCATGGTGTGGCACTGAGACCCCGTGCACCACGTCACACCACTACTCAGTTTGGGGGCCTAATTAAATGGGGGGGGGCTGTTTTGTTTTGTTTTTTACAGCCATTTCCAAGATTTCACCGACTTTATTCAAATTCACCATTTCCATGACCTGTAGGAAAATTGGATTTTTTTTCCTGAAGAAAAAAATCAGACACTTTCCACAAAGTGTCAAAAACTCCATTTTCTGTCAAAAAAAAGTTTTGATGGAACATTTTTGATCAGCCCTGGTCTTTCTCCTGAGAGTTAAATGAGGTGGCTAAAGTCAGCTTGTTGCCACACAGGGGTACCCTTTCCCCATTTACTCCTCACAGCACTCCCAGGAGGCAACATGTAAAACCCCTGCTCGTCTACCCTCCTGCCAGCAGAGGATGCAGCGTGAGTGCATCCCTCACTACAGCAGGCTCCTCTCTGCAGGTGCTGGTTGACACCTTCTCTCCTGGTGCTGAGTGGGGCCGGCAAGTAGGAAGGAGCAGAAGAACCTGCCCAGTTGCTGGGGGAATGCACAAAAGCAGCATCTGGGAGAGGCATGAGAGCTGGTCAAAATTATTTGAATGAAAAGGGGGGATTTGTGGGGGGGGTCAAAAATGGCCCTTTTTTCAAAAATGACACAAAGCTCTTGACATTTTTGGGGAAAAAAAATTTCAAACAAGTTTCACAACATTTTTAGGGAACTTTTTATCAAAAGTCACCATCAAAACCTTATTGCAATGGTTTCTTTAGCCAAAATTCAGTGACCATTTACTCCCTGATGAAATCTGATGAAGTGAGCTGTAGCTCACGAAAGCTCATGCTCAAATAAATTGGTTAGTCTCTAAGGTGCCACAAGTACTCCTTTTCTTTTTGCGAATACAGACTAACACGGCTGTTCCTCTGAAACCTGTCATTTACTCCCAGTGTCACAGATTATTTGCTCCCTGCAGCTCCACCCAGATTGACTGTGCATCACACATTCTCTCTGGGCCCCTCAAAGTACTCACCTCCATTGCTCCTTCTGGGGCAGGGCATGATTTACCCCTTCTATGCCTGGGTGGGGTAGGCACCCCATCACACCTGGTATAATTAAAACATTCCTCCTTATCATTCTCAGTCCTACTGTCCAGAGTTATTTCATTGATACCTTTACCTTTCCTTATCAACTGGATGCATTTCTTAATAGCTAACCTATATTCATTGACATCTACCTCTCCTTTTTCCCTTTTGCTCTATTTGGATTTTAACATTTTTCATTTTTTCACAACATATCAGAAATAATCAGCATTTTTAAAATATGTTTAACCAAAACTCAATTACCATTTATTGCTAATATATTTTAAATATTCCTTCTTATCATTATCTCTGTTATCCGTAGATATTTCATCAGTACGGTTAGCTTCCCTAATCAATTGCCTGTAGTTCTTAACATCGAATCCATATTCATTGCCACCTACTTTCCCTTTTGCCATTTGTTATATATTAATTTCTTTCTTTTAAAAAAATGTCTGCTCACCTAGCAAATCTTAATAAGTTTACTAATCATTACCATAAAAGCATAAGATATATAATATTAACTATTACAGAAATGAATGTATCACTTTTTGTTTATAGAAACATTATGGATAGATATAAACTGTTCCGGAAGGACAGGCAGGGCAGAAAAGGTGAGGGTATGTAAGGGAGCGGTATGACTGCTCAGAGCTCTGGTATGAAACTGCAGAAAAATCTGAGAGTCTCTGGTAAGTTTAGAAGTGTGAGCAACAGGGGTGATGTCGTGGTGGGAGTCTGCTATAGACCACCGGACCAGGGGGATGAGGTGGACGAGGCTTTCTTCTGGCAACTAATGGAAGTTACTAGATCGCAAGCCCTAGTTGTCATGGGAGACTTCAATCACCCTGATATCTGCTGGGAGAACAATACAGCGGTGCACAGACAATCCAGGAAGTTTTTGGAAAGCGTAGGGCACAATTTCCTGGTGCAAGTGCTGGAGGAACCAACTAGGGGCAGAGCTCTTCTTGACCTGCTGCTCACAAACCGGGAAGAATTAGTAGGGGAAGCAAAAGTGGATGGGAACCTGGGAGGCAGTGATCATGAGATGGTCGAGTTCAGGATCCTGACACAAGGAAGAAAGGAGAGCAGCAGAATACGGACCCTGGACTTCAGAAAAGGAGACTTTGACTCCCTCAGGGAACTGATGGGCAGGATTCCCTGGGAGAAGAACATGAGGGAGAAAGGAGTCCAGGAGAGCTGGCTGTATTTTAAAGAATCCTTATTGAGGTTACAGGGACAAACCATCCCGATGTGTAGAAAGAACAGTAAATATTGCAGGCGACCAGCTTGGTTTAACAGTGAAATCCTTGCTGATTTTAAACACAAAAAAGAGGCTTACAAGAAGTGGAAGATTGGACAAATGACCAGGGAAGAGTATAAAAATATTGCTCAGGCATGCAGGAGTGAAATCAGGAAGGCCAAATCACACCTGGACGTGCAGCTAGCAAGAGATGTTAAGATTAACAAGAAGGGTTTCTTCAGGTATGTTAGCAACAAGAAGAAAGTCAAGGAAAGTGTGGGCCCCTTCCTGAATGAGGGAGGCAACCTAGTGAAAGCTGGACAAGCACAAGTGCATGGGGCCGGATACGCTGCATCCGAGAGTGCTAAAGGAGTTGGCGGATGTGATTGCAGAGCCATCGGCCATTATCTTTGAAAAATCATGGCAATCGGGGGAGGCCCCGGACAACTGGAAAAAGGCTAATGTAGTGCCCATCTTTAAAAAAGGGAAGAAGGAGGATCCGGGGAACTACAGGCCAGTCAGCCTCACCTCAGTCCCTGGAAAAATCATGGAGCAGGTCCTCAAGGAATCAATTCTGAAGCACTTAGAGGAGAGGAAAGTGATCAGGAACAGTCAGCATGGATTCACCAAGGGCAAGTCATGCCTGACTAATCTAATCACCTTCTATGATGAGATAACTGGCTCTGCGGATGAGGGGAAAGCGGTGGATGTGTTGTTCCTTGACTTTAGCAAAGCTTTTGACATGGTCTCCCACAGTATTCTTGCCAGAAAGTTAAAGAAGTATGGGCTGGATGAATGGACTATAAGGTGGATAGAAAGTTGGCTAGATTGTCGGGCTCAACGGGTAGTGATCAATGGTTCCATGTCTAGTTGGCAGCCAGTATCAAGTGGAGTGCCCCAAGGGTCGGTCCTTGGGCCGGTTTTGTTCAATATCTTCATAAATGATCTGGAGGATGGTGTAGATTGCACTCTCAGAAAGTTTGCAGATGACACTAAACTGGGAGGAGAGGTAGAGACGCTGGAGGGTAGGGATAGGATACAGAGGGACCTAGACAAATTGGAGGATTGGACCAAAAGAAATCTGATGACGTTCAACAAGGACAAGTGCAGAGTCCTGCACTTAGGACGGAAGAATCCCATGCACCACTACAGACTAGGGACCGAATGGCTAGGCAGCAGTTCTGCAGAAAAGGACCTAGGGGTTACAGTAGACAAGAAGCTGGATATGAGTCAGCAGTGTGCCCTTGTAGCCAAGAAGACCAATGGCATTTTGGGATGTATAAGTAGGGGCATTGCCAGCAGATCGAGGGATGTGATCGTTCCCCTCTATTCGACATTGGTCAGCCTCATCTGGAGTATTGCGTCCAGTTTTGGGCCCCACACTACAAGAAGGATGTGGAAAAATTGGAAAACGTCCAGCGGAGGGCAACAAAAATGATTAAGGGACTGGAACACATGACTTATGAGGAGAAGCTGAGGGACCTGGGATTGTTTAGTCTGCAGAAGAGAAGAATGAGGGGGGATTTGATAGCTGCTTTCAACTACCTGAAAGGGGGTTCCAAAGAGGATGGCTCTAGACTGTTCTCAGTTGTAGCTGATGACAGAACAAGGAGTAATGGTCTCAAGTTGCAGTGGGGGAGGTTTAGGTTGGATATTAGGAAAAACTTTTTCATTATGAGGGTGGTGAAACACTGGAATGTGTTACCTAGGGAGGTGGTGGAATCTCCTTCCTTAGATATTTTTAAGGTCAGGCTTGACAAAGCCCTGGCTGGGATGATTTAGTTGGGGATTGGTCCTGCTTTGAGCAGGGAGTTGGACTAGATGACCTGCTGAGATCCCTTCCAACCCTGATGTTCTATGATTCTATGCTTTGATATAGTTATCAGACAGTTCTATGTGGCATGGAAATACTATGAAACAGGATGAATCTCTTTACCCCACTGAGTACATTTTTCCCTGGTTATTTTCTTAAACTCAGTGATAATTCTACTTTTATTCATATTTACAAACCCAGGCAAGTCTATCAAGCTTATTAAGACTCCAGAGATATTCAAAATGCTATGATTTTTCAGAGGGCAAGTAATTTCTGTCTGAGGACTGAAGACACGGCACCCAAATATGTACTTATTTATGTTTCTCTTCTCACTGTTTTGCTGGGTATGTACTTGCTGCATTAATTATTCCATAACAATAACCTACCATATCTAATTTTAACTTATTTTCCTTTTCACAATGACAGGCTACCAAGAATCTAGCAGCTATATACTATTAATTTCTAATTCATTTCTACAAGTGTGATCATTTATTTTAGGAAGCCTCAGTGGAGTTATAAAAGAATCCTTTGGCAATAAATATCCAACTATTTGCAATACTCTACTATGAGTTGCATGCTAATACCCTGTAACAACTGCACATCTGCCATCTATGCTTAAAATTACCTCTTTCCCCACAGAGTGTCCAGTAATTCCTCCCCTCAATCCATACGCAAATTTTAACTACACCTAGGACATTGGTGTCATTGTTCGTAACTGGGGCTCCAATGTGGTATGGAAGTACACATAATAAATAACAATAACAACTCGGCTGGTGTAAGGTACCATTTAGACAGTCTCTTAAAGAAATGTTATTATGCTGCAAACTGAAGTTGCAGGTTGTCTTTTCCAAATCAAACCCCATTCCTCTAGGGTTATGTGTCTAGCCAAATACTTTTCCTAACAGACATTTCACTGTCAGGGTAGTTGTCAGCAAAGTCTGATGCAAATTAGTTATTGTTTGTTTCTTTTCTCTGCAGCCCTAAGCCATTGCATCTATTCAAGGAAGGTTTTGGTATAAAACAGCTTTTCCAGAAAGCTGAACAACATAGGACAAATGTTTCAAAAGGAACTCGGATTGAGGAGCCTAAGTCCCATTTCTGGAGCTTAAATCAAATTGACTTTCAATGAGATTTAGTCTATTAAGGTATTTAGGTTCCTAACTTCTATAAGTTAGGAGCCTAAATATCTTGCAGGATCTGGGCCTGAGTACCTAGGTCACTTTTGAAAACTGAATTTAAGCTCCTCAGTCACTTAAGTGCTTTTGAAAACGTTACCTATAATTAGGCTTGGAGGAATTTGATTTTTCTATAATTTCAGTGGGTAATAGAGGCTTATTTTTACCAATTTTTTTCCGTTTATCTATTTACAGTCTCACAGATGCACCAAATTATGGGGTGTTAGTATTTTTCCACCCCCGAGTATCAATATAAGTTTTCAGAGTTGTGAGAAATTGTGGGGGTGGAGAGGTCAGACAATAATTATTCAACGATAGCAGGCATCGAGATTTAAACAGTCAAAGCTTCACAACCATTAAAACACAATTTGTCAACATTCCATGTCAAAATTTACAAAGGAAATAGCCTTAAATCAAACTCTAAGAAGTCCTCAAGCAGCATGTTTCTTACTTCGCCTGCCTGTAAATTTCAGTGATCGTCAATGGAAAAAAAATTTGGCAGCATGTGTACAGTGAAATCATTTTTCACCAACATTTACCAATAAAAAATCTGATCCTTCCAAGTGTACCTATAATGCCTTGCTTGGAGGTACTAATACCATGAGATAGTTCTCAAGTTAAAGTTAGATTTGATTTCTACAAAAATTCAAAGATAATCATTTAGATTGTAAGTTGTTCAGGGCAGGGACCGTCTCTTTGCTCTGTGTTTGTACTGCACCTAGCATGAGGGTCCTGGATTCTAGATGCTACCACAACACAAATAACACTAGAGCTGTTACATTTATGGCAAATCCAAAAGTTTTAAGAAAATTGTTTCAGGTTGAGCAAAACATTTGGTTTCAATTTTAACCATTTAAGTGTTTTTGATTTTTAATACTTCGTCAAAATGAAGTCATTTCAAGCTGGAAAAAAAATCAGACATTTCATCCAAAAGATTTTGCCCAGCTTTAATAACTAATGGTAAACACAGAAAAGTCTCTTTGGTAAGCAGCTGGCTAGCCATACTTATTCCAGGGCTCTTCCATTCCTAATGAAGGGGATTGTCAATGGCAAGCGGTGCTCCTAAATAACTTAGGTGTTTTTGAAGTCTCCATCCTGAGGCTTTCTGGTTCATGATCTGGCTCCCAAGTCTGGATTATTTTCAGTGGGCCTCATTGACAATGAAGAATTTATTTTATCTCTGGTTCCATCCTCACCCTGAAGGGTAGTTTGGGCCAAAGTGTGGGTCCAATTTTCTGGAGGCCATGGCAGTTTATTGAGCTGTTAGCCTAGCTAGATTCACATCGCCACAATTTTCTTGTTCACGCTGTTGGGCAGTGTATACGCGTTCATTCACCTTAGGTGCCCCCTGGTGGCCAGGCATGGCATAACAGCTCTCTTGCTGAGGTAGCACCCCCTGTTGGCAGTCACTCCAGTGGTTCCTCTTCAGTGACTCAACTCTCCAGCGAGATCACCATCTTAAACCCAGCCCTTCTGGGGTCACAGTTGTCCAAACTGAAAGTCCCAAAGATGTCTTACACACAAACAAAAATCCTTCCCCCTCTCTGGGGCTCTTCCTCAGCCTGTCCTCGGTTCTGCCTGTGGTCCCCTTGCTGGGATCGATAACCCCTATGGGAGGCTTGTCCGCCCCCACCCTGGGGCAAGTAGGAGAATCCCATCCCACCCTCTACTCCAGGTCCCAGCTCAGGGCCCTGTACTGAACTGATGTGTCTGCTCTGCTACCTGGCTGCAGTTTTCCCTAGGCCGCTTCCCACCCAGCCTCTTACGGCCTACCCCAGGCCGCCCTGCCTGAGACGTTTCCTTTCTCGTTGAGCCTTCCCTGATTTCCTCCAGGGCTCACCCAGCCCCTTCCCCAGCTGGGCTTTATTACCCCGTAAGCCGGACTTTTGTTTCCCTTGCCCTACTCCCCTTCTGCTCTTTACGGCAAATTTGCCTGATTCCACTCATATGGCTCATTCTGTAGGTTGGATCAGCCCCAGGCTCTCCAGACCCTAGCGCCAGCCAGCCCGTAACAGGCGGGATTTGAGCCTTCCCAGGTCACTATCGCTTTGAGTCGTCTGGCTCAATAGTGTCACATAATGTTGGGAACAGTTAGTCCACCTGGCTTAATAGGACTTGAAATCTATGGGCCTGGCTCTCATTTATGCTGAAACCACTTTATGCTACTCTGCCAGAATCAATGACAATTACATCCACTTGAAGGCCCCTTTGTACTGCCTGGGTGGTGTAAAGGAGAATTAGTATAATTGAGACTCAGGCCCAGAATAATTCCATGGGTCTAATCAAAGCTACTCCAGTGGAACAGATCAGGATCTAGCCAGGGTGTCGGACTGTTTCCTAATTGACTTTTGTGTTATCTGCCTCCCAGTGATCTGGATCCAAAGTGCAGCTGGATTACTTTTCCACAGGGCATTTGCTGTGGATCTGAATTAAGCATACTGCTGGCACATCTAATCTCCAGCTAAACCACTACCCCGCTCTTGCTCCTGCCTCTGATTCTATCACCCATCTGACTAATTAACAGAAGCACTTAGACATCTATTTAATAAATGAATTTGGATCATCTGGAGCTCTTCTGCTGCTAGGGATTCTGACCTGAGCAGAGAGTCGGACTCCAGGACAAAGGCAGAGAAGCTGATGATTGCATTTAACAGTTCAATGCTCGTTATTAGAACCAGGCCTTTTCTTGACTGGAGCGGCACTCGCTTTAAAAAAAGGGTTTCTCTGATTTCAGTTCATCTGTCCCTGAATTCAGGGCCTGAAGGAACGCTCGCTCTTTGGGGCAGGGATTGTTACTTATGATGGGTTTGTGCAGCACCTAGTACCATGGGGCCCAACCTGGCTGAGGCTTTAATACCCTCAAAGCAAAATCACCCAACCCCACCGAGTTGCCCCTGGTCGTGTCAGACCTTGAGATGGGCAAACTCAGTGAGGTTCCAGGGTCTCTGCCTATTTTAGGAGGGTTAAGAAGGTTTTGCAAAACTGATTCGAGTCCATGCACTCTATACAGGTACGTTAGCCACACTAGTTATGCTGGGGCAGGCCACCCCTACTGCCTCCAAGAGGCAAAGGGGTGGAAATGAGAGGGGAATGTGGCCAGAGGAAGTGTTGCATTGGTACCTCCTTCATGGAATCCCCTCCACAGAGATGCAAGAAGTAGATTTTGCATGTTGCTGGGGCTTAAGAACATCAGAACGGCCATACTGGGTCAGACCAATGGTACCAGTATCCTGTCTTTTGACAGTGGCCAGTGCCAGATGCTTCATAGGGAATGAACAGAACAGGGCAATTATCAAGTGATCCTTCCCCCGTCATCCAGTCCTAGCTTCTGGCAGTCAAAGGTTTAGGGTCACCCAGAGCATAGGATTGTGTCTTAGACCAACTTGGCTAATAGCTATTGATGGACCTATCCTCTGTGAACTTATCTAATTCTTCTTTGAATTCAGTTATACTTTTGGCCTTCACAATATCCCCTGGCAATGAGTTCCACAGGTTGACCGTGTGTTGTGTGAAGAACTTTCTTTTGTTTGTTTTAAACCTGCTGCCTATTAATGTCATTGGGTGACCCCTGGTTCTTGTGTTATGTGAAGGAGTAAATAACACCTCCTCATTCACTTTCTCCACGCCATTCGTGAATTTCTGTTTCTGTTTCTGTATGAGTTGAATGAGCGATGTCTCCCTTTAGTGGCTGGGGCCCCAGAGAGGTAAAAGGACTTGCTAATGCAAGCTGCTACAACAGATCTCCGCTCCAGCGGCAGAGCTGTGTTTGAGACTGGCGGGGCAGAGTTCTAGTCCCGGTTTCCAAGGCACTGTGTGATTTATAAAGTAACAGTTACATGTGCTGTCTTCCCGGCATTTGTTTACACCAGGAACGAACTCCACGGCTTCTCTGTAGAATTTAAACCTGCTAAGGGAGCTTTGCCTCCTCCACTGCTGCTTCTTCCCAGCCACAAAAGACTTAAGAAAACCGCAGCATAGCCCCTGCTGGAACTAAGACGCCTTCAGATGCCAGGGTAAGACCTGAAATGATCAATCTTCCCTCTTGTTGACAGTGACGAGACAGCAGACAGGAGGAGAAGGAGCCAGAATTTGAGATCTGGTGCAGGAATTTGTGACCCCAGTCAAAAAGGCCTGCAAATAATTCATTGTTGTCAGTCACAAAGCAGCTTGTGGGAGGAATGGAGCTGCCAGGTGCACTTTCATACTCTCATGTATAATATTTCCCGGAGGAGCGGGACAGAAAAATGCGCCGTACCTGTTTGTGCTAGGTTGGTACACGTCACCCAGCGGCCACAATCATGACTAATTCCATTCTAGGTACCAAGGACCTCTGCTCAGGAGGAATTGCATGTGGCTTTGAGATGGGCTGGGACTGAAATATCTGTTGGCACGCACTTACACAATATCCAACATGCCGCCTATTTCCATCTGCGTGTGCACATCTGTACACGTGTCTGCACGCGTGCGTGCGTGCTTGTGAATGTGTCTCCATGTGCATGCACACACCGCGTGTGAGCTAAGCCAGTGTGTGCTGCTTGCGTACCAGTGTCTGCCCCTGTGTGCGTGGTGAGTATGCACTTGTGACTGTACTTGTGTCAGCAGGGTGCCTGACGGATGGTCACGTACAGGAGGGTGTGTATGGTGCACGTGCACATATTTGTGTGTGTGGTTTGGGGGAGGTTGCATTTTTGCATGATGCCAGTGTGTACTATGTGTGCATGCATGCATGTGTTGCTCTGTTGTACAAATGCGGGTGTTTTGGCACAGTATGTGCTATGTGCTTTCATATAGGAGCTGTTGTGTCTACATGTTGACTACATCTATCAGATAAATGGAAGCTTCTCTGTTAACTGAATAATGAATTGCATTTGAGCCAGCATGTAACAGTGCTCGACTCCCCCAAGGGAGGGAGCAACTGTCACTTTGGGTAGACTAAATAAATGCAACAGACTTAATAAAGCTCCTGAAACTCTCTGGAGATTGTCAGAAGGGGGGGAGGAATGAGGAAAGAGGTGGGGGGCCATCCAGCAGTGTCGGAGGCTAGCTAATAACAAACAGCTCATCGCGAGTTTGGCCGCGCTGCAGCATTGTTTAACAGCTGCAGGGAGCAGAGATGGAAAGATGCTGGTAGCCCAGGCAGAAAAATGTTTTGTGAAAATACAAGAGAGAAAGAAATACCCAAAGCCCCTCTGAAATTCATCCCCCTGCCGGGCATGTTCGAGCCTAATCATGGCCTCTGAACATAATTCATCTGGCAAGTGAGTTATATCAGACCACGGGGCAGCAAGCCAGCATGCCGGGCAGAGGTTTTCTGAAGTGTGTCACTAAATCTTAGCGGATGCTTGTCCAGACCCCTTCCAGGCTTGTGCTTCGCATGCACCGGGGTGAGTGAGATCAGGGCAGCGTGTGAATGTCCCAGAGGCCAGGAACTTGACAAGCAGCATCACCACGCTCAGAAGTGGGCAGCTGAATTCAACCCTCCTTGTCCTTAATCCTTCCTCTCACCCAGCTCTCTCCTCATGCCTGAGGATGGCTGAAAGTTTTCCACTGATGGTTTTTGCCAATGGAAATTTGGGGTCTTCGGCTACACAAGGAACATCCATGGACTGTGTCCGTCTCCCTCGAAAATGTTTGATTTTCCATCAAAAAACCAACCTTTTCCCAGGCTGTGGCTGAGACCATTTTTTGAAGCCAGTACCCCTTGTGCAGCTCCAGTGAAGGAAAGCCCTTGCTTTACTAGTGAGCATTGAGTTAGGGAACAACTAAGGCACTACACGCCAGGTTTAAACCGAATTAAGAGTGTCCGCACAGGGACTTAACGAAACCAGTGCAAGTTTGTCTGGTGATGCCCCCTAGGTCTTCTTCCTTGCCCCTGTTTTTGTCTCATCATGCACCTCACGCTGTGTGTACATTCCTGCCCTCCTTGGCTTTTCTCATGTTAGTTTCACCCTATAACTTCTCCCTTCATCTCCCAGCTCAGTTGCTTTATCTGCCTCATGCATCACTTTCCTAAGAACCAGAGCTTTTCACACTCCCCTCCCTGTCTGCATTACTGGGGAGCACTGCAAGATGGCCCACAGCTCCCTTGGGCACTGATCAAGTCACCTTTCAACACACACCATGTCCCCTGTGGGTCCTTTCCTGCCATTTGCATTAGCAAGCTGGATCCAGCCGTTTGCTCCAAAACGTCCCTCCTGGCTTCCAAGAGTCACACTGCAGAAATTCCCTAGCCAGGCGGGGCCTCTGCATTAGTCCCACTTTCCCAATGGCCTCCATTGCCGTGTGCCATCTCTGACGCAGCCATGGCCACATCCCTCACCAGGCCATAGAACTGCCATGCTCTAGTCTTTCTTGGTGATTTTATGAACGTTCAGAGTAGTTTCATGACTACTTAGTCCCATCAAAAGCCCTGCAAAGCCAATTGAATTGCACTCCAGCCCCATGATACACCAACAGCATAAAGGACCAAAATAATTCCCCCTGGATCCCACCAGCAGAAAGGGGCTACCCCATCCATTCTCCTGGTGTAGGGAGTTTGTTCGGAGTGGGGCTGGATGGGCATGCTGTTCTGCTCTGGCTGTTCTCTTCTGCTTCTAGGTGGTGTGGGATGCTCACCCTACACCTGGGGCTTACCAACAGCGCACCCAGAGGTGAGCAGAAAAATGTCAGTGACACTTTTTTTAATTGGGATTTGCCGAGGCATCAGAATGAAAACATTCTGCGGGGCCGTGTCAATTTTGGGAAAATTCCTGAAGTCAGGCGGGTTTCTCGTGGAGCCCCGCCAGCCGGGCAGGTTAGAATCCTGCCTCCTCTCCTGCCAGCTCACCCACCTGGCTCTCAGTGGCGGGGCCAATGTGGGGGCAGAAGGGGTGGTCCCTTCCCCTGCCCACTCCCAATGCTCTTTGGGTCTAGGCATGGTGCCTTTTCAAGCTTATTTTTCAATTGAAAAATGGCCACCAATGACCCACAGTTCAATTTAGTTACAAAACCTGGTTCCACTCCTGCTGCTTTCTCGGCAGCTCGTCCAGCGTGTGGATCGAAGCCGAGGTTCTGGACGTTCTTAGAGCCCCAGCTTCCCGGACCAGGGCCCCCTGGCAGCCCAGGCTCCTACACCTCCTGGGGCCCCTGGGTCTAAGGCAGCCCGCCAGGCAGACTGCCCCGGAGTCGAAGGTCCCAGGAGAGCAGGGCGGAGCATGGTCATTCTGTATGGCTGAGAATTTCAAAATGTGGTTTTCGTTCCGAATTGGAATGAAACCAGATTTCTAATTGTCCATGAAACGCAATTGGTTTTCTCTGCCCAGCTCTCTCATGGAGGATAGATCCATCAATGGCTTTTAGCCAGAATGGGCAGGAAAGGTGGCCCTAGCCTCTGTTTGCCAGGAGCTGGGAATGGATCACTTGATGATTACCTGGTCTGTTCATTCCCTCTGGGGCACCTGGCACTGGCCACTGTCGGAAGACAGGATACTGGGCTAGATTGGGCCCTTGGTCTGACCCAGTAGGGCCATTCTTATGTTCTTATGTTCTCTCAACTCAGCATTACAGAGAGGGAATGCATTCCTAATCCTCAAGCCAGT